>NC_138984.1:81021099-81673922 GCF_964341445.2 Mesoplodon mirus
CAGTGGTTGAGAGTCCGCCTGCCGATGCAGGGGATACGGGTTCGTGCCCCGGTCTGGGAGGATCCCATATGCCGCGGAGCGGCTGGGCCCGTGAGCCATGGCCGCTGGGCCTGCGCATCCGGAGCCTGTGCTCCGCAACGGGAGAGGCCACAACAGTGAGAGGCCCGCATACCGCAAAAAGAAAAAAAAAAGAAAAAAAAAAAATTCACTGCATTATTTTAAGTTTGAATTTTTTTTCTATTTATCATAATTTTACTTTCCTTACTTTAATGCAAGAAGATACATCACTAATATTTTCACGAAAACTATTAACCATTAAAAAATACACACAAACATGGATCAGGGCACACATTTTCCCTTTTTGCTTCAGGCTTCAATATAGCTCAGCACAGCACTGTAAGATCCTACCTGTTTTACCTTTTGATACTTTGTTAAAAAAATATTGCATTAAATGTCATTCATCCTGATTACTACATTGGACTGAGTGTTTATGTTCCCTCAAATTCATATGTTGAAATCCTAGCATCCAATGTGATGGTATTAGGAGGTGACACTTTGGGGAGGTGAACAGGTCATTTGGGTGGAGCCCTCCTGAATGGGATTAGTGACCTTATAAAAGGGACCCCAGAGAACTCCCTTGCCCTCTTTTTCTGCCATGTGAGAACACAGTGAGAACTCATTAGTCTGCAACCAGGAAGAGGGTTATCACTACAACCCAACCATGCTGGCACCCTAATCTTAGACTTCCAGCGTCTAGAACTGTGAGAAATACTGATAAATTTCTGGTGTTTATAAGCCACCCAATCTATGGTACTTTGTTATAGCAGCATCAGTTAACTAAGATAATCACTGAGATTTAAAATTTTATTTATTTATTTATTTATTTATTTATTTATTTATTTATTTGGCTGCACCGGGTCTTAGTTGCAGCATGTGGGATCTTTGTTGCTGGTGCGGGATCTTCATTGCGGCATGCAGGATCCTTTTTTTTTTTAGTTGCAGCATGCGAACTCTTAGTAGCAGCATGTGGGATCTAGTTCCCTGACCAGGGATCGAACCCAGGCCCCCTGCACTGGGAGCATGGAGCTTTACCCATTGGACCACCAGGGAAGTCCCGATAATTACTGAGATTTTAAGTGCTCCTTTAAATTTCGGACCTGGAGTGTTTCACCTGTGTCACCCCACTCTGACCCTCTCATAGATGGTGTGTTCTTCCATCACGTGGCACGTAATGTCTTGCGATGTTATACCCATTCATTAATTCATCATGGTTGGAAAATAGTGACATTCTATCATTCTTTCTTCATTTATTAGCTGGAAAACATCAATAATGAGAAACATCTCCTTCTCCACTATTTTGTTTCCTAGCAGTATTGTTCATACAGAAAAGGCAGGATAGATGCTTAATTCTTTCCCTTTATTTGCCAGCTTTAGAAATAAGTCAGTTTACTAGCATATTTCAGTGGTGACCAATTAGGGTTATTTTTTTTTTGGATCTTTGTAAACTCATGGACTTAGACATATTTGGTGTGTTCCAACTCAATGCAGTTATTACTGATATCTAAAGTGTCTCAACTTTGGCTAGTGGGAGTGTCCTCAAGTTGGCTCTTGAGTCCCTGACATGACTCCAATTATCACCGATAGCTTCCTTGCCATCTGGTATGACAAGATGGTCTAGTGTCATCTTGCACATTTCCTGCCTCAGATCTGGATGATCTCCATTTTTTAATTATATAATTCAAAGTTTCTAAGCTCTGGTTCCTGAATTCATGCTTCCAATATTGTCATGCCTAAGCAGTAGGGCTGATGCCTCTAAAGCAGCTGTCATGTTCAACCATGCAATGTATTGCTGTCTGCATTCTGGCAAATTGAAATTCTATCTGCACTGAAACCTTAATTCCCATGAAATCTTGCTTAATCCTAGATTAGGCATGTAAGGGTTAGTTATTTGGCAGTTTAGATTTTTCAGAGCCTATTAATAAGTATTCTGTTTTTTAAGGCCAATGTAACTTAAATTACATGTATAATTACATAAACTGATAAATGGCTTGATACTTTAGGTTTTTAAAGTCCCCAAGAAAATAACTTAATAGTATTAGACGATCATGACTCCTCTTTGAAAAACAAATGATCTATTTTGTAATCTAACTGGCTCAAAGGGAATAAAACATAGATTTGCTGTGATTAAGATTTTGAAGTAACTGATAAGACTCTATAAAGATAAATATCCTCAAGTTTCTAAGTTGAGCACAATATTTCTCAATAAATAGTAACAAATTCTTAACTTAAAACATGTTATAAAAAGACATGCTTTTCTGGGCAATTAAATACCAAAATGCACTGTTAGTAAAGAGCCTTAAATTCTAAGGCCTTGAAGATTTTCAGTTTCATACCTAAGATACGGACTTTTCATTAAACAAATCAAATTAAATGCTTAAAACACTCTTTCCTACAAAATATATTATGCAGAGTGGATTCTAATAATGTGAAAACAACATGCAGCTGCAGTCAGTTCATCAGGAGTATTTAACAGGAGGGACAGGCGTCCGCAATTAATGCTCTTCTGCAACTTTCATTAGTTCTGGGATGAGATGGATAATCACAGGCAAATGCTTGACATTCCAAAACACTTTCTGTAAGTAGGGCAAACCACAGCTGAAACTTGAAACTGCAATCTCTCTTTCTTTATTTTCAAGGGCAAATGGCTTCTTTTTTATTACTTATGTTTATTTCCTGATTGTGGTAAAAACAAACATTTAATTCTCTAAAAACGCACAAATCCCTAGAAATGGGCCAACACTCTATAAAAACCTATATAGAAAGCTTATGCAACAAAGGCTACCAATTATTTTTCACTCCTCAGTCACCTACCCTATTATGACGCAGGCACCTTTTTAACAGCTCTTCTGCCATGTCGTACTTTGCTGATTGAATATAAATATCAGCAAGCAGCAGCCAACTCCTCTCAAAGTCCTCAGCATCAATAGGATTCCAGTTCATTTTTGCAATCCTTTTCAGCTGGTTTCGGGCTCGTGGAGTTTGTTTCAAGATCATATAAGCTGTTGCCATTCCCAAAAGTGCTGGAATATGATCCTTCTATGAGGAAACAAGAGTTGAGACCCCCAGATACACAAACATAAATGTGCCATGTTTAAAAGAAAAACACATGGAAAGTAGCAAGTGCTACATAATATAAGGACTGGCCTGTGGATTCAATTGCTGGCTTCACTTAAATACTGTGATATGGTCATTATGTAACACATCCAGTAACCTCAGGCTACCAGGAGGAACCATCTGGTCCAGGTAGTTCAGTAAGAATGCAGGTGCGGTAACCATGCAATTCCAGACAATTAGGAAAACTTGTTCCTTAATGAGACTGACTGGTTGTTTTGGTTTTGTACAGAAACAGAAAACATAAAATTCTATCTCATTGTAGTCCTAACTGAACATTTATGTTTCAGATTCAGCATTCTGGCTCCTTAGTTCTTTCACCTATAAAACAGGAATAACAGAATGATTTACCTGCAAATGATATTCCTTACCTATACTGACTTCTATTGCTTTCCTCCTCCCTTTTCATTTTATTCAAAAGCCTCTTCTCCCAATAAAGTTTGGTCAATGAAATGTTATAAATAAGGCATGCAATTAATTAATCATTTGGAAACTATATGAAATAAACTCATGCCTTAAAATATGCTTTTAGATTTGGAGTCTGCAGCTCCTTGATTGTAACTATAAAAGATGATATTCTTTTAGACAGAGCTCAGAGTCAGAAAATGTCACTCTGTGAAACTAACAAGCTATTAAGAATTGGTATAAAATGGAGACCATTAGCGATCTATCCAGAAAACTAACATACCTAAGCAGTTATGTGTATGTATCTGAAAAAGATAAAGTGCTTCTCAAATTTCAGCAGAGGGACTGTGATGCTTTTATAAAGAGAAAGACTTCCATTTAAAATATAAATAAAAGATGAGAAACTGTGATGTAGAAATTATATCATGACTATAATAAAGGTGCACTGTAAGATAGCAAGTTTCAGTAACTAATAAGGAACAAAAGGAGAGTAGAGTGCTAAAAAGTTCAATGTCCAACACTGATCATGGTTGGAAGTCAGAAACAACCCTGGAATAGAGAAGGGCAATTCACTAGAGTTTGATGAACACGGTTTGTAGGAATATAAAACTTCCTTGGGTCTAATTTTATGTCTATCAATAAACTCCTAATATGTAATTTGTTCTCCTGATTAAGGAATGGCAGACAGTTTTTTATTTGAATGCCAAATACAACCAATTTGGTAGTAGATTTTGAAGGCGTGTGGGATATTATTAATTATTGAACGGTATCCCCCATCCCAGGAGGGCTAGAGAGGAAACAAAATACAGACCTACTATGCATTTGTCAGCTAGATCCTAGGACAGCCCAAGAAGAGAAGGGTCCTGGAAAAATGTCCAGACCTAGTCACATACTAAAAATATCTCACACTATACATTTAAAAAATAAACTCCCTGATTTAAAAATCACACACTTTGAGTTTGATTAGAATGAATCAATTCCTCACAGCTTGACATCACTCCTGAGTGAACTGAAGAATGGTTTCTAAGACTGCAGACTTGCATTCTAACCCCTGCACTAGGCCCATGATGCCTTTTCTGGTGCAGACATCCTAAGATGTTCAGCCAGCTTTTCTCTCTCTGTCACTCTGAACTGCAACAACTTTACATCACAAAAGACAATACAGCTCTATTATAAACAGTGTACCTTTATGGTTCAAGGTGAGGGGAAGAAAGGAAGTGGAAACATTTTAGCTTGGGTTTAATGCTTCTTCCACTGGTTCCTCCCATGTCTTCCTGTCATGTCTCAATCAATCTGAAGGCCACATAGTGCTGTGAATCTACCCTATGCTTCGATGCCTCCCTGCCTTTGTTCACATTTTTCCCTTAACTTAGAATGCACTTCCTCCAACTCTGCCTGTGAAAATGCAATTTACCCTGGTTCTTCTTAAATCATACCTTCTTCCATGGAAACGGTCTCTCAGCTCTCCTTATACTATCTCCTACAGCAGTGGTCCCCAACCTTTTTGGCACCAGGGACCAGTTTCCTGGAAGTCAATTTTTCCACGGGCGGGGGGCAGGCGGGGGGGATGGTTCAGGCAGTAACGCGAGCCATGGGGAGCGGCAGATGAAGCTTCGCTCACTCGCCCGCTGCTCCCCTCCTGCTGGCTGGTCCGGTTCCTAACAGGCCAGGGACGGTCCCCGGCCTGGGGCTTGGGAGCCCCAGTCCTACAGCACTGTTATTTGCAACTTTAGGACAGAATGTAACAGATTTTGCTTTGCATTACACTCAGTATCGTGTCTCATCTTCCCTAGACTATGAGAAACTTGAAGAAAGGGTCTATATGTGGTTTATCTCTGTGATTCCGACTATGCTCAGCACCCACTGGTTACTTAATGAATATTCATTATATTTAATATATGCAGCCTATGAGTTAAAAGGGAAAAATGCAAGATAAAATTCACTTACTAAACTTCAATTCATACATCAGTCTTTGGACAGTATGGCCAGTAAACAGATTTGAGGACCGTACATTACTAATCACGTATGTAAGAATGATAAAAAAAATAATGTAGTCTCAGCAAAACAAAGAACTGGCACAGTCTCTCTAGGAAACAGCTATGATGTCACTTACTGCTTTTAGTGTTCTCTCTCAAACCTCACAGTTTAAACTCTCCTTACATGATAGAATGTTACTTCCCAACATTAGGGAGCTATGACACCTTACTTGCAATGGTGCTTTATCATGTTTTACAGATTTTCTTAGACTTACAGGACGGTCCTATTTCTGGTTCTGTCAGCTGCTGTCATCCATCTGCTGCTGCAGTCAATTCAACTGAGCACCCTGAGCGCTACTTCAATGTCAGCAGAGGGGCTCTGCTTGAGGATGGAAGCAAGGCTGCTGCCTTGCTGTTTTGTCCCCAGGGCAGCTTACAGTGGTGGTCAAGTGCCACCATGGATACTTGTACCCAAACACCAACAGGAGTTGCAGGTTTTCCAAAGCCCTCCAGGGTCCAGGGAGGCAGGGGGGAGGGGTCACTGTAGGAGGTTTTGGTCATTTACTGCTGCTGCTGTGACCTCTGAACCACATGAAAACACAGCAAAATTCTGTACATCCTGTGAGAGGCGCCACATGATGAGTCTCCCACGGCTTACAACACCAGTGAGTAGAAGAACATGAAATCCCAAGTGCATGCTTAGAACTAGCTACTAGCAACTGTTGATGGGATGGGTACCTAGAATTCCTTTCTTAATGACAAGTAATTGGAGAAATACAGCACTGTGTGAGGGAAGGAAAAATAAAAGGCCCAGAGGGTGAGAAGGGCAGTGGATCTGAATGGGCTGAAAAGAGGAGAAAGCCTTTGATCTAATAGTAATAAAATAATTTATTATTACGTAATATTTAATATTTATTATTATTATCACAGGGGGTGATTTCAGTGTCACGAAAGAACAACATCATTATCTGCATGACTGAATTATAAGTTGTCAGTACTGATCTCACTTAGCTCTAGAGCTGGAAAAATTTCAAGTTCACATAAGTGAAAAGGTGAGATATCAAGGCAGCCAGGTGTTTGTTTTCACTTAGTAAGTTAACCTAGGCTACACTTAACAGCACAGAGGATAAAGCCATTCCCTTGAGAATTAATTTATGCCCTCTTGCAGAATTTCCTTTCTCTAGAACTCACTGTTCTAATAGAGATAAACATAACAACACATCAACATGTAACAATGCCTCCTCTGCAAACAAAGGTACATGATGTAAAATCATACCAAACTATATAATCTAATTTTTATTAATAGTAAATAATGAAGTCAGTCTTCAGAAAACAAATAGCTAATTAAAGTACATATTTCAACACCACCAAGGAGAGCTAACATGAAGTTGAAAAAGAAAATCTACTAACCTCCGATGTTGCTATTTCAGTGAAGGTATTCAATGCCTGCTCGACATTAGATTTCTGTTTGGTAGCCATTAGGCAACAGTTTTCCATTATACGAAGCTGCACGTGACCCTGAACAGTCTGAGGTTTTAGCTCCTTAAGGAGCTTTTCTGCTGTTCTCACTGCTAACTGCACAGACTCTTGCTTCTCAGTTGAATTACTGTAGACAATAAAAAAGAAATTTATGTCTATCACTCATGAAGTAAAATTCACTGAGATTAGGGTACATTGGTTTCTATTTTTCTCACCGATTTAAAAGTAATCCTACTGAAGAATGTCACTCATTCTCTTCTAATACAAAGTAAAGCCCAGTTACAGTTTTAAAAACAAAACTAACATAGCTTCAACAAAACACCATTAAACATTTATTCACTTTAGACTGAAAACAAAAATTGGATACTGTCCACCTGTGGTAAATGTGTTCATTTTAGCTAATATAAAACTAGAATTCAGGGTAAGTAGAATCATACAATTATCAAATAGCATACCTACTCAGAAAACGAAAGAAGGGAGACTATAAAATACTGTAAATCAACTATATACTTCAATTAAAAAATAATTAATTAAAAAAAAAGGAGGGAGCAGAAAGTAACTAACTTTGTTAAAGCACTTCCTATGTGCCAAGCACTGTGTTACTTCATTCAGTGTATGTTGAATCCATTTTATATATGAGAAAACCAAGGCTCCAACAGATAAATTTGCCAAAGGTCACATAGCTAATAGATTTGAATCTAAGTTTGCCAGACATATAAAGTATACTTAATGTTCCTCACCCAGTTGCCTATTAGGCTCTCAGAAAAGAAATTCTTTACTTGTCAAGAGGTTATAAATTTTAAGTGCAATAATTTGAATGTGTAATAGCAATTTTCTTATATACATACCCACACCCAGATATAATGTATAAATAAATCAATTAATGAAAGGAAATTAAATTCTTAAAGCCTAATCACTAAATCTATTGATCTTCTTCTCAGGCTTTTACCTTCTCTAAAACATTTTACACTGTTGGTAATCTTCTTTCAAGCTCCCCTCCTTTGTCTCTTCTGTAAGATTACAGTTTTCCTTCTCTTTCCACCAGTCATTGCCCTTTCCTTACCTCCCTTCCTCCAATCTCCTTAAATGTTAGCACACCCCAAATTTAGTTCTCAGACTTCCGTCACTACATTCTACTCGAAAAGAGGCCATTCATGGGGTTCCAACTACCCACTCTGAGCACCTATCCCCCAAATCTGTATCTCAAGCTGTGACCTCCCTTCTGAGTTCTATATTCCAAATTTGGTGTTTTCAACCTATTGCTGAAGATTTCCATGGGGACAGCCTATAGTTGCAAAGCAGAATGTTTCCTTAACCTTTCTAAAACAAACAAAAATAAAAATACCTCTTCCCCGCTCTAAATCTTTCAATGGTCTCTGTAATCCAAGCCTTCAGGAGTGCCACTGAAACCTCTCAGCAGTCAGGTTCGCATTTCTCCCACTTCTCTATGCAGCTTCCCCTGACTGCTCTGCACTATGATTTCTATGAATTCCTGCAACACTTTTTATCAGTTTAACTCACTTCTGTTTTGTTGCGGATTGAATGGCTTCAGACACTGTCTTGCCGACCAGGTAAACTGCATGCATGCTCCTGGGGGCAGAAATGACCTCTCCTACTCCCCTTACACCCTTATACACTCCCCACCCTGCCTTCCCTGACCCTGAGGAGAGGGCGAGCAACAAGTGCAGGCGGACAGAAGCATAACCACTTACCCACAGTGCACCACAGTGGCCAACAGCTGGCGCTCTGAGGCCAGGGAGGACTCAGTCTAAATCTTGCCTCCATCATTTTCTAACTCCATCACGTTAGGTTAACTTGGAGCTTTTTCACACATTGTTAAAGGGAATAAATAAGGCAATGCAAATAAAGTATACAGCCAAGATCTGGCAGAGAGCCATCTGTTAAGAAGTTACTATTAATATTATGCGGACAATTTTTGCCAAGGTAATCACACACTACGATTCATTCTATTTTACACAGAGCAGTTAGGGGAGTGTCTTCAATAGCATGTCTGTTCTGATTTAGAAAACCTTCTAAAAGTACGTCATGCTTGTTTCAGAGAACAGTTATTCCAGCTATGATTTATTCGCTAAACTGCCATTAGTGCTATCCTGGAATTTAGTTCTCTTTTATAAGATATCCTTGATTATCCCCAACAAGTGTTTCTGGAAAAAAGCGTAACTTGTCAAATACTACTCACCCCAGGTCTCCATCCAGATTTTCAAATACTTCACCTCCAACAGTTTCATTATCTGGATTCAAACAGATTTCTATCATATTATAAAGGGCATTTTGGCCCCAGTCACTGTCTTTCCGAGCCTTATTAAAATGTCGAAGGGCATCATTTGGTTCTCCAGAATACCTTGTTAGATGTTTAAAAAAAATTACTTACTGCAATCACTAACTACAAACTTTAAGTCACTTATAATTGATTTTATTTTGTTAATAAAACTATTATATTTTAAAATATAGAATTTTTAAAATTCAAAGTGTATTCTACTTTAGTCACAATGAGGAAAACAACCTATTATGTAGAATTCATTTGCCAATAAATTTACCAAAGATATAATCCTTTACAGTACTGAAATCCTGGCTCCAGTTTTGCTCTGGAGTTACGTTTCTCAGCCATTAAGAAAAATCTTGGAACATCCTCAAGTTTTCCACATCTTCTTAGCAGATCAATTAAACGAGATAATGTCATATAATTATCTAGAAACAAAGAACATTTCAGTTATGGACATTTTATAGCTTTTGCTTTGATGGTTAAAATCCTACTTCATTAAAGTATACTTTGCTTCAAATGAAGTGCAATTTAAATATAAATTTAAATTTAGTGCCTTAGGGGTTATAAGTCCCTAAAGAGTCTGTACAGACAACGGATGATTTATCAAATGATAAGGGATGGGTTGGTCTGGTCACAGTGAGAGAATGTTCAATATAGGCAAATCTATAAAAGTGTACATTGTTGTGCCTTACTTTTCAATCGTCATTCCTGGGACCAAAACCTTCTAGAAATAGCCTCTGTATAATCTAAACTCTTAAATGTAAAATTCCGGAGGATCAATTTGATTGCACAGGAGAAGTCTACCTCTGAGACCTGCTTTCCTACTTACTGCAGCTAGGAAGCGGGCGAGAACAGTACACGTTGATGATACTGTTTAGGGTGGGCAATAATTTTACTCCAGACTTGCCTTAAGGTGTACATGTACCTAACACACTCGATACCAGCTTACCATATTATAACCTTAAACACACTAGTCCCAGTATTTTAATCCTATTTTATCTTCTAAGGAAAAAGAACTAGTTATTTAGTCCCAGGTATAATTTCCTGGCAGGTTTCTAGGATGCCTTCCTCTAATTCTATTCAGTTCTTTCTCATCACTAAGATACTAAATTTTGAGAATCATGTTAATACATTTTAAGATAGTGAAAATAACATATGGACACTTTAGAAAATTTGGAAAAGTACAGAAAAGTATAAAGGAGAAAAAAAATCACTCATATTCCCACCAACTAGAGATTACCACATTTTGGTACTTTTCCTGTCATATATTTATGAGTAAAAATCAATCTATAAATATTTAAATGTAAACAGTGAAATATGTTGCTTACATATATACAAAGTTGGAGTCACACTTGGGGTTCTGATTTTGATTCAACGTTATATATAGTAAACACTTCCCAATTGTCATTAAGTGGACTTCAAAAACACTTTAGTGACTGCACAATATTCTATTATATTGATGGCTCACATTTTATTTCTCTATAGTGGTGTTTTTTATGTATTAATATTTGGGCTCACAAGTTTCAATTAGCACAGGACTCATAGTAGGGAATTTATAAAAATCTTTATTTATATAAGCTATTCGATTCACTTTGATAGGGTGAATTCCTAGAATTAAAACACACACACAAACAAAAACTTTTAAAAGAAATTTATCCTGATTCTATTTTCCAAGAAAAGAGAAGATACCATACAATCCAGCACTTCCACTTCTGGGTATATACCCCCAAGAACTGAAAGCAGGCACCTAATCAGATATTTGTATACCAGTGTTCACAGCAGCATTACTCACAGTAGCCAAAGGTGGAAATAACCCAAATGTCCACCAATGGCTGCATGGATAAACAAAACATGATATATACATATAATGGCATATTATTCAACTTGAAAAGGAAATTCTGACATGCTACAACATGGATAACCCTTGAAGACATTATATTAAGTGAAATAAGCCAGACAAAAAAGGACAATACTGTATGATTCCACTTGTATAAGGTATCTAGAGGAATCAAGTTCATAGAGGCAGAAAGTAGTTTTCTGGTGGCATCTTTAGAGTTTTCTATGTAGAGCATCATGTCATCTGGAAACAGTGACAGTTTTACTTCTTTTCCAATTTGCTTCTCTGATTGCCACAGCTAGGACTTCCAAAACTATGTTGAATAAAAGTGGCAAGAGAGGACACCCTTATCTTGTTTCTGATCTTAGAGGAAATGCTTTCAGCATTTCACCATTGAGCATGATGTTAGCTGTAGGTCTGTCATATATGGCCTTTATTATGTTGAGGTAGGTTCCCTCTATTTCCACTTTCTGGAGAGTTTTTATCATAAATTGGTGTTGAATTTTGTCAAAAGCTTTTTCTGCATTTATTGAGACGATGACATGGTTTTTTATTCTTGTTTGTTGACAAGGTGTATCACACTGACTGATTTGCAGACATTGAAAAATCCTTGCATCCCTGCGAGAAATCCCACTTGATCATAGTGTATGATCCTTTTTTTTTCTTTTTTTTTTTTGCAGTATGCGGGCCTCTCACTGCCGTGGCCTCTCCCGTTGTGGAGCACAGGGTCTGGACGTGCAGGCTCAGCGGCCACAGCTCCCGGGCCCAGCCGCTCCGCGGCATGTGAGATCCTCCCAGACTGGGGCATGAACCCGTGTCCCCTGCATTGGCAGGCAGACTCTCAACCACTGCGCCACCAGGGAAGCCCGTGTATGATCCTTTTAATGTATTGTTGGATTTGGTTTGCTAGTATTTTGTTGAGTGTTGTTGCATCTGTGTTCATCAGTAATACTGGCCTGCAGTTTTCTTTTTTTTCTGGTATCTTTGTCTGGTTTTGGTATCAGGATGATGCTGGCCTCAGAAAATGAGTCTGGGAGGGTTCCTCCCTCTGCACTATTTTGGAATACTTTCAGAAGGATAGGTGTTAAGTCTTCTCTAAATGTTTGATAGAATTCACCTGTGAAGCCATCTGGTCCTGCACTTTTGTTTGTTGGAAGTTTTTTGATTACAATTTCAATTTCAGTACTTGTGATTGGTCTATTCATATTTGCACTTTCTTTCTGATTCAGTATTGGGGGATTGTATCTTTCTAAGAGTTTATCATTTCTTCCAGGTTGTCCATTTTGTTAGCATACAGTTGCTTGTAGTGTCTCTAAAGATCCTTTGTATTTCTGTGGTGTCCGTTGTAATTTCTCCTTTTTCATTTCTAATTTTATTGATTTGCACCCTCTCCCTTTTTTTCTTAATGAGTCTGGCTAAAGGCTTATCAATTTTGTTTATCTTTTCAGAGAACCATCTTTTAGTTTCATTGATCTTTTCTACTGTTTTCTTCAACTCTATTTCATTTATTTCTGCTCTGATCTTTATGATTTCTTTCCTTCTAACTTTAGGTTTTGTTTGCTCTTCTTTCTCTAGTTGCTTTAGATGTAAGGTTAGGTTGTTTATTTGAGCTTTTTCTTGTTTCCTGAGGTAAGCTTGCATTGCTATAACTTCCCTCTTAGAACTGCTTTTTCTGTGTCCCATAGGTTTTGGATCATTGTGCTTTTGTCGACATTTGTCTCTAGGTATTTCTTGATTTCCTCTTTGATTTCTTCAGTGATCCACTGCTTCTTTAGTAGCATATTGTTTAAGCTCCATGTGTTTTTGTTTTTTACAGTTTTTTCTTGTAGTTGATTTCTAATCTCATAGCATTGTGGTTGAAAAGATGCTTGATATGATTTCCATTTTCTTAAATTAACCACAGCTTGCTTTGAGGCCCAGCATGTGATCAGCCCTGGAGAATGCTCCATGTGCACTTGAGAAGAATGTGTATTCTGCTGCTTTTGGATGTAATGCTCTATAAATATCATTTAAGTTCACCTGGTCTAATGTGTCATTTAAGGCCTGTGTTTCCTTATTGATTTTTTTGTCTGGATGATCTGTCCATTGATGAAAGTTGGGTGTTAAAGTCCTCCACTATTATTGTGTTACTGTGGATTTCTCCTTTTATGGCTGTTACTATTTGCCTTATATATTGCGGTGCTTCTATGTTGGGTGCATATATACTTAAAATCGTTGTATCTTTTTCTTGGATTGATCCCTTGATCATTATGTAATGTCCTTCTCTGTCTCTTGTAACAGTCTTTATTTTAAAGTCTATTTTGTCTGATATGAGTATTGCTACTCCAGCTTTCTTTAAATTTCCATTTGCATGGAATACCTTCTTCCATCCCCTCACTTTCAGTCTGTATGTGTCTCTAGATCTGAAGTGGGTCGCTTGTAGACAGCATATATATACAGGTCTTGTTTTTGTACACATTCAGCCAGTCTATGTCTTTTGGTTGGACTATTTAACCCATTTACATCTAAGGTAATTATCGATATATATGTCTTGTTACCATTTTGTTAACTGCTTTGGATTTGTTTTTGTAGGTTTTCTTCCCTTCCTCTTTTGTTCTCTTCTCTTGTGATTTGATGACTAACTTTAGTGCTGTGTTTGGATTCCTTTTTCTTTTCTGTGTATCTATTGTAGATTTTCAGTATGTGGTTACCATGAAGTGTTTTTTTTTTCTTTAAAGATTTTTTGATGTGGACCGATTTTAAAGTCTTTATTGAATTTTGTTACAACATTGCTTCTGTTTTATATTTTGGCCCCAAGGCATCTGGGATCTCAGCTCCCCGACCAGGGATCGAACCTGCACCTCCTGCATTGGAAGGTAAAGTCTTAATCACTGTACCGCCAGGGAAGTCCCTATCATAAGGTTTTGATATAGCAGTCTATGTATAAATAAGATTGTTTTAAGTTGCTAGTCTTTTAATTTTAAATGCATTTTCAGTATCCTGTATTTGTACTCTCCTCTTCTCATGATCGCTGATTTTGATGTCATATTTGTGTGTGGATGATTTTCTACCTCTGTGCTTCCTGTACTGGGGTATCTGTTTCCTTCTTTAGGTTTGGTAAGTTTTCTGCCATAATTTCTTCAAGTGCATTTTCCATCCCCTATTCTCCTTCTTCCCCTCCTGGAATCCCTATTATGCATAAATTTGCATGGTTTATATTATCCCATAGGTCTCTTATATTGTTTTCATTTTTTTTTTATTTGCCTTTCTGTCTTCTGTCCTGATTGGGTGATTTCCATTATACTATCTTCCAGGTCACTTATTCATTCTTCTGCATTATTTCTTCTGCTATACACTGCCTTTAGTTCAGTCTTTGTCTTGACAAATGAGTTTTCTAATTTTTCTTGGTTCCTCTTTATAGTTTCTAGTTGCTTTTTACAGTACTCTGCATTTCTTTCGACAGCCTGTCTTAATTCCTTCAGTATTTTCATTATCTCCTTTTTAAAATTGGTGTCTATTAGACTGAAGAGATCTGTTTCATTGTTTGTTCTTTCAGGGGAATTCTCTTGGTTTTTTAACTGGGAGTGGTTCCTCTGCTTCTTCATTTTATTTATATTTTTCTTATTCTGTGAGTTTAGGAGAAACAGTTGTCTGTTGTGGTCTTGGAGGGCTATTTATATGTGGGAGCATCCCTGTGTAGCTCATGTGGGTTTAATATTTTTGGTGCAAGGGCTGTTTTTAGTATGGATGCCTGTCGCCGCTTTCCTCAATATGTGCTGGTCGTTATCCCCTTGAAGGGGGTGCACAGATGCAGCAGCTGGTGCCTGGCCTGTGGGGTTTTCAGCAGTGGTGGCAGCTCATGTGCACCCCTGGAGCACACAGTGGGAGCAGAGGTGGCTCACGACTGCTCCTGGAGTCCAGCAGGGTGGAGTTGGTGCTTGAAACCACTCCTAAAGTACAGGGGCGGTGGTGGCTCACAGTTGGTCCTGAAGCCTAGGGGACAGTGGTGGCTCAAAATTGCTTTTGGAGCTCAGGAAGGCTTTGTCTTGCCACCTGAGAGCTCACGCAGGAAAAAAAGCTGTAATGGCGGGCCCCACCCCTCCCCTTGTGCACCACCCACACAACAGTGCCTGGCCTCTAAGGCAGCCCAGGCTTCCTGTGCATACACCCGCAGGTGCAGCTGCACCAGACTCCAGCCTCTTCAGGGTGTTTCCATGCAGCCCACCCCAGTCCTCTCCCTGGGTCTGATCTCCGAAGCCTGAGGTTCCATACCCAGCCCCCACCAGCACTGGCAGATGTGAGTTTCAGGCTGGGGAGTGCAGAGTGGTGGCACTGACCATGTGTGAAGGTCTCTCTCCATTCTAGATGCTGTAAACTGGTTGCTGCATTCTGCTCTGAGGCTCAGAAGCGCCCCCTCTGTCCCGGCTGATCTCCCCATCAGGTGACTTCCCTGGGTGCAGGAACCTTTCCTCTTTCATAGCTCCCTCCCAGGGGAGCAGGTCCCATCCCCAATTCCTTTTTGTTTTCCTCCTTTTTAATTTTGTCCTACCCGGTTATGTGGAGATTTTCTTGCTCTTTCAGAGGTCTGAGGTCTTCTGCTAGCATGCAGCAGATATTCAGTGAGAATCATTCCACACGTAGAGGTATTTTTGATGTATTCATGGGAGGAGATGAGCTTCACATCCTACTATTCCACCATCTTAATCGCTCCCCCCCACCATTTGCCTTTCTTGACCCATAATCTTGGGTTTCAAAATTTTGTTCTCTCTGCCTTCTGGTATCACTGAAAAGAGGAGTGCGATCAGAATATGGTTTCAGAAAGAGGATTTGAATATTACTCTTATTCTTTATGCGAATTCCAGCAAATTATTCAAATTCTCTGCGTTTAGAACCACTTACTTTCTTAAAACAGGATTATAACATTGACCTTCAGAGTGCCATGGAAACCAAATAAAAGCATGAGAGCTTTAAAACTATAAACGTCAATACTAATATCTATAATGTCAAATATTTTGTTAAGAACTAGGATGACCACCCTATAATGAAGCCACAGAATCTAGAAGCTAAATTGGATTAGACAGGAAGTAAAGGTTGAAATTTCTGGCCCCAATTGTTTGTATGATTTTGCTAATGTGTGTGATATATAATATTACTGATATTATCTAAAGTCAACCTTGAGAGGCCAGTTTCTTGAATAATTATCACCTTACAATATTACTGAAATGCATTCACTATTAGTTGAAGTTATAATTACCACTGATAGGTTAGATTACATTAACTTGTCTTTTGGTTAACCATGAAATCTGACAGAAGGCAAATTTCTGCACTTAAGAAATCTGTCGAAAGCTGAAATGTATTATATTCTGAAAAGTTAGTTCATGTTTATTAATGAACAGTGAGAAAATATCAAGAAAAACCATAATGTGATGTGATTAGGCATGAAGTGCTATGGAATTACAATGCACAGAATTCCTAACTTTGCCTGGGGGAGGCAGAAGAGGTTTCATAGAGGATCAGACTTTTGAGTCTTGTTAGGCAGACAAAGGCATTTCAAGGGCAGGTGGCATGTGCAAAGACAGGGCTGAGAAGGGCATGGAGAGTGCTGGATGCTGAAGTAGAGGAAGAGGGATAAGAAATACAGATAGAAGGTAATCCTGGGGTGTATTATTATCAAAATAATGCTGCATTTTAGACTTCACCCTGGAAAGTCATCCTAAATTTTAAGCAGAGGGCTAGTTTTCGATTTTTTAGAATTAATATGAGAGTTCCTACAATGGCCCGGAACAGCAAGAGACTAGAGGCTGGAGGATCAGCTGGGAAACTGCACTAGTCCAGGTGAGAGGTAATAAAGTTCTTCATTAGAGTGGTGGGCTAGGAGAAGATGGACAGGATGTGATAGTTAGCTATTCAGCAGAGAGAACTGATAGGACTTGCTAACCAATTAGTGTGAGGGAAGGGGAGAACTCAGGATGATTTGGAGATTCTGAGAGAGAAAAGGTTTGTAATCTGTCAAGAGAGCAGTAATTAGATCTATATGGAGAATTTTCTACTAGCTAGGTTAAGTCAAATTAGACAGTACATTTCCGAAGTAAGCTCAAACACAGCCTTAAAGTATAAGATGTGCTACTGAGGATGACCTATAACACATGACAAAGTAAGTATAGATGCACAGATTTTAGAATAATTCTGAAAAAATTGACTAGTGGATAAGTTTACAAAATCCTACTAGGAATAAAGCATAGAATGCAAGATTAAAAACAAAATATCACATAGACAATAAAAATTTACTTAAAACTCTATATTTTTAAACAACTTGGTATTTCACAGTCATTCATTGAAACATTCAACCAGTAAACAATTACTTTGCACCATCTATGTGCCTGGAAATATACCTGATGCTGGTGGTTGTATGTTGTTTGGTATTTCTGGTGTACTAGGTCGTTCTACTGAATTTATAGATAAATAATTCACTTTATATTTGTTTTTAAGTAGACAGTCCAAAGCACCACTATTATGTATTTGGAAAAAGTGCTGGGGCCAAGTAACCTGGGTGATACAAAATTCACGTGACAGGTGAGGGGCTTCTTCAAATCTTACATGTGAGGGCACTGTTGTCACCAATGGCTTAAACATATTCACAAGGAAAGAGGTCTGTTTTTTAAAGAAACCAGGTTGGATCACTGACTCAGAGGGAAATGCTGCAATATGGGAACAGCTTGAGATAGTCAGAATGAAAACATTACGTGCATTACCTTAAACAGTAGTTCAGAGAAGGAAAAAAAGACAAAACAGAGTATAGAAGCCAAGAGAGAAGCCATGGCAGGAAGACAACGTAGGCCTTAAGAAAGTATGAGTAAGGTTTGGGCAAATGAAGTGGGAGGATGGCCCATATTTTAGACTTGGAGTAAGCAGAAAAGGTAAGAAGTTAAAGTAATTAAGAGCACTCTTTCAAATAACATCTGAATATGAGCTGGAGACATTGTGAGACAGACAGTGTCAGACACACAGTGTGAGAAATGACATGACCTGAGGGACATGACCTGAGGAAGTCCAAAGGTGGGAGACAATCTTAAAAGATGATAAAAATAATAAAAATTAAAAGTGTTGACATCACCATAAGAACAAGATTTTTCCCTTCTAATCTTAGCCCTAACTAGGAATTAGGAATGTTTTATTTGTAAGCAGATGGGATTGTTCTATAAATTCAAAACTTCAGCGAGTGACAGCATTAGTAAATGGAACAAGTCGAGTGTATCTGGTTCTCTGAGCTGCCCTCCTTGAGGCATGCCCACCTCTGTGTGCATGCCGCCCCACCCAGGCAGCTCTGACTGCCCATGGCATCATCCTGAGACAGGGCATAGGGGTTGGAAGAACTGAACGATAGCTCGAGGACTTCCTCTGAGATCGCAAACTCTTCTCAGCCAGTACTTTGACACATAACATACATTCCCTTCCCTTCCCCCTTTCCCCCACCTCCCTTCTTTCCTTTTCTCCTCCCACTCTGCTATTCATCCAATATTTATACTCAGCCAGATACTGTTCTAAATCTTCATAGCAGTGAAGACACAGTTCCTGGCCACGTGATGCTTATGATCTATTATTTACAATGTTTGTTTTGCTTTGTTTTACAAATGCAATATAAAACGAAGAACCAAGAACAGGATAAGAGGATGGAGGGCAATGAAGTGTTATTGACATACGATGGCTGGGGAAGGGCACCCTCAGGAAGAGGCAGCATGAGAGCAAAGTTCTGAGTGGAATAAAGCAGAATATACTCCAGGAAGAGGGAACAGCAACTGGAGAGTCTCAAAGAACTAACCTGCCTGGGCTGTTGCTTACCTAATATCTACTATCCCTTCCTTCTTCACTATCAGAGTTCTGATTGTATTCTATGTGGCACTGTGTTCAGCTAGAAGATGACATTTCCCACTCTGTTTTGCAGCTACAGAGGTGCTTCTAGAAAGGTTTTTTTTTTTTTTTTTTTTTAAAGAAAGAAAAGATGACTCACTGAGGAGGTATGTATTCACTTTGTTATAAAGAAGAAACTAATTAAAAAAAACATAATGAAAAAAAAAAAAAAAAGAAAGAAAAGATGACTCACTGAGGAGGTATGCCCTTTGGCCCACCTCCACCTTCCCCATCCAGGAACATCAATGCCTAGAGCTGCAGGGGTCATCTTGGGCGTGATACTTAAAATGGAAGTTTGGCTAATGATGGTAGAAGAAAAAGACAGAAGGACTCAGACTTCCTGATGATACCGTGGAACCTCTGGGCCATTCCCGGCACAATCTACTTTTAAATTTCTTTAACATAAGAGAAAAATAAAAATCATAATTATTTAGGCCACTAGAGTATGGGGGGGAGGGTATCCGCTACTTTCAGCTGAAAGCATTTCTAAACTATTTGGAGGC
Organism: Mesoplodon mirus; assembly: GCF_964341445.2. NCBI lineage: Eukaryota > Metazoa > Chordata > Mammalia > Artiodactyla > Ziphiidae > Mesoplodon > Mesoplodon mirus. The sequence continues at coordinate 81,040,642 of NC_138984.1, forward strand.
AAGGCATAGAAACAGAGGTGAGTTATGAGAATACTGCAGTAATCTGTGTGAGAAATGACCAGGGTGGCAGCAGTAGAGGTGGTAAAAGTGATGGGATTCTAGATATATTTTGAAGGTAGAGCTAACAGGGATTTGCTGACAGACTGGATGTGGTATATGAGAAAAAAGATGAGACAAAGGTCACTAGAAGGTTTGGGACTGGAGTAAATGGATAAATGGTAATGCCATTTACTGAAATGAGAAAAAGAGGAGGAGCAGATCTGGAGGGAAGGAAAAGACCCAGTGTTGTGTTTTGGACAGGTTAAGCTGGAGAGCCTCCTAGGCAGCTGAGTGGGAATGCAAATAGGCAGTGGTGTAGATGAGTCGGGGCTGGACACAGGACGTAAAGCCGGGGGCCTGGATGAAGTCACCTAGAGCGGTGAAGGTATTAAAGGGGAGAATGTTTGAGAAACGGTGTCTAGAACATTCTGACATTTAAAGGTCATAAAGAGAAGACAGATCTAACAAAGGAGGGTGAAACAGAACGGTCAGCTGGGAAAACACCAGGTAAGCCCAGCATCCTGGAAGACAAGTCAAAGACGTCTTTCATGAAGGAGGGGGTAAGATGTGCTAAGTACATTGTCAGGCCCAGAAAGCAGAGAACTGAGGATCAGACCTGGGTCTGGCAGCACGGAGGGCACTGGCCACCCTGCAGAAGCAGCCTCCCTGGGGTGCAGGAGTGGAGGAGACAGTGAAGACAGCAGACAGAAATCCTTCAGAGGAAATTTGCTACAGTGGAAAATGGAGCTGTAATTGGAAGGGGAGAGTAAATGGAGACTTAAGAGCTGGGTTTTGTTTACTAATGTCTTCAAAGCAGGCAGGTGTCACAGCATATTTATGTGCTGACTGGGAAGAAAATGATGGTACAGGAGAGACAGAACAGCAGAAGTAAAGCACTTCAGGAGGGGAGGGGAGGCGTCCAGTGCCCATAGGGAGCAGCTGTTGCAGGTGGGGTGGCAGACCTGGGGAGGACAATGGCTGGGGAGCAGGCCAACCTGGGGACAGGAAGAGGGAGACGTTCTCTTCCAGGTGCTCACGTTTTCTCAGTGAGGTAGGAGGCAAGGTTTCTAGCTGAGGACAAGAAAGGGGGAAAGGGGAAAGGGAGCCAGAGGTTTGAGGAGAGGAGAAAGTATAAAAGGGGGATGGAGTGAGTGAACTCATTAGAGAAGTATAGTAGGATTGCCAGGCAGAATCCGAGGGCCCAGCTGGGGTCTCTGGTCATGATTTAAAGTGAGACTAGTCACTTTAATGACCAGTCATTTTTCTTATAACCATTTCAGCTGCTCAAGGGCAGGTGTGGAATAAGCAGCATAACAGCCAAAAAGAAGAGAAAGGGAGTTGATTGCATTAGAAGGTATAATCAGTGGATATTTACCTGGTTTTCGTTCTAAAAGCTGTTGTAAATGAAACACGGCTTGTTCGTAGTCCTGTTTTCTGAACATGAGATCTGCCATCATCTATAAAGGTAAACGATGGTTCTAAAAATATTGCCATATATTTTACAAAGCACAGTATTCCTATCAAGATTGATTGCTATGAAAACACATATGAGAAACATGAGGAGGGCAAAGTTTTATAAAATGAAGCCATTTAAAATTCAAGTACACCTTAAGCAGATTAGCACTGAGATCAGTATAACAGAAGATAATCAAGGATGTGAAACATTTCTCTGTTTGCAAAAACTGTATTTTTAGCATAAAATATGTTTCAAGTAGTTATTCTAAAAACAGAAACTTGAAGGGAACTGCACACTCTCTGTGTCTCACTTGGATGAAATAACGAGAAGATTTTAAAAGAAAACCTAGAACATTCTGAAACCTTAAGTATTTCAAAGGAATTTAAAATGAACAAGTGTTTTAAAAGGGAGAGGTCTTATATTTCTTTTCAGTTATAGTGACTCATTTGTAAAATTATTAAATGAACCTCACAAACTGTCATCTATGTAGCTGTTTGAAAAGCTAACAAAAACCTCAACCCAGGTAAAAATGAGAAAAGCAAAACTCTATTTAATAAACACACACCTTAAAATGATACATGAAGAATTTTTTCTGTAATTCAGAAAGTGCCACTGAAACTGATAACAGTTAGTCTTTAGCAAATTAGAGCTTTACCACATGAACTCCTCCTGACCAAGCATAAAGAAGAATTAACTAGGCCCAAAAGGGCAAGCAAAGCCTGACCTAAGTTTACCATTCTTATAAAATAAAGAGAGTCTTGGTGTTTATTGGTAAAATATACTAATAATGTTAAGTGTTATTTCTTCCAAAAGCCAACATGAGCCAGGCATCTCATTTACTATTAGTTTTATCAGTTAAAATTTGAAACTGCCCCATGGGATAAATATAAAACACAACTGCCTTTACAGCAGTGAAGTCTCCTGGACTAACCATGGTGGCAGCTTCATTGTCCTGGTCGCTCTGGAGAAGCAGAGCACAGTGCCGCAGGCAGGCGTCAGGGTCATCTTGTGCCAGGTATAATCGTGCCAGCTCCAGCATTATCTATAGAGAAGAAGGGCAAGATTAGTCAGAAAATGTTTGGAATAAAAAGTGAAACAGGAAAATGTGTAGGCAGAGATGAAACTTTATTTGACCGAAAATTATTGAAATAAAAAGGCCAAGCATGATAAGCAGGAAAACTATAGGTTTGCTCATCTCTAATTTCTCTTATAATGGAAATAAAAAAAAGGAAAAACAGGCTGTGCCTCACTTGAAAAGCAGAGAGACACAAAGCATTGTGAAAAGAACACTGGTCTTAAATTAGGAGCTACGATTCCAGTCCAGGCTTCTCCATGATGGGGCCCTTTACCTCTCTAAACCTGTTTCCTCATTTGTAAAATAAAAAGCTTGAAGCAGATATGCTCCAGATTTACAACTATGATTCCAGTTACTTTAGTCACCACTGAACAAGGTACATATTTGGTTATGACTTAATAAAGATTATCTTTGCCTTACATCTGAAAGAGTTGTATTATTTCAAAACGTCCAATCTTAAACTTTAAATTCTAGAACATGGTTGTCTTGTGTTCTACATCACTTATTTAAATATTTAGCCATTTACTAGAGTATTGTTTTAAAATGTTGATCATCTATTAAGATCTGAGAGTAATAACATTTTAGTTTATAAAACTGGCCATGACAACCAGTGGATCACTGAAGAAATCAAAGAGGAAATCAAAAATTACCTAGAGACAAATGACAATGAAAACATCATGATCCAAAACATATGGGATGCAGATAAAGCAGTTCTAAGAGAAGTTTACAGAAATACAATCCTACCTCAGGAAACAAGACAACTCTCAAATCAACAACCTAACCTTACACCTAAAGCAACTAGAGAAATAAAAACAAAGAAAACCCAAAGACGGAAAGAAGTCATAAAGATCAGAGCAGAAATAAATGAAATAGAGACTACAAAAACAATAGAAAAGATCAATGAAACTAAAAGCTAGTTCTCTGAAAACATAAACAAAATTGATAAACCTTTAGCCAGACTCTTCAAGAAAAAAAGGGAGAGGGCAAAAATCAATAAATTAGAAATGAAAAAGGAGAAGTCACAACAGACACCACAGAAATACAAAGGATCATAAGAGACACTACAAGCAACTATATGCCAACAAAATGGACAACCTGGAAGAAATGACAAATTCTTAGAAAGATACAATCTCCCAATACTGAATCAGGAAGAAATTGCAAATATGAACAGACCAATCACAAGTACTGAAATTGTGATTTAAAAACTTCCAACAAACAAAACTGCAGCACCAGGTGACTTCACAGGTAAATCCTCCCAAACATTTAGAGAAAAGTTAATACCTATCCTTCTGAAAGTATTCCAAAATACTGCAGAGGAAGGAACACTCCCAAACTCATACTATGAGGCCACCATCATCCTGATACCAAAACCAGACAGAGATACCAGAAGAAAAGAAAACTACAGGCCAATATTACTGATGAACACAGACGCAAAAACACTCAACAAAATACTGGCAAACCAAATCCAACAATACATTAAAAGGATCATACACCATGATTAAGTGGGATATATCCCAGGGATGCAAGGATTCTTCAGTATCTGCAAATCAATCAGTGTGATATACTATATCAACAAACTGAATAAAAACCATATCATCATCCCAATAGATGCAGAAAAAGCTTTTGACAAAATTCAACACCAATTTATGATAAAAACTCTACAGAAAGTAGGAATAGAGGGAACATACCTCAACATAATATAGGCCATATATGACAAACCTACAGCTAACATCATACTCAATGGTAAAAAGCTGAAAGTATTTCATCTAAGATCAGGAACAAGACAAGGATGTCCCCTCTTGCCACTCTTATTCAACATAGTTTTGGAAGTCCTAGCCATGTAAATCAGAGAAGAAAAAGAAATAAAAGGAATCCAAATTGGCAAAGAAGGAGTAAAACTGTCACTGTTTCCAGATGACATGATGATACTATACATAGAAAATCCTTAAGATGCTACCAGAAAACTACTAGAGCCCATCAATGAAATCAGTAAAGTTGCAGGATACAAAATTTAATACACAGAAATCTCTTTCATTCCTACACACTAACAATGAAAGATCAGAAAGAGAATTAAGGAAACAATCTCATTTACCATCAGATCAAAAAGAATAAAATACCAGGGCTTCCCTGGTGGCGCAGTGGTTGGGAGTCCGCCTGCCGATGCAGGGGACACGGGTTCGTGCCCCAGTCTGGGAGGATCCCACATGCCGCGCAGCGGCTGGGCTCGTAAGCCATGGCCACTGAGTCTGCACGTCCGGAGCCTGTGCTCTGCAACGGGAGAGGCCACAGCAGTGAGAGGCCCGTGTACCCCCTCCCCAAAAAAAAAAGAATAAAATACCTAGAAATAAACCTACATAAGGAGGCAAAAGACCTGTCATTCTGAAAACTATAAGACACCAATGAAAGAAATCAATGATGACACAGATGGAAAGATATAACATGTTCTTGGATTGGAAGAATCAATATTGTCACAATGATTATACTCCCCAAGGCAATTGACAGATTCACTGCAATCCCTAGCAGATTACCAATGGCATTTTTCACAGACCTAGAACAAAAAATTTTAAATTTGTACAGAGACACAAAAGACCCCAAAGAGCCAAAGAAATCTTCAGAAAGAAAAATGGAGCTGGAGGAATCAGGCTCCCTGACTTCAGACTACTCTATAAAGCTACAGTCATCAAAACAGTATGTTACTGGCCCAAAAACAGAAATATAGATCCATGGAACAGGACAGAATGCCCAGAAATAAACCCACGCTGCTATGGTCAATTAATCTACAACAAAGGAGTCAAGACTATGCAATGGAGAAAAGACAGTCTCTTCAATAAATTGTGCTGGGAAAACTGGACAGCTACATGTAAATGATTGAAAATACAACATTCTCTAACACCATACACAAAAATAAACTCAAAATGGATCAAAGACCTACATGTAAGTCCAGACACTATAAAACTCTTAGAGGAAAACATAGGCAGAACATTCTCTGACATAGAGTGCAGCAATATCTTTTTGGATACACCTCCTAGAGTAATGGAAAAAACAAAAACAAAAACAGATGGGACTGAATTAAACTTAAAAGCATCTGCACAGCAAAGGAAACCATAAACAAAAAGACAACCCACAGAATGGGAGAAAATATTTGCAAACAATGCGAATGACAAGGGATTAACCTCCAAAATTTACAAACAGCTCATGCAGCTCAACGTTAAAAAAGCAAACAACCGAACCAAAAAATGGGCAGAAGAACTAAATAGACATTTCTCCAAAGAAGACATACAGATGGCCAAAAAGCACATGAGAAGATGCTCATCGTCACTAATCATTAGAGAAACGCAAATCAAAACCACAATGAGTTATCACCTCAAACTGGTCAGAATGGCCATCATCAAAAAGTCTACAAACAGAAACAAATGCTGGAAAAGGTGTGGAGAAAAGGGAACCCTCCTACACTGTTTGTGGGAATGTAAATTGGTACAACCACTATGGAGAACAGTTTGGAGTTTCCTTAGAAAAAAACTAAAAATAGAACTATTGTATGATCCAGCAATTGCATTCCTGGGCGTATATCCAGAGAAAACCGTAATTCGAAATGATACATGCACCTCACTGTTCACTGCAGCACTGTTTACAATAGCCAAGACATGGAAGCAACCTAAATGTCCATCGACAGAGGAATGGATAAAGATGTGGTACATATACACAATGGAGTACTACTCAGCTATTAAAATAATGAAATAATCCCATTTGCAGCAGCATGGATGGACCTAGAGATTATCATACTAAGTGAAGTAAGTGAGAAAGAGAAAAACAAATATCATATGATATCACTCACATGTGGACTCTAATTTTGTTAAAATGAAACAAATGAACTTATTTACAAAACAGAAATAGACTCACAGATATTGAAAACAAACTTATGGTTACCAAAGGGGAAATGTGGCGGGGGGGGATAAATCAGGAGTTTGGGATTAACGTACACACACTACTATACACAAGACAGGTAACCAACAAGGACCTACTGCATAGCACATGGAACTCTACTCAACATTCTGTGATAACTTATATGAGAAAAGAATCTGATAAAGAATGAATATATGTATATGTATAACTGAATCACTTTGCTGTATACCTGAAACTAATACAACATTGTAAATCAACTATATGCTCCAGTATAATTAAAATAAAATTTTCAAAAAAATTAAACTGGCCACGCATATAAGTTTTCTACACTAATATTATCTTTACATTTATTCTCACACTGTGCCATGAAGTTAAGAGATTCAATCTAGTTGCTTTTGTATATCCAGCACCAAATATTAATTAAAATACAATAGCTGTTTAGTAAACTGAATCGAATTCTCTAGATTCAGATATTTATTTGAATTTGAGAATTGTTTTAAAGTAATTATTAAAACACAGATGAATGTAAAAAGAGCTTACAGATTTACTTTATATCACTTCATAATAATTTTAGACTAACATTATTAATTTAAGGTATCATGTATTTTGAAGTATTTCTGAAACCAATATTAATATTTTAACTTGCATTTTTATTGCATTTCTTTTCAAATCTTTATAAATAAGCTGTTAAGAAGTTTACATTTGGGGAAATTAGATGACATCTGGAATATAAGGTGCTTAAAATTTGATAAAAGTACTGACCTTATTGTCTGTTTCGCAATGAACAAGAGCCTCTCTATAAAATTTAATTGCTTTTTCATAGTCTCGCTGAGCAACAGAATGTTTTGCAATCTCTGCACAAATTTCAGCTGCTAAATGTTTCTGTGCAGGAACTGCATCTGGCTGTTCCATCTGAACACGTTTTAGTACCCGAGCTTGTAATTCTCGAGCCTAGAAAAATATAAGGATAAGAAGGAATTTTAAAAAGAAATTAAACAATTCTCAGTAACTCACATGTAGCATAATTTTACAGATTTATTTAAGCATTAATGGCCCTCAATCTAACAAAGCCTGATCCAAAGAAAATGTCTTAACTGAGGTTTTAAAAATGTACTTGTTTGCAAATAAGCCAGTATGCACTTATCTTTGCAACTAAAATGCTATAAAAGTACTGAATCTTTTCCCACTGTTATAAGAATATGCACAGGAAACTCACTAAGGAGGAAATGCAACCATGAAACAAATATTTAGAAAAGATGTCTACATGTTGTAATTAAAAAAATGAAAATTGTAAATGTTTATTAAATTAATAAAATAGTATCTAAAAGTTATTGAATCAAATACTGGCATGTTTCAGGGAGTAAGTACATCCACATATTGTCAATGGCATATAAATCAGTCCAGTCTTTCTGGGGAGCACCCTTGTAAAACATACTAACTCCCTAAAATTAACACGCTATTGAACTTAGCTGTTTCATTCTTGGGAAGGTACTAAGGACATCACTTAGAAGGAAAAAAGGAAACATGTTATTTGTTATTAAAAAAATGGCCTGTTGTAAAAACAAAACAACAACAACAAAACAAAAACAAATCTGGAAGCAACCCAAATGTCTGATGATAAGGAAATGCCTAACCAATTGATGGTGTATATACCTAGTCCCACACTATGCATAGACACTCCTAAGGAGGTAGGGGCCTTCCTCAGACTAAGAATGTAGAGTAATTTGCTAAATTGGAAGAGTATCAGCCTTCCCACCCACAAGTCTGTTTTCTGAAACATCGAGACCTTCCTTTAACACGTGACAGAGAACTCCTAGGCGTTAGGCCTTTACAATAAACTTTAACTTTGAGCTAATCATTCACTCATGCATTCATGCATTCATTTAATGAACAATAAATGCCCACCATCTGCCATACATTACGCTACACACAGCAAGCCCTTCTAGGGACTCCTGTCAAAACGTTGGCTGACAACTGGTATTTGATGAAGATGGTCTAAAGCTGATTATTTTGGGGAACCATGGTCATAATATTTTAGGGTATCATGATAAGCATTCTTTTGGAAATGAAAGAGGAAGGATTAAAAAATACTGTATATATAGCATGTGGTAATGGTTAACACTGTTTCATGAAATTTTAATTTTGGTTATATTAATGTGTGTTTATAAGTATAGAGGTATGTGCATGTTTGTGTATTTGATGTTTTATATTATACATGTACCAGTGTGCACGGTTTTGCATATGTGCACACACACACACTCACAAAAGAACTCTGAAACAACTGGTCTAAATGGGGGCAGTACCCTTTTATACCTGTTGTGCCAGCTTAATTATTAATTCTTCTTTCTTTCTCAAAAGTATTCTGGCTTGAATGATAAATTATACGGTTGCACTAGGTTAAAAGATATGCACTTCTTTCTCTAGACAGTGTGAGTTTTATCTCTGCATCAACTAAATCTCTAAATGTCAAATAGGTGGACCTCATGAGCTTAACTTCCTAGAGAAAAACCTTTATAAGTTAGGTTTTGTGATACCTTGCAATTTTCTTAAAGGTAAATAATTGGGGGTGGGAATCTTGAGCAAAAGTTTTTTTCATTTTTTATTAAAGATATCATAAAACAATGCTCAATTTCTCTAAGTATATATAATAATCATTAAAAAACATTTTCACATAGAGTAAAATTTTCTTGAAGAATTGATACCATTCCCTATACTTTTCCTTGGTTTTATCAGAAATAAATTTAATGGTCTTTTATGATAAGCATATTAACCCTGATCTGTCAACACCATTACTTTTCCCTCCCCCTTCCTTTATTATAATATTCTTCTAAATTCCATCAAACTCTTGGGTAGAAGAAAGTATATATATAAACATCTTATTTCAAAGAATTCTTAATTTTCCCTTTTTATTTCAATAGCCTTATTGTATATCTTACCGAAGACCACATCAAAGCAAAATATGCCAATAAAATCAGAATATCACATTACTTTTTATATGATGAAGATGGAGCTATACTGGAAAAATCCATACAAATGAATGTTAAGTGAAGGAAGCAAACACAAGTATAATCTGTACATATTAATTAGAACTATATAAAGTTATAATGTCCTAAAATTGTTAGTGTTTTATGGCACATAGGTTTTTTATTTCTAGTTTAGATTTTATTTTCACAGAAAAGATAATGCATATACTAAAAGTGATTTTTCCTTTAACTGTTCCTGCAATTAAACAATTAAAATAATCTATGATTTCCTTTCAGCCATTCAACAAAAATTTCGGGCTCCTATCATGGTGAACATATTTGAAGATGGATCCCATGATTTTCACCTCTATTGTTCAATAAGAGGATGGGGATCAGTTAGAAGGAGTCTGGTCTAAAAGATAATCATAGATAAGGCTAAAAGATGACAGAGAGGGATGAAGAAATGTGGAGTTATTTTGGAAGTCCGAAACATATTTCATATTTCATGTTTAGCAACTATGTAAAAATATTATGATGGAACTCCCAAGTTCCATAATGTGGAGAATTAAGCTCAATAAATGGTTGCTGAATAAATGAATTTAAAATATCAAACACTTTGATTACACTATTTGAATTGTATTGTAATTCTGCATTCAAATTCAAATTGTTTGTATTGTACTTCAAAAAGATTTACTTTTTCAGAGATCAGAATGCAAAGAGTATTATAGTTGGAAAGAACATTATAGCTCTTCAAATTTTATGAAAGGTGAAAAATCCCTGTGCTATAACATATAAACTTAAAATGAATTTGAGTTTGGTTTGTTGGCATTGTCTAACCACAGTTTGTCCTTTTTTTAGTGTTATTCAATGTGTCTGCTCATAGAACACAGAAGCTCATGCAACCAGAGTCACTGAGACTAATGATATTCATAATGGAATGAAATATGCCAAATTCACTTCTAAAATGTTTTGAAAGTCTAAATTTATGAAAATTACACTTTCCTTTTAGCTAATGGTAGCTAACCTCAGGTTAGGTGCCATTCCTTTATCATATAATTCAGAAAACAGGGATAAAACATACCAATAATTAAGGGTAAGATATTACATTGTTGAAGATTACATATCTTAATGAAATCATAAGCTTACATGGGGGTCACAGAAATCTAACAGTGTGAGCTCCATTCACTCACAACTTGAACAAAAAAATATTATTGGACATTGCCTGAAAAACACACACACACACTTTTGTGTGTTGAAATCTAGAGCTATTGAATCTATTAATAAAAATCTTCTGTCAAAGAAACTTCAAGGTCTCAAAGGTGCTAATACTGAATTGTTCCAAACATTAAAGAAATAGCATGTCTTAGAGACCAACCTTTCTAATGAACATATATGCACAAACCTTGAACAAAATATTAGGAACTATCTTTAAATTCCAGCAATGTCTTTTGAAAAATCACAGCACTGACACTTATTTCAGTACTATAAGGATGGTTTAACATTCAAAAATCAATCAATTTAATAAACAGAAAAAAAAAACTGGAGAAAAGTCACATGACCATTTTGATAGATGCAGAGAGTGCATTAGACAAAATTGTTAGCAAACTAGAAATTGAAAAATCATCAAACACATCAACCACTTAGGAATACATCTAAGGAAATGTGTACAAAACCTCTACATTGAAAACCACAAAACATTAAAGGAAATTAAAGTAGATATAAATAAGTGGAAGAAAAAAATGAGTTCAACTCCTGCCTATGACACTAGTCATGTGACTTCACACAAGTTGTTAAACCAAGCTCCCTCAGCTATAAAACAGGATTAAAAATATCAACCTTCCCTAATTGTTATAATAATTAGCAACAATACATTTAGACAGTACAATCCACTGGCATTCAATCATTATTTCTATTTGACTTATTTTCTATGACAGCTGGGCCAAAAGACTGTCTTCCTTTTACGTGTGGCATATTTCCTTCTGAGACCATCACCCACCCTTAACCCCTAACAAACAAAGGCATTTGTTTACCTGCTGTAATGAAGTAACTGCATCACCAGGTCTGTCCACTTTACTATAAACTTTTGCTAGGAGAACTTGAGAACGTCCATCATCCATGAGAGCTGACAGTTCATTTACTATGAAAGAATAAAATATAATGGGAAAAAATAATAATTCATTTAAAATAAATCTTTACATTTCTCTACAAGTTTTTATATTTGATTTTGAAAAATAGTGAATAAAGTTTAAAAAGGTCCAGTAAATTAACTGAAGAATGGCCAAATTGGAAAAAAAAAAGATTTAGGATAAAAACTGGCTGGAATAAAAGTTAAAGAACTGGAGGCTTTTCTTAGACATACAAGAGATAACAATATAACAACACAGAGAAGAGTTTCAATTTCCATTCTTTTTTTTTTTTTAAAGATTTAATTAAGTAATTATTTTGTTTGTTTATCTGTCTTTGTTGCTGCGCATGGGCTTTCTCTAGTTGTGGTGAGCAGGGGCTACTCTTTGTTGCGGTGCATGGGTTCCTCATTGAAGTGGCTTCTCTTGTTGAGGAGCACAGGCTCTAGGCATGTGGGCTCTAGAGCGCACAGGCCTCAGTAGTTGCAGTGCACGAGCTGTAGGGTACGGGCTCAGTAGTTGTGACGCATGGGCTTAGTTGCTCCTCAGCATGTGGGATCTTCCCAGATCAGAGATCGAACCTGTGTACCCGGCATTGGCAGGTGGATTCTTAACCACTGCACCACTAGGAAAGTCCTCAATTTCCATTCTTAAGTGTATAAGCACTTCTGCTTATTGAAGTCATTTAAAAACAAGATAGGGTAGTTGGTACATGCAATTAAGAAGATAACTGCTATTTATTTTTAAATAACAGAACTTAATAAAGTATACATATATATACATACATATATACATAATAAACACTGACTTTGATGCCAACCTGTCTGGTTTCAAATCTAGGCTTTATCACTTTCTAGTTAACAAGGTCCTAGTCGAACAAGGTAGTTTTCTATTCTGTGCCTCCCTTTCATCTGTAAAATAGGGGAAATAATAGTACCTATCTCATAAGATTACTGTAAAATTTAAAAAGTTAGTAAATTATTAAATAAGCTAATATATGCAAAGCAACTAAAGTCTTTACATGTCAAGTGCTATTTAAATATTTGGTATTATTATTTTGTAATCTAAGAGTAATAAAAGAACCTTATATAATTAACAAAAAGATGTTTCTTCTACCATTTATCGACAGCATGGCCTGAGCCATATTCTGTTTGAAGTGGTTTACATACATCATTATTTATTTAAAATCTCAACCTGAGAAGCAGGTTTTGTTATTGCTATTTTACAGGTAAGAAAAGCTCTAAGGGGGTACAAGGAACAAGGAAGCCGCGACAATGGTGAGAGCAGGCTGGAAGGAGAGGTCATAGGAGCAACAGCATGCATGTGTGAAGGCCATGTAAGCCACTGTAAGACTTTGGTTAACTCAGAGAAATGGAAGACAAGGGGGAGCTTGAGCAGGTGTGATCAAACTTTGGTTGTTTAAAAGGTCCAATAGTGCTGCTGGGTTGGGAAAGGCTGTGTCCAGCTGTGGGGTTGAGGATTGGGTAACAGGGAGACCAGGTGTAGTCTACTGCTTTAATCCACCTAAGAGACGATGTATCTAGGACAGGGTGACAGTAGTGGAAATAATGAGACACAGGAGAATTCTGAATGTATCTAGAAGGCAGAACCAAGAGGATTTCCTATGGGCAAGGGTGAAGGCAAGGATTTTGGTTCTTCAAAACTGCAAAGAAGGCTGAAGTTACTGAGATAGAGGAGGCTGCACATAGAACAGATGGGGGAGGCAGATAAGGAATTCACTTTCAAACATGCTAAGTTTAAGATGTTTCTTAGAACCCTGATGCTACTATATCAGCTAGGTGAACCTGGATAACTCAAGAAAATTGAGTATTAGATGCTAATTTTAAAATGTACATAATTTTATTTGCCTCATAAACTAATATGAAAATTAATAACATATAATGAAATGCACATGAAGGCATCTAAGTACACCATTGGATGTGCTCAGCAAATTATTAAATGAAAGTATTTATACTGCATAAATGTAATATACTTATGCCCATATAAGTAAAACATACTACTTGAATCTCTCCTCCTCTACAACCTTTTAAAAAACGCATATCCACATTTAGGCCATCTGTAGTGTTTCAAGCAAGGTCTGACAAGACTCATGCAACTATTTTTACGGAATTAATAAATGCATTCAAATTAGGAGAGTTTAAGCATCAACTTCAAAGCTAAATTAAATGACCATTTTAGACATATTAGAAAATTTAGAGTTGGCTTGCCTTATCTATGTATCCAAACATATTTTAAAACCACAGAAAACATGGTATTGGCAAAAATAAAAATGGGGAGGGGAGAAGGAAGGAACTCCAAACAAAAATTCCCAGAATCAGAGTGAAATGTATAAAAAAAGTTTATAATATGATAAAGGTGGCATTTCAATAAATGACAGTGAGATATAATTGGCTATCCATTTGGGAAAATCTATAGTAAAAGTTGTATGTGAATTAAAGTTCTCCATTATAAAAATTAAAATTCTCCATTTATACAAATTAAAATTACAAAAACCCCAGAAAAATATAAGAAAACTTTTTTTAATGTTAGGATTAGGGAAGCTTTTTCTGAGCATGACAAGAAATTAAAAAGTCAAAAAGAGAAAAGACTGGTAGGTATTATATATGATAATTAAATATTCTAATTGACCAATGAAATGATAAAGTAATTTGATAAAGAAAGGACAGCCTGGGAGAAAATATCTGCAACATGAATATAATAGGTAAGAGATTAATGAATAATAGGTAAAGGATTAAGAAAAAGGATATGAATGAAACAGTGAAAATACAATCTATAGTTATAATACTTAACCTTATCAATCATCAAAGAAATGTAAATTAAAAGTTTGTTTTCTCTATAAATACTACAGAATGTTGGGACATTTTTACCCTTAAGAAAAAACAATGGAGCAAGATTCAATTCTAGGAAGTACATAGTGCTATATAAACAAGGATTCTATCTCAGTAATGTTTTCTTCTATCTAAATGTCTATTGATAGGGGACTCATCAAATAAATTATGATAGTGACATACAGTAAAATACGCTACCTATGTTAAAAAATTTAAAAGTGCTATATTTGCCAAAATGAAGAGAGGCTATTAAATGAAAAATGCATACTGCAGACCTATAGTATAATATGACTCCTTTTTGGTAGAAAAAAGTGTTACGTAATAGTGTGTGAGAGATAGGGGCAGGGAGATTGATCAGGACGTGGTTTTCTCTGGAGAGTGGGAGAGGGACACAACTTTCATTCACTTCTGTAATCCTCAAATTTTTTCAATGAACAAGCACTAGATTTTATTAAAAGGTACAGATCTTTAAAAAGTAAATTTGTATGAACTTGTAAGAAGGCAATTTGATAGTATCCAATTAAATTTTAAGTACACATACCCTTTAACATAGCATCTTGCTCTTAAGAAATATAAGCAAGTGTATGCCAAAGAATGAGATACAAGGATATTCATTTTAACATGGTTTATAACATCAAAAGACTGGAAGACAAACTAATTGGGGGAAAATTAAATAGCTTACGGAGTTATAAAATATTGTGAGTCCATTAGATAGAATAATATGGATGTACTGACATCAAACTATATCTGCAACATATTGTATGTGAAAAAAAATTGCTGAATAGGAAGAATGATGCATTTTGAAAAGAACAATATGCATATTACACTTAGATATTTACATAAATATATATAAAATATACACCAAAACACAAAAATGGTTACCTCTAGGGAGGTCTGAGAACACGGCAAGTAGAATTCACAGGAGAAACTGGAGACTTGTACATTATACTCTTTAATAATGCTGATTTTTTTAAAAAAAACAACTTTTAAAAAGAATTATAAAAATGTTTACTTGTTTAAACACAGGTTGTAGCTGCAATTTATAGGAAACTTCCAACAAAGCTACAGTAATCAAAACACAATGGTACTGGCACAAAAAAAGAAATATAGATCAATGGAACAGGATAGAAAGCCCAGAAACAAACCCATGGACCTCTGGTCAATTAATCTATGACAAAGGAGGCAAGGATATACAATGGAGAAAAGACAGTCTCTTCAAAAAGTGGTGCTGGGAAAACTAGACAGCTACATAAAAAAGCATGAAATTAGAACATTCTCTAACACCATACACAAAAACAAGCTCAAAATGGATTAAAGACCTAAACCTAAGACCGGATACTATAAAACTCTTAGAGGAAAACATAGGCAGAACACTCTATGACATAAATTGCAGCAACATCCATTGCTGGATTTTTTCAATCCACCTCCTAGAGTAATGAAAATAAAAACAAAAATAAACAAATGGGACCTAATTAAACTTAAAAGCTTTTGCACAGCAAAGGAAACCATGAACAAAATGAAAAGACAACCCACTTCAGAATGGGAGAAAATATTTGCAAATGAAGTGACTGAAAAGGGATTCATCACCAAAATATACAAATAGCTCATGAACCTCAATATCAAAAACATAAACAACCCAATCAAAACATGGGCAGAAGATCTAAACAGACATTTCTCCAAAGAAGACATACAGATGGCCAAAAAAAGCACATGAAAAGATGCTCAACAACGCTAATAATCAGAGAAATGCAAATCAAAACTACAATGAGGTATCACCTCACACTGGTCAGAATGGCCATCATTAAAAAATCTACAAACAATAAATGCTGGAGAGGGCGTGGAGAAAAGGGAACCCTCCTACACTGGTGGTGGTAATGTGAATTGGTACAGTCACTATGGAGAACAGTATGGAGGTCCCTTAAAAAACTAAAAATAGAGCTACCATATGATCCAGCAATCCCACTCCTGAGCATATATCCAGAGGAAACCATAATTCAAAAAGATACATCTACCCCAATGTTCACTGCAGCACTATTTACAATAGCCAGGACATGGAAGCAGCCTAAGTGTTCATCAACAGAGGAGTGGATAAAGATGTGGTACGTATATACAATGGAATATTACTCAGCCATTGAAAAGAATGAAATAATGCCATTTGCAGCAACATGAATGGACCTAGAGATTATCATATAAAGTGAAGTAAATCAGAGACAGACAAATATCATGATATTACTTATATATGGAATCTAAAAAAATGATACAAATGAATTTATTTACAAAACAGAAACAGACTCAGAGTTTGAAAACAAACTTATGGTTATGAAAGGGGAAAGGTGGGAGGGAGGGATAAATTAGGAGTTTGGGATCAACAAATACACACTACTATATATAAAATACATAATCAACAAGGACCTATTGTATAGCACAGGGAACACCACTCAGTAATCTGTAATAACCTATATGGGAAAAGAATGTATACATATATATATGTATAACTGAATCACTTTGCTGTACACCTGAAACTAATATAACATTGTAAATAATCAACTATAACACAAAATAAAAATTAAAAAAAAAAAAAAACTAAAGGAAACTTCCTTTATGTCACTTTGGAAAGTAGTTTTCTATAACACAAACTGTTTCACAAATCTGTTTTAAGATTTTTAAAATATCTTATTTTAGTAGAGTGACATTCTGACAAATGAAAGAACCAAGCTCACATACACTAACAATACAAATACATACTAATATAAAAATAAAAGAATCAGATATATTAGGTATACTTTTCCAAATAAGAAAGATTTTCATACCAGGTTCATGAGCTAGTGCATGTTGAAGAACTTTCTCTGCTTTGTCATACCATTTCAGTTTTAATAACAGCTCAGCCAAGTCATAGAAAAGATAATTTTGTTGTCCATTTTTCAGAGCAGCTTCATAATAAGTGATTGCCTAAACAAAATCCATTTCAGTTAGGGGAAAAAAAGGCAATGAGAATGGCATTCAAGCATAGATCCTACACACATTACGACTTAAAGCAATTGGAAGTAACCTAAAAGCAGCTTATGCATGGACTTGCACTATTGATTAAGTGTGACATTTTTCTTACAGAATCCAATATTACACAAGACAACTAGCATTTCTTACAAGTAACTAAAGCAAAGTACTTTGTTAAAATTTTTTCCAGTTTTATTCCAAAAGTTAGTGAATGCAAATACTTTGCTAGCTGTTGTATATATGTTCAACAGTTACCAGGAATAGGGTAAGAATATAACTAAAGGAAAATCTATTATCCTTACTACAAAACAAACAAAAATGAAAACAAAAAACCAAAAAAAACCCTCAAAGCACATGGCTTACCAAAACTGGTTCAATGGAAAGGACATCTATTATGCTTTGTCATATGATAAAAGAGATGTAACAACAGCAAGTTTATCATAATTTATTTCATGGCAGAATTTTGCTGTAAGGTGAAACCTGAAGAAAACTTTAGGGTCCAAAAAGTCTTTGCAAAATGCAGCAGAGAAGAATCTGAGACACTGAGAAAGTCTTTAACACAAATTCCAGTTTGTAAAGACAAATTTGGAGTTTCCAACCATTACGGTACAAACAGTGCTTGCTGACGATCTTTCACTGAGCAGGGTTTGCAGATTTGTTAAAACTGATACATTGCAAGATATAAAGTATTTACCTTTGAGTAGTTGTGAGTTTTGACAAGAGCTTTCCCAATTTTGCTTGCCAATGTTCCATCCTTTGGGTTCTGATTTAATGCTTGCTCATATGCTACTATGGCTTCTTCAGGCTAATGTTGGCAGATAAAAAATGAAGCAATAAAATAACAGCTTAGGTGGCTCCCATTAAATGGCAACACTTCTATAATTAAGGTCTATACTTGGAATACTTACTAAGACTAATAAAGCACATACTAAGTCCAGAAACCTTAATAATTTCAGAGAGCTGATAATCAATCACTAGTGCAGGTGTAACTCACTAGTATAATCCCACCCATGTTACTTAGGTCCATGTCCTCATAAATAGTCATATGAGAACTAAGAGACAGCTTCCTGACAGCTTTTCACCTGGCATCATTATAAAAGCCAGAACCAGAGGTCAGAGGATTGCTTCCCTTTGAAGAAAACACCACCTTAGCCAGTGCTCTTTTCATCCTTTTGTTTAAAGGTGACTCACCTTACTTCTGGTATCATCTCTATTTCAAATGATAGTGCTGAATAACTGGATCTCAATTTGAAAAATAACTGTAACATTTTTTTACGCGGGCCTCCCACTGTTGCAGCCCCTCCCATTGCAGAGCACAGGCTCCAGATGCGGAGGCCCAGAGGCCATGGCTCACAGGCCCAGCCGCTCCACGGCATGTGGGATCTTCCCGGACCGGGGCATGAACCCATGTCCCCTGCATTGGCAGGCGGACTCTCAACCACTGCACCACCAGGGAAGCCCTGAAAAATAACTATATCTTTTTAATTGTAATGGCTGTCTCCCTTTTTATTGTGATGACTGGATCTTTGACTATTAAGTAAACGTTATTAAAATGAGGGGAGGGGATTTGGATGAAGGTGGTTAAAAGGTACAAGCTTCCGGGCTTCCCTGGTGGCGCAGTGGTTGAGAGTCTGCCTGCCGATGCAGGGGACATGGGTTCGTGCCATGGTCTGGGAAGATCCCACATGCCGCGGGGTGACTGGGCCCGTGAGCCATGGCTGCTGAGCCTGTGCGTCCGGAGCCTGTGCTCCGCAGCGGGAGAGGCCGCGACAGTGGCCCGCGTACCGCAAAAAAAAAAAAAAAAAAAAGGTACAAGCTGCCAGTTACAAGATAAGTAAGTATTAGGGATGTAATGTACAACATGAAAATTGACACTGCTGTACGTTATACGTGAAAGCTGTTGAAAGTAAATCCTGAGAGTTCTCATTACAAGGGAAAAATATTTTTTTCTATTTCTTTAATTTTGAGCTATATAAGATGATGGATATTCACTGAACTACTGTGATAATCATAGCATGATGTATTTAAGTTAAATCATTATGCTATACCTTAAACTTACACAGTGCTGCATGTCAACTGTATCTCAATAAAACTGGAAGAAAAAAACTCAAATTCCTTTCAGTAGAATGTTATACTAATCACAAAGAAGAATTTTTGGGTTTTGTTTTGTTTTTAAATCTAAGTTCAGTAGTATCAGAAACTTTACCTCTTGAATATTCATGTATGCATCACCAAGGAGAATAAAAGAATGAGGGCTGGGAATCCTTTCAGCAATTTCTCTGGAAATCAGACAAACTCTACTTAGTATATTGAATACAAATTTCTTCTTCTAAACCAATTAAATAAAAGATAAGCTTATTTTTTCAATGAACTAATAGCCTTCAGAGTGCCTTCTTCATATCCAACAGTGTAATATTGTTTAAAAACCCCAGCCATACCCACACTCAGATTGTTTATGCTAAGTCAACAATTTTTTTCATTAAATTTTTCTATTTCCTGAAATGCAGGTAAAAGTATACAGATAGATAGTAAACATATAAGCTCTCATTATCCAGAAATACATGATGTGGGAATGAAGTTGCAAAATATGACAAACACTTATCATCTTCCTATGCATCTTGAGCTCTGATATTCATGGCATAAGTCATATACAACGAGTTACCTTAAAAAATATAAAATATTCTACTTCAACATTTGCTGCTTATTTTCTACCTTCAAAATGTAAACTGCTAAAGGTCAAAATACCAAGGTTGCTCAAATAATGTGATGCTAAGTCTTTAATGTACAATATCTCACTTAATTGGCCCAAAAACTCTTGAGAAAATTATTACAATTATATAGATAATGCTGAGTTTACTAGAGCTAATGTGTCAGATCTACTTGAAAAAAAAAAACCTATGATTTTAGCTACTATACTATAGTGCATCCAAACACATCAACCCTATTTTATATATGCATAAATATATGCACTACCAAATGTAAAATAGATAGCTAGTGGGAAGCAGCCGCATAGCACAGGGATATCAGCTCGGTGCTTTGTGACCACCTAGAGGTGTGGGATAGGGAGGGTGGGAGGGAGACGCAAGAGGGAGGAGATATGAGGATATATGTATACATATAGCTGATTCACTTTGTTATACAGCAGAAACTAACACAACAATGTAAAGCAATTATACTCCAATAAAGATGTTTAAAAAATAATAATAGAATAAAAGGTGTGAAGAGTGAAAAAAAATTTTCATATCATTAGAGATGATAGTGACGGTATTTTAGAAACATCATAGAAAATATAATCTAGGAAACTCCAGTCCATCCATCTATACAGGGGGTGCTGCTCAGTTTCTTTGAATCACTCAGTACCTACAAAGAATCTGAGCAGCTTTCTGGGCTTTGATATTTACAAAATATAGATGAACCAATGACTTAATTCATCAACATTTTACTATTCTCAAGGCTAAAACATTAATTTTCTCTCACATAGACTGTGTGCTTGTATCTTTATCTTTTTGTTTGGGGAGAAGTGTAAGAGCAACCTGTGTGTGCATGTGTGCACCCATGTTTCGTGTGAGAGTGTGTGTGTGTGTGCGTGTTTTGTGTATCCCAGTAGCTCCTAACGGCATCAGTGTATGACACTTTTTAAACCCCTGCCATTTCTGTAATCCATACCTTAGTGTGGTATATACTAAGCCATAATTTTCTTCTGCTATAACTATGATACTGAGTGTTAAATATGACTATATAGCCCCTGAATTGTTACATTACATAATGCTTTTAAGCTATTAGAATACATGTAATTGTAGCTCTTTCAAAGTCCAAAAATAACATCTGATGAGAGAGGAGGGCTGAGAAACTGAAGTAAGCCACAGGTTGAAATAAACCATAATTACCATGATTTACATTTGAGGGAGAGTAACTTGGTTAGAGTTACTGTGTTTGGTGGTAGCAGAAGGAAGCAAGAACACATTAAGGAAGGGATCTATAAAGTATCTGAAAAGCAGTTAAAAGAAAGAAATTTGGGGATTAATTTTAGGAGATAAATGTCAAAATATAATGGGTTGAAAGAACCATTTACCTGTAACAAGTGATATATAACATCTTCTCTTTTCTGTGCTTCAAATATATATCTGCCATTTTTTCTTTGGTCTCTATGAAATAAGGCTGCTCAGATGTAACATTCTGAAGCATGCTTAAAGCCCGCTCCACATCTCCCTGGGCCAGAGCTAGGTCTGCGTTAGCAATAGTGACACGCAACTCTTCAGATGTCCCGGAAAATTCATGGATGGCATCTTGTAAAACTTTGGCCGCCTCATGCTGTAAAGGTGAAATTAAAGTAACATTCAAAATTTCAACAAATTACACTACAAACTAAGGTTTTCTACTAATACAGAATGAACAATAAATGTTGGTACAGTTAGGATATTTGTGAAATAATGATAGATTTTTTTGAAAAATACAAAAATTTAAAACCAAACTCAGAGACCAAATTAAGATGACATTATAAATATTTGTTAGCTAGGGCTTTCCTGGTGGCACAGTGGTTGAGAGTCCGCCTGCCGATGCAGGGGAAACGGGTTCGTGCCCCGGTCTAGGAAAATCCCACATGCCGCGGAGTGGCTGGGCCCATGAGCCATGGCCGCTGGGCCTGTGCGTCCAGAGCCTGTGCTCCGCAATGGGAGAGGCCACAACAGTGAGAGGCCCACATACCGCAAAAAAAAAAAAAAAAAAAAAAATTTGTTAGCTGTAAAGTGTTCTCATAACTAGGACAACAGCAGTTGCTACATAAGACTTGTTGCTACTATAATTTAATAAACATTTACTTTGCACCCAGCATTGTAAATATTAACCCATTTAATTCTCGCAAAAATCCTCTAAGGTAGTTACTATAATTACCCCCCACTTTGCAGTAAGTAAAATGAGATTCAGACAGTTAAGAAGTAAACAAATGATAGAACCAGAGTGACTCCAAAGCCTAAATTCTTAGCCATGTTCATCACTGCATCTTCGATGGGATCCAGTCCACAGTCACCCTCTGTACCCGATGGCTCTACATTACATAGCAGATTACGTTATTCCCTACACTAGGACGTCATTTTTGTTATACCCCAGGTGAATATATTTCCTAATTTCCAAATCTGTACCTCAATGAATCTAAAATGTCATTGATTTTAATTCATCTCAACTTTAGAGATTTTAAAATATTCTGATTTAAGAAACGTTAAAATGTGAAAAAAATAGTGCATTTCAGAATCAACTATCTATAGTAGAATTGGTTCTTCTTATTAAGTGCATTTTACATTAATTTATTAGTGAACTGGAAATTCTTTGAGATTTGGCAAGTATCTGGACACAGCCTTCTTAATTTCCACTAAAATATGAAACATGAAATAACTGATTAGCAACAGTTGCAACTTAAAAAACAAATATAAATGATGTTAAGTTCCTCATTTTCTACAAGGTTCTAATTCTTTTCTCAGAATTACATTTTTGTTTGCCTTCTTTCTACCTATCTATCCATCTACCTATCTATATTATTCTTTAAGTCCCCCTAAGTATTTGATTTTATGATCTATCTATCTGTATTTTTTGAAGTATTTGATTTTATGATTTTCCTATTAGTTTACCAAAGCTGTATTATTTCAGTGGTTCTTTTATTTTCTCAACTTTTAGAATTTCAGATTGGTACTTTGATTTTATTCCAGTAGTACATGTGTGTGTGTGTGTGTGTGTGTGTGTGTGTGTGTGAGAGCCCCTTTAGGAATTCACAGAATTATAACTATATTATACTATTACATTTCATGATAGGCCAAGTAATCATACATTATATTATTATACACATTATATTAATACATACTACAGTACACCATATTACATTATATTATTACTTATATTACACATACAGTGTATATCTAGTATTACATCTCATGGTAGCCAATGTAAGTACACTGATACACAAAGTCATCCCAGTACAAACTATGCCTAAATTCAGGGGCTATAGAAAGTAACATGATCTGGTGCCAAGTGATGAGAAATAAATTTTCTAAACTTTACCACTTGGTCAAGCGAATAATTTTAGCTTTTTCATTTCCTATGACTCTATATACTTGAATAACAAAATTCAGATCTGAGCCACTGAATTACACTTGACCTACCTGTTCTCCATTTAAGCGGTGAACCTCTACCAACTCAAGAAAGACTGATAAACGATGGCTTGCATCGACTTCAGTTTTTCTGTATTTTGACTTTGAGGAAGTTCCAGTTCTCCTCATTCCTGGTAAACTCATTGCTATATGCAGGGTTTTAATTGCTTCTGCTATTTCTCCCATTTTCTTTTGTGACTGAGCTTTTATCAAATGATACAAAGGATATTCTCTCACCTGAAAAAATAATATTCAGAAATACTTCATTGGAGTGTTTACAACATCAATACATAGTTTACAATCCATCAAATGTTATAATAATAGGATCTTTGAGGACAGTCTACTCTGTGATTGTATGCTTGAGGTCTATTTCTGTCCTCTTACTCATGTTCTGATCATTTATTATATTAAATCAGAATTCAGGTAACCTAGTGTTCCGCTGGTTAACAAACAAGTTAAGTGCTTCTACCATGAGAGGAAAGAAATTGCACACAAAGTTTATAAGGCTAGCAAATATATTCTAAGAAATTATTTTAGTTTTCAGGAAATGAATTTCTCTACCTCAGACTTCTCGTACTGAAATAAAGTTATCAGATTTCTACACAGTTTCTTGTCTTTCCTTAATTTTCTAATTTTAAGATTAAAAATTTCAGGGCTTCCCTGGTGGCACAGTGGTTAAGAATCCACCTGCCAACGCAGGGGACACGAGTTTGAGCCCTGGTCTGGGAAGATCCCACATGCCGCGGAGCAACTAAGCCCATGCGCCACAACTACTGGGCCTGCGCTCTAGAGCCCGCGAGCCACAACTACTGAAGGCCGCGCTCTGCAACAAGAGAAGCCACTGCAAGGAGAAGCCCATGCACCGCAACAAAGAGTAGCCCCCTTGCTGCAACTAGAGAAAGTCCACGCACGGCAACAAAGACCCAACGCTCGGGCTTCCCTGGTGGTGCAGTGGTTGGGAGTCCACCTGCCAATGCAGGGGACGCGGGTTCGTGCCCCGGTCCGGGAGGATCCCGCATGCCGCGGAGCAGCTGGGCCCGTGGGCCATGGCTGCTGGGCCTGCGCGTCCGGAGCCTGTGCTCCGCAGCGGGAGATGCCACAGCAGTGAGAGGCCCGTGTACCGCAAAACAAAACAAACAAAAAAAAAGACCCAACGCAACCAAAAGTAAATAAATTAAATAAATAAATAAACAAATAAATAAATAATTTAAGATAAAAAATTTCAGGAAACGTTAATCAAACATTGGTTTTACCCTTTGATACTACTCCGAAACACGTAGTAATGAATCTCCTGTCTTTATTTTGGCTATCAACAGCATATACAGAAAAAATAAAGAGAATGACAAAAGATGAGGAAGGAGTCAAAGGGAAGAAGATGGTCCAGAATGAGATGATGTGGCAGCCATCTAACCTCCAGGATGTCTACAGTCCTCCTAATGCTCGGTTCTGAGCCATAGCTAGGCATCGTGTTTACCTGTGGGCCTTGTGTAAACAATCATGCTTACGCTATTCTCTCAGAGATACAGCACTGGCACTGGGGTCATAATGCAACACCAGTCTTGAGAACTACCATCCTAAGAAGCAGGCATTATCTTCTGCAAACCTTGCCTGGAACTTGAATTCTCCAGTGCACTAAAGGGTTCTCACATCGAAGGGCTCAAGACACTGCGAACCAAAGCAAAAGTCTGAGGAGCTCCTCCTTGACTCCAGGTTGCTCAGGAAGCCCCTGAACCTAGGATTTTCTGTAATGCTCAGGGATATGAGATGTTCACACTGAATATCTTGGACAGAAATCTAGTGTGTTTATATCCTCAAACTATGTACCAACTTTCAAAATGACTAGCTGTTCTCTGATGATGTATCTAAAAAGAAGTTATTAAAAACCAAGGTCCAAGAAAGAAACAGGCAATAAAATAAAATCCTTATACATAAAAATATTTGGCACAATGTTCTACAGTCTACAATTATCTCTACATATTCATAGTGCATTTAATGTTCACTATAATTGTAGGGTATTATTATGTAAGTGTTCTAGAAAAGAAAACTGAGGTTCAGAGAGAGACAGATGAAAAGACCAGACACCATCTCCAGGTCTTTTATTGCCAAGTCCATATAGTTGTTTAACTACACCACAGTTGCCTCCATTTTTTTCTCCTACTGCTAATGAGTTCAAAATATTTTCCATTAAAAATGCATTTGCTAGCAAAATATTACAGGCTAAGAAACAAAATAGTTGAATATGTAAACATTTGCTAAAGGTTCAAGGAAAGCAATATGTCTTATCCATTTGAGTCTGGAAGACTTACCTTAAAATTATAGCTCAGACAAAGTTCAAGAGACTGAGAACACAATTTGAATTTTTCCTGAGACAAATAAACCTGAGCCATCAGGAGATGAGCATCTGCATAGGAAGGACTGTGTTCTAGGCAATGCTGCAGATTATTATAAGCTGCTTCAATATCACCTAATGAGGAAACAAAGCACTATTGTAATACAAAATGATCAAGAGAAAACCTGAGAGAACAGGGAGAAAAGTATTTAGTCTATGGATAGTTCTGGTGTTTGAACTTAAAAGTTCTCTGTTTGTAAGGCCTTAGCTTAACCTCTACCTGCACTAGTCAGTTTCTTTTTAATATGAATGAAAGAATATACCTAAAGCCAGGCCATCCCTTGATCATAAGGAGCAAATCAGGAAAAGTATGTGAAAAAATCTGAAGCCCTTTAAATGTACCTGTATTTTCCTTGTCAAAAAAATTTTTTTAATTTACAATTTCATTAAAATAAGTTATGTAAGACATAGAAATTTAAACAGAATGTTATAGTGCCATATCTAGGCTAGAAATTTTACTACTGTACAAAAAATAACCAAAAAAGGCATGAGGATATATTCCAGAGGTTTGGAAATGTGAGTTACAGATTTAAAATGCCTTTAAATACTAACTGAAATATCAAATGTTTTGGAACCACGGGTATTGTACATCTGGAAGACTTTTTCTTTTACTGTAGTTGGTTTACAATACTGTGCTAGTTTCAGGTATACAGCATAACGATTCAGCATTTTTGCAGATTATATTCCATTATAGGTTAGTAAGTACATCTGGGAATCTTAAAAATAGAAGGAAATGATCAAGATGAAAGTGAACAGAATATTGGAATCTACCTTGGGCTGAGAGATAAGGTAGAAGAGGCTCTTCAGAGAAACAACAGCACAGACTCTAGGCGCTAGAAGTTTCGTGATGTCACCCACACTGATTTGCATTTAGCCATCTCATAAACTGGCCTTAAGTAGGTGTAGCTAGGCCAGCTCCCCATGTAACTCTGCTAAGGTATCCGTTCAATTACTCTCTGTAACCTTACCTAACACCTTAACAGACGAAGTCAGGCCTTCAGTTCCCAAATGCTCAACTTTCTTATAACAGAAATCCATTTAAACAGAAAACGCTTTCTTAGAGACAGAGGATTAATGAACAATAATTTAGCTGGGGTAGCACAATAACTTATTAAATACAGTGTCTAAATTTGTCAGTTAACCAACAAGCATAATAAACATTAGCTTCTTTTTCACTGTGATATAATCCAACACTCAGAACTGTGCAGACAAAAAAAGAAGGGAAGATTAAGCATAATAAATTCTCATGCAAATTACCACCCCCATATTCTTTTAGGAAGGAGGAGGATTAAGGAGATAACTTGAAAAAAGAGCTTATTACTAAGTGGAGAGAGTACATAGAAAAGAATTAGGGTTTGCAAATAAGAGACTGGAAGAAACAATGAGGACTGTATGAATAACTGAAATCATAATCTTTTTTGTTTCTTCTAAAGATAAGGAGGAAGAATATGTCCGGTTAGCTTCAGGAGGCCACTAAGTATTTCAAAATGGAGAAACGGGTCATCCCTGTTGGGAAAAAACAGGCCATAAAAACAAAGATCACATCAATATCACATTCTTATCTAAGAGCAGCCCAATTTCTCTTGAGAGAAAAATGGAAGAAATTTCTGTCCTGCAGTTCTGCCTTTGGCAGGTCCTATGTAATAAAGAATTTGGCTGGCCTTTATCCCAGGGAGACAGGGAGACAGTTCCCAGGAGACAGTCTCTAAGTCTTGGAATTTCCCAAGCAATAGGAGAATCTTTGTTATTCACGGTGGGCCCTGAGAGCTTATGCTAATGCTGTGACTCAGGATGGTGGCTGGCCATGCCAGAAAGACCAACCCTGTGAACAGAAGGGTAGGGCTTTGAGCCACCTATAACCAGCCTAACCTAGGGAGAGGGGAGTTGGAGACTGACTTCAATCACATGGCCAAAGATTCGGTCCATGTCTATGTAATAAAACCCTAATAGGGCTTCCCTGGTGGCGCAGTGGTTGAGAGTCCGCCTGCCGATGCAGGGGAAACGGGTTCGTGCCCCGGTCCGGGAAGATCCCACATGCCGCAGAGCGGCTGGGCCCATGAGCCATGGCCGCTGAGCCTGCGCGTCCAGAGCCTGTGCTCTGCAAAGGGAGAGGCCAGAACAGTGAGAGGCCTGCGTACCGCAAAAAAACCCAAAAAAACCCAAAAAAACCCAAAAAACCCTAATAAAACTGGATACCGAACCTTGGGTGAGTTCTCTTGGTTGCTAATGTTCCACAGGTGTCGTCATACATTGATGTGTCGGAAAGTTGATGTGTCCTGACTCCACAGGGAGAGGACAATGGAAGCTTCACATCTGGGACCCTCCCAGACCTCACCCTCTGCATCTCTTCCTTTTGCTGGTTTAGATGACTTTCAAATTTCAGTTTGCTATCATAACACTCTAATCCTAGATATAGTTCTTTCCTGAGTTCTGTGAGTCTTTCTAATGAATTATCGAACCTGAAGGGAATCATAAGAACCCTTAAATTAGTAGCAAGCTAGTCAGAAGTGCAGGAGGCCCTGGGAACCCCTGAACTTGTGGCTGCTATCTAAAATGAGGGCAGTATGATGGAGAATTGTGCCCTTAACCTGTGAAGTTTAGTCCAGCTCCAGGTAGTTGGTGCCAGAAGTCACTGTAGTTGGTGCCAGAAGTCACTGCAGTTGACTTCTGGCAATTTAGCAAGAATACTGCTATTTAAACACGTGCCACCACTGTTTCACATTATTTCAGGCTGTTCTTTTTAAAAATGGGGTTAATATACAAGAGTTTCCTTCCTAAGGCTTTGGCAATTAACTATTACTATATTGAAATTGATTTATATCAAAATTCAAAATAAATAATGAGTGTTTACAAATTAATCACAGAACTCAAAGTCCCAGTTTGATCACCTAGTAGGTAGTACCGGTTCTAACTGGGAAGAAAGTAGAAATATGATGTGGCTCAATAGAACTCAATCAGAAGAAGGTAATAGAGAGTCAGTTCTTACAACTAAGGTATTTTAGAGGTGAAACAAGCTTTTGTGATCATTTGGTTCTCTTTTTAAAACAGTTAAAGGGACTTTCCTGGTGGCACAGTGGTTAAGAATCTGCCTGCCAATGCAGGGGACACGGGTTTGAGTCCTGGTGCAGAAAGATCCCACATGCCGTGGAGCAACCAAGCACGTGTGCCACAACTACTGAAGCCCGCGGGCCTAGAGCCCGTGCTCCGCAACAGGAGAAGCCACCGCAATGAGAAGCCCGTGCACCACAACGAAGAGTAGCCCCCGCTCACTGCAACTAGAGAAAACCCGTGCACAGCAGCGAACACCCAACACAGCCAAAAATAAATAAATAAATAAATTTATTTTTTTAAAAACCCCAAAACAGTTAAAACTGAAATGCAAAAACTTAGTAAGGTCAAACTCTTAACTCGTTCCATTATGTGCAAGAAGTAACTGTTAACGATAATGAACACCTTGAAGTTGGTTTCTGTCCTATAGGACTTTACAAACTTAACTTTACTTTGCATAGCATTCAGCCAGCAAAGATACATACGTTAAGTACCACATGATGGTCTATTTTTATATATGTTGTCATATATATGTTTGTATCCTAAAAATCTAAGGCTATAACTGAGGATATTTTTTTAAAGCTATGTATAACCAATCACAGAAACTAAATAGGAATTAATCAATGAATTTCTTAAGGGCCTGAAACCTGGTGAACAGCACATTTGGTCATGCCAATGAGTCAACCATTATAATCTGTTCAAATGAGAGATTAAAGACTATAAATTATACTGCCAGGACCTAGTACCATCTGATGAACTTTTTTTAAGTGGTAGAACTGTATTTTCCCAGAAATTCACTTGAACCACAGAAGTTTATAGTAATTTTTTAAAGAATTAAATAGTAAAGAAAGTTATGCAGTTTTATTTTGGTTAAAAATTACTTATCTGTGCACACGTAAAATGTGCATTTTATGTGACTATTCTATGTGACTATTTTATGTGACTATTCATACGAGGAGTGCTTAGTTTGTTTATACTAGTTCTCACCAACATCAGAATATAAAGGTTATTTTAAGATTTTAATGTATATCTTACCTGACAAATATTTCACTTTTGCTATTAGGAAGACAGCTTGCAGAAGACCAGGAACAGTTCTTACTATAGTCTCCAGGATTGAGGTACAACGTCTGAGAAGTGGAGAAAGAGGTTGCCCAGGACTTGCAGGCTAAACAAATCAGCAGATCATTTTTTATAAGTTTATAATAGTATTTAGCTAAAAATAAACACATATTAATTGTAATGTGAAGAGCAAAAATCACGTATTTTTCTAAAATCTGTCTTATTCTATTTATTGCTCAATATTTTTACTATGACTGGACTAATACTAATTTATCTCCCTGGGACCTATGAACAGACTATATAAATGATGGCTTTTGCTCAGCAAAATAACTGTGAAATTATTATACAGTTACTAATTTGATAACATATGAAATGAGCATATCTGTTTAAAAAATCTGTCAAGAAAACATATCTGTTCAAAGGAATGATAACGAGAGGTAGAGTTTCTTGCTGGAATTGAGAGTCAAGGCAATGTGAGTTCTAACTCTAAACCTGCCTTGTGATTTACTCAGTTGAGTAACTTGCACCACCCCCGAGAATACTGTAAGGTCAGTTTTTAGAGAATTCAGATTTCATCATTCTAGTAAAAATCCAAAGGTTGAACACTCACGTATACTACACCAAATGTCTCATACCTTCATATTCCCCACTTTTCCGCCTGGCATGTTGTAGGCCCTCAAATTTTTTTTCTCTTTTTATTAACAGTGAATACAATAACTAAAGCAGTACTAGACCACTTTTTTATTCTTTTAATGGCTGTCTATTCAACCCATCTTTATCCAGTGGTTATTCACTCACAATTTAGAAATGTGATATTAGAGTTTAAATATCAATTGTTCATTCTCCCTGCTTTGCCTTACTAATGCTCCTTCCTTTATCTGAAGGATGATCCTCCCATCCCCCCAATCTTAAACTCCACATACACAGATTCTTAACTGGAGCACCACCTCTTACTGACGGTCACTCCTATGAAGAGTCATGGTTACTAACAAGAAAGTGTGGTATCTTCTCATTATGTTGAGGCACCAAAAAAATGTGTGCTCAAAAAGATTTTCAGAGTATAAAACGATTGGTGCCTAGAATATTTCAACTTCTTGAAATTTCTATAGCACTTACAATCTATGTAATAATTCAGCATTCTTTGTCTTATACAGTTCTATAGTAGTTTCATATTTAGTTTTGCCTCTTTTATAGGGCTAAGGGTCTTTATGTGTCTCAAAGATCAGACTCTTTTTTTTAACATTTGATCCATTTTATTTATTTTTTTAACATCTTTATTGGAGTATAGTTGCTTTACAATGGTATGTTAGTTTCTGCTTTATAACAAAGTGAATCAGTTATACATATATATATGTCCCCATATCTCTTCCCTCTTGCGTCTCCCTCCCTCCCACCCTCCCTATCCCACCCTTCTAGGTGGTCACAAAGCACCGAGCTGATCTTCCTGTGCTATGCGGCTGCTTCCCACTAGCTATCTATTTTACATCTCGTAGTGTATATATGTCCAGGTCACTCTCTCACTTTGTCACAGCCTACCCTTCCCCCTCCCCATATCCTCAAGTCCCTTCTCTAGTAGGTCTGTGTCTTTATTCCTGTCTTACCCCTAGGTTCTTCATGACCTTTTTTTTTTTTTTCTTAGATTCCATATATATGTGTTAGCATACGGTATTTGTTTTTCTCTTTCTGACTTACTTCACTCTGTATGACAGACTCACACAGTAATGGGTACAGAGTATATTCTTAAAACATTTATTTCTTCAGTGTAACTGAAAATAATGAAAGCATAGGTAAAAGGGTGAAGTTCTGATAATGTTCTCTGCCAATTGCTAAGAATTACTCATTGAAAACAACCATTGTTTTTTACTGTAATTTCACAGTGAATCATAGGAAAAAACCAGGACTTATATGGACAATCTCTAAGATAATGTTTGATTTTAGAAAGTATATATATAAAAGGGCCAAAGTAGAAATGGAGCTGGAGTGACAAGTCTGCCTTTCTGATATTTCCCCACAAAAACAGCATTTTAAATGCTAATTAGATTCTATCATGCTGGTGAAGGTTATATTATGGAAAAATAGGACGTCTGTGGACTAGGGACCCAACTACCATTTAACACGTTATTTCTTGCTTGTTGTACAGTTTACTCTCGGCAGAGCTGCCAGAAGACACTTTGAAAATGCTGAACTGGATCATGCTGGAAGCCTTCTGGTGGCTCCCCACTGTACTCAGAACTGAAGCCAGAGAAGTTAGCATACTGGTCTCTGTGCTGAGACCTCGTGGTGACTACTCCCCAACTCCTCACTCTGTCCTGGGCACACTCGTCTCTGTGTCCCTTTGGGCCACCTGCACAACGGCTCCCTTTGCCTGAAACATTCTATACCATATTCCCAAGACCTTCAAGGTTTTGTTCAAATTTTCCCATCTGAATGAGGCCTACCCAGACGACCTTATCTAAAATTACTACCCCCTCTGCCCTGTTCTGTTATTTTCTTCTGTGATATTCTAACACACTACATGATTGACTTTATTATGTCTCCTCCTGCTAGTACTCATGTTTCAAGAAGGCAAGGGTTGTAGTTTGTTTTTACAAACTATTTCCCCATCTCTGAGCAACACACTGGTGGCAAGCATTTGTTGAATGAAATCTAAATACTGCATGAGTACTGAAAAATGCTTTCCAACTCATTAGCAACTGAAACAGACCATGACTGAGACTGAGATCAATCCCAGGTGTGATTCCAGGCAGATTAGTTGAAAAAAATAGGTCATCACAGTCTGGAAAAGGACATGATGATCAATGAAAGGCAGCATGAGTTCCCTAAGGGAAGGTCATGAACAGTTACTGAAGTTCATTTACAGTTACTGAATCTGTAAATCAGAGAGAATGCTAAAAACTATGCTTTTAGGAATGAAATATTTGCTAGTGCCCATCACGATATCTCTGTGTTGAGTTGTGAGTTGAGTATAATAAAGTCAAGTCATCTGCTTACTGTCTGTAATGAGAGTGTTGGCTAATGGATCCACGTTAACTTGTAATGAACTCTCTGGCAATACAACAGAGGGCTCCATTCTTAGTTCTACTCAGAGCTAGATAGGCAGATGACAATCAGGATCCAAAAGGACAAGGTAATCTGGAATTATGGGATAAATCTGGAGAGAGAAAATTTCACAGGGATAAATGTCGAGTCCTACACTTGCGTCCAAAGTTATAGTGAATAACAAATCTAAGGACTTTAGTTAACAGTTAATTCAATAGGGGTCGATAATGTAATGTGATTCACAAAAAGGAAGCTAGATGGACATCCAGAATTAGGGAGCAAAGAATCTAATCTGAGTCTTGCAGTCCAAATCCATATTTGGAAGAGTGAGCTTAATGAGGCACTGATAAAATGAAAAATACACTCAGGCTTACAACCAGCGTTCTCAAACTATGTCATGAAAAAAGAAATGGTTAGAAACCTGGAATTGTTTAGAGGAACATGAAAACTAATTTCCAAAATCTGAAGGTGTGTTTTATGAATGAGGAATGGTCCTTGCCTAGACTAAGTAACTGGACTTGCTCCATGTCACTCCAGAGCAGAAGAAGGACCGATAAACGGGTGAATTTTTTAATATAAAGCAAAGTCTGACTTAACATAGGAAATACAGTCTAATAATCACAGTTATACAATAAGAACTGCATCTCTGAGTGCATCCAGAGATGGGATGGGCACTTAATGAGGATGTTGTGGAGTAGATTTGAATACAAGGTGGGTGTCTGAATTAAATGACTTCTAATAGTTTGTTTAAGTTTAAGATTTTAAGATTTTATGAATTACAAATGAATGTTTGTAAGCCAACACATTTATTAGTTGATAGTAGTCATTACTGTAAGTAGTTTCATTAAAAATTATTTCACCTAATATAGATACAAATACTTCCATTTTAAGACACTGATTATAGTCTAACATATAGAACATAATTTATTAGCATCTTTTATAAAACACCATGTAAATGCATCCTTGAAAATAAGTCCCAGAATTACTTACCTGCAATGGAGAGAAATTCAGATATTCTGTAATAATTTCTAGCAAGAAATCAGGATTTAACTTCTCAAAATACTGTATGCCAAGAGGTAAATCTTCTAAGTGTGAAAAATGAGTGTCTAGGACATCATTTAACAAATTAATAACTTCTTCTTGTCGTTTATTTTTCTTCATAGCAAGAACTGCATGTAAATAGGTTAATTCCTGGAAAATAGGTAGTTTTCATAAATTACTCCATGCAGTTATAAAGCCATTTATTTCTACTTAGATTTCAAAAGTATATGAAGTGCTATTTATGTACAGTATTTGTTCAAACTTAAATATTAGCTTGGATAGATTTTTAGAATCCTAAGTCTAATTATGCACAGAGGTAAATTAATAAATGTAATTACATATTAAAATTAGTGTACAATAGTCCTCTAAAACCATTACTAAATATTAAGACATTAAAAATTTCATATTTTATAAATAGTAGCTAGGATCTACCATCTGATAAAATAAAATACTATACCGCCGATTTTCCAATAGACTGCTGAATTTCACTAAGGAATTCTAACTGCTGATCTGCGTCCTGTAGTTGCCCTTCTATTAATTGACATTGGATAAATCCTAAAAAAAAAAAAAAAATACACAAAAATGGTAAAAATCCACATCATTTCACGCACGTACACTTCAAGCTAACACAAACAATATTAATTAAACAAGATTTTTTTTTGCCATAATACATCAAAGTTTTAGATTTAAAAACAAAGACAGAAAGAAGACAAAGAGTGAAAGAAAAGAAAATGGGTAGCTTTGTATCCATAGAAAATCAGTTATTAAGGTATTCATAATTTATATGAATTATCTCATAAAAATCTATTCTCTTAAGATAGTATTTAAGAAGTAAAAATTTTATTCTTAAAGGTACATGATTTTTTTTCTGTTGTAGACAGTGGAGAACAGTTTAATTTTAGAAAACCATAAAATATGTCTTTTCTTATTTAATGGCAGGTATGAAAAGCAATCATTACTTGCATCTGTATGAGGATCACTCATAGATATGGTTGTCATACCAATTAGTGCAGAGACACTGGTTTCATCTAGTGTCATGGCAGTCTTATACCACTTCAATGCCTCTTTAACTTTCCCCTGTAAAATCATTTGGTATCCAAGTTCTGTAGCAAATTCTGATTGCTGAGGAGTTAAACTAAAAGCTCTCTCTAGTAATGTTTGGGTTTTTTGAAGAATCAGTTGACTACGTCCACACTAAAAAGAAAAAAATTTTTAAGTTAGATTAAAACACTTCTACTCGGAAGAATTCATTTTTTCTAAATGTACATATAAATAATTTTTATTTCACAGATTCAGAATGTAGGAAAAATATAAAATTATTTCATAAAGAAAAATAAAACTACTCTATTTACTATCTAGACAGTGCAGCAAGAGTTCATATCCTATCAGAACTTAAACAACCTTATGAGTAATGCTTTTAAAAAACAGCTATCTTGAAAAGTTTACTGCTTCTAATGATGCTGCACAAGCAAAATTTTCAGAGCTCTTTTTTCAAACTGTCTCATGATTGTCCTATAATCAGAAAAGAAAATCATTACTTTAAGGTTTTATATATATTTATGTGTGTGTGTATATCTAGAGTAATATAGAGAAACATATATATATATATTATTGAATATATATATTTTTATTGAATCAAAAACTAGGACAAGGATCTGCTTTACCCCTAAAGACAAGTATACCACCAGTGAGAACCACGCCTTAGAATCTTCTTGAAAAAAAGCCTTCAAAAATATTTCAAGAAATGGCAATGCTGTCAGAATAAGTATATACTTTTTGAACATAACAAGTTTGAAGAGTTGTTACTTACTAAATTGTTTGATTTGTTGTAAAGTAATAAAAACCACGTGTCTGGCAGTAGGTAAATTAAAAAGGTAAATACCCCCCATTAACTCAAACCTCCATAATAGTGGGGTGGCGGGGCAGGGACAGTTCCTCTAAATTTCACACGATCCAACAATCTTTGTTTTTAAATAAGAGAATTCAGTTTATTCATGTCATTTAACAATTAATATCCTTGATTATTTTCTTTCAACTTTATTTTAATAATTATTTTACTTACTCTGTGTCTCCTTTCCTTATTTATTTTTTTCTACTTTAACTTTTCAATCCTCTCATTTCTTGTATTGATTTTAAAATTCTGCCGTATTTTTCTATTCCATTCCCAATTACCTTCTTTTTACTGCGAGCTTGTAATAAAATCATTTCTTTATTATTATAAAAAAATAAGATAGCAACCACTTCCCCCACCCAAATAGTCTATTACCCACTTTACAACATTCAAAAAATAGATTTAAAAACATAAAACAGGGCTTCCCTGGTGGCGCAGTGGTTGAGAGTCCGCCTGCCGACGCAGGGGACACAGGTTCGTGCCCAGGTCTGGGAGGATCCCACATGCCGCGGAGCAGCCGGGCCCGTGAGTCATGGCCACTGAGCCTGCGCATCCGGAGCCTGTGCTCCGCAACAGGAGAGGCCACAAGAGTGAGAGGCCTGCGTACCGCAAAAAAAAACCATAAAGAACATCCCTAGTCGTAAATCCTACGCTCTGATTCCCATTTCCTTTGTCTGGAAGGCACTTCCCTATCCTTAAAGGATTCACGGGTGCCACTTCCTCCATGATACCTCATGATGGCTTCTGATAGCTGGAAACTTTATCTCCTCTGAACTACCTTAAGAATGTATCACATATTTATAGACAGATCACATTTTCACTCTAGGTCATGTGCTTTTTGGTGCCTCAACATTTGTGACTAATTTTATATTTCCAGCTACAAATAACAGAGCTCTGTTGGCACTCTTACAGTTCTGCTGAAGGCTATTGTGATATTATAAAAAAGTTGAGCATTCTGTGGTTCCATGGCATCTAGTGCATTTCCTAAGTTTTCCAGCTTGGTGGCAGCCTAAAACAAAAAGTATTCAGTATTATTTAAAAATAAGAATAAAAGAACATAATACATGACATGTACACTAATATTATTATTAATATTTAAAAAGATCTTTGCTTTTATAAAGTCCCCTTCTTCCAATGAAATCTTATATGTTGCAAGAGGATAAAAGGCCCTTTTATAAAAAGTTGAATAATTATAAATAAATAACTGCATTTTAAAATGTGTTTCCTTAATAATTGTTATTGAATGGAAACCTTTGGGTTTCCTAAGGGTGGGTAAAGATACCCATAATATTCAATTAACTATACATGCCAAGCTCCCTCTCCAATAATTAATTCATAACACACGAGATATGAATGATAACATATTTACAAACATTACTATAATATGAGATCAGTCCTTGGATTACCTACATAGCCTGGTTTATATTTAAAATATTTTCTAGAACAGAAAAATCAGATACTTGACATAAATAATTTCAATGCCTGGAAAATTTACTGAAGAGTTGCTCCTTACTGAAGTATTTACTAGGTACTATCACATTATCCAATTTAACCAGACTAAATACCAGTCTAAATCTATCACTTGTTATAATACTATTTACTTCAGACTGGATTTTGGCATTCCATAATCTAGTATACAGTCAATGTGTTCACTAGCAGAGAAAACATGTGCCTTATAAGGTCCAATGGGATTTCACCCTAAGCCCATTTAACTTATGCAAACTCAATAAAATTGTAAAAGTACTATGAATTATATTTTGTGTATGTTCTCTTCCATACCCAGCATCACTTGTTACATTAATCATATATATTACTGCACATGAGTTTTACATAGAAACAGCATGTGCTGTAGTTAATAATTTTTAAAGTTTTCATAGGAATTTTAACTACATGATATTTTTGCTTTACTAGGTGATTTAACAAACCCACCTCTTTGTTAAGGTATATTTCTAGGAATCAACTAAAAACTACCATGACATACATTCTAAAGCAGCACTTCAAGGCTCTTTTGTATGTGCATGTGTGTGTGTGTAACTAAATACATATTTAGTATAGGAAACATAAATATAATAGTACCATACAACTTACCTTCTCTATATCCCCCTCCCTACACAAATAGTAAAGGGCCATCATTCTTAGTGCTTCCACATTTTGATTATCTTGCAGCATTAACCTGCAAAAAAAATTTCAGTTAATGTTATGTATTTTTATTTGACGGCTTGAAAACTTGGTTTGCTGATTATTCCACTGTTTAAATAAGTAATTTTAATTAGTAAAGTGACATCTCCTTTATGAAAATTATCAATCTCATTATTTAAACCCCAAAGAATCGCTGGATCTTAATTTTGATATGTTTAAGAAAGATATGAATATATTCTACCATACTCAACAGTATATTAAAAGAATAATTCACCCTGACCACACTGATTTATTACAAGAATTCCAGGAATGTAAAGATGGGCTGAATATCAAAAACTCTATTAATGGAATTCACAACATTAAGATAGATCCAATGTGAGGGCTCCCCTGGTGCTGCAGTGGTTGAGAGTCCGCCTGCCGATGCAGGGGACATGGGTTCGTGCCCCGGTCCGGGAAGATCCTGCATGCCGCGCAGCGGCTGGGCCTGTGAGCTATGGCCGCTGAGCCTGCGCATCCGGAGCCTGTGCTCCGCAACAGGAGAGGTCACAACAGTGAGAGGCCCGCGTACCACAAGAAAAAAAAAAAGATCCAATGTGGTAAAAATAAATTAGAAAATATTATTAAAAAATCCTTTTAATAATAGGAACAAAAACAAAACTTAGTAAGAAATATGCAAAAGCTACAGAAATTTCTATAAAACTTTATCAAGGGTATTCAGAAATGGAACTGAATAAATGGGGTAACACACTAGGTTTCTTACCATGCACGGTATGCTATGTTGAATTATTAGCTCCAGCTTTTTCACTCTCCCTGATTACATGCTTTCTGCCATGTAACTGAGCAGTTCCCCCTACAAATGCTGGCTTGTGCTTCACTGCCCCCAACTACAAACCTGGACATTTTTCTCGGCCAACGGGATGTGGACAGGAATGGCAGTGTGCCACACCTGTTTCAGAGGCATCACATATTTCTGCTTGTCCTCTGCAACTCTGCTATCACCATAAGAAGGGCTTCCTCTAGGTAGCTGGTGTTCTTTGGCT
This sequence comes from Mesoplodon mirus, assembly GCF_964341445.2. NCBI lineage: Eukaryota > Metazoa > Chordata > Mammalia > Artiodactyla > Ziphiidae > Mesoplodon > Mesoplodon mirus. Next base: position 81,079,827 of record NC_138984.1, read on the forward strand.
GGAGCCCAGGGAAGAACACCCTTCGAGTGGACCAGAGTCCAAACTGCAATGAGGTGCCACGCCCTCCCAGCTGGATCTGAAACTTGAAGCAGAGTCCCAGCCACACATCTGGACTGGGTCAGTGAGCCTACATGACCCACACCAAAGTACAAATGAGTGCACAGTATCACATGCCCTGAGATGTGTGGTCGTTTGCTGTAGATCAATAGCTGCCTAATGATAATACTCATTTGGGGTTAAAAAAATTCTCCCCAAATAATCTACAGACTTAATGCAATTCAACCCAATATCATAAAGTTTTTCATTTTTTAAAACAAGTTATTCTGATAGTCAACTGCAAAAGAAGGGCCAAAAAAGCTACCAAAAAAGAAACATGATGGAGAACTTCCCCTAAAAGACGTAAAAATCCATTAGAAATGTAGGAAAGAACAGATCCAGTTAAAAAGAAAAAAAGAACCAGTCAATATACAGAAAAAAAAAATAGCTTTTAGCATAAAAAAGATGCTCAATGGCAACATGGTCAAGGAAATGAAAATAAAAATAAGTTACCATTCTTATTCTACCAGATTGTTTAAAAAACAAATAAAAAACCCCACATTGACAATAGCCAGAATTGGTAAGGATGGGGGCTGGGCACGCAATAGACTACTAATGAGAATCTTAGTATAATTTCTTACAAGAACAGTTTGGCAACATTTATCAAAATGTCAAATGTGTATACCTGAGGCAGAGACTGCAATCTCTCCTCAAGTCCACTCTCCCCTTACTTGCTTGGGCTCAGGGCTAGCCAACACTTCCCACCCATCTCCGCAGGTAGCCACGGCCAATGTGAGAGGAAGCAGTTTATGGCATTTCTGGGCCTGGGCTTTTAAGAAAAGTGGAATGACTCCTTCATACTCTTTCCCCTCTTACCAGCTGGACACCGATGTCATGAGGTTTTAGGAAATGGCAGAGTTGCAAGATGGAGAGCTTGGGTCCCTTGAAGACAGTGTGGGAGAAGGCTGCCTGATCAAATCTTACACCCACTCAAAACAGTTACATGTGACCAAAAAAAAAGCTCACTGTGTTAAAACATATGTTTGGATCTACTTTTTTTTTCAACATTTTTTTTTTTTTTTTTTTTTTGCTGTACACGGGACTCTCACTGTTGTGGCCTCTCCCGTTGTGGAGCACAGGCTCCGGACATGCAGGCTCAGCAGCCACGGGCCTAGCTGCTCCATGGCATGTGGGATCTTCCTGGACTGGGGCACGAACCCGTGTCCCCTGCATCAGCAGGTGGACTCTCAATCACTGCGCCACCAGGGAAGCCCTGGATCTACTTTTTTTTCTTTTTTTAACATCTTTATTGGAGTATAATTGCTTAACAATGGTGTGTTAGTTTCTGCTTTATAAAAAAATGAATCAGTTATACATATACATATGTTTCCATGTCCCCTCCCTCTTGCGTCTCCCTCCCACCCTCCCTATCCCACCCCTCCAGGCAGTCACAAAGCACCAAGCTGATCTCCCTGTGCTATGCGGCTGCTTCCCACTAGCTATCTACCTTACGTTTGGTAGTGTATATATGTCCATGCCTCTCTTTCGCTTTGTCACGGCTTACCCATCCCCCTCCCCATATCCTCAAGTCCATTCTCAGTAGGTCTGTGTCTTTATTCCTGTCTTACCCCTAGGTTCTTCATGACATTTTTTTTCTTAAATTCCATATATATGTGTCAGCATACAGTATTTGTCTTTCTCTTTCTGACTTACTTCACTCTGTATGACAGACTCTAGGTCCATCCACCTCATTACAAATAGCTCAAATTCATTTCTTTTTATGGCTGAGTAATATTCCATTGTATATATGTGCCACATCTTCTTTATCCATTCATCCGATGATGGACACTTAGGTTATTTCCATCTCCGGGCTATTGTAAATAGGGCTGCTATGAACATTTTGGTACATGACTCTTTTTGAATTATGGTTTTCTCAGGGTATATGCCCAGTAGTGGGATTGCTGGGTCATATGGTAGTTCTATTTGTCGTTTTTTAAGGAACCTCCATACCGTTCTCCATAGTGGCTGTACCAATTCACATTCCCACCAGCAGTGCAAGAGTGTTCCCTTTTTTCCACACCCTCTCCAGCATTTATTGTTTCTAGATTTTTTGATGATGGCCATTCTGACTGGTGTGAGATGATATCTCATTGTAGTTTTGATTTGCATTTCTCTAATGATTAAAGATGTTGAGCATCTTTTCATGTGTTTGTTGGCAGTCTATATCTTCTTTGGAGAAATGTCTATTTAGGTCTTCTGCCCATTTTTGGATTGGGTTGTTTCTTTTTTTGTTATTGAGCTGCATGAGCTGCTTATAAATTTTGGAGATTAATCCTTTGTGAGTTGCTTCATTTGCAAATATTTTCTCCCATTCTGAGGGTTGTCTTTTGGTCTTGTTTATGGTTTCCTTTGCTGTGCAAAAGCTTTTAAGTTTCATTAGGTCCCATGTGTTTATTTTTGTCTTTATTTCCATTTCTCTAGGAGGTGGGTCAAAAAGGATCTTGCTGTGATTTATGTCATAGAGTGTTCTGCCTATGTTTTCCTCTAAGAGTTTGATAGTGTCTGGCCTTACATTTAGGTCTTTAATCCATTTTGAGCTTATTTTTGTGTATGGTGTTAGGGAGTGATCGAATCTCATACTTTTACATGTCCCTGTCCAGTTTTCCCAGCACCACTTATTGAAGAGACTGTCCTTTCTCCACTGTATATTCCTGCCTCCTTTATCAAAGATAAGGTGACCATATGTGCATGGGTTTATCTCTGGGCTTTCTATCTTGTCCCATTGATTATCTTTCTGTTTTTGTGCCAGTACCATACTGTCTTGATTACTGTAGCTTTGTAGTATAGTCTGAAGTCAGGGAGCCTGATTCCTCCAGCTCCATTTTTCGTTCTCAAGATTGCTTTGGCTATTCGGGGTCTTTTATGCTTCCATACAAATTGTGAAATTTTTTGTTCTAGTTCTGTGAAAAATGCCAGTGGTAGTTTGATAGGGATTGCATTGAATCTGTAGATTGCTTTGGGTAGTAGAGTCATTTTCACAGTGTTGATTCTTCCAATCCAAGAACGTGGTATATCTCTCCATCTATTTGTATCATCTTTAATTTCTTTTATCAGTGTCTTATAATTTTCTGCATACAGGTCTTTTGTCTCCTTAGGTAGGTTTATTCCTAGATATTTTATTCTTTTTGTTGCAATGGTAAATGGGAGTGTTTCCTTGATTTCATTTTCAGATTTTTCATCATTAGTATATAGGAGTGCCAGAGATTTCTGTGCATTAATTTTGTATCCTGCTACTTTACCAAATTCATTGATTAGCTCTAGTAGTTTTCTGGTGGCATCTTTAGGATTCTCTATGTATAGCATCATGTCATCTGCAAACAGTGACAGCTTTACTTCTTTTCCAATTTGGATTCCTTTTATTTCCTTTTCTTCTCTGATTGCTGTGGCTAAAACTTCCAAAACTATGTTGCATAAGAGTGGTGAGAGTGGGCAGCCTTGTCTTGTTCCTGATCTTAGTGGAAATGGTTTCAGTTTTCCACCATTGAGGACAATGTTGGCTGTGGGTTTGTCATATATGGCCTTTATTATGTTGAGGAAAGTTCCCTCTATGCCTACTTTATGGAGGGTTTTTATCATAAATGGGTGTTGAATTTTGTCAAAAGCTTTCTCTGCATCTATTGAGATGATCATATGGTTTTTCTCCTTCAATTTGTTAATATGGTGTATCACGTTGATTGATTTGCGTATATTGAAGAATCCTTGCATTCCTGGAATAAACCCCACTTGATCATGGTGTATGATCCTTTTAATGTGCTGTTGGATTCTGTTTGATAGTATTTTGTTGAGGATTTTTGCATCTATGTTCATCAGTTATATTGGCCTGTAGTTTTCTTTCTTTGTGACATCCTTGTCTGGTTTTGGTATCAAGGTGATGGTGGCCTCGTAGAATGAGTTTGGGAGTGTTCCTCCCTCTGCTATATTTTGGAAGAGTTTGAGAAGGATGGGTGTTAGCTTTTCTCTAAATGTTTGATAGAATTCGCCTGTGAAGTCATCTGGTCCTGGGCTTTTGTTTGTTGGAAGATTCTTTATCACAGTTTCAATTTCAGTGCTTGTGATTGGTCTGTTCATATTTTCTATTTCTTCCTGATTCAGTCTTGGCAGGTTGTGCATTTCTAAGAATTTGTCCATTTCTTCCAGGTTGTCCATTTTATTGGCAGAGTTGCTTATAGTAATCTCTCATGATCTTTTGTATTTCTGCAGTGTCAGGTGTTACTTCTCCTTTTTCATTTCTAATTCTATTGATTTGAGTCTTCTCCCTTTTTTTCTTGATGAGTCTGGCTAATGGTTTATCAATTTTGTTTATCTTCTCAAAGAACCAGCTTTTAGTTTTATTGATCTTTGCTATCGTTTCTTTCATTTCTTTTTCATTTATTTCTGATCTGATTTTTATGATTTCTTTCCTTCTGCTAACTTTGGGGTGTTTTTGTTCTTCTTTCTCTAATTGCTTTAGGTGCAAGGTTAGGTTGTTTATTCAAGATGTTTCCTGTTTCATAAGGTGGGATTGTATTGCTATAAACTTCCCTCTTAGAACTGCTTTTGCTGCATCCCATAGGTTTTGGGTCGTCGTGTTTCCATTGTCATTTGTTTCTAGGTATTTCTTAATTTCCTCTTTGACTTCTTCAGTGATCACTTCGTTATTAAGTAGTGTATTGTTCAGCCTCCATGTGTTTTTATTTTTTACAGATCTTTTCCTGTAATTGATACCTAGTTTCATAGCATTCTGGTCAGAAAAGATACTTGATACAATTTCAATTTTCTTAAATTTACCAAGGCTTGATTTGTGACCCAAGATATGATCTATCCTGGAGAATGTTCCATGAGCACTTGAGAAAAATGTGTATTCTGTTGTTTTTGGATGGAATGTCCTATAAATATCAATTAAGTCCATCTTGTTTAATGTATCATTTAAAGCTTGTGTTTCCTTATTGATTTTCATTTTGGATGATCTGTCCATTGGTGAAAGTGGGGTGTTAAAATCCCCTACTATTATTGCGTTACTGTCAATTTCCCCTTTTATGGCTGTTAGTATTAGCCTTATGTATTGAGGTGCTCCTATGTTGGGTGCATAAATATTTACAATTGTTATATCTTCTTCTTGGATCGATCCCTTGATCATTATGTAGTGTCCTTCTTTGTCTCTTCTAGTAGTCTTTATTTTAAAGTCTATTTTGTCTGATATGAGAATTGCTACTCCAGCTTTCTTTTGATTTCCATTTGCATGGAATATCTTTTTCTATCCCCTTACTTTCAGTCTGTATGTGTCTCTAGGTCTGAAGTGGGTCTCTTGTAGACAGCAAATATATGGGTCTTGTTTTTTGTATCCATTCAGCCAATCTGTGTCTTTTGGTGGGAGCATTTAGTCCATTTACATTTAAGATAATTATCGATATGTATGTTCCTATTCCTATTTTCCTAATTGTTTTGGGTTTGTTATTGTAGGTCTTTTCCTTCTGTTGTGTTTCTTGCCTAGCGAAGTTCCTTTAGCATTTGTTGTAAAGCTGGTTTGGTGGTGCTGAACTCTCTCAGCTTTTGCTTGTCTGTAAATGTTTTAATTTCTCCATTGAATCTGAATGAGATCCTTGCTGGGTAGAGTAATCTTGGTTGCAGATTTTTCTCCTTCATCACTTTAAATATGTCCTGCCAGTCCCTTCTGGCTTGCAGAGTTTCTGCTGAAAGATCAGCTGTTAACCTTATGGGGATTCCCTTGTGTGTTATTTGTTGTTTTTCCCTTGCTGCTTTTAATATGTTTTCTTTGTATTTAATTTTTGACAGTTTGATTAATATGTGTCTTGGCGTATTTCTCCTTGGGTTTATCCTGTATGGGACTCTCTGTGCCTCCTGGACTTGACTATTTCCTTTCCCATATTAGGGAACTTTTCAACTATAATCTCTTCAAATATTTTCTCAGTCCCTTTCTTTTTCTCTTCTTCTTCTGGAACCCCTATAATTCGCATGATGGTGGGTTTAATGTTGCCCCAGAGGTCTCTGAGACTCTCCTCAGCTCTTTTCATTCTTTTTTCTTTCTTCTGCTCTGCTGTAGTTATTTCCACTATTTTATCTTCCACATCACTTAACCGTTCTTCTGCCTCAGTTATTCTGCTATTGATCCCATCTAGAGTATTTTCCATTTCATTTTTTGTGTTTTTAATCATTGCTTGATTCATCTTTATTTCTTCTAGGTCCTTGCTAACTGTTTCTTGCATTTTGTCTATTCTATTTCCAAGATTTTAGATCATCTTTACTATCATTCTGAATTCTTTTTCAGGTATATTGCCTATTTCCTCTTCATTTGTTAGGTCTGGTGGGTTTTTATCTTGCTCCTTCTCCTGCTGTGTGTTTTTCTGTCTTCTCATTTTGCTTATCTTCCTGTGTTTGGGGTCTCCTTTTCGAAGGCTGCAGGTTCGTAGTTCCTGTTGTTTTTGGTGTCTGTCCCCAGTGGCTAAGGTTGGTTTAGTGGGTTGTGTAGGCTTCCTGGTGGAGGGGACTAGTGCCTGTGTTCTGTTGGATGAGGCTGGATCTTGTCTTTCTGGTGGGTGGGTCCACGTCTGGTGGTGTGTTTTGGGCTGTCTGTGGACTTTTTATGATTTTAGGCAGCCTCTCTGCTAATGGGTGGGGTTGTGTTCCTGTCTTGCTAGTTGTTTGGCATAGGGTGTCCAGCACTGTAGCTTGCTGGTCGTTGAGTGAAGCTGGGTGCTGGTGTTGAGATGGAGATCTCTGGAAGATTTTCACCATTTGATATTATGTGGAGCTGGGAGGTCTCTTGTGGACCAGTGTCCTGAAGTTGGCTCTCCCACCTCAGAGGCACAGCACTGACTCCTGGCTCCTCAATTTGGGATGATGCGTTGTCTATTCACGTATTCCACAGATGCAGGGTACATCAAGTTGACTGTGGAGCTTTAATCCGCTGCTTCTGAGGCTGCTGGGAGAGATTTCCCTTTCTGTTCTTTGTTCTCACAGCTCCCAGGTCTCAGCTTTGGATTTGGCCCCGCCTCTCAGTGTAGGTCGCTGGAGGTCGTCTGTTCTTCGCTCACAGGACAGGGTTAAAGGAGCAGCCGCTTCGGGGACTCTGGCTCACTCAGACCAGGGGAGGGGGGGGCACGGAGTGTGGGGCGAGCCTGCAGCAGCAGAGGCCGGCGTGACGTTGCACCAGTCCGAGGCACGCCGTGCATTCTCCCAGGGAAGCCGTCCCTGGATCCCGGGACCCCGGCAGTGACGGGCTGCACAGGCTCCCCGGAAGTGGGGAGTGGACAGTGACCTGCGTTTGCACATAGGCCTCTTGGCGGCGACAGCAGCCCCAGCATCCCACACCCGTCTCTGGCATCCGCGCTTTCAGCCGCAGCTCGCGCCCATCTCTGGAGCTCCTTTAAGCAGCGCTCTTAATCCCCTCTTCTCACGCACCAGGAAACAAAGAGGGAAGAAAAAGTCTCTTGCCTCTTCGGCAGGTCCAAACTTTTTCCTGGACTCCCTCCTGGCTAGCTGTGGCACATTAGCCCCTTCAGGCTGTGTTCACGCCACCCGCCCCGGTCTTCTCCCTGTGCTCCCCCTGGATCTACTTTTTATAGGAGCTTAGCTTACCCTAAAAAAATATAATTCCCTTTAAATTAGTAATCCCTCATTTGGGAAACCATTCTTCAGAAATACTCCTATATGGGGGCTTCCCTGGTGGCGCAGTGGTTGAGAGTCCACCTGCCGGTGCAGGGGACACGGGTTCGAGCCCTGGTCTGGGAGGATCCCACATGCCGCGGAGCAGCTGAGCCCGTGAGCCACAGCTACTGAGCCTGCGCCTCTGGAGCCTGTGCTCCGCAACAGGAGAGGCCGTGACAGTGAGAGGCCTGCGCACCGCGATGAGTGGCCCACGTTCGCCGCAACTGGAGAGAGCCCTCGCACAGAAACGGAGACCCAACACAGCCAAAAACAAATTAATTAATTAAAAAAATACTGAAGCAATCATAGCAAAGTGTAAACTATCAATAAAGTAGTAATAGAATTTAAAAAAAAAAATACTCCTATATGTTTATAAAGGTGTGTGTGTGTGTGTGTGTTCACTGCAATATTTAGAACAGCAAAAAATTAGAAACATGCCTACCAATGGGGAAAGATAAAATAAACTATATTTATGTTCACTTTATAGATGCTATTCATTGTTAATAAACATAAAAGGATATCCATGAAATACTAAGTTAAAGAGATATCAAGTTTAAAAGCTATATAACAAGTCTATTTTTCATTTTTTAAATGCCCCCCAAGATATATGCACATATTTATACATTATGTGGATACCTCCCACTCACACACCCCCACGCAGTGCCTAGAGAGGAAATCTGGAAAAATATAAACATCAGAAAGTTACTTATACCCAAATTGTGGTCTCCAAATACCATTTCTCAGTAAAAGGAATTAGATTGCCCTGGACCATGGCTGATACCTATACAGGGCAGTAAATACACAAAATAACCCTGGTATATCTTGCCATACCAAATAGTAAGGAAACTATCAAAGACTACTAGGGTCATGTCAAAAAAGACTCAAGAACTAACTTGAAGAAGCTACTAATGGCCAAAGATAACTCAATCTGAGCAATTATAATAACCAAAAGGGTTAGAATCACTCAAGTTTAATCCATGTCATATAAACAAACAAACCCAACCCACTATCAATCACCAATGGAGAATGGATGCTAGGGGCCTTTTTTGTTTGTTTCTGAAACCTGGAAATAAGGGAAAAGACTCAAGCATTTATTCAACTTTTCTTTCGTTTTTTTTTTTTTTTTTTTTGCGGTATGTGGGCCTCTCACTGTTGTGGGCTGTCCCGTTGCGTAGCACAGGCTCCGGATGTGCAGGCTCAATGGCCATGGCTCACAGGCCCAGCCACTCTGCGGCACGTGGGGTCTTCCCAGACCAGGGCATGAACCCGTGTCCCCTGCATCAGCAGGCAGACTCTCAAACACTGCGCCACCAGGGAAGCCCCAACTTTTCTTACATGATCTATAACACTAGATAACCAATCAGCAGGTTGGAAGTTTTTCTTTATAGGAGGATTCTAGCTAAGAAATGCAGAAAGAATGACATAACCATACTGTAACCCTAAACCAAGTACCCAGATATTGAGCTCGAATTGCTGCTAATACCACAAAAAAAAGAGAGACAAGCATAGATTATGTCTCTTTGATGGAAGAACACATCAGCACTTATGAATTAACTGCCAAACAAAGAAACAAATAGTGAATGTGAATCTAACCAAGTCTCTAGATCCATCACCAATTTATTAGAAATACTGAGGATAAGCAATAAGCTACACAGTTATATGGCATACAATCAATACAACTCATATCATTCAAAACCTGTAGGATAAAAATACTGGTTTAACTTATTTAGCAAGAACAAAAAGAGGAGGGGGTTGTTGGGGAGAAAGAGGAACAAAGCAGGAAGGGAAGAAGGGAGAGAGGGAACGCTCCAATGCCTTCACACTTCAGAAGAAAACCCAAAATCTTTACCGTGACCAACAAGACCCTGTGCTCTGACGTCACCGCCTAGTCATCTTGCTCCTTCCCATCCTTAACCATATGACACGTACTCTTGCCTCAAGGTCTCTGCACTTGCATTTGCTTCTTACTGCAGTCTTCTCTGGGATGTCTGCAAGCTGGCTCCCTCTGTCAAATGCCATCTTCTCCCAGGCCTTCCCTGCCAACCCATAAAATTGAAGCCCCTCCCCCCAGGTCCCTAGTTCACTTTCCGGCTTTATTTTTTCTCCATTGCACTTATAACTTTTTAACATACTACATAATTTCTTACTTGTTCTGCTTATTATATAAGCTTCATGAGGTCAGGGATATTTGTCTTTCTGCATATAAGAGTGCTTTAGAATAGCTACCCAAATATTTATGTAAATCTATAAATTCAGCCTTTAAAAACAATGCAACGTTAAGGTTTTCCTCAATTCTATATTGTTTGAAAAATTCAAATTAAAAAAACCTTCTAGAAAAAAATACACATAGATTTTCTTTTTTCTCAAAATTACAACCAGATCCAAAGATACTTGTGACATCTTTTTTTACTTAACCTCTGTGCTGTCTCAACCGTCTGGTCCCAATCCTGCAAGGCTAGTTGTAGTTTCATTTTCTTTATAAAAGCAGGAAGGAAACTTGGAAAGTTCATGATTATCTGGTTCACAGTCTCCAGAGCACCTGAATAATTCTGGCGCATCTCAAGGCACTGTGCCTAAAGGGAGAAAAAAGAAAAAAGTGACATCAAAACTGTGATCATATATACTAAGGTTCTCACAGCAGTTACCCTGGAAGAGGTAGAATTCTAGTGTTTAACATTTTTTATATTTGTATTTTCTGACCTTTCTGTAAGAAACAGTTTTCACTTTTATAATCAGAAAAAAAAAAATAAGTTTTAATCAAACAAAATTTTAAAACATCACAGAATAAAAATATTTTACATTATAAGTGACTGTTTTAAAATCCACTTTTGAGGCTTCCCTGGTGGCGCAGTGGTTGGGAGTCCGCCTGCCAATGCAGGGGACACGGGTTCGTGCCCCGGTCCAGGGGGATCCCGCGTGCCGCGGAGCGGCTGGGCCCGTGGGCCGTGGCCGCTGGGCCTGTGCTCCACAGCGGGAGAGGCCGCAGCAGTGAGGGGCCCGCGTGCCGCAAAAAAAAAGAAAAAAAAAAATCCACTTTTAAATAATTGAGAAATATAACTACAGGGTGAAAAATTTGAAATTTTTTAGAAACACCATAAGGAATGTTTCTACTTATAACAGAAAAATTACCTTTTAGAGTAAAATATTTCCAGGATATTTGCAAGTAGCATTTAAAACTAATAGATATTGTATCTTTTTTTTTTTTTTGATATTGTACCTTTTAAAAAAATTACTTTCAGGCTAAAGAAGATAAGATTTTAAAGAATCAGCAAAACAAAGTGCAAAACTACCTCAATATTTTCACTTCTATGAATTATCTTAAGGACATAAATGGATAAGACCAAAAAGAAGCATATTTATGGCAGAACTATTTATAATAGAAAAAAATTAAAATAACCGGAAATGGCCACCTAGGATTAAATGATAGCATATTTACTTAATAAAATTTTAGGTGGCCATTAAAACTCATTATGTTAATTTGTAGATCGATATTTACTGACACGAAGAGATGTCGTTTACGATATAATAGTTTAGCTGGTTATCTCCAATGGTGATATTTATTTTAAATTCAGATATTACTGTATTCTAAAATTTTTCTACAATGTACATGTATTACTTTCATAGTCAGAAAATATAAATCTATAAATATAGTAAGTGCTTTAAGAACAGATGATGAGGCATATTTATCATATGTCAGATTTTTTAAAATGTGTTTCTGAATCTCCTTTAGGAATAAATTTAGTCCTAGAATATCTCAGTTCAAAATGAACATCCAGTCTCAACAGATGTACAGTAAAACTGCAATATATTCCCCAAATCAGTTTGAGATTATGTTCCCATATAATTAAAGGAAAGTATGAGAACCATCCGAAGGCGCCACTATGTCAAAATAAATTATTATTTAAATTTCTCAATAGTGGACAATAATAGCAAAAAAGATTAATGCAGATAATTTTAAAAAATATATATGCCTTTGCAATCTGCTTAAATAGCTGATAACATAAAATAACAAAATTATGCAAATAGACCACATCTAATACCTCCTTAGACCATTACCTCCCATATGAATGCAACATACTATATTAAATGAAACTAAATTTGCTATATAATTGGTTCATATCATTCCTAGTTGGAATTCAACTAATGCAAGCCTCTTGCTGAATGAACTGAAAAATAAATACATAATTGGAATGGGTTATATCAGAAAAAGAATTTAAACCAGTCTAAAGTATTAGAGGAAAAAGGTAAATCCTTCCTAAGCTGCTTATATTGACACTTGAAATAGCCCTACCTTAGATTACCTACTAGCTTTTCTTTAAGTAATAGAGGGGAGCAGAAATGATCAAGAAAAACTTATTTAAAAATTTGCTAAATTCCCGTAACCTCTAGCAGTGCCATTAGGCAAAACCTGAGTCTAAGCAGGACGAATACTAGTTGTACTGGTGGCAAACATCTGAACAAGCTCACTAGCCAGGGAAATTGACAAGAGCAATGTAGGGACATTGGCAATAGCCAAGACACCAATAATCCTTTCTTTCTTTTTTATCCCCCCACACCAGATTACTGCTAATTTAATAGACTGTTTTCCTAATATAAATTTAATTTTTTGCTGAAATAAAAAATGATCTTTTTTTTTAATTTAAGGCATTCAGACGGCATCCATGGAATTGAAGAAAAAGTCCAAATTAAACATTTCTACCCACCAATGATTTCTAATGACACTGCCACTTGGTCATCCCTCTCAATGTAAGTTAGATCATGTTATTTCTCTTTTCATTGGCTGCCCATCTATCTGGTTCAAAGCAAAAGCCAAAGGCTTTACAGAATCAGCCAGCCTCTCCTCATTGCCCCCCATGCCCACCTGCCCTGACATTCACCTTCTCTCCCTTTAGCCTTCACTTTTCTCCCCTTCACTCATTCTGCTTTAGTCTCCAGGCCTCCTAGCAATGCCTTCAACATGCTTAAGGTATTTGAACTCACTACTCCCCTATTTGTAATGCATGCTCTCCCCAGGTGCCCACAGGGCTTTAACCCTCACCTCCTAAATGTCTTTGCTCAAATGTCACTTTCTCTGACCACATTATTTAAAACTGCAAGTTCATACCCCAGTTGTACTTCCCCCTCTTTCCTTGCTTTATTTTTCCATTGTACTTACCACCTTCTAATATACCATATAATTCACTTACTTTCTTATTGTCTGTCTCCACCAGTAGAACATAAGCTCTGTAAAAGCAAGAGGTTTTATTTTGCTTAGGGTATCCCTAGTATGTAGAGTGATGCCTCACACATATTAGATACATCATAGATGTTTGGTGAGTAGATAATATAGGAACAGGGCTTCCCTGGTGGCGCAGTGGTTGAGAGTCCGCCTGCCGATGCAGGGGACACGGGTTCGTGCCCCAGTATGGGAAGATCCCACATGCCACGGAGCAGCTGGGCCCGTGAGCCATGGCCGCTGAGCCTGCGCGTCCGGAGCCTGTGCTCCGCAACAGGAGAGGCCACAACAGTGAGAGGCCCATGTACCGCAAAAAAAAAAAAAAAAATAATAATAATAATAATATAGGAACCACCACAACCACCAACAGCAACAACAAAAACAATTAAAACTGATCCAGGATTCAGGAATTTGGCAGGGAATACTTTTCTCTAGCTTACTGTTCATCGTCCCATACAAATGCAAGTCCCTCCTGAAGTTGAGAGTTGATAAAAGTAACATAAAAACTATCTTTTGAGCTACTTTGTTTTGTTGGGTTTCATATATATTACAAATAAATTTTAAAACATCATTTTATTAATCTAACGTCAACTCACCTTACCCAGCAGAGCAAAAATATCATTTCCATCTTGTAATCCCTCTTCAAAATACCTTAGTGTTTTTTTAGTATAAGGTTCTTTTCCTCTTGTAATATCAAGCCATGCTCTCAAAACCTGTCCCTGTAAAATGAATAATTCTAATATTTTCATTTTTTTGGAAATGAAAGAAAGAAATGTTGATGAAGAAGTTAAATTAAGCATCATTCTTATTTGTAATTAGTAACAAAAATCAGTCTATCAAATAATGTTATGAAAAATAAAACTGCAATAAAATCACTTTCAAACCCTTGCTAGCCCACAGTCTTGGAACTATTATGAATTTCAGCCTTTAAGATTACTACTGTGGTCAATATTAATATTAAGAAGCTTGTAAAATATTCCCTTAGTACTAAATAACCAATATTCTTACATGGGGCTTTGCTAATAAATTACTAATAACTGCTAAACATGTAATTCAATACATAAATAAGAATTTGTTACCTCTTTTTGGGGAAACAGACCAAATGAACTAAGATGGTAAAAAAGAAGTGCCTTGCTTCACATTTATTAAAAATTAAGATAATTTGGCAACTATCTCAATCTCTTTGACTAGTCCAGTGAGCTTCAAATGAAAAGATAAAATGGCCTCAGAAATTTAAAAATGAAGAAGCCATGAATGTTTACCTTCAGAGATGTTAGTGAGCCAATGGACTGTAAGGTTTATAGGATTAGAAGGAAAATGAACACACGTTATTTTTCTTTTTAATGCCAAATAAAAAATTATGAAATCTGCTCATCTGTCAAAAAATTTCTAGATTAATAAACCTTAAAAATCTTTAACTAAGATCATATTTACTTCCATATATTTCACCTGAAAAGACAGGTAAGAATACTTAAACAATGTTACTTCTACTCATTAGATCACTGTACTTTCTTGAAACATTTCAACTGTGTGGATGATTCCCAACCTTTATTTCTAGTCCAATACCTTGTCTAATTTTTTCTCTTCTTTTTCTAGAAGCTCATCTACTGTCTCCATCTCATTGTTCTGTCAGAGCCTGAAATACAGAAGTCTAAAACCAAACACATCACCTCCCTCCAAGATTACCTTCTCATCCCAAAGTATTTTCTAGTCACGTTAACTGGTCTCTGAATTGTCCAGGCTTAAAACCTCAGACACATCCTTGATACCTGACACCTCAATATCTTTCCCCCCAATATTTATAATAGGTTGAAAAGTCCTGTGGGTATTTGATAATTCTCAAATTCCTACCTGAATTTGATACACTGAATAGTATTTTAGTGTAGGCCCTTAAAGCCTTCTGCCAGAAAGTACTATCTTTGGGGGCCTGCATTCTGGTTTCTTCCCAAGTCAGTTCACCCTATAAACCTTTGCTAAATTCATCTTCTGAATTTGCACTTTAATAACATCACTGACATGATTAAAAATCTTCAATGACCCTCAGTGCATATCAAATTAGATATAAGTATTTGTACCTAGCCATCAAGATCCTTCAATTTGTCCCAACCCACTTTTCCAACTTTTTCTTCCACCCTCTTGTTCTCTGTACCCTGTATTCCCATCAGGTGTGAGGTTCTCACTGTACCCAGACCTACACGTCTCCTTGTTCTTCTCCTTTCTATCTATTATCTCCCACCTTGGGAGTATCTACTTTCCTTTTCCATAATCTTTGCCTGTGGAAACTGTATCTATCTTTCAGGTTTTAGCTCAAATGCTACTTCCTTCAAGAAATTCTTCTTCATTCGCCTAACAGTTATCGATGTGATCTCTCCTTGAGTACATAAAATAGTGCCTAGCACAAAGTAAATGAGCAATAAATGTTAACTATTATTTTCCTGCACATTTTAATCACACTTCTCTCATTCCATTTGTCAATTTTCTCAAAATGTTAATTGGGTGTGTGCTCTATAACACTGCTAGATGATCCATTCATGAAAGTAAAGTTTATGTATTTTTTATCTTTCTATTATTAACAGTGCAAATAATGGTGCCTTGTACCTAGAGCAGTTCAATAAGGAGAGTGGGAGGGAAGGAAGGAGAAAGAAAAGGAGGGAAGGGAGGGAAGGAACCAGGGAGGGCTCTTGTCAAGAGTTAATAAATAACATTAAAAAAAAACAACCTTAGAGAACCACAATTTTATAAAATAATAAAATATTAAAATAAGGCTGTTATTTATAAAATGAGAATAGAGTGCGTAATAACAAAGCTTTTATATAAATAACATAAGCTTCCTTTAATGTTAGTATTTCAAAATAAGAAAACCAGCTACCTCTGTACTACCATTTGACATTTTGATCATTCGGTCAACATATTCTCTCGCCTTATCGTGACGACCAATGTGCCACAAAAATAAGCCTGCATGGTACAAAGCTTTTGGTCCAGCTCCTTTACGCTGCTCCTTCACTCTGGCATCTGATTCCAGAATAGCTTCTCTATCTGGGAGAAGGAAAAAAAGACATTAAGTGAAAATTAAGTTCTAGATTAAGAGTTTATAATAGGTCAGAGAATATAGTTCTTCTCTCTACAGCAGCACTAATAAAAATAAAATGCAAGCCACATACGTAATTTAAAATTTCCTAGTAGCCACATCAAAGAAGTAGAAACAAGTAAAATTCACTTTAGTAATATATTTTATTTAACCCAATATATCCAAATTATCATTTCAACACATAATTGATTTGAAAATTATTAAGGAGATACTTTTCTTTTTTTTCGTCTTACTAAATCTTTCAAATCTGGTATGCTCTTTACACAAAGCACATCTCAATTAAGATGTGAAATTTTCTTCAGCAAATCTTTATAGTGAGATTTCATAAAATTTCTTTTGGAAAAAGCAGAATCATATACTTGTTCTAAACATAATTTTTCTAACTGAATCAAGCATCAGTTTTAAATTTTAAAGTAAATTAATTAGAATTAAATTTAAGACTCATGTCCTCAAACGAGACACATTTCAAGTGCTCTACAGCCACCTGTGGCTAATGACCACTGTGACCACACTACAGTTCTATAGTTCATGTCATTCTCAAGACATAAAGGCTATATATGCAAATATTTTTTTTAATAATAAGATGAAAAAGTTGGCAATGATTCTAAAATGAGACAATTATTAGGGGCAAATTCAGAACTAGGAGTCAAATTACCCTACTTCCTAACCCAATTCTAAAACATATAACCAAGCCAGGCCAAGTCACAGGTCAGTGAAAGGTGGTATAATTACTACTTATATAGTTAACACTGACTGCTTGACTGCTCCCTTAAAAAGATGGCCTATGCCTAGAACTCTAATCACTTCTATTTAATCTATTATGTAAATGCCTGGGACACAAATGTCAGTTAGATCCAAATCCCAGGTCGAATCAAAATGTGGATCAGCTAGCCAATAGAAAGAAGAAATGTCAAAGCTGAGGACTGAGATTCTAACAGACTACCTTTCTGGAAATGGCTACCAAGGAAAGGTAAGTACTCTTCCTTTTAACTCTAATGATACAAATTTAAATTAAAATGTGGAATTACCAAGGAACAACTTTACGAGTTGAGGAAACAAAATTGTACTCTGGAGGGCTAGAGATTGCTTGGCAAGGGACCCCTTCTGCCCTGCCTACAGCACACCCACTGCAACACCTTCAGAAGTTCTCACTAAATAGGCATGATACAGAAACAGAACTTATGGGGCAGGAGCAGGCATTGTACCTTCCTGCCCAGATTTCCGGCAAGTCCCTAGTGGGGCATCAGCTAGCTGTGATAGTCTGAATAAAGCTAGTTCTTTCCAGATATCAGCTCAAGTACTTAATGCATCACAGCCCTTTAATAAACAGGGCTTACATTAGCATTCAGGAAGAATGTACGAGAACAATGTAGGCTCTTCCTAGGCGAGACAGACAGACATCTGGACCGCTCCTGAACTCAAGCGCAAGCAGCATTATTATGGAGGAAAGTCGAGTGACTACTCAGGTGTCTCTAAACAATCCTGGACATCACATTCTCTAACAGAACCAGTACTCTTGGGAGTAACCAATTAAACAAAAACTTGATTCTAGGAAGAAAACATTTTGTTAATTTCTCTTTTTTTTTTTTTCTTTTTTTAAGGCTTACTGACTACAGCTCTCCTACACCAATTCTCTGCTCCAGCTACACACACTCCTGCTGGAACACAGAGGAAGGGGATCCAGAGATGAACCTAATCCTGAACCATTTTCACGTATCTGCCCATCGAGTTCTCCTGTCTGAGAAGATCAAGTCCCCATTTCCACAAAGTCTTTCCAGCCTACTCCTATGGATAAACAGTACATGCCATTTCCCCACACTTTCTTAAAAGTTTTAGAAAGCATCTAGTCGTTAGATTTGTTTATGAACTAAACATATTAGTGTTTTAAATAACTTTTTATTTATTTGTACAAGTATATGTGGGTGAAGGATGTAAGTGATACTTTGCGTAAGAAAAAACTGTTTCCTAATATTTAAAAAAATTTATGGCATTTGGTAATTGTTTTATTATTTGAAACAAGATCTATTTTTACAATGCTATTAGCTGTTACTGGATATATATGGATGAATACAATACTATTTCTTTTTTATTACCTATAATTCCAATACTGTTCTGCCTCAGCCATTAAGATATGCTATGTATTAAGACAGTTCACACAATTTTAATTGCTGGTTTATGTATAAAGTTCCTTCTATAATCTAATCATATTTCCCAACCTACTACTGGATAAAAATTTACTGAATATCTTCCAAAGAGCTAGCCCCCCTGGGGGATGTAAAGGTTTTTAAGCTCAAGATATAGTAGAAGAGAGAAACTGCATGTAGCTATATACGCACAAAACAAGTTGTAAAGTTGGCCTCTACAGAGTAATTTATGTATATACCTGTTTTGAGCTGTCCTTTTTTGGTTTAACCATTAGTAATATTTATTCACCTTTACATTAATTCAAACAATCCCTACATACTAATGAAACTTCTGCCATAGGATATAAGGAATATGAAAGCGATAGAAGACCCATATTTCTCATGCTTGATAAACTTAGTCTTGTCAGGAAGATAAAACAACTATGACATAAATAGTATCTACAGATAATACATAATGCAGTGTGATTAGACTGAATGTTAAGGTAATTGAGAAAAATCAAAATGAATTGAGTAGAAAAAACTGTCTAAGCATTGTACTTAAATACTATACCTGGACTGGGACTCATTTTATGAGTGTATATCAGTGCAATTAGAGAACAAAGTGATACATCTTGTTTATTTTTAATAGCCTCAAATTCTCGAAGAGCTTCTTGAGTTCTACCTGAAAATCAAAATTACAAAGTGAAAATTGTTCTTTGTGCAAAACAAGAATTTAAAACTTATGGAAATGTTGGATAATTAGCACATACCTTCCATTAATGTACCATAGGCATAATAAAACCTGAAGAAGGGATCACTGCCATACCTCTTAGTTCCCTCACTGGCAACAAGTAACACATGATGGAAATATCTCTCTTGACAATAGTAATTAATCAAAGTCTAAGAGGAAATAAAGACTAAATGTTAAAAGAGATTCTGATGTTCTGAAATACTCTAAGCAGATATTAACCTAAGATCTTGAATAATCTAAAACTTCGATAACGTATTTTTTTCTTCCAAGTTCCTTAAATACTGTTAAAGTCTAGCACTTAAGGAATGTAGAACACAGTGAACACAAAATTATTGAAATAACTCAATGTTTTCTAATAATTTCGATCTTTTTTTCCCTAAACTATTTCCTAACAATACTGAAGGCAGGGTATTTTCACCTCTTTCCTTTCCCCACATTTTCTTAAGGTTTTAGAAAATGGGAAAACAGACAAAAAGCAGGAATTAAAAATAAAAGACAAGAGGCTTCCACTGCCAGACCAGATTTCTTTTAAAAACAAAAACCCTTCTATTTTGTTTTTATAGCATCACAAAGTAATGACCAATTAAACTCAGCAACTGATTGTCAAAGATTATCTTGTTTTCTGAGTTCCACAACAAATAACTGTCAGTAAAACAAAGGATCTATTTTTTAATGGAAATCACTATCATTAGGCTTTTTTCAAAATTATATTATTTATACATGAGGCAGAAAACTAGTATCAGGAGATACAAAGTTCTGATTAATTGGATCTACGCTTTACACCATTTTTCTCAGGATCACATCTAAGGCTTAGTTGCTAACCTAATCAAAGAGGGAAGCCATATTCACCATCACTGTGATATACCTGATTCACTCCCACAAACCAATTCGGGCCATCCCATACCTCCCTAGTCTGACTCTTCAGCTGGTTCAGCAGGAGCAAGAAATACAGATGAAGCACTGATTGACAGGATTAAAATGAGTGTCTGAACAGCTTTTTTTTTTTTTTTTTTTTTTACAGTCCATTGTTTCTGGAGGGCTACAGTCCACGTGCTTCTCTAGAACAGTCTGGCAAACATCCTCCAACTTTTACTCTGCTTCCCTCCTGTGGTTACTGTTCTCCAGTCCCTTCTCAGCCACTGTTTCTTCAAAGTGTGATCTGGACACCAATTCCAAGACCCCCGCGGTACACCTCAGGAAAGTGCAGTTTTCCTTTAGAGCCCTTTCCCTAAGGTTGCAAATGACTTCTTAGTTTGCCACAACTAAGGACACTTTTAATATCATCTTACTTGACTTCTGTCCAGCGTTTAGTGTCACTAAGCACCTATAACTCTCCTAAAAGGCAGTGGCATGGTATCATAAAAAGGACATGGATTTTAAGACCTGTTTTCAAATTTCCAGTCCATCTTATAGCCGCTCAGTTTTGCTCATTTGTAAAATGCTGGTAGTCATTTATAGGTCATTGTAAGGATTAATTGAGATATCATACTGTAAAACTCCTATTCCAAAAAAAAAAAAAAAAGTTCCTCCAAACCCCGAATGTTGATATTAAAAACAAAAACAAAAACACGTGTCCAGCCAAGACCTCTCATGGCAGCTCCAGATTCCTATTTCAATTTCCCCAAAACCCAAGCCAGACATTGTGTCAGGAATCCTCTCTTCCTGTGTGCACAGTCCCCATAAGTCTAACCAGTCAATAGGTTCTTCTTCTGTTGTTCTAGTCTGCTTCCCACTCCCCACACCTATTTCCACTGCCTTGGTTCAGGTTAGGTTGTTCAATCCAACAAACATTTACTGACTGCTACGAGTGCCAAGCACTGGGCTAGGTATGGTGAACATGAAGATGAATAAGATATGGTTCCTGTCCCAGAAAAGCTTAAAATTTTCAACTGAGACTAGAATCTAAAGACTATTTGAACCCACGCACCTACAGTCAATTAATCTTCCACAAAGGAGGTAGAATATATAATAGAGAAAAGACAGTCTCTTCAGCAAGTGATGCTGGGAAAGCTGGACAGCTGCATGTAAATCAATGAAGTTAGAACACACCCTCACACCATACACAAAAATAAACTCAAAATGGCTTAAAGACTTAAATATTAAGCCATGACACCATAAAACTCCTAGAAGAGAGCATAAGGCAAAACATTCTCTGACATAAATCATACCAATGTTTTATTACATCAGTTTCCCAAGGTAATAGAATTAAAAGCAAAAATAAACAAATGGGACCTAATCAAACTTAAAAGCTTATGTACAGCAAAGGAAACCACAAACAAAATGAAAAAACCTACGGAGTGGGAGAAAATATTTGCAAATGATGTAACTGACAAGGGTTTAATTTTCAAAATATACAAACAGCTCAAACAACTCAGGAAAAAAGAAAGAAAGAAAGAAAAAAAAAGCCCAAAAACCCAATCAAAAAATGGGCAGAAGACCTAAATAGACAATTCTCCAAAGTAGACATACAGATGGCCAACGGGCACATGAAAAGATGCTCAACATCATTAATTATTAGAAAAACGCAAATCAAAACTACAGTGAGGTATCACCTCACACCGGTCAGAATGGCCATCATTAAAAAATCTACAAATAACAAATGCTGGAGAGGGTGTGGAGAAAAGGGAACCCTCCTACACTGTCGGTGGGAATAAAATTGGTGCAGCCATTATGGAAAACCGTATGGAGGTCCCTCAAAAAACTAAAAATAGAGTTGCCGTATGATCCCGCAATCCCACTCCTGGGCATATATCTGGATGATCCTGTATGATCCCGGATGATCCTGCAATCCCACTCCCGGGCATATATCCGGAGAAAATTCAAAAAGATACATGCATCCCAATGTTCACAGCAGCACTATTTACAATAGCCAAGACATGTAAACAACCTAAATGTCTATTCACAGATGAATGGATAAAGAAGATGTGGGGTGTGTGTGTGTGTGTGTGTGTGTGTATACGCACGCACACACACACACACACACACAAATGGAATACTATTCGGCCATTAAAAAAGAACGAAGTAATGCCATTTGCATCAATATGGATGCAACTAGAAATTATCATTCTAAGTGAAGTAAGAAAGAGAAATACCGTATGATATCACTTATACGTGGAATCTAAAGTATGACACAAATGAACTTATCTATGACACAAAAACAGACTAAGACACAGAGAAGAGACTGATGGTTGCCAAGGGGGAGGGGGTGGGGTAGGGAGGGATTGGGAATTTGGGGTTAGCAGATGCAAACTATTATATAGATAATGGATAAACAACAAGTTCCTACCGTATAGCACAGGGAGCTATATTCAAATAATTCAAATTTCAGTGTCCGTAAGTAAAGTTTTATTGGAACAAAGCCATGCTTAAGTATTGTCTATAGCTGCTTTCATGATACGATGGCAGATTCGATGCCACAGAGACCCTATGGCCCATAAAGCCTGAATATGTACCACCTGGCCCTTTAAAGTTTGCTGTTCTACTTAAGGCTCCTGTTCTAGAACGTTAAGTAGAACAGGGATTACTGGATAACAAGGTTAGAAGAAAGTTAGGGTCAAGAAGGGCCTCCTATTGAGTTGATCCTCTAAGTGATGAGGAGTTAAATCACAGTTTTTAGCATGAAAGTGTTTTTATTAAAAAGTTCATTTGGGTGGCGGTACAAAGGATAAATTTAAGGGGATGAAAATACTTAGGGGGATGAGGGAAGGCTTCACAGGAAGGTAATGTAAAACTTCAGGCAAAAAAGCAAAAGACACTCCAGCACCCCCATCACTGCCAAACTGTCCTCCAACCACTCACCACCAGCTAACATGGTACGCATTGCATTTACCTGTTTACCGACTGACTCCCCCTCCCCAAATGTAGAAAGATTTGGGAGGGTTTTTCTTAGTTTTATTACTGCAGGGCTTATTATCTTCACGCTTAGAATAGTGCCAGACACATGGGAGGCATTCAATAAACATTTGTTGAATTAATTTAATTAAGGTTTTCGCCAACATTAGATTATAAATTCACAGTCTCTGTGAAGGCGGGGACTGTTCCGTTCTGTTCATCACTATCTCCAGCTCCAGTGGACACACAGTGAGCCCTCCATCAATACGTGTTGAACAAGGGAATCAGTGAACTAATGAATGGAGAAGATAATCATCCTAAAAAGTAACTTCTTTTACTTTCAAGTTTCATGTCTTTGTTTTCATATCATTATTTCTTACATGGACCGTCATTAAATATTTGCTTAACGGATGCGTCCGTGATAAACAGAGAAGACCATCACCCTAAAATACTCCTCCATTTTCAAGCCTATGCCTTTAACTGATTTCATATCATCTTTCCGTGCTCCTTTTACCGTCCCACGGGGGGAGCTGGCACTAGTTTGCTCTAAGTTCTTAAAAATTGCACCCGGGAGACGCACTAGGTGTCCTATGTTGACCAAACCTTCCGAGCAAACAGGGTACAAAAGTAAAAGTAAACAAGACCAACAGGGTGGGAAAAGCACACTAACGGCAATTCGGAAAGCAGCGCGCGGGGGACGGCTGCCCAGACCTCAAGATTCCAAAGCAGGGCCCGCGGAGGGAGAGCAGGTGATGTAGATTACAGGCCCGCACCCCAGGCGGGAGCACCTAGCCAGCCGGGGCGGCAGGTACCGCAGGGTAACAACGGCCTAGCCAGGTCGGCCCGCGAGCTCCCCACGCCCCCCGGCCCCTCGCCACCCCGGCACCCCCCACGGCAACACACGGCCAGCTCCTGCCCGCTCACCTTCAGCTCCTGCGAGTCCATGGCTTCCGAGGCCGAGCCGCGTGCCTCCTGGGCGCGCGCCTGCAGAAGCCCAGCAGAACAGCCAAACGTCTCAGGGTCTAGCAGCCCAGGCCCAAGCAGCCCAGGCCCAAACCAGCTTGGGACGCGGCGGGAGGAGGCGGGAAGGGGCGGGCCGCGCCGCCATTGGCTGCCGGCGGAGGGGGCGGGCCCTCGCTGCAGGGATTGTGGGGGTCGAGGCAAGGGCGGGGACCCGGAGGAAGGGCGGTGGGCGGGGAAGGGGGCGCGACCAACCGGATGCTGGTTGAGGGGGAGGTCAAACAGCGCAACGACCCTAGGGGCACCGTGAGTGGGCGGGCCTGAGGATTAGGAATTAAAGAATGAAGGAAATGGGGGAGGACGTAGGAAAAAGGGCAAGTCTGTTTCCCATCTCCGGCTACAAAGCAAGACACCATTTTCTACACGTTTGTGTAGAGGCGGGTTCCCGCAATGCGGCTATTTAGAAGGCCTGACCAGCTCAGAGAAAAGACTTTAACTTTCACATGTAGTAGTTGCATTATGGCCACAAGGTGGAGCAGAAAAATCACAAGTTCTTAACAGAAAGGGATGAGCTTCTTGCGCCCACCTTTTCAGGCAGTGCTGCAATCCCGTGTTTTTTGTTAGAAAGCACGTTAAATTAGTCTTTTTTTTTTTTTTTTTACCAGCCCTGATAATGGGAGGAACCAATGAAGTAAACCTATTTTTTCAGTTAAAAAAATATAACACTGCTGATTTTAAACTGAGAATAAAATTAATCCCTACGCAAACGTTTATGTTTGCACTGATCAGGCAACTGTCAGTTGCTCGTAGATGTCTTCAGTTATTTAGTGAATTGAATTGAAATAGAATGAACAAAGAGATTTCCTATTTCTGCTTAAAGATAATTTTAAAATAAGATTTGAGGTTTAAGTAACCTTTGTGGAATCTTTTACATGGATCCCAAATTTCAATCCTAGTTCTAATTATCTTACTTTAGTTGATGTGATTCATAGTTGCCTTAATCAGATTTTAAGTTTGTTAAGCAGTCAACGAACATTAACCTTTTTCCATGCCAGTAGGTTAGGTAATGACAATCTTGAGGGAAAGGGTATGATTACAGACTTCAGTGCTAGGCAATATTTCTCACTGGTTTCCCTTAAAAGAGCATTCTACCCAGAGAGGCACATATTATTTTCATGAAGATTGCTTTTGTTTGTTTCCATCATTCATAGTCAAGCTAAATGTTTGTGATAAGGGACAGCTGGTAATACCTGCTGGTCTGATTTTCAAAGCCTGTGGATTAATCTGCACTTGGTATGCAGCAGAGAATATCAGAAACTAAGATGCTCATCTGAGTATATAATCTTAACCAGTATGCTTTTGGTTTCAAGTGAAGAGTTCATCCAGAAGAAAATTTCTGAGGATCATAGATAAAGGAAGAGATGATCAACCTACCTTTCTGAGATCTTTAAAGTCTGAACTTGGGCTGTCAGACTACTGGAAGGCTGTACACTTGGGCCCTATTAATTTAGCCCTTTATAAAATTTCCTTCGTTGAATTTTGTTCTAAGTTTAAAGTATTTAGCACAAAACACCATGCCTGTCACTCCATGAGTGTTTGTTGGATTAAAATTACTTTGGGGGGCTTCCCTGGTGGCACAGTGGTTGAGAGTCCTGCCGATGCAGGGGACACAGGTTCGAGCCCCGGTCCAGGAAGATCCCACATGCCGTGGAGCGGCTGGGCCCATGAGTCATGGCTGCTGAGCCTGCGCGTCCGGAAGAGGACACAGCAGTGAGAGGCCCGCGTACCGCAAAAAAAAAAAAAACTACTCTGGGAATTTGCTTTGACACTCCTGATAAACTTGTTCCCTGCATAAGGCCTCACATGAGTAGTTTCTTTTGGATCTCAGCCCAGGAAAAACTCTGTCTTCCCTGAAAAACTGAGGTGTTCCTTAGCTCAAGCATTTCTACTGGCTCACTTTTACCTACCAACGTTTCAGTCTGCCATCTAAGACCTTTCATCGTCTTTGAAGCCTTGTCTCCTACTTCTCCATTCATAGAGCCTTTATTCCAGGCAAATGGGACAACCATTCCTTCTTCTGGGTGCCTTCCCTTACTTTGCTCTGAGCTCTTTCTCCATCTGAAAAAAGAAACCTATGTTTCTTCTATGAAGCCTTTAGGGATGGCCATAACTGATTGGATGTGTGAGATTGCCTGGTGCAGTAGCAAGAATATGGTCTCTCAGACGTGAGATGGAACTCCTGGCATGCTATTATCTTTGTGACTCGGGCCAGTAATTTCCTGACCTTAATTTTCCATATTTACTAAAGAAATTAAACACCTAACCACATACAAAAAGTTCCTGACACATAATAGACATAACCATTAATTTCCATAAAACACATAGTGCTCTCTAAGACTTAACACACTTTTATATATTTTGCATTATAGCTATGGTGTATTTTTTGTTTGTTTAATCTTTTCTACCAAATGGGGAGTACCTTAAAGCCACCCAGTATAGTGAGGTGGGTAACAGCTTGGTCCCTGGAGCTAGGCCATCTGCAATCAGATCCTGACACCACCATTCCCAAGTTGTTTACTTAGAAAAACTACTTAACTTCTCTGTGCTTCAGCTGTAAAGTGGGACTAATACCTCAGAAAGCTGTTAAGAAGATTAAATGAGTCAATATTTAATGAACACAGCAGTGTTAGATATATGGTAGGCATTGAATAACTTTAACCTATAATTATTTGTACTCCCAGCTACTCTGAACACAGAGCACAGTATTGATTCCATAAGCATTTAGTAAATCTTATAGGACTGTTGAAGCCCTTCAATTGTGCCTCTGTTTGGCTTTCTTCCCCCCAATTCTTACACCGATTCACTTGTATATATATTATTTTATCATTTATTCGAGAAGTTAAAGGAAACCCTTAAGAAAAATAGGTGATTCTGGTGAAGACAAAAGTAAAAGTAAGTACACGGAAAATAAAACAGAGATAAATCTATGACCTCATTAAATTTGGGAGCTGGAAGTAACTTTAGAAACGATTGTCCAATCTCTTTATTTTACAAATGAAGCCCAAAGATATGAAATAATCTACCCAAGGTCTCACAGTTTTCTAATCCCAATCTAGCCTTCAAAGCAGTTATGAATAATAAAGAGATGAGGTGTTTGTCTTTTCTTCTTAAGGCTATTTTACTATAAAGTTGAAGCAGAAAATATGAGAGTAAATGTGTATGAAATCCAAATAAATTGGCACAGAGTTTAGTCTCACAGGTGATACCATGGAAAAGTTAGAAGTTAACTGAAGTCAAAATTGCTGAATCTAAGTCAAGGCTCTATCCCTTAATAACTTTGCAACTTTGGGCAAAGTTGTTAACTTTTCTCTGCTTTACTTTATACATTTGCAGTGGGCAGTTGGGACTAGGATTGTAATATTTGTTTTGTTAGTGTATAGACTAAATGAGATTATGTGGAAATATTTCAAAAATTGAAAACCACCTCGTAAAAGTTCATACCACAGTTACAGGAAAGCTTCTTACCTAATGAGCTGACTATGGGGCAAGACATCTTACCTCCCTGACATTATCATCCAGCCTTCCGTATGCTATCTAGTGCTCTTTGCTTCTCCAAATAACACAGCACAAACGTACCGTTCTTTTGAATTGTGCATGAAGCATGGTGTCTGCTGATGCAAAAAATAAGATGGTTGTCATAATTCATCCCTTTAAAATTCTCCACTGTTATTCATTTAAGTAAATTAGGGAGACGATGATAATAGTCAGTCACTTACCTTTCACATTTTTGTTTTGCTAAATGATACTATGGCGAAAGTTGAGGAAGCTATCAGAGTTCTAACCATGTGTTACTCAATCATTCATTTATTCACCAAACTTTTAATAAGTGCTGATGGCAGAGAATAAAATTCTTGTCTTCTCCTCCCAGAATTTAAAGTCTAGTAAAAGGAGACAGACATTGAAGAGATATTCATAAAAGGACATGAATAAATGACAAGTAGTGACAGCTTTAATAGCTGTTTTAGTAAGTGCAATAAACAGACTAAACTGTGTGGCCTTTGCCCAGTTTTAAGGATTAATATATCAATAATGAAGTGAAACTCACATTAACTTATTGCAGTCCAGGGAATCCTTCCACTCAATTCCTACAATTAACTTCTTTTAGACCACTGAATGATACTTTGTTTTTCTTTAAAAATACCTGAGCAGCTCACATATCTGATGGCAAAGAACTTCTGATAACAGGAAATGTGCTTCTTGCTTACCTGAACCAGCAGATGTAACGATTGTTTCTACTCAAATACCATGACAGAGACTTACCAGGAGTTATTATTTTCTTGATGTTCTTGACTATATCTTGACATTTCATCTATGCAAAAGTAGGAGACAGAAAACACAGAAAAATAGATTTCAAAAAGAGTCTGGTATTTTGAAATAGAAACAATGAATTATTTAAATGTTTACAACTGTGATATACTGAATATCTTGTCAAGATGCCATCTGTCTTTCCTTCTACTCCTTTAAAGAATCTTTTTCTGGTCGATAGAGTAAGAACAAAGAATAGTGATCACTCCCCCTCTGCCTGGTGTGACATTGAGGTAGACAGTACATTGCTTTAGATTTTACTCACTTAGGTCCAAGCTCACATCTGAAAAATCTTCCCTGACATCAAATTCGCACTGCACATCTTCCTAGACACTGTTATTTCTGGATGTGAGATAACCAGAGCTCTGTTCTAATTTTTATCTTTTTTTTTTTTTTTTTTTTTTTTTTTTTTTGTGGTACGCGGGCCTTTCACTGTTGCGGCCTCTCCCGTTGCGGAGCACAGGTTTCGGACGCGCAGGCTCAGCGGCCATGGCTCACGGGCCCAGCCGCTCCGCGGCACGTGGGATCTTCCCAGACCGGGGCACAAACCCGTGCCCCCTGCATTAGCAGGCGGCCTCTCAACCACTGCGCCACCAGGGAAGCCCTCTAATTTTTATCTTAAGGTTGAGAAGAATCAGGCCTTAGCTTTCTAGGTGTCTGATTCTGGAAACTTTGTTTATGGCAGTGTTTCCAAGCAGTCACAACGTTCCTTGGAGTCAGTACACGCTAATGTCAAGTGCTCAGTCTGTAAAAAGAAAGCAGCCAACAGCGACTTCACGCCTGCCCCGCAGACTCGGTTGTGCAGGGTTTTATTGCTCTAGCAGGATCTTCTTTGGGTACTTCAAATGCAATTCTTCTCACCCATCTTCCTTTCTCTCCTTTTCCCCTTGGTCTCTCCCCTCCCTGCATCCGTTTCAGCATCTGTGTGTTAACAGCCGCTGTGTGATGCCTCTACTCCACCAGGTTGCCCCTTCCTAGCTTCTGGTTCCGACTTGCCTGCCCTAAATACCTCTCACTCCGCCAGCCGGACTTCTTTATCTATAACTTCTTTATCTGTAAATTAGGCCAGAAACTCACCAGAGCACCACCCCACACTGACTCACTGCCGGCCCCTCCACCCCGAAGGCACCGCCTCCGTCTCCCTTGGGAAGAGAAGCCTCCCGTTCGGAGGAAAGCCTGGAGGAGGAGCTTCTGCTTCCCCTGACGGCTGAGGTTTTGTTGTTGTTGTTCTCACGTCAGAGTACCCAGGTTTCCTCTATCTTCACATCCATCTCCTGATTTCTCAGGCACTGGGCCCTCCTCATCAGTCCTACCACTTGTCTGAATCGGCTGAATTAAAACAGCTGGAGCTCATCCCTCAGGATCCCTGCGCATAATCCATTTGTAACTGGGCTTTACAAATGGGCTTTTACGGCAGGATATTTTTTTCCACAAATTTTTATTTTGAGAATTTTCAAACATGCAGCAAATTTGAACAGCGCAACGAACACCCCTCTACTCGCCGCCAGAGAACTTTCTTGAGATGCTGTATCGTATTGCTCTCCATATTTTCCATTGGCCAGATTCATGAGGATGGCTAGGCCATTAGTATTTTTGCAGCAGGGTGGAAGCAAAAGCCTTTAGAGGGGCTTCCCTGGTGGCGCAGTGGTTGAGAGTCTGCCTGCCGATGCAGGGAACACGGGTTCGTGCCCCGGTCCGGGAGGATCCCACATGCCGCAGAGTGGCTGGACCCGTGAGCCATGGCCGCTGAGCCTGTGCGTTCGGAGCCTGTGCTCCGCAACAGGAGAGGCCACAGCAGTGAAAGGCCCGCGAAAAAGAAAAAAAAGAAAAAAAAGCCTTTAGAGAGGTGGTGCTAGCCACATGGGGCTGTTTACATTACGGTTAATTAAAATTAAAAATTAGATACATCAGTTGCACTAGCCACATTTCAAATGCTCAGGAGCCACTGTGGCTAGTGGTTCCTGGACTGGACAGGACAGATAGAGGACATTTGCATCATTTCAGGAAATTCTATTTTAAAGCAGTTTAAGCTTTGGGGTCTTTTGTAAAGGACTAAGTTTACTAAAGAAATGAGTTGGTTTCTTCGCGGGTAGAAGGAGCCAGAGAAGTGCCTCTGAGGCAAGAGAGGGAGGAGCCCTTTTCAGAAACTGGGACAGGGACCAAGTGCAATAGGGTCCTGTGATTTCTAGAGCTCCACCCTCTAATCTGTGACAGTGCACCCAGAAGGAGGCAAAACTTCAGGCAAATGGTTGCATGGTGTGCCCAGCAGAGCTGAATCTGGAATACTGGCCTCAAGGATTGACAGTAGTTTGGAAAATAAGGATGCCATCAGAGGCTATGATGGACTTCCTATCTTCTGAATACCACATAAGCCTCTTGGATTCTGGTTGAGTCCTGGGAGAGAAGGTTGTAATACTGAGTGAGATTTAATTTCCTGACAATCCAGTGAGACTAGTGCTCAGCTTTGGATTTTATTAGATTTAAAAGAAGAAGAGGTAGAAGTTTGTTGCATATGTGAATTTTGGGATTGAGTTCCAAGCCCACTTAAAAAAGAGCGAAAATTGTGAAAAAATATAGTATACATATTACATATAGTATATATATATATATATATATATATATATATATATATACACACACACACACTATATATATAATTTTTTTTAAATAGTGTATATGTTTTTGACCACTGGGGAACATTGCTGCCCTATGCATAAGACAAGGAATGCTTTGGAGCAGTGGTTCATGAACTTGAGCACATGTCAGAATCACCTGGGGGACTTGTTAAAGCACAGATTCCTAGGTTGCCACCTGCAGAGGTTCTAGTTCAATGAGGACGGGGAGGCAAAAATATGAATTTCCAACACATTCCCAAGGGATACTGATGCTGTTGGTCTGGGGACCATGCTTTGAAAAACACTGCTTTAATAACAATTTAAAAATATGATATTAAAACTGTTTATTGACCAAACTTCCTTCATCTTTAGGATATTATAATGGACACAGAGAAAAATCTGCATGCTGTACTAATAGTTGGCCTTAGTCTAGCATAGAAAAAGGTTATATGTGATTTTAAGGTGTCAATAGTAACAGCACTTCAGAAGGTCATAGTTTCTATTTAGTTGACGTTCATCCTTCTATATATATATGGCGGAAGGGGATCAGCAATGAAGTTTAAGACCAAAAAACTAAATGGCTTCTGAGACACAGTTAGCTTAGGTCTAGGCAGAACTTGATCCCTAAACTATTGATTTAGGAGATGCTCTCAAAAACTGTACCTGGCTATAAAAGGCCCTAAAATTCATCAATTCATTTCCAAATTGTAGTTCAGGTAATACCAAGGAGACTAGATTTGTCAGGGTAATTCAGAGTTAGGTTTTATTTTAGAGTTGCGTTACAGGCTGGGACGTGGGCTGCCTGATGAAATACAGCCTCACAGAGCAGAAAGAAAATCATCTTCCACAGATTCCTAAGAACCAGGTGACCTTCTGTAATGTGGACATCTTTTCCCCTAGACAGTTGTTATACCAAAATCAATGTGTAGACAGCAGCTATCCCTCCTTATGAGAAATCCTCTGTATATTGTCTTAAAAGCCAAGAAAACTAATGTGAGGTTTACTAGATTCACCATGTTAATTATGATAGTTTATTGTTTTATGCTGCCAGAAATTGGTTTTATTCTCAGAAAAATAGTGTTTTGATACTAGAATGGACCTTGAAAATTCATGTCTTCCAAACACTTCATTATGTCAATAAGAATCCAGTGTTCAGGAAAGCTAAATGATGAGCTTCAGGTATTATAGTTTTTATAACAATAGTATCTCTGGTCTTCCAGAAGATCAATTAAGAAACAGCAGTTTAGGAAGTTTGAAAGGTTAAGTAAATGTTTTTGCTCTAATGTTACATGTAGTAATAACTCATGAAAAAATATAAACCAAGTTTTAGCAACAGTTGTCTTTAGGCTTCTTATTTTCTACTGTGTAAATTTTGTAGTCTTGACTTTATTATGATAACCATGCTTTGCTATTGTAATAAAAAATGTAGATAATTCCTATCTTAGAAATAAAGGTTCCAGTCTCCTTCAGTATTTATTTATTTATTTATTTATTTATTTTTTGCGGTACGCGGGCCTCTCACTGTTGTGGCCTCTCCCGTTGCAGAGCACAGGCTCCGGACACGCAGGCTCAGCGGCCATGGCTCACGGGCCCAGCCATTCCGCGGCATGTGGGATCTTCCCGGACTGGGGCACGAACCTGTGTCCCCTGAATCGGCAGGCAGACTCTCAACCACCACGCCACCAGGGAAGCCCTCCTTCAGTATTTTAAAATAAAAACTTTATTGCTGAATGAGATAGTTTCTTTTAAGTATAATTGTTCAAAGATAATTTAAATTACATTAATTTCTCATTCATAGGATACGTAAAAGTTGAACAGCATCAGATGTGCTGATAGTATTTGCCATACCTCCTCATTTTCATTCTCAAGTAGTCATTGTTTTTGAATACTAATATGATGTCATGCAGCTCCCACCATCTGAAATATGACACTGCTATACATGCTGATTGTGTTGGGTTCACTGAAAAAAAAAAACAAAAAAAAAACATTATTGGCTTTCTGTGGTTGGTCCTAAATTTCAAGATATTGTGAAGGATGTTTTCAGTGCAGTTTGCAATCTCTCTTCAAGTTGGTAGGTTATTCATTTATTCAACTTTTTAAAAAGTGCAATGCAGGCACTGTTCTATACCATGTAGGACGGTCGTGGTTCCTCCCCTTACAGTTGTTATGGTTGTAGAATTATTTGGCCTAGAAGATATGTTGGGAGATGAAAAATTAAAGAGGATTGTATGATGGTCCCTGCTTCAAGGAGAAGCATCTACACTTAACCCAGCTGTCTAAAATAAACATGGAAAATGTAAATACTTTAGACCTAGAAAATCCAGTTTCAAGAATTTATCCAACAGAAATATTCATAGATATCACAAAAATACTGGAAGAAATATATTCATTACAGCCTTGCTAGCTATAGAGCAAAACTAGAAAAATCTAAGTGCCCATCAATAAGTGTTTAATTAAATCTATAGAATGGAATGCTACACATTATTTTCAAAGAATGAGGTAGATTTATATGGGCCAAATGGAAATATATCTAAGCTATATGAATTGTAAGGTCAAGTGTAGAAAGACGTAAAAACATTTCATTATTTATAATAACAAACAATATGTTTGCATATGTATAAAACAATGCCTGGGGACTTCCCTGGTGGTGCAGTAGTTAAGAACCCACCTGCCAATTCAAGGGACAAGGGTTCAAGCCCTGGTCTGCAAAGATCCCACATGCCGCAGAGCAACTAAGCCCGTGTGCCACAACTACTGAGCCTGCGCTCTAGAGTCGTCAAGCCACAACTACTGAGCCCGCGTGCCACAACTACTGAAGCCCGCACACCTAGAGCCCGTACTCTGCAACAAGAGAAGCCACCACAATGAGAAGCCTGCACACCACAAGGGAGAGTAGCCCCCGCTCTCCGCAACTAGAGAAAGCTCTCGTGCAGCAGTGAAGGCCCAACGCAGCCATAAATAAATAAATAAATAAATAAATAAATAAATTTTAAAAAACAGAAACAAAAGAAACAATGGTTATTCAGGAAATTGTTCTGAGAGGAGAGTGGGATAATAGTATTTTATACCTTTCTGTACTATGTTAGTTTTTTCTCCTTAAATAATAGATAATATTTTTACAGTCTAACCAAAAAGCAACAACAAACTTCAATGAAGTTGGCAAAGACCTATGGGTACTTGTCCCATTCCCTATCATAACTTTTTAATCCTCATGTGAATCACAATATGCCATTTGGGTGGATAAAAGCATTCCACAGCCTTGAAATATTAGAATGGTTTTGGGCCTAGAAGTTAATCTTTTCCTCTGTGATCACTCTTGGTGTTGGAAGTTTAGATCAGTAATGACAACCAGTTGTTCAGGTTGTTTTGCACAAAAGTGCCAGTTGAAATCCATTTACTGTATCCTTTGTCCCAGCACAGAGCTGTTTTCCCCAGAGGAGAAAAAGGGACTTTTCCCTAATTTTTACAAAGGTCTATATGAGCTAGTTAAGTCCCTGATGTTAGAACTCATTTTCTTTTAGTATA
Organism: Mesoplodon mirus; assembly: GCF_964341445.2. NCBI lineage: Eukaryota > Metazoa > Chordata > Mammalia > Artiodactyla > Ziphiidae > Mesoplodon > Mesoplodon mirus. Next base: position 81,114,040 of record NC_138984.1, read on the forward strand.
TCTAAATCATGTAGGCTGAAGGATAAGTTGTTTTATTCTCTTTATTCAGCCCATATTGCTGGGAAGTCTTTGGTTACATAACAGTATCATACTGAATCAAACTCTGTAACCCAGGGATGATACTTGGTGATGTGCCCATTCTGACTTTTGAGTATTTTATTAATTATTATAATCAACTAATGATTAGTTCCTGAAGGCCTTGAACCTTACCAGGCTACCAACCACTAAGCCAGCCTTTCCCAGACTTGCTGATTATAAGACCCTCCTAGGGAGCTTGCTATAGCTTTCTTCTACCTCATTCTAAGAGTACAACTCATTAGACATTTTAGGCCCTTTTATGGTGATTCTGATTTAATTTGAGATGAGACTTGGAACTGTATTTATAACTATTGCCCTCGTAGGCTTTTAGAATTAGATGAGTTTTTGTTGTTGCTGTTGTTTTGTTTTGTTTTGTTTTTAATGCTCTAAGACTGAAAGGTAAGACAGGTTATCTAATAAGTCCAGAGACTTGGAGCTCACCACATTGAAGTTATCTTTGGATTGAGTTGGACATTTAAGGCATAGTCCAGACAGAATGCCATGGAAATGCCAAGATTTTGGGGTGGGGAAAGAGGAATGGTATCATAAAATTCTAAGACGTACCTGGCTAGTTCCAGACTAAATTTCATGCAGTTAACTGCCTAATGAGTTTTATTTTAGCAAATCATAACACTACAAATTGGAAACCTCTGCTGCATTTAAATGAAGTCTGCCTTCTTATCCTTGTCTCTGAAAGAAATATGTCTACATACTTTAACCATTCTCCATAAATCCTATTATCCACCTCCTTGCATATTTATAAGATCACAATCTTATAGTTACTATATTTTGCTCTAGTGTTGCACCTACTGACAATATCCATCAGCATAACTCAATAGACATTTTTCCTGAGGTAGGGAGAATGGCTGCACTTATGACTAAGGTTGACCAAAGGCACAATCTGTTTGCCTTTAGAAATGTGTGTTTTCTGTGACTGCAAGAAATACTGCTGAACAAGACATTTCTTTACCATCCTTGATGAACGATGGACATTAATAATGCAGATAAGAATCAGGCCAAGTGATATTGAAGAGAAAACAAGGTCCAGAATCCCTAATTCCTTTTAGAGGAATAAATTTTAAATGGCAAGCTCAGTAGTTCCATCACAGCAAAGAACGAGGTGAGTTTTATATAATCTTTAAGTTCTAAAGAGTCAAAAATCTATTTATGGACCTTATATCTTTGAAATATTTATGTATATACATAATTATATATATACCCACACTTATATCTATGTATCTTAATAGGTAACAGAGAGGTCGTATGTTTGCTCTTATGGATGTAATATATGTCCATTTAAATATTTATTACATATATCCAATATTACTATAATATACCAAGGTCAATTTTCACTTGTAACTTTTCTGATGTTTTACTCTTTTACATATCTTGCATATAATAACAGCCCTCTGTTAGAGTATATAAGCAAAGGGCAAAATATCTTAGAGGGATAAATGATTCTTTTAAAAATAGAACTATTTAGAGCAATGCTAAAAATTAACTAATTTGACCTTTTACTAAATACCTAGAAAACACCTTCTCTATACAAAGTACTGTAGAGGATACAGAGGTATTTAAGGCCAGTTTCTGCCAATCATACACTTTCTGGTGTGTGTGTTCTTGTGGCAAAAATTGGAGGAGGAGGGTGATGAGAGGAAGAAAATTATATTTTAAACCACTGCTTCATGGCTAAGTGCCATACAAATGGAACACAGTGGTGATCCTATGTCCTGCTTTGCCTAGGAGAGTCCTCATTTATGCTTATTGCTTTATTATAATTATTAATAGTCTCCTCCTTCACTCTCAAAACTGTCTGGGTGTGAACATATACATCAAAGTCCCATAGAAGTTCACAGGAGAGAAAATTCTCTTCCAGTAATAAGACACAAGAAAAATGTCACTGAATCCTGAAGGATGGGTTTGATTTCAGAGGTACAAAGATAGATTAGGAAGTAGTCAAGGCTTATGTCTCATCATTGCTTGCCTGTATTCTTCCAGTAACTTCTCAAATTATGACCCTGCTTACTGTTTCCTTTTCCTTAAGGTCAGAATCTACTCTAGCATCTTCACTTCTACCTTTATTTCTTTTACAAATGTCTTAATGGTTCTTTGTCACCATTATGTTATGTTATGTCATATGTTAAAGCCAAAGCACCAACATGCACTTAGGGCCCTTCATTATCTGGCCCCTGCTTGCCTCTCTGTAAGTATCAATACCCATTTTTCACTGTAGCCATATTGAACTATTGTGAATGCTCTAAACATGACATCCTGTTTCTGATTTTCATGTGTGTCTTTGGTCTTCATCATCATCAGAGCAAATACTTATACAGTAATTACCATAGGCTTGAAATGGTTGATCTGAAAGCTCTACTTGTTTTAACTCATTTAATCCTCATACAAATTATTATTACCATTTTATAGATGACAGAATTGAGGCAAAGAGGGGCTAAGAAACTTTTCAAAGTTGTTCAGCTAGTAAGCAGTATAGTTGATGTTTGAATCCAGGCAATCTGGCTGCAGAATCTATACTTTTGACCACTTTTCTGTAATATTTCTGCTGTTTGGACTGCCCTATCCCTCTCATTCTTCAAACCCAGATCAGAGTTTACAGTTATAATTGTCCCTGAATCTGCCTGTAGAGTTACTCATTCGTTCCTCTATATATTCTGTAATTTGTACTTACTTCTTTTGCTGAGCCTGAAGAAGGACCCAAACAATAACAGATATTGAGAAAGCAGGTTGACTTCTGGCCAGTTTTGCTGGTGGTTGAGAGGAATAGAATATGGTCAAATAACTTTTGGATGTATGAAGTTGAAGATGATAGGCAAATATACAAGCATAAAAGACCAACAGAAAGTTGGAATTGCAGCACCAGCTCAACAAAAAGGCCAATGCTGCTGAATAAATCTGTAAGAAGTGGGAAAAAATTAATAAACAGTAAAGGCAAAGAATCTAAAATGTAAGAAGAGACCTAGAAGACTTTACTTTTATGGAAGGCAAAGGAAGACACAATTCAGTGAAGGAGGTGGTGATGACCATCCTCATCCAATTCTAAAAATCTGCCAAATATGATAAAGACTGAATAAAGATCATTGAATTTGGCTAATTGTAGACTGGTGGGAAGAGGAGCCAGATCTGAGAGCATTAAAGTGAGTGAGAAGGTGCTTGGGAAGAATAAGACTCAACATTGGTTTGGTATTTGAATCTGTTAGTCTCAATTTATTTCAAACAGCTTGAAGAAGAAACATAAAACCTGCACCTTAATGCTTTCCGACAACACACACAGACACACTGTAGCCAGTTTAACAAAGGGTAGTGATTCATGAAAGTTTAGTAAGTAAATTGAATTTTCTATAACAACATATTTTTAATGAAGAATTTATACTTCAAAATATAATTGAAATATAATTTCCTATAAATTTATTTTAAGAACTTTCTGGTCTCCACACCATCATAAATAAAAGCTACATTCCTGGAAGACAAACAAACAAAATGCTGCAGTTAACAATTGAATAGCTCTGTGAACATCTTACCCTTCTAAGTAAACATTAAATAGAGGAGGTATTCATGATAACCAGATACAGAGTATATACAGCTCTCCTCCACATGGTTAATGTTCCTTGTTCCTATATTCACCTTTTGAAAATATTTTCCAGTCTTTTCCTCTTAATGTTATTGAGAAGGATAATAGCCAGCATAGTATTTTGAAAACTCAATGTGCTTATATCAACAAGATTATTTACAGCCAAGTTTTCTCATCAATATCATTGAGACCTACATTTCATTTAATTTTAACCAAGAGCGAAAGTGTTGAGTACAGAACCCTGATTTTAGAAAGTAATTTTTATTTATTTATTTAAATATTTTTTTTTGATGTGGACCATTTTTAAAGTCTTTATTGAATTTGTTACAATATTGCTTCTGTTTTATGTTTTCTGGGGTTTTGTCCATGAGGTATGTGGGATCTTAGCTCCCCAACCAGGGATTGAACCCGACCCCCTGTGTTGGAAAGTGAAGTCCCAACCACTGGACCACCAGGGAAGTCCCTAGAAGGTAATTTTTAAAAGTAAAGAGATAACGGGACAGTGAACAAAGATACATCACAGTTGAGAAAAGTTAATTTTTGAAATTAGAAGAAACAATTTTGAAAGTGTGAAGCTGAACAGAAAGAATCAATCATGAAGGAGAGCATAAAGACACAAGAGAAGGTAAATAACTCATGGAACAAGGTATCAGAGTATGTAGAAATGAATAGGGGAAAATGACCTCTGGAAAGATATGAAGGTAGGGAATAGAGGGAGGTGGGGGGGGGAAGGGAAAGGGAGAAAAGCAAAGAGGGAGCAAGGCAGGAAAGGGGAGGGAAGCAGAGGGAAGGGAAGGAAGACATTTTTCATTGAAGAGGAAAGAAGCTGAGGAAGTTCATGATAATGTCCTCATGTTTCTTGGTGGGGTAAGAGGCAGCATTATTTGCAAATATGAGTGTTCTGAGAGGGTAGTACAGTACTTGAGCAACCCTGAGTACTCAGTTGACACTGAAGATTATCTACTAGTGATGTCAAGAATTTCTTGGTGATGCATCTTCCTCAACAATACTTGACTGCCTGTAATATTTTTCTTCTCTAGTGCCTTTGCTGCCACACTGGTTGAATCAATGTTAATTGACAACCTTGGAGAATATTCCCATGTTCCAGGAAGGACAGTACTATGAGTAGTATAGTACATGATAGAAGCAATAATATTTCTTGACTATGAACATTTTGATAAATTTGTAGTGACTCAGAAACATTTATCTTCTTACATAATAATATGAAATTCTAATGCACACATGATAGAATACACAATTACAGGACAAATTTGTAGACTTTAATACAGATTATACAGTTCTAATGTCTGAACCTGTTCGTACACACATACAAACATATGAACCTATGAGGTTAAGTAGTGATTGTCTATCCCACTTCCTGGACTCTTGATTTCATGTACCAGTTAAATAAAATGGGAGAATGGGAGGACAAACACAGGGTCACCAATTTTTTTTTTTTTTTTTTTTTTTTTTGGCCGTGTTGGGCCTTCGTTGCTGCATGTGGGCTTTCTCTAGTTGCAGTGAGTAGGGGCTACTCTTCATTGTGGTGCGTGGGCTTCTCATTGAGGTGGCTTCTCTTGTTGTGGAGCACGGGCTCTGTGCGCAAGGGCTTCAGTAGTTGTGGCTCGCGGGCTCTAGAGCGCAGGCTCAGTAGTTGTGGTGAACGGACTTAGTTGCTCTGCGGCATGTGGGATCTTCTCGGACCAGGGCTCGAACCCGTGTCCCCTGAATTGGCAGTGGATTCTTAACCACTGTGCCATCAGGGAAGTCAGGGTCGCCAATTTTTAATTTGGCCAAATAAAGTATTAAAACAACCCACTATCATTTATTCTCACCATTATTTCAAAAAGAGGATGTTAACATAAAATGCTTTTAGTCTTTGGAATTAAAAAATAAAATAAAATCACACTTTTACAATAAAGTTCTTTAAATTGAATATGTTTAGCTTTATAAATATTTGTGACATTATTCTTAATTTCCTAGGTTAACTTCAGGCATATGAAACCCTTGCCATGTGGGTGCTGGTCTGTGGAAATATGTTTGGGGTTATTGATTGACACAATGTTTGGACCCCAGCTCATACAGCCAATAAGGCACCTTCTGTTATGATATGGGCAGAATCCCCAGAGTTTAGATCAAAAGGCCCCAATTTAGATCTGTCTAGCTTCAAATACTGAGATCTTAACCACTATGACACAGATCTCTCCTAAAATATTCTTATTTTTAGTACTATAAGGATTATCATGAAGGGCAAGGAATGTAATCATTTATGTGTCTCTTCAGAAAGAAGACTTCTAGGGAACAAGAATAGTAGTTAAAATACAGGGTTCTTTGAAGTAATTAGAGCTAGTACACCTAATTTTAAGGGTAGAATCATAAATTCCAGGACACAAAAAATAGGTGTTACAATGAATACACACACACACACACACACACACTTCAATAACACAAGGGCAAAAAGAAACCTTCCCATCCCCAAAACCACACACACATATCTATATCAACCTTTATACACACACATACACACATACAATTTATTTTCCTTTGATCCCATTCAAAAGTCAGTTGCAGACATCATCCCACTCATCCCTGAATACTTTAATGTGCATTTTCTGAGAACAGGGTATTACCTTTAATTATGTAATAGCCACATTTAGACTTTATAAAATTAAGGAAATTAGTACTTTTATAATGCTAATAATTAATCAACTGTCCATATTCAAATTTAGCCAGTTTTCCCAGTAATATCCATAATTATTACTATTTTCCCAGTCTAGTATTGAATCCAGAATCACACATTGTGGTTAGTTTTCATAGCTCTCCAACTTCAAGCCATTCCTTAGCCTTTCTCTGTTTTTCATGACATTTTTGAAGAGTTCAGTACAGTTATTTCATAGAATGTGCTCAATTTGATTTTCATTATGATTAAGTTCTGGTTATGCCATTTTGACTGGATACCAAGAAGTGATGTGTCTTCTTCAGTAAACTTGTTCCCATAATTGATGATGTTATCTTTGAAGGTAGTGTCTGCTAGTTTTCTCCACTGTAAGCTTTCTTATTTTAAAAAAAATTTTCATTAATACAGAATACGTTGAGACAATGTAAATGTCCTATTCCTCATCAAACTTTCACCCATGAGTTTTAGTATTCGTTGATTATTCTTGCATGAATCAGTTGTGATTATGATGGTTGCCAAGTGATAATTTTCTAACTTCATTATTTCTTCTACATTTGTTCATTAACATTCAACTGTAAGGAAGAGATATTTCCTTTTCTCCATTTATTTATGTCAGTATATACTTGTGAATTCTTATTTTATTGAATGGGTTAAATCTGTTACTATCATTACTTGCTATGCAAGATAATACCAAAATGAATATGGTGATTTATATGATTATGTTTTGTATTTGGAAAGGTACCAGTGAATACTGGTATGGATGTGGAATACAAAAAAAAAATCTGTAGGGATTATGCTATAATCCTTATTTTTGTTGGTTAGAAATGGGAAATTCTTTTCACCCACTGGTAAATCAGAATTAGTTGTTGTGGTGTTTTAGGGCAATGATGTCATGAAGAGACAAGGTCAGAAAGATGAAGGATGGGGAGAAGCACTGTGTGTGACCTCTCCTCTTTCCATCAAGTTCACGTTCCTCTTTCAGGCTTCATAACTGATGTTGTGCTACTCTGATGACAGGTGAGGGCTTCTCTTTACTCTTAAATTTAGATGTTTCTTTAGCTGTCACTTTCACTGTCTGGACCACTCCAGGAAACTCTCCATGATCTCTGTGAATTCTGTGCTTGACTTCACTGTATTTTCGCCAGTTCCTGTTTATCTACCAAAGTTGGTTAGATTAAGCCTCCAAGCTAACCCAAGGCAAATCTTTGCCTCGTGCCCACTTTCACGAGATATTTAATCACTGTATCATCCAGGCAGGAGACAGATGGCATGCTGAAATGAGGCAACAGAGAATGTTTTTATGAAGGGGCCATTTAAAAAGTTGTCAGCAAGGTAAGGGGAAAATGACGAGGAATAGGGAAGTCCAGCCACAGGTCTTAAGGAGCAAGGCGGAGAGTGATGACCAGACCCTCAAAAAAGTAGCTCTCATTGTAGGAGGGGCTGTCTGACTGGAAGCATGACTATGTTGATGAATGCAGCACTGCCAACCCAGAGCAACCTAGCAAAGAAGACACGGAAATAAACACCCAATTTTACTGTTCTCCCACTGGTGTTTTCCTGATGGTATTTTCCTTCTGGGGCTTCCCACTGGCCAAACAGATTGTGATCTAGAGGGTAAGAGAGCCCACTGATGCAATTTATAAGGCCACCCTCACACAGAGCAGGATGGAGGAGCATGAAAAGTGGTTCTGGAGGAGCAAACAAAATACCCGACTCACAAATTGCAACTTTTACTATTTTAATACAGTTCTGAGAGATTCTCTTTGTACCTCAAGTGGCCATCCACCATAGCTCTGGTTCTCATATCCTTCTTTTCCTTCTGGAGCCACCAGCTTATGCTCTAGCTTCAGTCCTTTCTCCTAACAAAGACCACATCCTACTGCTCGTAGCCCCTAGTAGTTCACTTCCCCCAGGCCCATTCCTACCCCAGGTTTTCTTGCTGTCAGCCCGGGTATACCTCTGTGTGTTACACAACACCGTTAACTAAAAGTAACTGGGCAAACAATGAAATAAAAAATGTAATCTTTATTAGTTTTGCACATTTTTAATGTTGGTTAGCATCATTTAGGGTAATAGTAGCATTTTCCAGCATGCAGTTCACAAATACAGTTTAAGTAGTTTTAAGAAAAAGTGCCTATAATTTGCTTCTGTAAGAAACACAAAATGTCCTGATATAACTGACTACGTAAGTTCACTACTCTCTGTTCTTCCAGAAAAAAAAAAGTTGTGAAACCCGCATTATATTTAGAGCAATCTAGAGCGGCATGACTCCAAAGAAATGAAAACATAAACAGAAGTTAGAAAAAAAAGGACAAAAATTAAAAATAAGCACTATCTTCAATCAGTTAGCGTAGGAACTACCAAAAATGTAAATAAAAATTTATACCTTTTTCCAATTGCAAAGCATAATTTGGATGTGAGTTGTGAACCTATTTTTGCCCTTTAAAATTATGAAATAATCTAAAAGTAGCAAATGTAATAAAAAAGCAGAAATCTACAACTACCCCGTCTTGTTTTCATTTCTTATTTAGCAAATTTCTTCCCTGAAAAAGTACGGTGGACAGAAAGTAAGAAAGTGATTGTGATATCAATCTTAAGATTATTTCCTCTGCATATTTATGTACATAATGCTGAAAAATAAAATAAAATGACTTTTTACAGTACTTATATTTGCTTATAAAACTCTAAACACATTTTAACAGGTTAAGCAGTGCTTTTTTTTTAAAACATGTCTGTACAGTCAGGCTATACAACATATGGTATCCACTTAAAATTTAAAAATAACCAAAAAGCTGTTAAAGTGCTGCAAACTATTGCTTAATGACTTAAAGAAATGAGATCTGTTGAGCAATTTCTTTGACTTTACCAGTGACATATGGTTTCTCATAAATGAGATTCTGAGCAGTGCGAGAAACCAGATACAGCAGCATGGTAATTAAAAACATGCATTCATAGCATCCAAACTATCTATAATGGTACAGAATACATTATGTTACCTGTGTAAAGCTTGCACTCTACATTTCTTGTGGTACATATTTGATGCAATAAATACTGTGCTTAGGTCATTATTTGTTTGCTCAAACGTGCACCACCGGGTAAAATGACTATTTACATAATAAATAGCATTTCATTAACATATACATTGTCAACCTTGCTGAGCTGAAGATGGCTAAACAAAGTGCAGGATTAAGCAGAAATTTATAAAGCATTCTTTTTGTCAATTCCATCTTTAGGGGGGAAGCAATACTTATTCAGGTTTTTAAATACAAGAAACAAAAACATAACACTTATGACTCCAGACATTTGAGTGAAGTTTTCACCTGCTAAGATTTCATGGGCTATCCCCCCAAAATGATATAGTTGGTCTAGGGGCTGGATTTGACAAGGTCAGCAAAGCACCTCCAATTTTCACCTAATTACTGCTCCCAGAAACATGGATGGAATTTAAGAACTCATTGTTTTCCTCGTGACTTTTTTCATGCATGATCTCTGAGGGTAGCATGCCCTCATGCAAACCACATCTCTGTGCAGATGGGAGGCCATGCAATTACCATAACCCCTGGTGGCATACCTGTTAGAGAGGTCCTTTAGTCTATTTCCCAACAGAAACCCCGTTTACAAAAATAGTCACATATAATAAACAACATATGGACTAAAAAAAAGATGAATCCACTAACAGGTTTTGTAAAAATGTGACAAATGTGGCAGTCGAAATGCAAAGAGTGGATACAATTACTACACTAAAGTGTTTCATGTTAAACAACCCCCGAATTATAGGTTTGCACCCCTTTGAACTGGTCCCTACAGTCTGAGTAGCCATTTTGTCTCTTGTCTTCAGCAGTGTCAGCTGGTAGTGAGAACAGTAACCTCCTGTCGAGGTCATCTTCCCTTTTCAGAGTCACAGTTTTCCGACAAGGGGTCACTGTCTGATTGTAGGCACTGACCTTAAGTAGATTTGTGTAAAAACAGTCAGTTTGGCATTGACCTCCTAAAGGAGTCCTGTTGACCAGAATACATCACCTTCACAGGCTGTAAACAATTTGTCACCCAGTGATTTTGATTTATTTTTTTTATTTCCCTTTGGCTTTCTCATCTTTGCCTTCTTGCTCGTGTTTTTCCACGATTGGCTTTGTTACCCGATCGTAGGAGGGTGGACAAGCTGCTGTGGACATGGTCAGATCAGTCTTCTCTGTAATTGAGTTTTCATTTATTCTGTCAATTACTATGTCTTCTTTTATAAGAAGATTAGCCCCACCTTTGATTTTATTTTTGTTATATGTAAATGAAGCTTGCTTTACAGTTCGCTTTAAAAGGTGGCGCCTGTACGCACGCTGAATAATAACAGCAGACACCTCCTCTTGTTTTCGTTTTAAAGTCGTAGTTATTGGCTGATAGGAGACCTTTGATGGGTTGGAAGCCATGAATCGCTCTTCCATCTGTATTCGGAGAGCATCCATCTCTCCACTCTCCCCCAGAACCCGCTTTGTAAAAGCAAATAAGATGTCAAGACAGTGGATCCTGTCCCCACTGACCATGGGCAGATCCATGGCAATGAGCTGGAGTTTGTTTGGTTGTGGCAAATTGAGGGGAGGTTCAAGAGCAGCTGCAAACTGAGAGAGTTTTTCAAATTCCATGAACTGGGTGGCATTGGGATCAAACTTCTCCCAAACCTCATAGAACATCTCAAAGTCATCCTCGCTCAGGGGCTCTGCACTTTCTTCAGTAGCAACACTGAAGTTCTCCAGGATGACAGCAATGTACATGTTCACCACGACCAGAAATGATATGATGATATAACTGACAAAAAAGAAAATCCCCACAGATGGGTTCCCACAATCTCCCTTAACTGAGCTGCCAGGGTTAACTTTATTAGGGTCACAGTCTGGAGGTCCACTATTAAGAATAGGTGCTAGCAATCCATCCCAGCCAGCAGAGGTGGTAATCTGGAACAGGCAGATCATGCTGTTGCCAAAGGTCTCGAAGTTGAACATGTCATCAATTCCAACCTCCCTCTTAACATAGGCAAAGTTGGACATCCCAAAGATGGCATAGATGAACATGACCAGGAAGAGCAGGAGGCCGATGTTAAACAATGCAGGCAGGGACATCATCAAAGCAAAGAGCAGCGTGCGGATCCCCTTGGCCCCTTTGATCAGACGCAGGATTCGGCCAATCCTGGCAAGACGGATCACTCGGAACAGGGTAGGGGACACAAAATATTTCTCTATCAGCTCAGCCAGAAACATACCTATGGATAAAAGATCAGGGTATCAACCAGTGAAGAAGTTATCCATTAAAATAATACTTAAATTTCTGTTAAGGCTCCCAGGTAAAGTTCAGAGTACTGAAATTCAGTTACTTAATCTTCAATGTTACATACAGACAATACATATATATATTATAGATAAACCTTAATTTCGGCATTCAACATTAAATTCAACTCAGTATTTGCTGTGGACTAAATTCTGTCCACCCACCCCCACCCTACCACCAAATTCATACATTACAGCACTAACCCCCCAAGGTGGTGGTATTTGGAGATAGGGCCTTTGGGAGATAATTAAATTTAGATGAGGTCATGAGGTTGGAGCCCTCATGATAGGATTAGTGCCCTTATGAGAAAAGACAATAGAGAGCTTGCTCTCTCTTTCTCCCTGCCACCTGAGGACACAGTGAGAAGACAGCCATCTACCAACCTGGAAGAGAGCTCTCACTAGAAACCCATCATGTTGGCACCTTGACTTGGACTTCTGGTCTCCAGAACTCTAAGAAAATAAGTTTCTCTTGTTTAAGCCACCGAGTCTCTGGTAATTATTATGGCAGTCCAAGGTGACTATGACAATATTCAATTCAATAAGGATTTTATAGTACCTTTTGTCTTTGAGGGATATCTATAGACTAGTTTTAGCTTATACAAAGTCCCAAGACTGAATCTAAAAAAACATATTAAAAATTTTCAAGTCCATCTTAAGAGCAGTAGCCAACAGTATACGTACACGTTTATAAGAATTCAATGATTTTTTTCTGAAAATGCCAAATCATATATACCCTCTATTCAGTCCTTCCCCATCTAAAAGTATCTGCAGTTTTTAATGCTGTTTTCATCTCTCCATGAACTTGATGCTTCCGTAAGCTTCTACTATAATATTCATATATATATATATATATATATATACACATATATATATATAATACATATATATATGTATATATACGGTCTGGCGCATTTCTTAAAGGGTTTAAGCTGATGCTCTTTCTGGTTTCCTGTGTCTGACACTGGTCTCTCAGCTCTCTTCCTTAAAGCTTCTTTCTCCATTTGCCTTTAAAATAATGAAATAGTGATTGAGCTGAAGAGGAGCTCAAGAAATTAAGTACCTTTGAGTTACACTACTTCATTCTGTAAAGAGTAAGTAAGTGTGTGTGTGTGTGTGTGTGTGTGTGTGTATGAGTGAGAGAGAGGGAAAGAGAGAGAGAAAGAGAGGTGAATAAAACTAAGTACCCTATCCACAACTAATTACACCACAGATTACTGTGGGAATCAAAGGCTACACACAACATATGAGTTGGATAGAAAATCAACTTCTTCAGAGGGGGGAATGGCATAAAAATCTGCCCAATGGAGGTGCCCCCTATTGGATCATAAAATATTGACCCAATCATATTATTATCTGGTTTAGGAAAGAATGAATACTTCAGGCCCACAGGCAGACTTCTTCACTTCACTGGAGCTAGAGTTGTATCTTGAATGAGATGAGCTATTGGTCATGTGACCTGTTTAACATTCCAGGCTTTGAAGTGTATGACTGATGAAATGATGTTCCATGCCACATCACTTCTTTTGTGCATCATTACTATAAATTTCAAGGTAATCTACAAAATATCCCATACTCTGCATTAAAGAACTTACCATCTGCAATTGCTGACATTTTGCTGTTAGCTTTATTCTCTTTTCACTCTATGCTCTTCCTTACTTGCCACCAGCTTCCACTCCTGTATACATGCTAATGACTCTGTGTCTAAGTCTCTGATGCACTGTCTCTCCTGAGTACCAGACTAAATTTCTAGTCTTCTCTTCAATAGAGCTATTTAGATATTGTATAGACTATTCAATGTCAACAAGTCAAAAACATCTCAATCTTAGTTAACAGCACATTTCTAGTTCAAATGAATGAGACTTTGGTATATTGACAAATAATATACCTAGTCTAAAATGCACAGAATAGGATACAATACTCTATGCATAGCAGGAGCCTCATTTTGTAAGAAAGAGAAACACACCAGTATGGAATACATTAAAATTTTCACAGTGGTTTTCTCTGAGTGGTCAGATAATCTCTAATTTAAACTTGATTAGTCTAACTTTTACTTTTATTGAGCTGAACTTAAGAGACCTGAAATAATTCTTACCTACAATGGAGAGAATGACAACCACAAAATCAAAAATATTCCAGCCTATGGTAAAATAATAATGGCGGAGGGAGATGAGCTTCAGCACACATTCTCCAGTGAACAGCACAATGAACACCAGGTTGATACGTGACAAAATGTTAGTCACATATTCACTCTGATCGTCAGTTTCCACCATCATTGTGACCATGTTGAGACAGATGAGAATCATGATGCTTATGTCAAAAACTTGTCTGGTTACGAAGTCAAAGACCATTCCTTGAAATTTGTTCTGTAGAAAATCAGAAATGCTTTTAGCAACAGAGGTGTCTTCCTGTACACATTAGCTTCTACATAAGTATTTTCTGCACTAACTGACTGTCTAGTATTATAACTAGGAACCACTGGCCCTGAATTTTGTAGAAGATGGTTTATAGCACATTGTTTTTTAATTTAGTTACCTAAATTGCTATTTACCAAAATGTATTCCACAGAATAACAATCCCTTGTCAAAAGGGGATTTCTGATAAGAAACACTGCATACTATACACTTTTCTGAGAGGCACAAAATGAATATTGATGTATTAAAATTATGAGAAGTTAAGAAACCTGCTTAATTTTGTTATACCAGAATTTCCCACGATCAGTTGGACCATGAAGCAGTTTCAAAATATAGTATCTAATAACATTCCACTTGCCTTATTCTCAAAGAATTGTTAGAGGGAACTTGTCATTTTCATGACACACCAATAACATTATGCATTTCAAGTCCATGTGTGGCAATACTGATGCTCTTCCACCAACCAGTCTTTGCTGACATTGTCACACACAGAATGCTGAGTCTATACAGGGATAATCAGGCCAGAATGACATTCCTTAGCTTTGATGTCACAAATTCATGTCCCTTGTCAGTGATCTATGGTTCTGCTCCCTGGTTCTGCCACTACATTCACTACAGGCCATTGTCTGGCCCATTTCCCTAGGCCACTGAGGAACTTTGAGGACATCGTCTATCTTACATTTTTCCTACATATAGTTGACTCATTTTTACTTCCAGTGTTAAGGCTTAACAGAGGACAGTATATGTTTTTCATCATTCTCAAGAAGGCAAGTGTTGGCTAGCACAATATGAATATGAATGTTCACTAGCATTTTATTCCCTAAAGCACCCCAGGAGCTGTTTTAACCTCACAGGTCATCATCATAAAAATCAGTACAATGTGGGATAAGGCTCCTCCATTTCACGGCAGTTATCTCATTGGTTCATCATGGAAACATGACATTTGGTTATTTATCATCATGAATTGTACTTATTGACTCTGACTTCTGTAGACATTAGTAATTTCTAACTTTATAGCCTTATATATGAATATTAGATACTAGAAGTCTTTCCTTCTCCAAAACAACTGGTACCTCTAATGAAAAATAAAATGGAAGTAAGGTGTTATTTCACACAACAATTCATCAACTTGTTAATCTATCAGAAAACTGCATGTTTTTTAACCCCATCCAAGATTACTCTTCTGTCTAACATTACTTGGCAATTATTCTGAGTTATATGATCAAATTCCTTGTGCATATCACACTGCCTATGTGCCCTTTGCCATTTTGTTTGGATTCTAGTTGTGTAATTCTAAATGCCTTGAAGATAAGGGTGCATTTTCTGTTTCTTCTTTTTCCTTTTGGTCTCTCCTTTTAAAAAATAATTTTTACCATTACCATAAAAGGTATGAATTAATGATGCTCTAAAAGTGGGAGAAATCTTTGCTGCTGGAAATGTTAGCTGCTATCTCTTCTGTGAGAAAACCCATGAAAGTTTTGTTTTTGTATTTTTTTCCCCCATGTCATTTGGTATTTCTTACCCCTGGTCTAGGTATAGGCTTTTGAGGCTTTTTTGATCCTAATTTTTTCATTGCATTATAGTATTTCTTCTGTTCTTCTGTCATAAAGATGTCTTGTCCTCCAAAGTATAGAAAAGAAAAATCAAAACTGGTTAAAACGGTGTCCCTTTGTACATAGTTTTTTAATATTAAACTTAAAATAGGAAAGGGACAATTAAAAAAGGAAATGCAAAATTCAACCAATTAGCATAATTATGCCTGGGATTTTAAATTTGAAAAATTAAAACTAGTTTTTAGATACTATAATCTTATTTATTTCTCACAATCATCCAAAATTGACTTTATTATTTTCACTATTATTTTATGGAGGAAAAATTCCCAGAATCTGAGAGGTTAAGTATTTTACCCAAGACCGTAAACTCAGGAAGTAGTACAATTTGATTCACTGAGACACTAAATACGTGGTTCCTTTCACTACACACACTGCCTTTCAGAAGTTAAAGACAATGATTTTCTTATTCATATGTAGCAAAGATTTAGAGTAAGTATATTGCATGATGGTTTACATTTACTCATAAAAAGCCACTTTCACTCTGCCAAGAATTGGAGCAAAAGGATGGAAAGGAAACTGGCCAAGTTGGTAGATGACTTAGGGGAAAAGTCAGAGGTCATACGTATGGCAGGTATGTGATATGATAGGCCAGTAGGTACAGAGGATTAGAATTCAGGCTAATAAGTGAAACGAAATAGCTTGATAATGACAACGGAGTAATATCAGTAATAATAAAGGGGGCTAAGGGACAGAAATGTTCCATAAGTGAAAGAGTCTCATCCAATGAAAGCACTCATATAATAAGAAAACAGACTGAGCAAGTGAAATGAAGGATCAGTACTCAAAGGAAGAAAAATAAATGGCAAAAAAAAGGCCTCGAAAACATATTCAAACCTACTAGTAATAAAAGACATGAAAATTAATACAATTTTCATTTTTCAAATATCAAGTACCAAAAAACAGAGAGAATGTTTGATGCCAGTGAAACAGCAGTGACCTGAGCACATCTATATGCTTTTTTTTTTTTTAACATCTATATTGGAGTATAATAGCTTTACAATGGCGTGTTAGTTTCTGCTTTATAACAAAGTGAATCAGTTATACATATACATATGTTCCCATATCTCTTCCCTCTTGCGTCTCCCTCCCTCCCACCCTATCACACCCTTCTACGTGGTCACAAAGCACTGAGCTGATCTCCCTATGCTACACGGCTGCTTCCCACTAGCTATCTATTTTACGTTTGGTAGTGTATATATGTCCATGCCACTCTCTCACTTTGTCCCAGCTTACCCTTCCCCCTTCCCATATCCTCAAGTCCATTCTCTAGTAGGTCTGTGTCTTTATTCCCGTCTTACTCCTAGGTTCTTCATGACTCTTTTTTTTTCTTTGATTCCATATATATGTGTTAGCATACTGTATTTGTTTTTCTCTTTCTGACTTACTTCACTCTGTATGACAGACTCTAGGTCCATCCACCTCACTACAAATAACTCAATTTTGTTTCTTTTTATGGTTAATATTCCGTTGTATATATGTGCCACATCTTCTTTATCCATTCATCCAATGATGGACACCTAGGTTGCTTCCATGTCCTGGCTATTGTAAATAGGGCTGCAATGAACATTTTGGTACATGACTCTTTTTGAATTATGGTTGTCTCAGGGTATATGCCCAGTAGTGGGATTTCTGGGTCGTATGGTAGTTCTATTTTTAGTTTTTTAAGGAACCTCCATACTGTTCTCCATAGTGGCTGTATCAATTTACATTCCCACCAACAGTGCAAGAGGGTTCCCTTTTCTCCACACCCTCTCCAGCATTTATTGTTTCTAGATTTTTTGATGATGGCCATTCTGACCAGTGTGAGATATCTCATTGTAGTTTTGATTTGCATTTCTCTAATGATTAATGATGTTGAGCATTCTTTCATGTGTTTGTTGGCAATCTGTATATCTTCTTTGGAGAAATGTCTGTTTAGGTCTTCTGCTTATTTTTGGATTGGGTTGTTTGTTTTTTTGATATTGAGCTGCATGAGCTGCTTGTAAATTTTGGAGATTAATCCTTTGTCAGTTGCTTCATTTGCAAATATTTTCTCCCACTCTGAGGGTTTTCTTTTGGTCCTGTTTATGGTTTCCTTTGCTGTGCAAAAGCTTTTAAGTCTCATTAGGTTCCATTTGTTTATTTTTGTTTTTATTTCCATTTCTCTAGGAGGAGGGTCAAAAAGGATCTTGCTGTGATGTATGTCATAGAGTGTTCTGCCTATGTTTTCCTCTAAGAGTTTGATAGTGTCTGGCCTTACATTTAGGTCTTTAATCCATTTTGAGTTTATTTTTGTGTATGGTGTTAGGGAGTGTTCTAATTTCATACTTTTACATGTACCTGTCCAGTTTTCCCAGCACCACTTATTGGGAGTATGAGTGGGCATGTTACCTGGGGAAAGCAAAACACTTTACTCTTGGAATTTATCTTAAAGAAATCATTACAGGCTCAAATTTTTTTGGCACAAAGACTTTTGACCAGGCACTATTTAAATTATTAAAGATTAGAAACAACCTAAATCATCAATCTATTGGAAAATGGTTAAGAAAATTATGATAATATATATATGAATACTTAACAAAATGGGAAAATACTTATGTTAAGTCAAAAAAATTTACAATTATAGACCAAATAATTTCAATAACAAAGATATGTGTAGAAAAAGTTTGAACAGAAAAACATAAAATGTGAATAGTTACTCCTGAGTAATGATATTTCTTCACTTTCTGTGTTTTTGATAATATGCATATACAACTGGGATGATAAAATGGGCTTCATAAGTGATAATAATTAATAAAGAACTGTTCAATTCAAGGCTGGAACTGATAGCTTGTAATTAACATCAGGGAGAACGAAGTGGGAATACATAAAATGAGCCAAAAAAGAATTAAAAAATGTGAAAAGAAACACTAGAAGAAGCTTACCTCTCATGCCTAATTTACTGCAAAGATTTTAAACGTTTTTGCTGGAAAATATATTTCAAGGAGGGAAGTTGTAAACATAAAACAACAGGTTGACTCTGGGAAACAGGTATATGCCTGGGTTCTCTTCTAGTTCTTTTTTTTAATTATTCTTTTTCAAAAGAGAAAATGTGGTACCTGAGTATTTTTTCTTTAAAGGGGAGAGAGATTTTGTGAACTTATGCACAGGAGAATGGAATACAGCCATTCTTGGCTTTTTATACCATGAAAGGCATGGGCAGTGAATGGCAGAGGGGGAGGATGCAAAAATAGATTTTAATATATAATCCCATTTGGTTTCTGAGTTAAAGTACTCATTTGGTGTTGAAAACCCTTCAAATAATTTATTATCTCAGTGGGAGAGAAAATATTAGAAATACTTATCTTCTTCTTTTGCTGGTTGAAATTATCTATGATGACACCAATAAACAGGTTCAAGGTGAAGAAGGACCCAAAGATGATGAAAATAACAAAGTAAAGATACATGTATAGACTTTCCTCATACTTAGGCTGGAGTTCCACCTACAAAAGGAGAATATTTTGTAAGATATTACAATACATTTGATGCTGGTAGTCACTGGTGTTTTTCATGAGAATAGAAAAGAAAATTTCTAGTAACACTTAAGCAGTACTTTTCTTTATTTCCTCTAAATCAGCTACCTCTAAAAAAAAAAATCTCTGAAATTGGCCTTTAGGATAATTTTTTATGTGAAAAACAGAGTGTTCTCATGTGAAAAATACAATATGATGGTTTTGAAATGTATTTTTTTCTAACTATAAATACAACTAATATCTTGCCATTTGGACAGTAGTGTACTAAATTGGGGGATTTTTTAAGGTATTGCATTTTAATAATTTTAAAATTAATAGTGAAAAAAATTTTACATCAGTAAATATGCATAGACTATGTTTAGAAATAATCATTCCTGATGCATGAATTTATTTAGCAAACAAGAATTGAGTTACTTATTTCGATGTTTGGCATCCTGCCTGTAACATTATAACATTCATTGAATTTTTCGGATTGAGTAGACATAACTGGACATGCCATCTGTTAAATCCTCAACTGATAATTTAATCTCTAGATTGTACTCATAATAAATAAGCATTTGAGCTTTTACTTAGCACTTAGTAAAGAGGTAAAGGAGTCACTATAGATAGTGCCCTAATAGATTCATGTCCTCCTAAAGATAACAGAGTTAAAAACCAACCAAACACACAAAACAAAAATAATAAGTAACAAAGTGAAATAACTCATCTCTGGAGGATATCAGGAAAGTACTCAACATAAAACTGAAGCCACTTATGGGAAATGCACATCAAGAAAGATAAAAATGTGCTTATCAGATCAGTTCAAAGATTCCAGGGGTAAAGTTCATTCTTCATGATTATAGAAGATGGGACTTCAGAATGAAAAGATAAAGAGAAAATACTAAATTTTACAAATTTTGAAGAGCAGAGTTGGAATGAGCATGGATTTCAATTCTCTTCTTGAAGCCTGAAAAAGACTATTGTAGGAGAAATCAAAAAAGTAGGTCTTAGGTGATAGAAACTTAAAGGAAACTGTTGATCACAGAAATGATAACAGTCTCTGTAAAGGTTCCAGTAAATTTATGGATGCTATAATCATATAAAAGAATTGATTTTAAAGTGACTATTACAGAAAGCTAAGGCTGCCTAGACAACATCCCTAACTTGTCTAATATGGAGGGTAAACTACTGATGGTAACCATGTATTTCTTCACATTTGCTCCAGCATGCCAATATTATTATTGATTATATAATTGGTGGATAAAAAGGAAACAAAATAGAAAAATAGTTAATAGACAGATATTTGTTAGTTATTAAATATACTCATGTGTTACATTAGTTTGACTTCCATTTTGATATATCTTACTAAGGTCTTTCTGATAAATACTACTATACTTGAGTATTAACTTGAGTCATACTTTTCCCTTTTTAAAAATTCATTGTAGAATCATTCCATTTAGCTGCTATGCTCTGTTAATTTTAGTGCCTAATCAATATTGTGAAAAGACTTAGGATATAAAGAATACTTACATTTCTGGAATCAACTGCTGCATACATTATATCCATCCATCCCTTAAATGTGGCCTATTAAAAAGGATATGCATGTTTTACTTGGGAGTAAAAATAATTCAGACCTGATGTTTAATAAATATTCTTCCTGATATATTTCTTTAAAAGGAACATTTCTAAAAGACATCTCAAAACAAATTTTACATGGATTTTGGACAACGTCTCAGTAAGTCTCTTCATTTCTAGACCATATAATAAACAGAATGGTCATTTGATATATCTTCCTGCTTGAGAACCAACTCACAAATACTTTTCAGTTCTTTTTTTTTAACATCTTTATTGGAGTATAATTGCTTTACAATGGTGTGTTAGTTTCTGCTTTATAACAAAGTGAATCAGTTATACATATACATATGTTCCCATATCTCTTCCCTCTTGTGTCTCCCTCCCTCCCAATCATGCAATATAAAGTGCTATCAAGATTTGGTGGAATACTTTTAGAAAGCTTTACAAATGCCAACACATTTGGCAATGTTTGTAGTAGCAAAACAACTACAACTTAGACCTGACGATCATCCACTAAAATCTATCTACAACTTGATCAAAGCGACTGAAAGTTTATGATTTCTCTTGATTGTAACACTCTAAGGATCATACAGGTATACAAAAAGTCAGTTGCAACTAACATTTTAAGAATTTTAAAGCATAACATCTAGAAATAATCCTATATTCCACTTTCTTCTCTGTAATTTTTAAAAATAATACTCCTTGTTTTTTTTTTCTGTTTGTTTTGTTTTGTTTATTGGGTGTTTTTTTTTTGGCCATGCCACATGGCATGTGGGATATTAGTTCCCCAACCAGGGATTGAACTTTCGCCACCTGCGTTGGAAGCACGGAGTCTTAACCACTGGACTGTCAGGGAGTCCCTCTTCTTTGTAATTTTTGATGAGAGTGAGTTAATTTGGGTAAGAAAAGTGAAAAATAGTACACTTGGTATTCCAAGTGTAATAACTTACAGTAATTTGTTACTTGCCCTAGGACATGAATTTTGAGCCCTACGGGCCTGAGAGGATTATTCCTTAGTGAGCAAGTCTAGCAAAAAGCTTTCAGCATCTGTATCTCAACACATCTTTGTTTTTATAACGCTTGTGAAGTGGTAGATGTCATGGGAAGAAAGCCAAGTAAGGGTGCTTGTGATGGCAGTGAAGAGAAAGTAAAGTTTCTTAGCTAGAAAATAGAACTTATTTGTCTATCAAAGAGGGAAATGTTGAATGTGTCAATGGCTGAGGTCAATGATGGAACAAGTTCATCACACACTAGGTACAGGAACAGAAAAAAGTGATTCAAGGAACCATTTCAATGAATTGCTAATCAACAGAGAGATGATTCTGTATAAAGCCAAGTATAAATCAGTACTTCAGTAGCAGAATTTATTTAATGGCTTCATACAGGATCTTTACCCCTTGTTTAGTATTTTAAGGGACTGCTTGAAATTTTCAATTTTTCTTTCTCAATTTTATGGAGGAAGTGATATAAATCAGTGATATTTACAAGTGTGGTTATTAGTTAAGTGTTAGGATAAGGGCCCAAGGAAATATCATCATGTGTCTACGCTAATATTTAAAGAAACCATACTTGCCATATTATAAAAATCTCTATTTTAATTGCATAAGCATTCAGAGTAAGTCAGAAACATCTACAAGAGAAATAAGAATTTCTAACAAGAAGGTGGAAAGAACTTGTAAAAGAATCACAGTACTGACACCTCTGAAAGAGATGCAGGAGGATTTTGACCAGTCCAGGTTTGTTTGCTTGCTTAATCTCCTGGCTGAACAATTAAAAACACAACCCTGGTGAAACAAAATAGATTTCTTCCCTAAAGACTCTGCAGAACCACAGGAAAGAACTTATGCAGTTTTTTTTCTTTTTTTTAAAGATGAGTTTTCAGTGGCCAAAATAGAACAGTATTTTTACAATGTTTTTCAAATGACCTAGACTCTGTTTTTACCCACTGCTCTCTTGTGATGCAGCTGCAGTCAGAAGCAGCATCAAATGAAAATGTTTAAGAGGCTACCATCTTTTACATTTTTATAAATTGTGAACTATTTTTCTGTCTTAAAGACCCAGTAGTGAAAACATCAATATTTAGAGAAAAAAAAAAGACTTAAGTAATTGTACTGAAGGCCATTCGGGGTGAGACAACAGCTGCTTGTGTTTGATTTCTGTGTCTGAGTGTTACCTGGTATGAGGATCTAAACCTAAAACCTAAATATCATTCCCCAGTCTTCAATCCAAATGATACAACTCAGTAGCAGTTAATTTAATTCCCACCAATTTGTTACAATCCAATCAGGTGTGTTAAGGGTGTATGTTTGGGGGGAGGGGGTGATCCATCAGTGAAACAAGCTTTCCAATTGCAATAGGAAAAATAATAGCAAATTTATTGATTTATTAATCAACTTGTTCACATGGGAAGAGAGAGTAATATGAGAAGAAAAAAAGACCTTTGGAAAGAACTAAAACACCTGGCCACTATCAACTATGTCTGCACTGTTTAAATATACTGACATTTCCACCCATCTGGGTTCATGAACTTGTACTAATAAATCAAAATTAGAAAAAAGGAAATATGTTATCAACTTTCTTCTTAGTAACTAAATAATAGCTGTATGTCATTACTTTGTTATTATTCCAAACAATAAACACATTTCAGAGAAAAGAGTGTTCACTTACAACTTGAAGCAAAGAGAGATACCCAAATCCTACATTATCAAAGTTTACTTTCACATTTTTCCATCGGGCAGTCTCATTTCTTTCTATTAGTATTAGGCAATCAGAATGATTATTCACTTCGCTGATGTCAAACATGTCACCAGTTGTGGTGTTAACACAGTGGTAGAATTTGCCAGCAAACAAATTTACGCCCATGATGCTGAAAATTAGCCAGAATATAAGACAAACCAGAAGCACATTCATGATGGATGGAATTGCTCCTAAAAGGGCATTCACAACCACCTAATACACAAATGGAAAAAAAAGAAAAGTCAGAATTCTTGTTGGTTAAAAGAAGACATTCCCCTAGTAATCTTTAGTCATTCTTGTTTTTTTTTTTACTATCAAGATTATTCTAAGATATTTAAAAGCAAAGTAAAAATGTTTTAAAATGAAATACATTCTTTCATAAGCAATACATTTAGGGAAATGAATTTAGATAATATATCAAAGATAAAAAGGTTTTTAAAAAGACAGGAGAAAGTACTGAAAGGTTAAAGGGAAAACAAAATCAGAGGAATTTGCTGTCAGGTGAAGTCAGAAAATTTTTTATTAGAAAAAGTAAGAATTCCTAACAGAGAAAATTAACTCATTAAAAAAGGCAGTATATTAAAGAATGAAACTAAAATGTTGGGACAAGAGTTGATTTGACTGATATATTTTACTAAACTAAAAATTCAGATGTATAAATACAAAAAATTATTAAATACCTAATATAATTTTGTCCTTAATTATTCATGCATTGCTATGACTAATAATTTTTGCATAAGAAGCAAGACAATTTAGCATTATGTATTTCATTAGATCATCACATCGTTTATTTCAAGCTCCAGTCATATCAGTTGTTTCATTTACCGAGTTTAATTTGATAAACTTATTTTAAATGAAACATAGTAGAAATCAGTTTCTTAGGAAAATAAGAAAAGGAGGGATGCCATTTTTGGGATGATAGCTCCTAAATCTGATGTGATTATATCAAGTTCTGTATTAAATAATTAGATACTGTTTTTTTAATGGAAGCATTTTTGCCCCTCTTATCTTTATTCCTGGACCACAAATTAAAACTCTGAGTTTTTATATTTAGCAACACTGTAGGGAGGACTGTCCTTGCTTCCTTCTCTACAGTTCCCATTGGAGATGCACATGAGTAGCTGAGAGATAAAGACAGGCCCTAAAATGCTCCTAAGTGGCAGATGATGCCTCAGACTTGAACATTCATAGCTAAGTTGAATTCTACCTGTGTACCTCTAGGATTCTTGTCAATCTGAAAGTGGGCCAAAGGAAATAATAAAACCATTAATGACGAAGAGGGGAATGAGAATGAAAAAATGAAGTCAGTTGAATTATCTAGGCATATCCAGATGATGTGAGCTATGCAGCCTACCAAGCTGACACATGGCACCTCACCTTTATCTCATGTGGCCGTCTGCATTAATACAACTGCATGAATAAGTCTTTATTTTATACTTCACTTTAAATGTTTGGATACACTTAGATTTCTTTGGATTCAAGATATGAAAGCTGAAATCAAGTTATTATTTATTTCCCTCCTTTTCCAAACATTTTGCCTACCATCCAGATTAAAAAGCTTTTTCTACTGTGCACACACAAAGCACATGTTAAAATGCAGGGGTTTTGGGGGTTTTTTTGTTTGTTTTTTACCTACAACATCCAATTTAGCCCATGAGCAGAACACTGGCTACCTACACCTATTTCTTGAATTCTTTTCACATCAATCTGTAAGTCTCACACTTTTTTCTTCCAAACTTTTCTCACCTCTATCACTTCTCCATTTTCATGATCGCCACCCTAGTTCTGACATCTGTTAGTACCTACTTGTACCATTTTCAGAGTCTTCCAATTTCCTCTTTCCTTTAATTCATATAAGATGAATTAATTTCCAACTCTCATTTAAAATTATTTAATGGCTTCCCACTGATTATCAAACATTTTCCTTACCTTGATGTTCAAATCACTCCTCAATCTACATTTCTAGTTTTAACTTCCCTAGCCACTTAGCCTTCATGCCAATCCAACTAATGTAATTACCATGTGCTAATAACATTACCAGAGAATTGAGATGCCCTTTCCTTTGAAATTACTTGTCCAATACCTCCCCTTCTGAAACACTCTCTCTTTTCACAAGCTGTAGTTTAAGCAGCACTTCTGTCATGGAGCCTCATTTCACCTCTCAGTTTAGCCTCCAAAAGAGAGATGAGTGTTTCCTCTTTTGAATTCAAAAATCAGAATTCCTGCACTGGACAGGACTATAGAGATACTTTACTACTGCATTCTCATTTGGCAAATGAGAAAAATGAGCTAAGCTAGGTTAAGTTCAGAATGTAGACTAGAAATGGCATCTAGTGCTTCTTCTACTCGACCTCACTAATTTTCCTTAGAGTCACTCGTACTTATCCGGTACCCAGATTGCTCTGTGTTAGAGTTAATGAATGGATTCCCATAATCTTGACAGATAGTAGGCTTTTTTTTTTTTAATTTAAGACAAAAAATATATTTGTGAACTCTCCAAGCCTTTGAGTGCCTTGAATACAGGAATATAGCAGGTGCTTTGAATACAGGACTACAAAAATGGTGATTGAATGAATGAATGAAGTAAAGGTTAGCTTAGCATTTATTGATCAAAACATCATTTTTAAATGCTATTTCTGGATATGGTATGAGAATAAAGAGCTGAACACAAAATAAGTTGGGGTTAGCTAATAAGTCTGAGGGGTTTCTTTTGAAACTGGGGATTGGATTTGCACTAAAATTAACTCTATGCAATTCATGATATAAGCAGCAGTGCCTTTCAAGATACATTTACAACGTTGGCATACATTTGGCCCAGAGAAAACGTTTATTTTTATGAAGATAAAAGGATTTACTATACAAAGGTCCATTCATACTTAAAATCTCATTAAATTAGGCAATGAAGGATGAGAGAAAGGATTGTCTTTTCCCAGGAGCCCCAAGCCCTTCCTTGGTTCAGCACAGAGAGAAGGGTATTAACTCCTTTCTGGCTCTAGGGAACTGCAGTAATTGGTTCCCAGGTGGTGAAGGCACTAGACAGAATTGGACTAAACAAGTTGGAAAGAACAAATTGAGGTTTCAGGCTGCATAAAAGGAGGTTCTAAGAAAGGAACTATCTTAATGAATTAATACTAGAGGTTGCTTCTCACAAATGTTTTGCAAAACGTCATCAAAATAGAATTTCTGTATTCTAGCACACAACTCACTCTTACAGAAACTCTGTCTCTGGTTCATTATCTGCTTTTTAAATAAATCAACATGAAATGAGGGATTGATAATTAAATATGCAAATTAATGTTGGGAATTTTGATACATGTAGAAATGTCCTCTTGTCTGAATGAATTGTCTTTGAACTTCAAATCAATACTACTCATGGATTGCAATGTTTCTTTAATCAAAATACTGAAAAACTATGTGAATAAAAACCAAAAGTAGGCAAAGTAGAAATCACACATTTTAAAGTATGAAGAAGAGTAATAGAGTCTTTTTTAAATCTAATGTCTGCATTTGTGTTGTGGGATTTAATTATGGTAATTATTTTTGAAAGATATGATACATTAATTATCCAAACAAAAATTCCAACTTTTTCTCTCCCTCAAAAATAAAAACTGTCCTCATTGCACATTATTCCCAAACTTTAAGAATAAACAAAATGTAGATTTATTTTTATTTATGTTTTCACTATGATATTTTCTAAGATACTAAAAGGTTAGTTGGGAGTGATGTAGTCTACGAAGTAAGTTTATGCATTAAATTCTATCTTAATACACATAATAAGATGTTTTATTTCTAGGTGGGTGTTCTAGTCTGTATAATTCAAATAAGTGGGTCCTTTCATATTTACTTTTCTTTATTTAAAACACAAATCACATGTGCTTACTCAACTCTTTCTTAATATATTTTTGCTTTGTTATATTTGAAAAATAACCCCTATAAACTTACACTTAATAAAGTATGAGAATGATCACACAATCAATACCAGTTTTATGAAACTTGGAATACTGCCCCCTAGCATCTGCTCACACATGTCAACAAGGCAAGGAAGCCACTGCCGGTATCTTGATGTCAATTTTCAGGCCCCGGACCAAAGTAGAAAATAACAAGTGTTATTTTAAATGCCTCAAACAGTATCATCATCTTGATAAGTTAAAAACTTCACGCAACCATTCTAAACCAGGGTCCCCAACCCTCACCAATCAGATAATCTCCCCATAAATGGATAACTCAGTATACACACATCTAAATCATATTGAGTGAAACTTAAAAGATATCAGCAGTTGAGGTTCAAATCCACAGAGGGTAAATTCACAAAAGGTATTTTTCTCAAAAGAAAATTTAAGACAATTGAAAATAGGGGATTAGAATGTAAATACTGTATTTTCCTTACTGTGGTGTGATAGTACCCTTCCCAAGCCCTCCCTCATCCCACTAACACAAAGTCACAGTGAAAGGATGAAAGGAAGCAAAAGGGGTAATACAGTACCCATAATAAAGGGCTGAGGGGCGGAACCAGCGCTCCACCCCATCCAAGTTGGAGCAAGATTATCCTATATAAAATAGAAATATATAGTTTGTTATTAGTTAGAAATCTGATATGACAGAACATTTGGTGTTACTTTTTGTATATAATGCTCTCTGTCTGTTTACCTATCAATCATGTCTTGAGTTCTTTTGAAAAAGAAGGTATTTAAGATTTCCTAGACAAGGAAATTAAAAATACAAAATTTATTTTACTTAAGTTATCCATGACATCAATTCACTCAGTTCAATTTTACAAGTTGAAAATTTGGACTGGAAATTTGAAATACAATAAATGTTTCAAAGCTGTCAGCCAGAAATGTGCATAGAACATGCAAAACATAAAGGGCAGAGTGATGATAATTTATTTCTTAATTTCTAACTTCTTATCAAGCACATGCTTTATTTGGTAATGTTGCACTAAAGCACATGCTTTGAAGAAGTGACAAAACAAAAATAAAATGAGCCTGATTTACGCTTTGACATAGCTATTGTGATTTTATGCTGCTAGGGAAAAGAATAAAATGAGAGTTTCTGAATATATTCAAAGCTAACTTCCCAATTATAATCATCATTATTATTTCCATCCTCACCATCATCCATGATTATATTGTTTACAAAGTCAAAAGTTGCAAATACCAGAAACAAAGAAACAAAAATAGAATAAATAATCAGGTTATTTTGTCTCTACAATGCCAAATACATGTTGAAATCATCAGCCATTTTAGGGTTGTATATATGCTGTCATTAAGAGGCAAGGACCATATTCATAAATCTGACAATTTAAACGATTAATTCATCTTCTATCAGCATCTATAAGGATTTTGTTTTTAAAACTCCAAGTTTCAAAAATTAGCCTCTCCTTATAATATAAAAAGCATTATTGATCAAAATTATAGATAAGGTTATTTCTGTAAAAATTAAAGGCCCACAGGGTCAATATTGTTATGGAAATAAGGTGTTAAATATGAAAATATCTGGCCATTTGACTCATGGATTTAATAAACTTCCAAAAGGTCAAATTTGAAATAATTACAACAGCTCCAAATGTTTAGCATTGTTCAGATTTCAGAAAACTTTTCGAATGTATTACTTTGATTTAGCAGAATCAATCAAATGTTTTCCAAAAAAATCAAAAAATGTTTAAGTAGAATGTATAAAAATTATATTTTTCTCCAGAACTGAAACTACCAGTCTAAAACAAAAGTGACATTTTAATTGGAAAATAAACTTAATTTTCACATATCCTGAAGAGAATTTCCAATAACATTTTAGTAAACTTTGAGGATCTCTGTGAGAAATAAAATAAGACCGTATTATATTGTGTTAAATTGTTTCTAGTGAGGAAACATTTTTTTATAGATGTTAGGGAAATTGCAGAAGTCTTCAATTGAAGATTTCATAAGATAGTCTTATGTTCTTAAAAGGTGACATTTATAATAAATTTTATTTTAGAAGAACGCATAAGGCTATCAACAAACTAGAAAATGCAAATGTAAGTCTACAATATAGCTTGGTTTCTATAAACATAACGAAATCTTAGGCAGCAAAAGAGCAATGTTTTTTCTGTTGGAATCACACTTAGTTCAGCAGCTTTGTTTTAGTAAAAGGAAATTTGATTAAAACAAAGAAACTAAATTTTTATGTTATACATCTTATAGATTAATGCTTCATATTTTTAAAAAGGCATGGAAAATAACAAGTCAATAATGGCAAATTTTTTAACCTGTTATGAATCCTAGGGAATGCCGTAATATTTCCTTAAAAGGAATAATATAAAATTTTCTGACTCATATAAATGATATTTAAGTTATGGTTAATTTATGAATCATCTATGGTAATGAGTCAAAATTATATTTTCTATTCATTATGTTATAAAAGTTTAAATTCATTTTCATGAAAAATTGTGCAGATTTATATATAATCTTTAAGTTGATATTGCCATTTATATAAATTAAGAATATTAATGCAGTTATAAATTGAAGCTATATTAACATAACTTAAAAATTTTTTTAAATTCAGTTAATATTTAATATCTACCCTTGAATACATTCAAATAACACAAACTTTGGCATTGTACAGACAAAATTTTGACAATTAAAAATTTTTTTCCTTTACTCTTATATTTAGGCACATGTATGATTCATATTGTTTTCAATACAACTCATTAAGTACAGTTTAGACCACCACAAATGAGAAGCACATGATGTAGAATTCACTTTAGTTGATTATTATCATCATCATTACACACAGTACTTTAATAGTGCATCTGTTTTTTTGTGTACAGGTTTGTAAGGAAACTCCCAAAATGGATTAGGAAATAAAGTCATTTTAATGAGCAAGGCAGATAAATGATATTATATCATTTCAAAGGAGGCCTAAGTTCTCTTGCATATCACCTAGAAGTAAATATGCAACAGATAAAAGGAAAAAGTAGCAATTTGCAAGGATTTGCCATTCCTTTTGCATGCATGAGTTTTCCTTTTTCAAAATTTACTTTAATAATTTTGGCTCTATACAATATTTCAGATTCTTTCATTTTCCTTACCCTCATCCCTTCAAAACGTGATAAGGCTCTTAGAGGTCTCAGAGCTCTTAGTGTCCTGAGAGATTTGATGGCGCCAAGTTCTGAGTAACCCAAGGCATTTGCTGTTAAACTGACCAATGAAACCTGCACACACACAAAAGTAAATAAATAGAATCATTGTCATTCAATTTGTAGTTACTATGTAATACAATAATTACAATTTTAAAAAAATTTATTTTATTGAAGTATAGTTACTTACAACATTGTGGTAATTACAATTTTTGTTTATAATTACTCAGAAGATGAATGGCTACATATTTTCAGTAAACCTTTTAAAATTTTAAGGAAAAATTTTTAGTTGCATGCAAAGAAAGTAGCTTTCATGATGTTAATTAAAAACTAGTTGAATAAACAAATTAAATGCCATGTGATTTATTAACTACTTTATTAACTACTCAGTTAGTTAGAAAACCTAAGTAAAAATTGATTTTAGAAAGGAAGAAGTCCAGGTATAGGAAAATGTCATTGATTATTCTTCCTTTATTTTATTAAGTTGCTGCTGAATTTAGGGCTTTGCCAATGGTTAGTAATAAAATATAAAAACTGTTATTGTACCAGAAAAAGCAAGAAATATCTATCCTGTGTTGGTATTTTCAACTAATT
Source organism: Mesoplodon mirus (assembly GCF_964341445.2). Lineage (NCBI taxonomy): Eukaryota > Metazoa > Chordata > Mammalia > Artiodactyla > Ziphiidae > Mesoplodon > Mesoplodon mirus. The sequence goes on from NC_138984.1 coordinate 81,145,209, forward strand.
ATAACTGATACCCATAGAAATTAATGCCCTGTCATATTAATTTTGAGGTTGATTATTTGAAGATGAATTTTTGTTGTCTTGCTAATACTTTGTTTTCACTTATCTAAAGTTTATTTCTATGTAAATAATATAACTTAAAACTAATTCCATCATGAAACTTACTCAAAAATTTTATACTAATCTAGAGCTTCTGCCATGGTACTTGGTCCAAAATCGCCAGTCAATAAATGTTTACCAAATAAAGAAATAAATAAACTAACTTCATTTGCATGAAATATGCAACTAAAACTAAGAAATAAAAATTTTAGATGTGCAATTCTCTAAATAAAGACCAAAACTCTGCATCCAGAGTTAGAATTTCTTTGGTTTGAGAATAGCTGATATTGGATAGTTCCAAATACACTGGATACTATTTTTGCAAAATTTTCTATGTTTAAGTGTATTAAGTTGGCTTATGTTTAATATGCTTTTTAGTTTACTTGAGATGTGCTATAATTCCTTTTGTATTTTTTTAGAGTGATACGCTGATCCTTATGAAATAATTAAAATAGAACTGTGAAAAATAAAAGTATTATTATTACAAAACTATAAAATTCCCTTCAGAATTATTTTCTTAAAATATTTCGGAAATGGCTATTAAAAACCAACTCGTAATAATAAATAAAATCATCATTCTTCCACTAAAAAATTCAGACATGGAATAAGCATAATAGAGAAAAGCAAAGCTCAGGAATTTTCAAAAGGATTAAATTATATTTAGATTTAAAGCATAGTGTGAAAAATTATGAGCAGTTGAAATATGATATAACTTCTAATGCTTGAAATCTCAAATATTAGAAACTTTTTCTCTTTGTGACATGCTGAAGCAATTATTCTTTTGAGGTTTCTTTCCTTTTTTTATTGAGGTATATTTGATTTACAATATTATATTAGTTTTAGTTGTACAACATAGTAGTTCAAAATTTTTATAGATTATACTCCATTTAAAGTTATTATAAATATTGGCTATATTCCCTGTGCTGTATAATACATCCCTGTAGCTTATTTATTTCATACATAGTAGTTTGTACCTTTTAATCCCCTACCCCTATTGTGCCCCTCCCCCATTCCCTCTCCCCACTGATAACCACTAGTTTGTTCTCTATATCTGTGAGTCTGTTTCTGTTCTGTTATATTGATTAGTTTGCTTTACTCTTAGATTCCACATATAAGTGATAACATACAGTATTTGTCTTTTCCTGTCTGACTTATTTCAGGTCCATCTGTGTTGTTGCATATGGGAAAATTTCATTCTTTTCTATGGCTCAGTAGCATTCTATTGTGTATATATGAATATATATATATATATATATATATATATATATATATATACACACACACACATATATATCATATCTTCTTTACCCATTCATCTGTTTGTTTGTTTTTTTACAGAATATTGGGCAGGAGTTAATTAATTAATTAATTTTTTTTGCTGTGTTGCATCTTCGTTTCTGTGCGAGGGCTTTCTCTAGTTGTGGCAAGCAGGGGCCACTCTTCATCGCCGTGCGCGGGCCTCTCAGTATCGCGGCCTCTCTTGTTGCGGAGCACAAGCTCCAGACGTGCAGGCCCAGTAGTTGTGGCTCACGGGCCTAGTTGCTCCGCGGCATGTGGGATCCTCCCAGACCAGGGCTCAAACCCGTGTCCCCTGCATTAACAGGCAGATTCTCAACCACTGCACCACCAGGGAAGACCCCATTCATCTGTTGATGGACACTTAGGTTGCTTCCATGTCTTTATATTATTATAAATAATACTGCTGTGAACATTGGGGTGCATGTACCTTTTCAAATTAGTGTTTTCATTTTCTCCGGATATATACCCAGGAGTGGAATTTCTGGATCGTATGATAGTTCTATTTTTAGCTTTTTTAGAAACCTCCATACTGTTTTCCATAGTGGCTGCACCAATTTATATTCCCACCAACAGTGTACAAGGGTTCCCTTTTCTCTACATCCTCGCCAATATTTATTTGTGGTCTTTTTGAAGATAGACATTCTGAAAGTTGTGAGGTGATACCTCATTGTGGTTTTGATTTGCATTTCCCTGATGATTAGCAATGTTGAGCATCTTTTCATGTGCCTATTGGCCATCTGCATTTTCTCCTTGGAAAAAATTCTATTCAGTTCTGCCCATTTTTAATTTAGCTGCTTGTTTGTTCGATGCTGAGTTGTATGAGCTGTTTGTATATGTTGGATATGAACCCCTTATCACCCTTTTGAGGCTTTTTTCAATTCACTCATTTCATAGTAACACTGTTAAGCTTTTCAAATAGCTCTGGGTTTGCCTTTTTTCAGAATTAAAGAGATATAATATATATGCATGACCCTTAGTTCTAGAAATATTTTCTATAAGAAATCTGCATAGTTCTGCTGAATTATCATCTTTGGGTAATAAAACTGTTGCCTATGAAGTTTGTAATATTTTGAACACACTTTTCTAAAACTGAAATTATGCCAAACTTATAACATATAACATGATGTTTACCTTTAACAAATCTCAAAGGCAGCCACTTGTTTTGGGTAGATGAAATATTAATCATTAGGTTTACAAACTCTGTGAAGGGCTGTTGGTACATTACAGGCTTGCTGCAAATCTATAGTTACACTGGGGAAGCTCCCCATCACAGGATGAAGTAGAGTTTTTCACTACACCCCATACATCTTACTTCCTATAATGGAGTTATAATCTATATAATCTACTCTTTAAACATATCCTTTAAAAACTTTGAGAAGATCAAAAAGAATTTTTAAAAATTGACATTAGCTTCCACCATCATCACTGTTTATTGAATGTCTTTAACTCTGTATGCACTAATATCATCATTTTACAGAGTCAAAAGCCAAGTAAGTTACTCAGTGGCACACAACCAATCAGTGGTGGGGCTGGGATTCAAGCTCGACTCTGTCTGATTCACAACGTAAATAATTTAAACATACCCTATTTCACCACTCTCCCTACAAAGTTCCGATACGTTTTTTCCCAGCTTTTTCTTCTAGATAACCACCACAAATCCCATCCCCCCGTGCTAAATCAGTATTAAATTAGCTTATTTCTTACAAAAACTACACTATTGTTCAGTGAATTAGTTTAGCGTCTACTAAGTAGCATATCCTGTCAGTACAACAGAGTGATCAAAGATTCACTATTTTAGAATTAGTTTATAGATAAAACAAATTACCTTGAATGGAAGATAAAGAGGAGGATACTTACATCAACAATTAAGAAGTCTAGCCAACACCAGGCATTGGTGAAATATGTCTGATAGCCATATGCCACCCATTTTAGAAGCATTTCCAGAATGAATATGTAAGTGAAAACCTTATCAGCATATTCCAACATTGTCTTGATCGTCTTTCGCTGATCAATATATATATCCTCAAATGCCTATAAAGAAAAGTTATGCATTTTAGCTTTCTGAAACTATTATGCTATTACAACTATTATAAGCTATTTTTTCTGACCACATATAAATATCTTTTCCTGATTTTATATATATGACACTTCATTGGAATAGGAGGGTAGAGGAAGAGTAGCTATTGCTGTCTTTTCTTTATCTCAAAGATCTTTTAATGAATCAGGAGAAAAGTTATGCTCTCTATTGATATAACTGGAAGGAAGAAGTAAAAGCATAACTCTAATGAATTAATTTGACTTGTTCAGGAAATAGTTCTTGATGTCACATCTTGATGCTGCTACCCTAACTTGAAGTTATTTATTCCTTTTGTTTCATATCTTTTGCTTCCTCCTGTTGGCTTTTTTAATTTTTATTTTTTGCCATAGAAAGGAGGTTGAAGAAATAAAAAGTGAAGGCTTATATTTTTCATAAAGCAGAAATTGTAATTGATCATCACATTGCCTACTTTTACTATACAGTTAAGTTCATTTGTTCCCTTTGTCCCCTTCATTTTGTTGATAATTTATATTTCTCAGCAAAGATATGGTGTGACAAGGATGGTAAGATGAAACTACTTCTCATTTAGACTCTAATATGTATTCTTCTTCTAATATGAACCTCACTTGATATTTTATATCTAAGTATATATTCATTTAAATGGTGAAAAACTATTTCTTGTCTAAAGTGGCATGTAGATAAAATTTATTTCATCAGAGAAATATGCAGAAAAATATAGGCCTGTGTTAGAATTATACACTTTTAAGTTAAAGAAAACTAAGTAATTGTGTTTCAATCAGGCAAGTTTTATCATCTTTCCATCCTTTAACTATCTATCTGTCTACTATCTATCTATCTATCTATCTATCTACATCTATCTTATGGCTTAAGTAGTCTATTTGTGTCAGCATTTTCCTAAAATGCTATCTATATGCTATACTTTATATTTTTGTAAATGATTTTCATATAAATAGAAATTGATTCTGATGAACACTTTTATATAGAGAGAAACCAGTCCTTAAATAATCCCTTAGGCACGCTGCCCAATATTTATTGTTACCAATATCCATTGTTCTCTGAGTAGCATAAGAACAGTGGACCCAATTCAAAATGGACAGAGAAGTGGTTCCTAAGGACTTTTTGACTGTCCATAAAGAGATAATAATATCATTCATAAACAAAATTCATCAGAACTTAGAAGTTATATATACCCAATCACAGGACTTTACAGTAGTTGCCATGCTTACTTTCTTGTTAAAATATGAGTAATTAAATACTCATGTTCTTTGGTTATAACGAATAAACTAGAGGGACAAATTTGGGGGGTACTTAATAATAAGCAAAAATTAATAAATAGCTTGTTAGAAGTATATGTATACCTAATAAAAGTAAATCCAGAACTGCATAGTTATACATTGTATATAGTCTGTAAGAATGAAGTGGGGTAATTAAAGATGCACTGGAGATGGGTAGAAGGGTGGGTGGGTGGGTATATGGGTGGATGGGTGTATGGATGGATGGGTGTATGGATGGATGGATATAGCGATGCACGTATGTTTAAGGAAGAAGACATAAATGGAGATAACAGTTTGGGGGTTATCAAACAGAGGTGATGGCTGATTCCACGGAAATGGATGTAGAATGAGGGTTCAGGAAAAATAATGCATTGGATAATAAAACAATGCTACAGAAAGGATTAATAAGTCATTAGTATTAGGTGATTCTAAGACTTGGCATTATAGCACCTTTGCTTAATATTCACTCACCAGAGCACCACTACTAAGGAGAATCATGAAAACAATGAAGGTCTCAAACCAGTTATGTTCAACTATTCGGAAACACGTTCTTCTCAGGTTCCACCATTGTTTTCCTCTCCCTTCCTCCACACTAATTTGACAACATTTGAATCTTTGTACACAGCCTGCAAGTATAATGTTCAAACAGGAGTAGGTAAATAACTTCTGCTGCTTCAATGATGTCCCGGATTCACCTTCTCATTGCTACTGCCATCTCTATCTTGCTAGGATAACTCTCTAAGCCTGGAGTATAAGAGCACATCTATTAGCAGAGTGAAGTTGTGAAAATTATTCAGCCTCTTTAAATGGTTCCCTGTTTTTTCTGACCCAACTGCTATTATCCAAGAAAGAACGTTGTAAAGTACAAGTACATGTTAAGTAGCTTTGCCTTGTACTATATCATCCTATTGCACTTTGTTGAAGTCACTCTAGGAAAGGACTTCAAAGTGAAATTAATAATAAGCAGAAAATGTCCCTTTTAAAGAGGATGCAGAGTAATAATATTGTTCTCACCCAACAATGCTGTTTATCACTGTTTAGGTTCTCTTATGGTGCTCCTAGAAGAGTTTATATAACTTTCAAGATGAATTTAGTCCACTAAAATGTGATTTGCATAGTCCTGCTTTGATTTGGTGTTGCCTTCCCTATACTGCTTTCACTCACTCTAACAAGAATTAAATCAACAGGAACCATAATGGAAAAGAATATAAAAAAGAATGTATATATATAAAGCTGAATCACTTTGTTGTACAGCAGAAATTAATACAACATTGTAAATCAACTATACTCCAATAAAAAAATTAAATTAAAAAAATAATTAAATCAAGAGAAATTTGTGAGCACCTTTGTAATCACCATAGAGGATATTTTTAAAAAAAAAAGAAAAAAGAAAAAGAGAAAAAATGTAAAAAGGTACAGAACATGGACTTGCCCCCAGAAAACCTACAATCTGGTTTTTAAGAACAGATATAAACAAAAGAACCTTGCCTCAAGTCAAAAAAAAAAATCAGGTATGCTTGAAGAAAAGGGAGAAAGGAGGGGAAGGGAAAGAAGGGAAGGAAGGAAGAAAGCCAGTAAAGATACATATAACAGTTCAAAAGAGAAAGAGAAGAACCCTCATAAGATAATACATGATTAGTTATCAGGTGAATTAAAGTGTATCTTTATTTATAGCTGTTCAGAGGAATAAGAAGTTTTTTCCACCATGGTTGGATGAAGGTAGTTCTGAGGACTTTGAGTGATGTGTATAATTTATACAGGAAAAGATGGAGAAGATATATATCAGGCCTATGAGGAAAAAAAATCACAAAATAGAGAATATGCAAATATATTCATATCTTCAAAACTCAAATTCCCAAGAAACTCAGACCATGGGAAATACTAATCATGAAGAAAACAAAGCTCTTAGACTTATTCTCCATATTGTGCCAGGCTAAACTAGACACTGTGCAGGAATCAGGTATTGGGCAGTGCTTATTTCTTGTTTTACCCAGCAAGCGCTGGAAAATAATGATTTTGTTAAAAAAATACGTTTGAGCATTTGCAACTCATTTGACTTTAATAGCTAAAAAATTATTTCTAAAGTAAATTTTGTGTATGAGAATTTTGACTAGTGTTTAAGATGCCAACTTATTGTGAAATCACCATTTTATTTGAAATATTATAAATTAGTCATTAGTTCTGATTACATTAAAATATTTTTTCTCCATGTTCATGGTCCCTTATACATAATAGGCAGATATAACCAAAACATAACGTGAGATTTTAAATCTGTTGGCATATAAGAGGTAAGTGAAATAGATAGACTACAAAGTTCTATTCTGAGTGGTTCATTTTGGGTGATCAACAGCTAAAAAAAACTGCACTCTATAAAGGGAAGATTAACATGAAGATCATGTTCTTTACCTTCGGTGAAACAGGCTTCAGGTTCAAGGGTTTCCTCGGGTTCCACTACAGGCTGTTCCTCGGCAGGTGCTCCAATGTCTACAGTGCTGCCTTCGGATGAGCTACTGCTTTCATTAAGTTTCTGAGCATGAGATGGACATAAAAAGTAAATCACTTTAATTTTGGTACCTAAGAAATAGCCTAGCAAGAAAGGATTAGTACAATGAACTGATTCTGGATTCTCCTTGAAATGAAGAGATTTTAAGATTAGAGCAAAAAAATGATTGAATAAGAAGGGGAAATAAGGAAATCATCTATGGTAACTCCTTTACCATAATGTGCAATGTATGAAGTCAGACTGCTATGTTATGAAGTTACAAACGGCCATCAGAAACATTTACTAAGCAAACCACTGTCCTATGAATTAGAGAAGCCCCAGAGGGAGGGGTGGGAGAGGGGAAGTTAGTGATAATCATTATCACTTTACAAATGATAAAATTAAGGTTTAGACAGGTTAAGTAACTTGTCTAATGTCATATAACCAACAAGTGAGAAAGCCAAGATTTGATGGAATTATTCCTGAGCCCAAAGCCCATGCTCTGACTTCTGTGCAACCACACTGTTTCTGAAATAAAAGAAACAGTGTATTCACATGCTTATAATTCTTCCATCAATTTAAAAGTGGAAATAATCCATAGAAAAGCTATCAAGATGAGTCTAACAGATGAAGAGAATCTACCATTCAATCTTGAAGTGAAACACAAAAACAAAAACAAAGGCACCTTGTTTATAACATAAACCAATAATGGAATTTTACATAATACATATATTCAGTGTCTTCATGAAAATTATTTCATCAGATGCAAAAAACTAACATTTGGGTATGTGTAGACATGAGTTCTATTTAATCTTTGTTTACAGTAATTATGCCAAATGAATTATATACTTGTTATAAAGCAAATGTCATAATAGTAACTTAAGCACAAGCAATAATAAAACATTTTGGTATAATGTTACTTTAACTCACAGAGAAATTTTTTTTAAATACTGTTTGAAAAGTCTTTAACATTTCTGGACAAATCCAGCTTTTGCTTATCACAGTTCTTCACACATAGTGCTAAATATCAGGCTCCATATCAAACTTTGTATCCATTACTAAATATCATTATTGGTGACCCAGATTTCAGTTTTCCAATTAGCAACTGTGAGTACTGATGTGAACCTAAAATAATATAAAATTAATTTGTTTATGTCTACTTATTGCCTCCCTAAATATCCTCCCCTGATGTGGCTTGCCTAGATGATGATAAAATAAATTGATACCTTTTTTAATGTATAGTTACTCCAGGTCTTACTGGGTCAGACTTTCTCCAGATGAGAGCTGTTGCCAATATAACCAACTTTATTCTTAAGAATATTCTTTAAAATTATCTATTCTTGTCTTATAACCCAACTTTGTAATATGTTACCAGTTACTCTACTTCTAAGCATATTTTCCCTTTAATGCATACAGTTGGGAATCAATCTACATTTTTGAAATTTTAAAAGGATATAAAAGATGATTAAATGCCCATTATTAGCACTCAGTTGGAAGATGTGCTCCTGGAAAGTTCCCAGGTATAGACAAGTGATCCTCTAGATGTTTACAAATTAATTTCCAAACACATCTTAAGCAATGTAAGTATATTCCATGATCTGCCTGGACTATGGCAGGAAAGTAGAAGTGTGCCCAGTGTCACTTAAACTCAGCATGCTCTTAATTAAAGACGTCTTTTTTTTTTTTCCTATCCTAAACCTACTTTTTAAACCAAGTTCCTGATTCCGATTCTTTGCAATATCATTCTTTCAGCACCTAGACTCAAATCTCCTTGTCTTATTCATTTCAAATATTGACAGTAAAGTCATTTAATTCTACCTTTGAAATAACTCTTCTCTCAGTTTCATCTTCCAAATTCTTATGAACTCTCTGTTGACTACTGTCACTTTTTTTTTGGCAGCTATAAATAATAAGTTCATCCTTATTCTCGCCTCACCTAATTCTAGACCTTTGTGGAACACAAAGCCTGACTTATGCTACATGCCCAATAAATATTTGGTAAATGAATGAATACCTCTGTTTCAGATATTACTACCAAATGAAATTTCTGTCTCCAACTTAGCTTTCTAACCAAATTTCCCAAATATATCTTTCACAGAAGCTGTCCTTTAGTCAAGGTGAACTTCTTAATGTTCTCTGGCTTTTGCTTATAGTGGCTTTTGCCCATCATTGTGGAAGAAGAATAATTACTCTCTCATCTTCACCACTTTATCGGCACAATTCTTTTGGCACATACTTCTTTTTATTTAGCCCACCTCCATACTAACTGACTTACCAAGCTAACGATGCTTGGCATTTTCTCTGTAGAATACAATGACTGATGCCGGTGGCGTGCTGATATTTTCTCAGGAGGTGGGCTACACTCTAGTACACCTGTGCATCTCTTCTTCCACCTGGTGAATTGTGTACTTATCAAAAATAAGTTTTGTTTGTGTTCAAATCAACCTGTACTATTGTAAATTAATGTAACTACAGAATTTACTCTTGCATTTGATAAAATGAGTTTGAAAACAAAGTTAGTTATTGTATTCATAAAAACTAAGTTGAAATCATTGCATAAACTTAATAAAGACAAATCTCTCATACATATACAAACACATTAAAAAAACATTGTAAAATTAGGCGTGAATAATTATTTTTAAAAAGGGGTATCTAGGGACTTCCCTGGTGGTCTAGTGGGGGGCACAGGTTCAATCCCTGGTTGTGGAGCTAAGATCCCGCATGCCATGGGCGTGGCCAAAAAAATGGGGGGGATGTATCTGGGATATAAATTTCTGGAAGGATGCTAAATTCAGGTTGCCTTATAAGGTTCTTTAAAATCTTTGTCCTCTTTGAAAAACCTAAACTGGACTCATAGATGATGAATTACAGGTGTGGCTCATGCTAAAGTGATGATGCAGAACTGCAAACAATGAACCCAGACTGGAACAAGAAGCCCAAAGGCACATTTTAATGTAAGTATGTATCAATTTTCAAAATGAAGCAGTTTAATGTTTGGGATTGGAAGGAGTTTGTATACATTTCAGGAATGGGACATGATTACAGGTTCGAGTTTTAAATTTAGTATTCCTATCTGGTTTAAATAACTCCCTAAAGCAACATTTTGCAAAAGAAGCCTGGTAAACCACATCCTTGCTGACCCTCTTGATAGACCCTGATTCTCACACTAGTGAGGGAAACCTGCCCCACCTTTGTCATACTGACATCAGATAAGATGACAAGTGAATGTTAGAAAGACCAAACCACAGGCAAGTAGGCTCAGGCCAGTTAAAATACTCTAGATAAATTATGCTAACCAGAGAAAAAAGTTACTGTTTTTTCTATAAGTCCATACATAATGTAAACAAATAGCATTAGTATGAAAAAGAAAAAAAAAACACACAAAATGAAATAGATACAGAAGTGACTGAGCTGAAATGTGCCTAGGCAATGCACGGGAGGAAACAAGCATTTTGACTGATGAGCTAAATAAAGAACATTAATAAGTAAATTTAAAATTAAATAATTAATGTATTAAATAAAATAGATTAAAATACATAAAAAATTAATAAATTGAACTCTAGCTTATTGAGTCATTGGCATCATCTTAGGATTCTGCTGACAACACTAAAGTTTGTGTGTTTTATTGATTTTTTTCCCCTAAGAACCATGTGCTATACTAATATCATCTGCTACATTGATAATTCATTAATTTCTCTTTATTTATGTTCCCTTTGTTTTGTTGTTCTTTTTCTAATTTCTCAAACTAAGTTCTTTGTCATGTTCTTTCATCCTTTCTTGATCATCCTTGTTAATAGTAAGACATTCAATGACTGCTTGGTCCAATTTCATAGATTTTGGAAGAAAAAGTTCTTACTGTTTGGGAGGACATTTTTAATTTTTCAAGTGGTTATATTTTTTCTATCATTTTATTATTAATTTCTCATTTGACTGCATTGTGATTAGCTAATAACCCTATATGATATCTTCTATCTTGAATTTATTGGTATAATAGCCCTACAATGTCTGCTTGTTTGAATTTATTGAGACTTACTTTGAAATTTGTATAAAATATATCAATACCATGGGCCACTGAAAATAAGAATTCTCTGTACATATAATTTTTGAGATAACATACATTTATAACATTTTTGCTATTTATATTACTCAAATTATCAGTGTCCTTATTTAATTTTTCTTTGATTCATCACAGACTAAAAGAATGGTATTAAAACTCTCACAACCAATATACTTTTATCAATATATTCTTATATTTCTCATTGTTGAAATCAAAGATGATGCGGTTCTGAGTTCTTTATTTGGTTGGAGTAATAACACTATTACTCAAAAAGGGAAGAATTTTTAGATGTATGGAAAGAGTTCATCTCTATATTAGCACATGAGATATGAATTCAGATAAAATACTAAATAAATTGGATAACAGCAAAACTAAAACATTCTCAAATAAGTACTTGTATTGATTTAAAAACCAGTAAGGACAATTAATTTTTCCTTTTTTTTGTTCTTACATTGAAATATAATTTTATTTTGAAATTCACCATTCACATAATAAAGCAATTGGTTTTCATGGTCTTTGAGATTAATAGACTATTTAAATATCCATTTTAATGTCTATTAAGTCATTAATCAACCTTTAATTTACTAATTTCCAAATGAGCTAGTTCATTTAAAAATATGTATATTTTCACATGTAACTCTCAATAGCTCAATTTCTGTAAGGACTTATATTGTCCATGTATTTTTGGCAGGCTGACAATAAGTGAGCAGAGAGAATGCAGGAACCACAGTGTATCTGAAGCATCCACTTTGCCTTGTACATCAGGGCATTCAATAACCACTTAATAACTACAACCCTGATGGGAAGAGCATTTTTCCTCCTCAATGGATTTATGCAACATTTCATGCTTTTTAAAAATGTTCTGTACTATAGTAAATGATTTTGACCTTGAGGGTGAAGCAAAACAAAGGAAAGCAAATACTACACTCCACAATATTTCTTTAGGTAAGTGATTAAATGGTTTTTTTTGTTGTTGTTCTCGACTTGATCTTAGGATGTTTATACTTTTATTTCAGACTTGGTTTGTTACAGGAAGCTTATTTATAGAGTTTACTAGAAGTTCAATTTATAATGTGATAAAAATATTTAAAAATAAATCTGGAATTTAAGGGTTAAAAGGATACAGAATATGTGTGTATATATGTGTATACACATATACATTTTTTATTTCTGAAAAAATACATATTTTAAAAGCAACGCATATACTATTTTAAAGGTGGAAATTTTACTGTTATATATATATATATATATACATATTAACATATATATTTAAGATATATATATCTTAAATCATACATAGTTGAGATGCCAACGACCTTAAAAATATTAGTATTAATATTTCATTGTATACACTGTGCATTAGTAAATATTTCTAGTGTACACTAAGCATATTAAAAATTAAAATGACTTCTATTAAAAACTCTCAGCAAGGCAAAAATATAATATCAAAGGAACAGACTCTGTACTGAGATTTAGCATTTCCACAGAGCACTTAGAAAAGTCAAATATTAACTCATTAATTCCCATATCATCCCTACAACTCAGATGATTTCTTCATCGAGCTTTACATTGGAATGACAATCTTTGGTGGATTATTCATATTTAATAAATATAAAATTTTCTTATTAGTTGTGAAATCTACTGTTATTCAAACACTTGCCTAAGGTAGGGGTAAAGGTGAAGAAATACAGCTCTGATATACTCTGAATTCTGCTTTAAAGTATGTCAAAAGTGAATTTTTATATAGATGATTAGCTATAAAGGAACAAAGGAGGTATAACCTCTCATCACATAATGGGCCAAGAGAAAATTATTGCGATTGCAAATGAATTAGAAGCAAAAAATTGCAAAATTGCATTTATAATTCCCAAGCTAGAAAGCAAAATTGTAAACCAAATAATTTCCATTGTTAAATTTATTTTGCTGAATGAGTGCAGAATCTCTAATATTCTTTTGACATTAATTTTTAATGTTAAATGATAACATATTTAACAAATATTTTTAAAGTGTCTACTGGATAGGGGAACTGTATAACTACAGTGAAAGGGTGCAGAGTTCTCTTTTGAGTCAGACAAGCTTGGGTTTGAATCACAACGACTGGTTTTATGGACTTTAGGCAATTATCTTGACCTCCATAAGCTGAAGTTTCTAATTTGTAGAATGATCCCTACTTTACATGGTTGTCATAAGGATTGAACAAGATAACACGTGGAATATGTCATTTGCTTACTGGATACATGGCAACAATTTCCGTAACAGTTATAGTTTGTAATATGTGTAATTGCTGATATTTGATCTTTTCAGCTAAAAAATATTAGGATATGCTAAACATCAAAATTAGGACCTGAAAAAATAAAATAGTTAATATAATAGGCCCAGTACCTAATGGGCTCAAAATAAGACAAGACAAGCAACAACTGCTACACACTATGATAGGGTAGGTATAGGGTATTTTGAGAGCACCACCTAACTCAGTCTAAGAAGAACAGGGTAGAAAAAAGTGACATTTGGGGCCAGAAGGATGAGTTGGGGTGGGAGTGAGTCAGGTGAAGAAATATGGGGTAAGAGAATATCCCAGATAGAGGGAACAGGAATGAAGATCAGAACCTGATAAAGCATGAGGAGTTTTAGGAAACAAAAGATCAGTGTAGTTGGCTGGGGAGGGGTGGGAAGTACTATTACATGAGGCTGGAAAGGTCAGTAATGGTCACTTTTGCATGGACTTGTAGGCCATGTTAAGAAGTATAGATTGGGAGCAATGGGCAGCTCCTGAAAGGTTAGAAAGCCTAGAGAGCTATGGCCAGATTTACCTTTTAGAAAGAGCACTTATCATTATGTGGGAACTGGACTAGTGAGGAGAATATGAATGTGGGGGCCCTTTTTGGAGGCTGTAGCAGTAAAACTGAGAGATGATGGAGGTCTGACATCGGGTGGAGGTGGTGGGGATGCAGAGTAGATAAAGACAAGGTAGCATTGGTTGTACCTGGTGATCAATTAGGTGTAATAAGGGAGAGGGAGTTTGGGTATCCGTTGGCTAGATGGTAGTACTCTTCATGGAGAGTAGTTGCCATCTCACAGGGATCATGGTCCTGAGGATCTATACAGCTCAAAACAAGGAAATAGGCAAGGGCTGAAGGGACACTCCTAGTCAATACCCGGATGGGACTCTACAAAGTGTTCCCTGAGCATCTGTCAGGCAATGATACAAAAATTCTGACTGTTTTCTTTTCTCCTCCATCTTCCTTCCTCCCTGCCCTCTCCCCAGGGAGGAGAAGCTTTATTAAAGATTAAGCTGCTAACTTAATTTGACTTAGGAATAGGCTTGCTTAGCTTATTCTATCTGTACACTTTCAAAAAATATAACTGATAAAAATGTACTCAGGAAAAGTAAGATTAACTTACATGATGCCAATTAACATTGATCAAGCACCTCATTTGTGCCAGGTACAGTGCTAGTTACTAGAAGTACAAAGGTATATATGACCACAGTTCTTGTTCTCAAGTTGCTCACAAGATTAGTAAGTAGGATAGACAGAGAAATAGAGTGCAATATAGACATTTCATGTTATGCAGGTAGTAATTCCACTTAGGGGAATCTCAGAGCCTTGCCCAGAATAAGAATTGCTAGGTATCATGAGCAACAAACAACAATATGTTTGAGTGAATAAACTGACAGTGTCTTGAAAGACAACTCAAAGTTCCTTTTTTTGTTTTGCTAGATTTTGCAGAGAACGACAGGGATAAGAAGAGAATTTCTAATAAGAAATTATGGAGTCAAAAGGTATAAACTTCATGGAACTATGTGATTAGAACCGAAATAAGTCAAGAGATATTAGACTGAAATAGGTGAAATAGATTTTCTCAAGACCATCAAGTTGCTCATGATAAAGACTGCCCTTCTCCCCGCCATGGAAATGTGTTTCAGATGGTAATTCTATTGATATTGGTGAAATAATAGGATGAGGAGTGGGGGGGGATGGTCAAGATTGGAAACAGATTTAGGAGATAAAATCTACAGGATTTGGCAGTAAATTTGATGAGGGGCTTCCAGTTAGAGAAGTTGAGAAGGACTTCAGGCTTCTTGTAAGCTATTTGAGAAGGAGACCATATGGTTGGGAGGAAAGTAGCTTGGACTTTTGTAAGCCAGGGAATGACGACTCTTAAAGAATTAGGAAATGATGCAGATATCAAGTAAAATAGGGCCACTGAACTTGGCAATTAAGAGAACACTGGTGATTTTTGAGAGAGAAAAGTAAAGGTGGAAACCAGAGATGATGCTTTAAGATGACTGAGCAGTGGAAATGGGAGACAGCAAGCACGTTATCTTTGAAAGAAGATCAGCAATGAATTCAAGGAAGAAATTACAAAAGAAACTTAAGAAAGGGATAAAATCAAAGGAATAACTTTTAAAATTTACATGATTTTATTTTATTTTAGAATGAGAGAGTCTTGACCATTTAAACAAGCTTGTGGTAAGGGCTTAGAGAGAAGAAGAAACTGTAATACAAGATGGAGGCAAAACCTGCCGTATCAGAGACCATGAGGTAAAGAGACAGTATAGATAAAAAAGTGTGGAGGCGTATATACCTATCTCCCAGTAGATTCTTTTTTTTTTATGTCTACCAGTTTATTAAAAGATATGATAAAGGATACAGATGAAAAACTAGATAAAGAAATACATAGGGCAGGGTCTGGGAGGGTCCTGAGCATAGGAGCTTCCATCCCCATGGAGTTGAGGTGCGTCACCCTCCCGGTCCCAGTAGATTCTTAATATCCCCAGATATGTTGTCTGACATTTTTCTACAGGGAAAATTGTTATCATGATGTTTGTAAACTTGGATATTTGCAAAAGTCTTGGTATATATCCATTTGATTCAAGATTAATCAACGACTTCCTATTCTTATTTCTTTATTTAACACACATTTACTTACTATATGCTAGGCACTGTGATGGATGTGGGCCATACTGTGTTATATGAAATAAGCTTAATTCCTGTTCTTATGCACATTTTAAAACTGACTATTGTTTACATAAGGCATTCACTGTAGACCTTTATGTGGTAGCACAAATTTAATTTGCTGATATTCAGCAATGTACAACAGGTTGAAAATTATCATGTGTTCTTCAATCTATATCATGTACAGTAAAGATAAAAGTATTAAATGAGAAAATATCGGCAAAGCAGTAAGTAAATATTATTTTAACACAGGTAATATCATTGGGAGGACAAATGGGATCTAGAATTAACTATTCATTACACATTTATTCATTCATTTAATAAACATTTTTTATGTGCTGCGGACTTAAGGTGAGTAAGACATGGTTGGTGTTTTCCCTGTTCTCAAAGACTTCATAAGCTAATGATGTAACCATAGAAGTGCTTCCTAATTATTTGGAAGAATCTTATAGGTAGAATTAAACTCAGAAGGTTATCTTCCTAAAGCACAACTTTGAGTAACCATAGTTTCTAAGAATAAGCGCTCTGTAATTAGGAGAACTCCACAGGTCAGAAGCAGATCAGTCTAAATTACAGGCCAGCAGAGGAGGGAAAGGTCCCTCCAGGACTGAGGGAGACTGAGATTATCCTGGCTATACCATTAACCTGTGCCCAGTGATGAGGGCTTGGTAGTCAGCACCAACTCTACAGTGGATACCTATTCTTAGGTCTTCAATAAACAGTGTCATTCATTTCAAATAGAGGTCAGAGATAGTACCCTTTTAGACATTGTTAAGGAAATTTAATGTAACGGTTCAGAACATACACTGTAACTGACAGCCTGGATTCTAGGTCAGGATCAATCCTTACTATTTGTGTGACTTTGGCAAGCTACTTAAACTCTTTGAGTTCAATTTCCTTATCTGTAAGTTTGGAATAATAGTATCTGTCTCATGGTGTGAAGACTGAGTGACATAACACTACATGTAAAGCCCTATAAACAGTGCTTTGCCCATGCTGAGCATCCAACAAATGATACCTGTTACTAACATGAACTGTATACAAAGACTCGAATGACATTTTTACTCACTCTGGAGTTCACTCATTGCAAAAACAAGTGTATTTTTTCCTAACTACTTTAATAATATGTTGTTTTTATTCCAAAGAGGCCTAAGATTAATAATTCATTTTAAAGGTATTTATTTAAACAGATTAGAGTAGTAATTTCGCTATCAGTAGCTATCACTACCTTATGTTTTTTGAGTCCTTTTAACTTCTAAACAGCTTTTATATCCTCATAACATTCCTATAAGCACCTCAGAACAGATGTACTCCTATTATAAATTAGGAAACTGGATAATATAGAGTTAGTGATTGCCCATAATAGAGCTAAGACCACCAGACTCTTAGTCTAGTATTCATAAAAATCAGCCCAAACTCAAAAAGATATTGAGTTCTTATTATGCATCCAACATTACAGTAGGTGCTTCAGAGGATTAAAATTATATAAAACACAATTCATTGCCAAAACAACTTACTTTCTAATTGGGGAGATATGACTTTGTCTTTTGCATAGTCTCAGCAATTTTTCCCGGCTTTCAAAACTCCTCAAAATCTGTCCAAGCCTCCATTCTTTACTATTATTTTTCAGTAGAAACCCATATTTCTAGCTATTTATTTCCATGAGTCAAGAAACTTTCTGAGGTTTTAAAAACAATACTTTAAATTATTTGAAGGTTGAGGTCCATTGGGACTTAAAAAGGTGAGGAAATGTGACCCATGCTATGCCTTTTCTGCTTTTGGGGACCAAAAGGGGGAAAGTATAGAAAAGATAGCTCTCAAATTTGTCCTGGAATGGGGGACAGTGATGCATGAGTATGTACCTTATGGAGGAAGTAAAACAAGTACCAGCCTCCATTTTACAGTGTTTCTTCATATCAGTCTATTCTTGGTTTCCTGGAAACAGACTATCCGCTCCTTGCTTATGCCTCTACTTTCAATTAGATTTTATGTCCCAGCAACAGCAAACTGCTAATTATTTCTAAACACACTCTATGCTTCATAGTTCTAGGTTTTTGCTCATTTATTCCTTCTCACTGGAATGCCCTTCAGAAAAATAGTTTTTTTAATATTTTAAATGAGTTAACCATTATCAAGAATTTAATGAAAACAGTTTAAAAATTAGACAGAAAATACAAAATTTATCACTCTCTCCAGATAAACATGTAAAACAGTTTATGACAGAGGGCAGAAGGCAAACAGCAAAAAAGGACAAATAGTAGAATATGTTACTAGTAATTCTTAATAGAAAACTTACCAAGAACAGAGTGTTGGGAATGCTAATAGTAATAATAACAATTTATTGAATACTTACAATTTGCTAGACACTGTGCTAAGTTCTTTACATTTACTATCTCATTTAATAATATTCCCCCAAAAGTAGGTGATTTTATCCCCATTTTTGAGATGAGGAAATTGAGGATTGGATAGTCAAGTAAGGTCACACAGTATGTGGCTAAAATAGAATTATATAACCCAGTATTTGGCTTCAGAGAATACTCCATTACCAACAACTTTATAATTATAGCCTCACATGTCTAAAAACAAATGCTTCAAAAATGGATAATAAACTATGAGCACTGGTAATTTTAACCCAAGGCACTAATATAATTTCAATAATGACCATTGTAGATAAGACTCATTATTGAAATTCAGGAATGGAAACATTAATATATTAAAATGGAATAGGTCAAACAGAGGTCATGACAGGTAATATTTTTAGTCAATAAGGTATGTCCCAGTATGGAAATGCATATTTAAAGGTTGAAAGTTGTCTTTCTAAAATGCAAATATATGTATGTGTGTGGATACATGTATATGTGTGTTTGTATACATATATATTTATGAAGAGAGTCATCTTTCTAAATGCACATATGTATATATATAAGCAGAATCATGGCTCATTTGTATCCTTCATTATCTAATACATTCCTTAGCACATGGTAACTGTTGAATAAATTAAGGTAGGCAAAAGAATAAAGGACAAAACAGAAAAATCAAAATGGCAAAGCTACTTTAACGTATTACAGGCTGTATTCATAATGTAGAATAAAGAATCTTCATCTTTTGGGGTATTTATTTTTAGTTTAATTCCACTAAAAGCAGAGCATCTCATGATTTGTACCTTGCTTTGATGAAGCGAGTACTATGTAAGACTAGGGGAGCAATGAAGAGAAACAATTTTGTATGGGTTTATTTCTAACCAAAAAGGAAGACATGGTAAAGGAAAATTGGGACAATATAGTAATCTATAAAAGAATATTTATAGAAAACCAGATTCAAAAATGAATGAAAGAAATTGAAATGTAATGCGGATGAATAGAAGTTTCAGTATTTAATATAAAAATATCAACTAGATGAGAAACAACTGTATTTCAACAGCAATTCATGGGAAAAAAATAAGGGATTATTACTTTCCTTGAAGCCCAATATAAATTGACAAGGTGAAATGTTTAATGAAGATAAAAACAACAAAGTTCAATATTAGATTGAATCGAGAGAAAAATGGAGTCTGGATGATGGGAAATAAAACTATATTTTCAAGAATGCTCTCATCAGAGTAACTGTGATGAATACCTTCAAACTTCTTCTATTAAAAAGAGTTAAATGAGCTGGAAAAGTTTGATTTGAGTGCCTACTTTTTACCAAAAATGTACAAGTATATACGTTGCAACATAAAAGGAGAGACATACATGCATATCAGTGGTTATAATAAAATAATATGATACTTTGTAAGATGCATGAGCCTACAGCATGAGTTGTTTATTACCCACACTTTGTGACTTATATCTCTGGGAACCAAAAAAGAAGCCACACATTCTGCCTAGGGTCAGGAAGACTCCATGATCACTACCTTTAAAGAGCTGAAACAGCGTTTCTTACACTTAAGAACTCCTTAACTTCAGGCCCGACACCCATGGACTTAGTGGTTGTACTCTATTAGAAAAGCAGTGCATTATAGTTCAGCACAGGCAACAAAAGCTTCACTTGCTAGTTCTTCCTAAATGTGCAATGTGCTCTGATATCATTATTTTATTAAATTAAAAAAATTTTAATTAATGGTACAATAAATTGGTTTATCAACTCTTACTGGGTTATGACTCATAATCTGAGGAACAGTGCATTAAATTATCTCTAAAGTTTCTACTGAACATTTAAATTTTCAGTTAATGCAGTGTTTGAAGATATAAAATGACAGAGTATGAAGAAATAGAACTTTCTCCAGTGGTTCAGTGGATGATCACTGCTTTTAATAAAGAGATCAGTGTTCCTGTTAGCCCTGATCAATACGAATAAAAATGTATGAGTATAAATTACGTCAAATTTTTGCAGAAAAGTATTCATTATGGATGGTTTTTGTAATAAAATAGTTTTGAGTAATGAAAATCTCGCAACAAACAAAAGTCCAGGACCAGATGACTTCACAGGTGAATTCTACCAAACATTTAGAGGAGAGTTTACATCTATCTTTCTCAAGCTATTCCAAAATATTGCAGAAGAAGGAACACTTCCAAACTCGTTCTATGAGGCCAGCATCACCCTGCTACCAAAACCAGACAAAGATGTCACTGATTAACATAGATATAAAAATCCTCAACAAAATATTAGCAAACCAAATCTAACAATACATTAAAAGGATCACACACCATGATCAAGTGAGATTTATCCCAGGGATGCAAGGATTTTTCAATATCTGCAAATCAATCAATGTGATACAGTACATTAACAAATTGAAGAGTAAAAACCATATGATCATCTCAGTAGATGCAGAAAAAGCTTTTGATAAAATTCAACATCTATTTATGATAAACCCACTTTGTAGAGAGTTAACACATCTCAACATAATAAAGGCCATATATGACAAACCCACCGCTAACATCATACTTAATGGTGAAAAGCTGAAAGCATTTCGTTTAAGGTCAGGAAGAAGACAACGATGTCCACTCTTGCCACTTTTATTTAACACAGCTTTGGAAGTCCTAACCATGGCAATCAAAGAAGAAAAAGAAATAAAAATAACCCAAATTGGAAAGAAGTGAAACTGTCACTGTTTGCAGATGACATGATACAATACATAGAAAATCCTAAAGACACCACCAGAAAACTACTAGAGCTCATCAATGAATTTGGTACAGTTGCAGGATACAAAATTAATATACAGAAATCTGTTGCATTCCTATACACTAACAACAAACTACCAGGAAGAGAAATTAAGAAAACAATCCCATTTACCATTGCATCAAAAAGTATAAAATACTTAGGAATAAATCTACCTAAGGAGGCAAAAGAACTGTACTTGGAAAAAGAAATTGAAGAAATTGAAGATAACACAAACAGATGGAAATATATACCATGTTCTTGGATTGGAAGAATCGATATTATTAAAATGATCATCTTACACAAGGCAACCTATAGATTCAATGCAACCCCTATCAAAATATCGATGGCATTTTCCACAGAACTAGAACAAATAATTTTAAAATTTGTCTGGAAACCCAAAAGATCCCAAATAGACAAAACAATCTTGAGAAAGAAAAATGGAGCTGGAGGAATCATGCTCCCTGACTTCAGATTATGCTACAAAGCTACAGTAATAAAAAAGTGTGGTACTGGCACAAAAACAGACACATAGATCAATGGATAGAGAGCCCAGATATAAACCCACACACTTATGGTCAATTAATCTATGACAAAGGAGGCAAGAATATATAATGGGGAAAAGACAGTCTCTTCAATAAGTGATGCTGTGGGGCCTCCCTGGTGGCGCAGTGGTTGAGAGTCCGCCTGCCGATGCAGGGGATACGGGTTCGTGCCCCGGTCTGGGAGGATCCCATATGCCGCGGAGAGGCTGGGCCCGTGAGCCATGGCCGCTGGGCCTGCGCATCCGGAGCCTGTGCTCCGCAACGGGAGAGGCCACAACAGTGAGAGGCCCGCATACCGCAAAAAGAAAAAAAAAAAAAAAAATAAGTGATGCTGTGAAAACTGGACAGCTACATGTAAAGAATGAAATTAGAAGATTCTCTAACACCATATACAAAAACAAACTCAAAATGGATTAAAGAGCTGAATGTAAGACTGGATACTATAAAACTCCTAGTGGAAAGCACAGGCAGAACACTCTTTGACATAAATTATAGCAATATTTTTTTGGATCTGTCTCCTAAAGCAAAGGAAATAAAAGCAAAAGTGAACAAATGGGACCTAATTAAACTTAAAAGCTTTTGCACAGCAAAGGAGACCATCGACAAAATAAAAAGACAACCTACTGAATGGGAGAAAATATTTGCAAATGATATGACCAATAAGGGGTTACTATCTAACATATATAAACAGGTCACGTAACTCAACATCAAAAAATACAAAAACAAAAAACCAACCAGATTAAAAAATGGGCAGAAGAGCTGAATAGACATTTTTCCACAGAGGAAATGCAAATGGCCAATAGGAACATGAAAAGATGCTCAACATCACTAAATCATCAGCGAAATGCAAATCAAAACCACAATGGGATATCACCTCACATATGTCAGAATGGCTATCATCAAAAAGAATACACATAACAAATGTTGGTGAGGATGTGGAGAAAAGGGAACCCTTGTACACTGTTGGTGGGTATATAAATTGGTGCAGCCATGTGGTATGGAGGTATGGAGGTTCCTCAAAAAACTAACATTAGAACTACCACATGACCCAGCAATTCCATTCCCAGGAATATATCTGAAAACAACAACAACAAAAAACTAATTTGAAAAGATACATGCACCCCAATGTTCATAGCAGCATTATTTACAATTGCCAAGATATGGAAGCAACCTAAGTGTCTGTCAACAGATGAATGGATAAAGAAGATGTGGCATATACATATAATGGAGTACTACTCAGTCATAAAAAAGAATGAAATTTTGCCATTTGCAGCAACATGGATGGACTTGGAGGGCATTATGCTAAGTGAAATAAGTCAGAGAGAGAAAGACAAATACTGTGTTATATCACTTATATGTGGTATCTAAAAAATGCAAAAAACCTAGTGAATAAATGAAAAAGAAGCAGACTCACAGATATAAAGAACAAACTAGTGGTTACCAGCGAGGAGAGGGAAGAGGGGAGGGGCAATATAGGGGTAAGGGAGTAAGAAGTACAAACTATTAGTCCAAAAATAAGCTATAAGGAAATATTGGACAACACAGGAAATACAGCCAATATTTTATAACTATAAATGTAGTATAACCATTAACAATTGTGAATCACTATTATATTGTATACCTGTAACATATAATATTGTCCATCAACTATACTTCAGTAGAAAAAGAAAAACATGTTTTAATGCAACAGATAGCATGTAGTAGTTATTAGTCTTCATCAAATATTAAATAAAGGTATGAAGATTCAAGACAAAGAAAATCAGACTAGGAAGAATACTGCCAAGTTTAACAGAACTTCAGAACCAATTTTGTAAATATAAAGATAACAACTAACAAAATCAGCCTCCATCAGATTCTTTAGCAAAACTCAAGTTTTTAATGAACAAAGTCTGAACTGAAATAATATTCAAATTAAAAATCCTGAAAAAATTTCACAATGCTTTGCAAAAATGATCTGTAATTTTTATCTCCCAAATCCATTTCCATAGACATGTGAAATGTAATGAGGATCTACCCACAATTACATCTCTACATGCTTTCTCTCCCCGCTATCATTACACAAATCTGATTTACCTAAGGAAGCCCACAGGCTGGGGTCAAGGCAGCAACTTCCAGCTCTGATATTAGCTCCACTCTGAAGAGTAGTGGATGACTTAGCCTATTCAGAGACTTATAAAAGCTCGAAACATCTTTAAAGGGACATAAGCAATAATTCACACGCTTATGATATCTTACTTGATCAACTGTCAAAATGCATTACCTTGGACATGGTAATATTCTAGTAGAACTTTATCCCTAATAAAATATCGTTGATAGCATTTGATCCTCTGAATATTTTAAATATTTAGTATTTAAAGTATTTAAAAATATTTAGACTATATGAATTAATGTAATCCATCACATCAATAATCTAAAGAAGAAACATCACACGATGATATCAGTGGATGCAGAGGAAACATTTGACAACAAATAGCACCCATTCATGATAAAAATCTCTCAGTAAACTAGGAATAGAGAGAAACTTTCTTAACTTGATAAAGACCATCTACAAAAAACCTATAGCTAACATTGTACTTAATAATGAGAAACTAAAAGCTTTCCTACTAAGATCAGGAACAAGACAAGTATATCCCTTCTCACCACTCCTTTTCAACACTGTACTGGAAGTCATAACTAATGCAATTAGACAAGAAAAGGAAACAAAAAGTATACTGATTAGGAAGCAAGAAGTAAAACTGTCTTTGTTGGCAGATGACATTATTGTTTATGTAGAAAATCCAAAGAATCTACAAAACATAAAAAAAAACAAAAACCTCCTGGAACTAATAAGTGATTACAACAAGGTTGCAGATTACAAAGTTAATACACAAAAGTTCATCACTTTCCTATGGACTAACATTTAACAAGTGGGGTTTGAAATTTTAAAATGCCATTATGTTAGCACTGCATGAATAAAATACTTAGGTATAAATCTAATGTGTATAAGATCTATATGAGGAAAACTATAAGACTCTAATGAAAGAAACAAAGAACTAAATAAAGTGGGAGATATTCTATGTTCATGAATAGGAAGACTCAATACTGTCAAGATGTCAGTTTTTCCCAACTTGGTCTATATTGATCTATTGATCAATGCAATCTCAATCAAACTCCCAACAAGTTATTGTGTCAATATCTACAAACTGATTCTAAAGTGTATATGAAGAGGGAAAAGACCTAGAATAGCTAACACAATACCAAAGGAAAAGGACAAAGTCAGGATTGCCACTACCTGATTTCAAGACATACTATAAAGCTATAGTAATCAAGACAGTGTGGTACGGGTGAAAGAATAGACAAACAGATCAACAGAATAGAATAGAAACCCCAGAGATATACCCACATGAATATAGTCAACAGATCTTTGGTAAAGGAGCAAAGGCAATATTATGGAGCAAAGATAGTCTTTTCCAACAAATGGTACTGGAACTACTGGACATCTACAGGCAAAAAATGAATCTAGACACAGACCTTATACCCTTCACAGAAATTAACTCAAAATGGATCACAGACCTAAATGTAAACATGCAAAGCTATAAATCTCCTAGAAGATAACAGGAGAAAATATAATGATCTTGGACAAGGTGATGACTTTTTAGATACAATACCAAAAGCACAATACATGACAGAGAGAGTTAATAAACTGGATTTAATTAAAATTAAAAATATCTGCTCTGTGAAAGACATTGTCAAGAGAGTAAGAGACAAGCCACATTACGAGAAAATATTTGCAAAAACAAAGCTGATAAAGGACTGTTATTCAAAATGTACAAAGAATTCTCAAAACTTAACAATAAGAAAACAAATGACTTGATCAAAAAACAGGTCAAAGCTCTTAAAAGATACCTCATCAAAGAAGACATACAGATGACAAAGATGCATATAAAAAGATGCTCCACATCATATGTCATCATAAAATGTAAATTAAAAAACAATGGGGTAACACTACACATCTATTAGAATAGCCAAAATCCAGAACACGGGCAACAGGAGCTCTCATTCATTGCTAGTGGCTGTGCAAAACTATACAGCCACTTTGGAACACAGTTTGGCAATTTCTTACAAAACAAAACACTTAGCATACCATCCAGAAATTGCCATCCCTGGTACTTAACCAAATGAGCTGAAAACTTATATCCACACAGAAACCTGCACATGGATGTTTAGAGCAGCTTTATTCACATTTGCCAAAACTTGGAAGTAACCAAGATGTCCTTCAGTGGGTGAATGGAAAACTAAACATCCAGACGACAAATTATTACTTAGCACTGAAAGAAATGAACTATCAAGCCATAAAAAGACACAGAAGAAACTTAAATGTGTATTACTAAATAAAGGAAGCCAGTGTGAAAAGGCTACATATTATACGACTCCAACTATATAACACTCTGGAAAAGGCAAAAACAGTTACAGATCAGTGACTGCCAGGGGTTAGCATAGAGGGAAGGATGAATAGGCATAGCACAGAGTATTTTTAGGCCCATGAAACTGCTCTGTGTGATACTATAAGGGTGGATAAATGTCTTTATACATTTGTCCAGACTCATAAAATGGACAATACTAAGAGTGAACCCAAATGTAAACTATGGACTTTGGGTGATAATGACACACCAATGTAGATTCTGCAACTGTAACAAATATACCACTCTGGTAGGGGATGGTGATAATGGGGGAGGTTATATATGTGTGGGGGGCAGGGAGTATGTGGAAATTTTTCTGCCTTCCTTTCAATTTTTATGTAAACCTAAAACTGTTCTAAAAAATAGTCTTTAAATAAATATTTAAAATTTGGACTGTGTAACCTAAGGCACCTTACCATTTTTGGGACTTCCACACAATAAGTGGGAAATGAAGGTGGTTTGTTCTAGACTTCTTTGGAATTATCTTTTATATCCATTAGAGTTTTAGTTTAATATTTCTAAGTCAGTTACTATGGACTGAATTGTGTTCCCTCAAAATTAATATTTTGAAGCCCTAACTCCCACTGTGACTCTATTTGGAGATATGTCCTGTGAAGTAGTGATAAAGGTTAAGTGAGGTCATAAGGGTGCAATCCTAATCCAGCAGGGCTGGTGCTCTTATAAGAAGAAGAGAGACCAGAGCTATTTATCCATGCCCATGCATTGAGGAGCAGCCAAATGAGGACACAGAAGGCATCTATCCACACCCCAAGGTGAGAGCTCTCCCCAGACACTTGACCTTGGACTTTCCAGTCTCCAGAAATGTGAGAAAATACATTTTGATTGTTTCAGCCACCCAGTGTGTGGTACATTGTTATGGCAGCCTGGAAGATTAATATGCAGATCAATGTAATTTTAATCGGAGGAATGACATAGACTATTTCTTGTTGCTCAGTTCTCTTCCGTG
This sequence comes from Mesoplodon mirus, assembly GCF_964341445.2. Lineage (NCBI taxonomy): Eukaryota > Metazoa > Chordata > Mammalia > Artiodactyla > Ziphiidae > Mesoplodon > Mesoplodon mirus. The sequence goes on from NC_138984.1 coordinate 81,172,521, forward strand.
GAAGTGAGCTAATGAGTATGGTGTCAGATATACAAAATGCATAAACAAAGATTATGAATTCAATTCTCAGCTATACCCCCTCATTAGCTACATGATCTTAAACTTCCTAAGCTAGTTTTCTTATCTGAAAAGTTAGAAAAATAACACATCCTTCTGAGGTTATTACAAGGATTAAATCTGATGATGCTTGTTCATTTCTTGGATCGTTCATTCATTCATCATCTAACAAATATCCATTACTTAGGATGAGAAAACTTACACATATACTATATTATTCTTCAATTTATTAATCACCTCACTGAGCTTAAATCTTTGGTTCTTCAATGAAAAAATATTTTATATGATGGCAAAAATATTCTACATGGAGAATATACAATCATAAATACAGGCAATATAATACAAGTATACACATATACATTTATATCCACCCACATCTATAAAATCTTACCTCTTTGCTTTCTTCCAGATCTGATTCACTACTAAAGTCCTCTGTGTTTAAATTTTCAAAGTCAGACTCTCCTACAGCAATCGGTACAGTCACAGTAAGACTGGGATTGTTTATGAACGACATGTAATCACTTTCATCGATAATGTATTTTTCAACACTGCTGCCAGTTCCTATTCCACTTGTGGTTCCATTTACATCTTTAAGATAGTCAAGATCTTTCCCAATTTCTGTTGTATGATTGGACATACAACTGTCTTTCTTGTTGTTTAGATCATCAAGTGGTTTAATTTCATCTAAAATCTTTTGTTTTCTAATGAAGGACTGTTGAATAAATTCATATATTTTTCTCTTCACATAAGCTATTCCCTTGTGCATCCTATCCACAGCAATTTGGAGATTGTTCATTTCATTATCATCATCAGTGGCTGCAAGGTTGTCTGCACTAAATGAGCTCAGGAGCAAGGCCAAAAAGAGGTTCAGGACCTTAAAAATAATACAAACATCATTATAATCTCACCCCAATGTGAAGAAGAGCAGATTGAGATCACTTATTTCTCGAAGTGTGGAGGAACTATAAGTTCTAACAACTAGACAAGAAAGAAACACCACAGCATAGTGATCAGAAGTTGGGTGATCTAGGGACTTCCCTGGTGGCACAGTGGCTAAGAATCCACCTGCCAATGCAGGGGACATGGGTTCGATCCCTGGTCCGGGAAGATCCCATATGCCGTGGAGCAACTAAGCCCGTGCACCACAACTACTGAAGCCCATGTGCCTAGAGCCCATGCTCCACAGCAAGAGAAGCCACTGCAAGGAGAAGCTCACGCACTGCAACAAAGAGTAGCCCCCGCTAGCTGCAACTACAGAAAGCCCGCACACAGAAACGAAGACCCAACACAGCTCAAATAAATAAATTAATTAATTAAAAAAAAAAAGAAATTGGGTGATCTGAATTTGTGGTCTGGTTTGATAGCTACTTCACTATTCATCCATGGGCAAAGACATGATTTCTGTTGGTCTCAAGTTCCCCTACTTATAAAATGAAGATGCTAAATGAGCTGACCTATGGTTTTACTAAATTTAAAATTGTATGATTATAAGAAACAAGATTAATACATGTTCTATATAAGAGTTCTAAACTTAAAATTCATTAGTGTTTAAAATTATGCACTTAAATGCATTTTAGTTTCTTTTTTGATGAAGAGAGATATTAAATTGGATATTAATTGAAAAATAACCATTATCACCCAGAATGAGAATTATGAGCTTAACATAGGCATCGACACATGTTTTCTTGATCTACTGCATTTCTCATACCCCACTGTTCACTAATTAGGCAACTGTTCATAATCAGTCGCTAATATTTCCATGAGACTGTAATATTAATATACATATCCTTTGGAGTATATTGTATATTTCTATACTATAACCGTAATGTTCCAAATTTAAGAGAAAGGGTTGATCAGTTACTTCATTTGGGTAATCTCAGGCATCATTAGCCAACCTTTGTTTCATTAATAGAGCCACTAATGGATTGGTTAATCCAGGTTGGTTCATGCAACTGCCATATGACATAAGAGTGACTGAATGCTAACTACCATGAATGGGCAAGGAAAAGGTGAAATAAATAGGAACATTTAAAGGCACCACTTTTTAGTCCTATACTGGCAAGTAAGATTGGGTTTTCTCTCAGTTTATTATTCAGACTTCTCCCTTCCTTGGATCTGAATTTATGAAATGTTCCCAACATTTCCTACTAGACTTGTCTTCAATATGATACTCTATTAGAATTCACATAATAAATGTGATGAAATGATTGACAAAATGGAGTTGAGTATAAATATTGTATGGTCACTGCTATATGGTTGTGTTGTCAAAGTGAGACTGTAAGTGTATCAAAGGTAATAGACTTTTAAAATTAATAATCATAGTCTTTGTTTTGGACAAAATGGTCATCATTTCATTATGCTCTTAATGTATTTCTGAAACACATTTCTTAAATGGGTACATACCACCAGGTTTCCAATGACCATGACCATCATGAAGACAGTAAGGCACATGGCTTGACCAGCGACCTCCATGCAGTCCCACATGGTCTCTATCCACTCTCCACACAGCACTCGGAACACAATCAGGAAGGAGTGGAAGAAGTCATTCATGTGCCAACGAGGGAGCTTACACTCACTGTTGATCTTACAGACACAATCTTTGTAGCTTTTACCAAAGAGTTGCATGCCGACCACAGCAAAAATGAAGACGATGATGGCCAACACCAAGGTTAGATTTCCCAGAGCCCCCACTGAATTGCCGATGATCTTTATTAGCATATTTAATGTTGGCCAAGACTTTGCCAACTTGAAAACTCGGAGCTGGAAAATTAAAAAAATAATGTATATTATTATGATCAATCTTTAAAAGCATTACATATATTGAGGTTTACCAAGAAGTGATTAAAATTGAATTTCTTACAACATCTGCTATACAGATGTTATAACTAAGCATGGTGAAGGATGTTAACTGGACTTACTGTAGTGATCATTTTGCAATATATACAAATATTAGATAATATGTTGTATACCTGAAACTAATATAATGTTATATCAATTATACCTCAACATGAAAGATATATCTATAACAAAAGACATTTAAAAAAAAAAGCTAATGGATATCCTGGACCACTACAGATTGCAGAACTTACAATCTACCCACTACTGATTGCAGAACTTACAATCTACCAATCTTCACTGGGGAAATATGCAAGAGCCACTTTGCATTCTTGCACTTTGCTTTCCAAACTTTTAAATCCGTCCACCTCTGGACCTTAACCAATTAGAAATGACCTGGGGTCACTGCACTGTCATAGCACCACTCTCCTAAGCAAAAGGCATGGAGAGCAGGCTGGATGTCTTTGTGTCAGTGCTTGTCTTTACTCCAAGGCACATTTCCTAATCTATCAAGGACAGAGAGCTGTGAGCAAATGTTGCACTTTACCAAATAAGAAGTAAAGGTCTTCCCATAGGGAGCTTCTTATCTAAAAACAAAACAAAACAAACAAAAAAACCAAAACAAAAAGACTCTCTTACATCTGCCCTGCCCTTGATCACTTTCAGGTGCATGGCTAATTTTTGGACCCCCCCCCCAATATTAATATCTGATCTCAATGATCTCTGCTCAAAGATACTCATTTGTCAATAGCATTCAAAGTACCATCACACTGAGCCCTGCTATAAGTAGAGAAAAGTGTTCATTATTCATAATGCTCCTTTGGAGCACTGACATAGCTAGATGCACCTGCATTTAAAAACCTGCAACACTTCCCATGACTTTATAATTCTTTCTCTGATTTGCAAGGACATATATGTGAATCAGTGGACACAGCAAGAAATCCTACAGATTTCTCTTGTCTGATTTTGGGAAGGAGCATATTTTCCAGAGGTAGAATTAGGAAGAGTTTCTACATGCACATCTTATATCTGATTGTCATCCACCACTATAAAAGGGTGTTTATATTTTCAAAGCACTATTAAAATGTGATGCATTTTCATTAAAATATTTTCTTAGATCCAGAAATATTAACTATAGTCATATCTAGAAACAATAATTAGTCAGAATGGTAACTGAGCAATATATGAAACTTTATGTGACTAGGATTTTTGCAATAAAGTTTTTTCTAAATAAGTGGGAACAATTTTTTTTTTCCATTTAGGGATTGTTTTTGACAATGTAAATGTTACACAAAAACTTAAAATGTTAATGGTGTGTGGTAAAACCTATGATGTAAAACCTATGATGCTTGTTGGAAAGGTTTTTGTCTTTGTGCTGTTTTGTTTTGTTTTCTTTTACCAATCGGAATGAACGGAGAACTGATAATCCTTCCACGTTGGCCAGGCCAAGTTCTACCAGGCTAAGCGTTACAATAAAACCATCAAAGATATTCCAGCCTTCTTGGAAATAATAGTAAGGATCCATGGCAATAATTTTCAGAAACATTTCTGCTGTAAAGATCCCAGTGAAAACCTAAGATCAAAACAAAGTTACTCTAATTCCATCAGATAATGATAAAGTAGAATGACATAATATTTGCTCTTAGAACAAAATGTTTATACTAGTAATGATTATATTACTAGCTTACATTTGCATAGTAATTTATAGTTGATGAAAAGCTCTCATATAAGTTTTTCATTTTATCCTCAACAGAAACGCTATTAAACACATAATTCAGGTATTATAACCATGACTTTACAGATGAGGAAACAGGTCTTCAGATGGGTGCAATGATTTGCCGAATATCAACTAGAAAACAGCAAAACTAGGATTGAGAGCAAATCTTTTTTCACCAGTGTTCTTTCCATCACATCAAACTGCATTTTCCTTCAGACTTCATACAGCACAGCTACTAACAAGATTTTCCCATAAACAGTTTTATGTATCTATAAGCTTATTCACATTTCCCTCTAATCAGATAGTTGTCATTATACATATGTATCTATATTATAATATGTGCATTACTATTATCAGTATTTGTTATGCACATGAAAAAATTTAATTTACTTCCATAGTATTGGGTTGGTCAACCCACTTACATAACATCTTACAGAAAAATCCGAACAAACTTTTTGGTTAAACTTATATAAATACTAGAGCTTTAAAAATAGAAATACTATAATTCAGGATGCTTTACATGTTTTGCTTTCCACCATCAAAAACTTTAAACCCTAAAACAAATATTATGGAAATGCATACATTATTTTAGAGACCATTCTTTCAGCAAATAAAAGCTAATATTCCTATGTTGAGTCAACAGACAAACACTTTAATAATTTATGTTTTTTAAGCACAGAAGAGAAAGAATTTAGTGGCAACCTTCACCAAAAATGGCGCTGTTAATCATATAATACACAAAATGTACTGGACGTTTTCAATATTTTATGGATTTGATCTAAAATAGATGGATTAAACAATACATGGTCTACCCAGATCCTGGAAGCGGAAAAGCTGGAGACATTTTTGAATTGTCAAACTATTGCTTATAATGATGATGACTAAGCAAGATAAAAAGATCTGCAACTTTATTTTAGCCTTCTACAGGTAGGGAAACTGTGATAACATCATTTCAAAAAGTGTATCCTTAAACTATGGACTGCTTCTGTGCCTTGAAATAGTTATAAATATCAATATTGACTTTTCAAGTAGTACTGTAGGCCTGTGCCTATTGCTCACTTTGTCAGTTTCTGCTTTGATCTTAAGGGCTGTTATTTTTGGCAAAAGTAGGATATATCCAGCTAGATATAATTCCCATCTTTTGGGAGTCAGGAGGTAGAAAGGGTGGTGGAAAGACTGCTATAAGTTATTAAATGTAGAGTTTCTCAAACAGAAAGTTTGAAGACTGAACACATTTACCTTCCAATATGCTTACCAAGTTTCCTACTGTAAGCACATTATTGAAATGGTCCGTCATGGGATAGTGCTCCATGGCCATGAACAGAGTATTTAAGACAATACAGATGGTGATGGCCAGGTCAACAAATGGGTCCATCACAACCAGGTTGACAATATGTTTCACTTTTAACCAATATGGCGAACAGTCCCAGATTAAGAACATGTTGGAAAATTTATACCAACAGGGTGGGCATTTCTGCCTGGATTCTTCAAGTTCTAGATTAAAAAAAAATAGATAAAAACAACCACCAAAAGATATTTTTACACACATATATTCCTTTCAAATCGACTAGACTTCTTTTTAGTAACCAACACATTTCCATTTGCAACAGTCAACCTCTTTTATATTTGATTTAAAAAAACTATATAATTTAATCTTTAGACGGCTCAAAATATTTCTTCACACATAAACATAGAACAGAGGTAGCAAAGAATGGTTTTCTTCTCTTATGCATTGATACTGTGGTTCCATACTTTGCCTTAGGTTAAGTGAATGGTCTTTTAAATGAAGTCTCAATAGGAATATGGGTTGGAGTAGTGCAGACTGTGTGTAATCCTATGTTAATATCTAGCTATGGTGTCATCCTCAGGCTATAAGAGATAGGACAGAGAGATAGGGTAGAGCCAAGAAAAATCTTTTTAATTTGTTTTTATTTTGTGAGAATGACCCACTCCTCCCCTCCAATCTTGAGAGTATTTAGGAAGTCCTATGCTAAGTGGAACAGAGGAGAGGAACACCATGACTAATGGGATTAGAAACCCCTAACAGAAATGCTTTATTCTGCATTTCCCAGGAGTTGCCACACACAGGATACATTCTTTAGTTTCAATATCATGGAATTTAAGTAACTTTTTTTAAAGCTTCTAGAATACAGGAGTAAGTATAACAAATAACTCTTAAATAAGACCTATTATGTTCTCTTTAGAATACACTGCTTCCAACTCACAGAGACATTCGTTTCGAATGAGACAATATAAGCTCAGTGAAAACAACTGAAACGGAGATGGAATTTGTTACAAACCTTCTACTGTATTTGTTAAAATGCTGGCTATGCTCATTGCTCTTTGCCTTTGAGAAGGATCTTCTAGAAAGTCCATGGAAACATGAAAAGAACTTGACCTTCTCTTTCTCATTTCAGTTTCAGTGGTTGTTCCCTGTAAAGAAAATGCTAATGTATTAAATGATTAACTTGAGCAATATGATAAGTGAATAACCAATGTGACACTGTGAAATTCATGAAACACATGCGACATGCACGTTCATATTTAATTGGTGATGGCAGATATTGCTGACTTATTGTATCATTAGCCTGGAATGTCCAAACTGTTAACCATTTACTCATATAGCAAAAACTGAGGGTTTTTTTCCTTACCCTCTGATTTCATAATTTTATGAGACATAATGTAATTTGGATATGATTGATAAATTTGTGAGAGACATATTTAACAATTTCCTTATTTCTGAACTAATAGTAAAAAGTAGTAACTTGAAACGACATCTAAATGATCAAGGCATTTTACGTTGAGAAGGTAGCCCTTTATTTTTAAAGAAATACAAATAATTACAACACTCGTAGCTGCCATCTCATTTTCTGGACACAAGACATAGATGATCATTGACAACACAAACTGTATGTTAAAAAAATAACAACACATGCTGCATGGACAACAGTTTCATCCAGGGTACCAAAGCAATAAGTCATCTAATTCTGACTTACTCATGCCTCACCATGCTGATATATTTCCAAGTCTAATAAGAGGCAGCATGTGTTTAGAAATTCCTCATCTGGGTATACATTCACAAACACATAACATACCTTTGTACACAGACAATTCTTTTATCTGCCTGTATTAATATTTTTTTGTCTCTTCATTTAGATTAGTTTTGAGAAGACCTATATCAGCATTTTTTTTTTTTAGTAAGACAAATATGAGTACTAGAAATTTTAAGATAATATTGAAGCTATCTATTTAGGCACAGTGTTCTTGAAAATCTTCTAAACTAAAGCAGAGCTATAATGAAGAAGCCGTTGGAAAGATTTATTATACACCCTTTACAGTTAAACATAAGAATCGTTCATTTACTCTTACACCAGAGCTTTAGAGGATGTCCTGCTGTCTAAGTTCAGCATGGGTATATAGCAAATCCTCCAACTGGAAGCAGTCATTTACTATTGTGTTTAATTTATCCTTAGCAAGTTTAATAAGTAAATGCATTCAGGTGTTATGCAAGAAGGTGCTGAGGCCTTAAGTTTTAGTTGGATACTCTCTTAAAGATATTAAAAGATGCAGGTGCATTCACAGCTTGACCAACCAGGAATCATTCTCAAGGGGTTCCATTCTGTAGAAACACTGGCTGGTGCAGCAATAATGGGCCAGCCATGCCTGAACTATTTAAAACTTCCTTACATTGTCATCAGTAGCTGGCTTATCTATTATCACCTCTGGTAGAAGCTGTCCAACAGGCGATGTAGGAACTGAAGGTCCACCAACCAAGGAAACCACACCATTGCAATCCACAGTGCTGTGCATCTTCCCATTGGCTGGAAACACGGCCAGCATCCGGGACGACCTACTGGTCTGACTCAGGTTACTGTTGCGTCGCTCTCCATGTCGTTGGGGCACAAATAAGGAGTCTCTGCGGCTTTCATTATCCTCGAAGGTGCTGTGTTCATCATCAGCAAAGTCATTCTCTGATCCCACATCCTTTGCTCGCCCTCTGAAGCTGAAAAGGCTTGTTCTGCTATTTCGCCTTGGAGAAAATAAGGAGCCACGGATGCTCAACAAAGACTAAAAGTTTGAAACCAAAAAAAAAATAATAATAAAATCATATTAATATGGCCATTTGGAATGTGCTTTTATTTTGCAAGATTAAGTTAAAGGGGACTTCAGCATTCAAAACAGAATGTGATTCATTCTTTTTTGATTAACATTCTCGTTTTATGTGCATTTAGATTAAATTAAATTACTTTTCTAAGAGACGGTTTCTAGCCCTTGAGATTAATGACTGGGGAGATAGATCGCAAGTTAAAGATATTGAAAAACAAAACCCTGAACCACCATATTTCATATTCAAAAGCAAGCATCTTTAGTACCTTACTACGGACATTGTAAACAATAAATATCAGTAGCATGACCTTGACAGGGGCAAGTTTGTTTCCGCTGCTCTTTCCCTTCAAGAAATCTAACACTTTTCACAAATTGTTTTAGTCTGTCTTTCTAAAATCACTTTAAATTAATTATTGTTCTTGTTGCAGCTAAAAGGCACAGTGTCGTTGGAACTTGAAGACTTCTGAAATTCAGAGTGATGTGCTTTTTGATAAAGTATACCATGACTAATATTTTCAGAAGCATGCATGATAGTTTATAAAGTAGTCAGGGGTAAAAAAGCAATATAAAATAACCAAAAAGACATTACTGATCAGTTATCTACAATTGTTTTTCTCATTAAAAAGGCTGCAGACCAGAAAGATGAAATGTCATTAGTTACAACAAGTACCAGCAGACAGGTTCAGCTGAGAATCTGGGTCTCCTGACTTTCAATGCAGTGTTATCTCAACTACACCCCACTGTAGATTTATCTGTGCAAACTAAGATTTTCTCATAACTATGTACAGAAAGGATAGGTTTAAATATAATAAACACAGCAGTCAATTCAGCTGATAAAAATTCATAAGTTGTATTTAATTCCTCCCCCTCTCTTCAGTGTTCTAATTTCCATCCATGCATCATTTAACTCAGCAGTGCCATACCTGGTGTGGGGAGGAGTACCTCTTTTCATATGTCAACCGATTCCCTTCTATGGAGAAGCGAAACCCTTTCCTCCTGATGCTGTCTTCAGATTCAGATTTATGGAATTCATCGTCATCTTTCTCTTCTCCACCAGACTGCTCTTTCTGTTTTCTTTTCTTTCTCCGATTTCTTCTTTCCTTTGCACTCTTGGAACTCAACTTGGAGGCTTCAGATGAGCTGTCTGAGAGCCCGCCTGCTGCACTAGGTTCTCTGGAATGCACTGAGGCAGTTACAGCCGCTGCCTGCTACATTGAGGAGAAATGGTCTTAGCATGGAACTAGAGAAGACTTTACCTTTAAAAAAATAGCTAAAGTATTTGCAAAGCATTTTAAAAAGAATTTAGCTGACTCCAGCTAATCTTACATCGAAGAAACTCTGCAAGTATAAAAGAAAAATTTTTTTCTTTCCATCTAATAAAGGATTTTAGAGTTAATTTGGTTTTCTTTGTGATAACATTGATTACATTTGTATGATGTTTTACAGACTGCATATTCAAAAGGATCAATCAGACAATAACAAGAACATAAATTCATATTACTTTTGGGATTTGCTTTACTCTAAAAATTGGTATCTAATTAGCACTCTTTTTTTTTTTTCTCACTGAAAAAAAACTGGAGCATGGAAGAAAAGCTGATCAGTAACTTGGGGTCTAATCCAAAGATAGGAGGAATGAGATAAAGAGCTGAGATCCTCTTTCCAGTTACTGAAACAGGGTTGTCCAATACTCTCACAATATTAGCAATCAAATTTATGGAAGGTGATAAAATCCCTTCCTTACCCCTCCACAATACTCTATTCAGAAGACTGGAGAAGGGAGGGTCAGAAGTTTCGGCTAAGCAAGACAAGATGTTCAGTTCTCCAAAGACCATCCCTGGCTTCTTTAAGTCGGCACTGGTTCTTGCTGGCCACATGGTCATGGGATGAAAACAATGCTTTTTGATCACAACTTGTACTAGCTCTAGGTTGGCACTCTTTGATTCTTATCATTGTTCCAAGAGTACTCTCAATACAAGGACTCTTGCAAATAAATTAATACTCCCCAAACAACTTTCTTCTTTAGTAAAGACAGTGAGTTTCGATGCTGAACGGAAAGAGTAAGGAAAGATGGAAGTGATAAGAAGGGCATTTGATTGTACTGTGAGTACTGACATCTCACTACAAGAACAAGTAATTCTTAGGTTCCCTGATCTCCATAAAAATTGGTGACTTTCATATGCTTATTGGATACTGCTGTATCAGAGAACATTACATTATTTGATCACTTTCTTATTTATGTAAGAAAGGCAATTAAGCAACCACATTAAAAGACAACATACTTTTGGTTAAAGAAAGTAATAGACAATCTTCTAAGAAGCACATGAACATCTTTTTATATAATAACCAATAAACTTTTTTCTAAGAAAAGATGATTTCTTAGGATTTTCTTCTAATGCCAGTATATTCATTCAGTAAGTTTCTCACCTGAGAAGACCCCAAAATCACATTTTCCCTTGTATTCTAAAAATTTTAAGATGATTAAAATAGCATGAGAGAGTTCTATTGTGGTCCATATTGTAAACATCTTAGAATAATTAAACTAAATGACTTATAGATGATCAAAACAGTGTAGAAATCCTTACTAATCCCCTATACTACCAGCTTCTCTTAAGTACAAACAATTATCTATCTCTCACTTTCTCTCCAGTATTTTTGTGACAACCAAAACAATAAAGAAGGTTTGTACCATGAGACAGGACATATTTGATTTGGTGAATTTACCTGAGTTGATTTGGTGAATTTACCTGAGCTGCTTCCTGTTGCTTTTTAAGCTGTTCAAGCATTTGCTGAAATTCAGCCTCTTTCTGTTCTGCCTCTTCTAAGGTGGCCTGATTCTGTTCCTCATAGGCCATGGCCACCACAGCCAGGATCAAATTTATTAGATAGAATGAGCCCAAGAAAATGACCAGCACAAAAAATATCATGTATGTTTTTCCAGCAGCACGTAATGTCTGAAAATAAGAACACCAGAATTATTTTTTTCAATATTATTTCACTAACGGGTGGCTTTACCTGTCTCCAACTTACTGTGTGTCTTATAGGACTCTGATATAAATAATAATTATGATGTTCACAGCCCCTCCTACCTCGTTGACTGTCTGTTTCTTTAACATCATCCTCTTCCTTCTCCCCTAACTCATGCATTCAACATTCTGATGTGTAGGAGGGAATTCTTGGATTTATCAGGAATAAAGCAGAGTCAAATAAAGTACATGGAGATCTCCATCAAAGAGCTGAGGCTTTGAATAAAGTTAAGGAAGAGACCAAAGTTATCCTTCTACATCTGCTTGTTCATTTTCATCACCTGCCACCTGAAGGATGATACTTGAGCGGGTAAACAGAGTTGAGGGGAATATATGCCTTCTGTTTAGGAGGATCTGTGTCTGGGAAGGGTGGGAAATAGGATTTGAGCCAAGGGGAAATGAGAGAGAATTCCTGCTCCTGGCATTGCTATGCTTAATATGTGTTATAATCAATAGGGTAAAGAAAGTCAAATCTGATTTTAAGCTCTGCTCTTTCCACCATATTATGGTGTAGTTTGGATTTCATAACTAAGCTGGTTTTCTTATATACTTCCAATTAAACACAATATGTGTCTCTTCAGGTCTCACCAGTTGGTAAAGATTTTCCCAGAAGTCCTGAGTCATCAGTCGGAACAGGGACAAAAAAGCCCAACTGAAGGTATCGAAGCTTGTGTAGCCATAATTGGGATTTCTACCAGCTTTCACACACATGTATCCTTCTGGACATTGGCTGTAAACGTGGCAAAAGAAAGTATTATAAGAAATTCTGCTGTCTTTTTATTCTGGTAGAGTGCTATACTTATGATATTGTTTAGCCAGGAAGATTTGCTATTTCAAGGGATAAAAGTATGATAAATAAGCAATTAATACATTTCCCAACTTTTGACTTAACATAATTTTACTATCCACTTGACATCATCATTAAAATATTGCATAGCATTTCTAGTAATATTTTACAAAACTATTTTCTGTTGGTAATTAGTGTGTTAACATATGTCTAGTTCATTTTCCTACCATGGATAATCCAGAGTCGTCTCATAGCTCACATATACTCATCTAAGGGAAACAGCATTAGAGCTAAAGTATAACTTCTTGTTTTATGAAACATGAAAGCTTGTCTAATATTTAAATAATCCCTCACCTTATAAATAACCTTAATTATAGTAAATTAGTATGAATAAAGTTACTTGGCTGTTATCCGTCAGTTTGTACAAAATAAGAGAAAATACACACACACACACACACACACACACACACAAATGATTGTCTCACCCAGCATCTGAGCTATTTCCACACAGTAGTGCATCTGAAAAACCCTCCAGAAAATAATGATATCCTGTTTAGGAAAAAAAGTCACATGATGAATATTTGCATGACATTGCAAAATGAGAATAAGATCAGGCCGCTCTTTTAAAGTTCATAATTTTAAGTACATTATTATCATTTTAAATACATTATTATAGCTTTAAATACATTATATAATTTATTCAAAGGCACAATATTATTCCCTCTAAATATTAGATATTATATTAAGGAGATTGGATACTTAGCTAATAGTACAAAGCATTTGTTCTTTATGAATGTAAAATTAGTGATAATCACAGGTACTAACATAGTATTTTAAAGGTATCAGTGTTTTTTGTTTTTTTTTACGGTACGTGGGCCTCTCCCATTGCGGAGCACAGGCTCCGGACGCGCAGGCTCAGCGGCCACGGCTCACGGGCCCAGCCACTCCGCGGCATGTGGGATCTTCCCGGACCGGGGCACGAACCCATGTCCCCTGCATCGGCAGGCGGACTCTCAACCACTGCGCCACCAGGGAAGCCGGGTATCAGTGTTTTTTTTACCCTCCTCATGAAAAATAAAAATTTCATTCTGTAAAAGTAGGTAAGAATGACAGAGATTTCTTTGCTTTCTCAAAACAGCTACATATTTCAAAATAAAGGGATTTTAACTTTTCTGAACTGTCTTCTGTATTTTTTAACACTTTATAAATGACTAATAATTAATTATAATTTACATTCTACCAACTTATAGAATATATCATAGGCAGCTTATAGTAAAAGATGCATAAATCATGACAACTGCTAAAACAAGTGAAATAAAAAATAATTTTAAATATTGTACTAAAGCTAAAATAATTATTATAGGTGAATATTTCATTATCTCAAAGTTTTCTGTCTCTGGCAAATTCGTTAGATTCTTTCAACGTCCTGTTGAAGTGTCACTTCCTCTGTGAATTGTTCCTTGATAGCTTCTACTTTCTTCCCACTTAAAGATTGGCAAAATTAAGAAATCCTCTTACTGTGCTACCAGTAACATGTATAGCCATTATTATTACATTCACTGTCTTATATTGTGATTATTTGCTTACAAATACTGTTCCTCCTTGAAAAAAATGTCTAATCATTAATTATTTCCATATTACTAGTGTTTGGGACCTAGTAGCCTTTCAATAAAGTTTATTGAATTAATAAGTAAAGGGATGACAAAAAGAGAAACACATGAAATTAAAGAGTCATTTTGCAAAAAGGACAATTTTGGATTTCGTAGGAAAAATATTTTCTAGATGCTAAATTTTCTGAGAAATTTATTCTATGTATAGTTCTGTAAGAGATACAAAAATACATAATGGAACTATTTTAATCTTCAATGTCTTTACTTCTCTGAACATAAGAAAATTAAGATACAATTTCTTAACTTTTAAATGAAATTAAGCAATGTGAAAGGAATATGACAGTTTCTAGATAAATTTTCTTTTAATTTATTTATTTTTGGCTGTGCTGGGTCTTCGTTGCTGTGCGCAGGCTTTCTCTAGTTGCGGCTAGTGGGGGCTACACTTTGTTGAGGTGCGCAGGCTTCTCATTGCGGTGGCTTCTCTTGTTGCGGAGCACGGGCTCTAGGTGTGTGGGCTTCAGTAGTTGTGGCTCGCTGGCTTCAGCAGTTGTGGCTCGGGGGCTCTAGAGTGCAGGCTCAGTAGTTGTGGCACACGGGCTTAGTTGCTCCGCACGTGGGATCTTCCCGGACCAAGGTTTGAACCTGTGTCCCCTGCATTGGCAGGTGGATTATTAACCACTGCGCCACCAGGGAAGCCTTGGACAAAGTTTTGATACCAGATATTTATAAGTGAAGTTTTGTCCATTAAACTCACTGATCTAGAAGTTTAATCTGAAGAAAATATAACTTTCAGTCATAATGTTTATCTTTAATTTTAATAAATTTAATTTTCTATTACTTTCAAAAATAAACCATTTTATTTATATTTGCATTTAGTTTAAAATAATCTTTGTTCAACAAATGGAATATTATTAGAGAAAATGATAAGAAACAGATTTTTAGGGCTGAAAATAGCCTCAGATATTCTTGACTTCTTTTATTTTGAATGTAACAAAAATGGAGTCCAATAAATTTTCCCTAGAGTGAATAAATCCTAAGTGACATCCTCATAATCAGTTCCTTGATCTTAGACTAAAACAACAACAACAAAAAAAAACAGATTTCAGGGAGTTGGTGACAGCAGTGGGCTTATAAGGATCATGTGAGGTGAATAAGGGACATTTCATGTATTCCTCTGACGTGTATTTTTCTTAAGGCATTTTTCTTAATCCAGCGATTTACAATTATTTGCAAATTATTTGTTGGCATGTCACTAACATCATGGAAGTGTTCATCTGTATCAACCAAGGTATTTTCCAGATCTATAACTATAAAAAGACACTGATTAGTTTTTTTATTATGCTATCATTACTTTAAGAATTATCAAACCACCAGTAAGTAAACTTTATGACTAATCCTACTTCTTCCACATAACCAGTCACTAAGACTTTCTTTCTTCTTTGATTTTTTCCCTAAGAATTACTCATCACCTTAAAATAATAGATACAGCTATATTTAAGCACATCTAGAGTCTAAGTCTTATATATTTAATATTTTCCTTTAAAAGGACATTCCCTTTCATGAGTCATGTTCTTTCTCTCTGCTTTTGAAATATTGCTACTGGCAGATGCTAAAATTATATGATAGAAAAAGAAATGGTTAATTTTATTGTCACTTTAAAAAGAGGATATCAGGCCAATTATTTTTTCATCCTTCCAGAGTAGACTATTTAAGCATTTGAGTATTTTGTCTAAACTCTTGAAATAAAGATAAACTGATTCTCATAACTTCACAGTTTTATGACATTTTAAATTTCTCTCTCCTAAACGTTGATTCTCATTTCCTTCTCTTTGATGTAATACTACTTTTAATTCTTATTCTACAAATGTAAGAATAATGTTAACCTTTAGGTCTCACTTGCTTTCCATAACACAACAATAAAAATAACCTGGTAAACTATAAGCACCCTGGAATCATGTGCCATCACCATTATTTTCCCAGCATCCTGTGCACTTTCTGGTACATAAAACACATTCTGCAATTAGTGTTTATTGGGTTGCATTTGCATAATACTTTGGAGTTTACAAGGGTTTTCAAATACTTTATGTCATTTGATTGTCTCAAATGAGACAACATACAGCATTGTACACTGCGATGAGAAGAATGTACAGCAACCCAATATCCTAAGAAAATTTCTTTCAAGCTGAATTTTTCAGCCTCCCGTAGGGTTATCAATAAAATAGTTATCATAGTTATCAGTAAAATAATTAAATGTATGTGCAAACCATTGGAAGGTGATTAAGAGATCACAACCTGTTATGAAATCATTTAAAAAATTTTCCATGCCTAGATGGAAAGATGATCAACAATGAAAAAATAAACCTACATAACAGTAATTCTTACTTGAATCTTGAATATATGATTTCCAGTCAAACTCAATGAGAGTTTCGTTTACAAGTGTGCCATTGTAATTCACAGTTATATTCTTCTCTACACTATGTTCCTCCAGGGAAGCATTGGTGGGAGGCCATTGTACACATTTGTTCCGCAGGTTGCCCATAAAGAGCTGCAGCCCAATCAGTGCAAACACGCTCAGACAGAACACAGTCAGGATCATGACATCTGAGAGCTTTTTCACAGACTGGATCAGGGCCCCTACGATGGTCTTCAGGCCTGAAAGAAAGAAGGTTATTACTATGAAGACTTAGAATGTCTGAAATACCAAAAGCTTCACAAAATTTTCTTGAAAACATACACTCCATGAATAAGTGCGAAAATGATTGCAATGCTAGTGGGAGAGCAACATTTCATGGAAGGCTGAAGTGCTTATGGAAATAAACTCTGGAAATGTAAAAAAATCTAAACCATGAAATGAAGATCCATATCCCATTAGGTTGGGAGAAAATAGCTGGAAGTTCATGGTCTTCACAAAGCCTCTATTAAGGTCTTGTATTTCTCCGTTTTGCTGATGAAACTTGCCCTATACTTCCTTTCATTGGGACCAGTTGTCAGTTCTATAACAAATTACATGAATAAAAATATTTTAAAATTCCTATTCATAAGTAGGAAAGGTTTTGCTATAAAACTGGAAGTGGTTTGGAGTATAATTGCACTTTAGGATAATAACTCCTTGGGGAGTTCCCTGGTTGTCCAGTGGTTAGGACTTGGCGCTTTCACTGCTGAGGCCTGAGTTCAATCCTTGGTTGGAGAACTAAGATCCCGCAAGCTGCATGGCATGGCCAAATAATAATAATAATCCTCCATGCAGACCCATGCTACTCTTTATTATCTTATTCCCTTCTCTTTTTAAGCAATATTAAGATTTACATTGTATATACATTGTCATCAATGCCTAAAATGAACAAGAAATTACAGACTGGTACATTTGATATGGAACAAATCCTTGTTATGACTGATGTGGAGAAAAAAACCGAGGACATCTCTAAATGCAAATCACATAGACTGTATATTACAGTGTCTCATGCAAGAAATTGTTAAGCTCCATGGCTGATGAAAAATGTGAAAATATAAAATTTTATGTTCAAATAATGAGTCATTTTCTGAGTAACACCCAATTCTGATAATTATGATTTTGAGGATTTTAATGATTATGACCCGATTTTCTGTAATGCTGAATGTCAAGAAAAGAGATGGTTGCTGAAAAAAACATGACCGGTGAGCCTCAGTGTTTAACCCTCACCTGGAATGACTGAAATTGTTTTCAGTGCTCGGAGAACTCTGAATGTTCTCAATGCGGAGACATTGCCCAGGTCCACAAACTCTGTCACATATCTGTAATAGGGAGTTCACACACAAACACAATAACAGAATACAAAGAAAGAGCTGTAGGTGCAAGGATCCTTATGCTTTACACTGATCAGTTCTTACCTGGAATTACAGATATAGTTTTCAAAGCTCTCAAGACTCTGAAAGTCCAAAGAGCTGAAAAATTGCCTAGGCTTACAAATTCTGTTACATACCTGTAGAATTAAATCAGAGTATTCAAGATTTAAGCAGGATTTATATTATTTGCTTGTGTCTTTTATAAAGACCTTCTTGGTGATTTCGAATGATAATATTGTAAGTAACAATTTAGAAATTAGGGTTTATCACTATGGTTTTCTTTACTCAGATAATTTAAGGCTGTTAACTAGATGTAAACTTCATAATGTACACAGTCCTGTTGCCATTTCAAAAAGCAATAAAATCGATATCATGTATAATTTAGGAGAATTAAGTAAAAAGAAAATAATTCTTGGCTATAGTTTCATGGAATTAGTTTTTAAAAAAATACATGAAACTCATGAAATCATCCAAGAGAAATTTAGACAGATTGACTTATTGCCTATCTGTATGTGATCAGGATTTCCTAGTGTAACTCTTAAGTGAAAGCTAGGCAAATTAAGAACAATATTTTATGGGGGCCCAATGGTTACTCCTGCCATTACTGCTATTTTATTCTCAAGAAACAGTAGCCCCAGTATGCCTTCTTCTGAGCTGTGGCCAGAGAGAATGGTGAGGAATCATCCTGACTAGATATGGAATTAAGATGAGATAGGCAGCATCCGTAGCCCTGAGAATATCAGCACCATTTCTCCTCTGCCCAACCATCCACCTCCTTACACCTGTAAGAGGCCAAGAATGTCAGCTCCTGAAGGATGAGAGTGAACTGTATTGGTCCACCTTCCTCCACACTCTAATTTTACCTACTGCTGAGTGGCTTTCTGTTACTTTTCTGAGTGTCTTCTTCCTCGGGGAAGAATATTACTAGACAAAGAAAAAAGATAAGCAGGACTGCAAAAATTGTGCATAATACTGAGTGTATCTGGATGGGAAATAAGGATAAGAAGGTTAATATAAAGAAAAAAGGTGAAGAAAATTATAAAGGGAAAGAAGAGGGAAGAAAGGAAAGGGATCAGGTAAGATATAGGAAGAGGCAGAGAGAGCGTGTTTGTTTATATGTCTTAATTATCAATTGACTGATGAAATAATTTAATATTAAATACATAATATATTAACTACCTTATTTTTTCTATTAGTTTGATTTGTAAGAATATTTTGATGTTTATTTTCTATTATTCTACCAAAGAAGCTGGGGAGAGTGTGTGATGTGGGTAAGGTCAATGGAAATCTGTAGGGTCAGCAGAATTGTTTTTGGCTGTAATTTTAAAAAGTCGTTTTCACAGATGTATTATGAATACACTTATGCTTTCATATTAGGGTGTGTGTGTGTGTGTGTGTGTGCACCTGTTGAAAAAGCAGCACGTATGAAATTTGCTGACAGATGTTTGTTACATGTGAAAATTGTAATTTCAATTACTGCAAAGCCTTTATGCCAAAGTGAAGTGCCACTTTGACCTCTGTTGTGCTAAATTAAAATCCAGAGTTTAAATATATAAATCACACTGAAATATTCTACAGTTAAAGCAAGCTTATTCTTTAAAAGCATGAGCACTTATAGAAGCCAAAATATAGTCTCTTTTGAAGCTTCCAAGAAAGGCACTTACGCAAATGTAATGACAGTGAAGTCAAGCCAGTTCCATGGGTCCCGAAGGAAGGTAAAATCTTCTAAACAGAAGCCCCTTGCAATAATTTTTATAAGTGATTCAAAAGTATATATTCCTGTGAAAGTGTACCTAGAGACAAGTATCCAAAAAGAATGGATAAACTAATCATTTTCTTTCACAGCAATTTCAATTACTTGTCACTCCATTAGGGGAATAGATGAATATTATAAAACGAATCTAAGCAAGTTACTATTATTTTCAAGGAAATAAAACATAGCCGTAAATTTAAATTCAACTCCCTAACACATGAAGAGTTGGCTTTATATTGTCCTAAGATTAGGGTGAGAACCACACACTGTATAAAGTGTATCTGAAATGTCTTAGTATTGACATACATGAAGAGAGCCTCTGAGAATTACCCAGTACATTCACATGATGGAGTAGCTGATCAACAATACTGCAGAAGCATAAAATGATTTTCCTTTAGAAAGTAAAAAAAACTCAATTTCAGCTATGTTTTATGAATGAGGGAACATTGACAAATTAGTTTCAAGTTTTTCTCTTTCTTTAAGATAAGCTCGGTTAACTTACTTGGAAAAAAGAATTTTGTTAACATCAAAAGTGGGTGAGTTTAATTAAGGTCATAAGAGGTGAAAATTTAGTTTAGAATAAAATACTGAGTCTTAGACTGGAAACTTAGATGTTTCCAAAATTTAAATCTTCTACTCAGTTTAAATGAGCAGAAATTTAGATACTTCCGAGTAGAAACTTAGATGTTTCCAAAGTTTTAATCTTCGACTCAGAAGTTGGAGAATGAAATCACAGCAACTAGGGCAACTTGAGACCTGTGGGCCTCACATGGTAGCTTTAATACTTTAGAAATCCTTTGTATATAAATTTTTAATTTTCTTCAGAATTTTTATCCCTTTTTTGATTGGGTTCAACCTGGAAGTTTCCAGGAAGGGAAAAAGCCCTTGGAAACACCCCCGTGGTGGTTGTTTTAAGGGTCAGCAGGCACAGAGCAATACTGGCTACCACGTTGGCCACGCAAGCAGACTCAGCGGCACTTATCACACATCTGGCCACTCTGTCCTCTAAAGTATCCCAGAACAGAGCCCATCAATACAGTTAGCAATGCATCTGGTTTCTGAAAATCCTACCCTAACTTTCACTTCAGTTAGCTTAGCCCTCAGTCAATTAAATTTTCAAGTTTGAAAATCCCAAATTTTGTGGGCTTTTTTTTTTCAGCAAATATTTTGGTGACCACATTTGAAACTGATATAGGCCTGGCATGGAGTGGATGTGTCTGATGGAAGTGAAAACTTTGTGAGGCTCAATATTATCCTTTTAGGGCAAGTGTAAGACTCACTGAATTCATCTGGAAATGAACTGGAACCAAGGTCTACTATACTGGTTCCTTTCTGTGGGTACTTTCATCACATTTGCTTTGGTCACTGTAGATCCTACAGGAAAAGTGGCGAGTGTCCAGGAATGATGGGCTTCTGGTAACCACCAAGTACACGTGAAGGAGAGAGATTAAATACTAAATACATATATATAGATATAGAGATATGTCTATATGTCTGTATGTCTATTCATCTATACACACACACATATACATACTCATGTAGGTCGCTTAAAACTTAAGCTGAACTTACTCTACATTCTTTGTCCAGTCAGGAGGGTTACTCATTGTCATAAACACACAGTTCGTCAAAATAGTGCACATAATTAGCATGCTGAATAATGTAGGTCATTGTTAAGGAACACACAAAAGAAAACCCAAATCCATGTATCATATTACATAAAACTAACATTGAAAAGCTCAACCTGCAGTTTGGCCAGGACTCAGGGACAAATACCCTATGGGCAAGTCATCTAATCTCTTTAAATTTCATTTTTGTCATCCATAAAATTTGGATAATAATATCACCCTCACAGAGTGGTTGTATAGATTAAGTGAGATAATGTATGAGAAAGCTTTATAAAAGTATAAAGTGTGGCTTTTGCTACTATTATTAAATCAATCTATTTACCTCCCAGAAGACTTTAGGGGGAAAACTGTGGGCACTTTGGAGTGGTACAGTTTTTGAGCAGAGAGCACTGACTTGAACTAATTTAATTGATTAAAATAGTAAATTGTTGAGGAAGGCACATCCTTGCAGAATTGTAATTTCTTAAATACATGTGATACAATATAGTTGAATACATTAAAATTTATATAGTTAAAGTACAGCATGGTGTTAAGGGTTGGGTTGCTTATTTCAGCTGAGTTTGTAAACGTGTAGCAGCACTGGATAAGACTGAAAGTGAATATTCCTTAAGGCCATGACTTAACATGATGTGAATGTAATTAAAATTCAACATAAAGGTGATCTTAGCAACATAAAAGTGACTTGGACAAGTCACTCAGCCTCTCTGTGCCATGGAAGCTTCTTGTATCTCTACTGAATTTTATGCAGTGGAGCTAATCAGGTATGGAACTCATAGTTTGAGGTACAGATTAAATGGGTTAATATGTGTGAAGTACTTGGAACAGGTCTGTATATTAGTAGACATGATCTAAGTGTTAGCTAAAACCAACGACTAACTATGACATAACAGAATTATGGAGCTGAAAGGGACCTTAAAAAACAACTGTTTAATCCCTATAATTTAGAAATCAGAGAAATAATGCGTAAGCTCTAAAGAAATTAGATAACTTGGCCACAGACTAAAACACATGTTTCTTACTTTCACATCCAGTATTCTTTCCACTACAGTTTACTGCCAAAGCAAAAATTTTCCGTATATGAAAAAGAAAGTTTTCATCCAATGACCACATGATGGCACTAGGAACACAAACTAGGATGAGGAAACCTCCATAAATGTAAAAACCCCGAACATATAAATTTTGTGTTTCAAATCTTTGATTTTTAATAATACCGTATTTATACCATAAGGAATCTCTTGCTATCAGTTTAGAAATAGAACGGATTTTTAGGTTTTAAAATCTTTTTTCAAAAAATCAGGTAGTGTAAGTTTATGATAATTATAACAGTATTTCTATATTTATTATTGCCAAAGTCATCAAATGAGACATAATCAGAAGCGAAGGTTTTTGCCAATGAATATGAACAGATGAATTTAGTTGCAGAAGCCTTTTTTAACACCAATGAGAATCTTAAAGCCAAATCCCTAAAGACCACTTGGAAATACAATCTTAGCGTCTTTCATTAACTTCCAAAGCCTTTATTAAGCAATCAGTTTTGCTCGGCAGAGTCATAATTCAATGACTTAAATTTGAAATTAAGCCAATATTTCAGTACTTCCTCGCAGATTTCATTAGGAAAGTTCAAAAACTAGCTAAATATTGGCCAAAGCCCCCTGATCTTCTCCCATGGAAAATATGCTTAAAGGTTAATTCTAAGGTACACTAAAATGCTTTGTATTATAGATAGCTCTGTATTGGCTCTGGATGTAAATTTTTTGCTATTATATCATTATTCACTGCAAATTCTAGAAAATCAGAAACTTTGTACCATATCTTAAAAATAAATATGGCTATTTTACACTAGATTTGTAGGACTTGATACATATAAGTGTTTTTAAAAAGATATATATAATGTTAAAGACTTTGATGTATAATATATACTTGAAAGATATATATATATATAGTACATATATAATATTAAAGACTATGTAAGTTTCAGTGACATCTATGTAATAAATTTTAAGAATAAGTCTTATATGACCAAAGAAAATACAAAATGAGAGTGATAAAACCACAGAATATGGACATTTCCCAAGTTAATTTTATATTTAGCTACAAAGCATTTATAGATTATGTACTAATAGCTAATACTGATCGCATGAAAAGGATATGAATGTACCAAAATCTTAATAGCTATTTTCCTAAGAGGATTGAAGGGAGTTAAAATGTACAGGGCAGAGGTGGCACTGAACCGGAAGATGGCCTTCCCTTTATTCAATACTATAAAAGTCTGTAAGATAGGAACACATAGAAGTATAAAAGTATAAACCATTTAAACTCTATTACCCACCTTCTATCATTTGTCAAAATGAATTATTCCAATGTTGCAACTTTCGATGTGCACCATGAAGACAAACTGTTACTGGATCTCTTCTTAACTAGAGACAACATCCAATGGTATAACTCACATTTGACTTGATACTTACCTGCAATTTTATCGTATATAAGACAGTTAGCCAAGATAAGTTATTTATTTTCTTAATATTTTAAATATATGAGTTAAAGGAAAAAGTCTCAAATGGGTGCACATATCATTTCATTCTACAGATCTTAGGACACTACGTTCCTTTTACAGCGATTTCAGCTTTTCCACTTTAAATATCTTGAAAATTAACGCTCTGGAATGCAAAATCATTCAGTAAAATAAATAATATTTTGAAATCAATATTCTTTTACCATTTCTGCTTATAAAATAAACATTATCACTCTATTTATAATAGGAAATAAAAGCAGCCACCATCAAACCCAGTCTTGGGTTAGATGGATGTAATCCAATAATTGATTTCTGGAGGCCAAGCTCCCTGGAGAGTATCTGTTGACCAGGAGTGCTAAACTCTGTATTGGGATTTCTGAGTTAGCTGACACACTGAATTCTAGTCCCAACTGGCTGCCTATTTCATGTAGTGTTTTCTTAGAGGAAAAGCTCAAAGCTCCTGCAGAATCTAGGATCCATGGACGTGAAAAAAACTGGCATTCTAAAAATTAGACATATTTGAGCACAATTAGCAGTGTGATACACATACAATCGTGTATCAAGGATTCTGACTCAGTGTTTCCTAAGACCTTTATGCACATTCAGATTGGGGGAAGTGGAACCCATTTCTCTATGAAGAACATATCTTGAGAAGGGAACTCCAAATCTTCTAAATTTAAACCCCATTCTTCAAAAATACTGTTTTTCTGACTGAGGACACATATCTGTGTAGATCACATTATGACATAGCAAGCATTAACCTTATATTTACTTTCTACTAAAAATCTTTGACAAGGGTTTATTCTCTACATTTAGTCTTCAGGTCATTTATAGATTTCTCATTTCTTTTCTCCTCTACCTTCAGGGTTTTCTAAATTGAAATAGAGTAATTACTCCAAAACATTTACTGAGTTGCTGTTTGAAAATAGCACTTCCTGGCTGGTATATGTAAGAGTGCCCTAAATCAGGGTTGTGAAAATGGTCCCCCAACCAGTGCTGGTTTCCAGGTTGTTCCTGATCTGTGATAAGATTTGAGAGTAAGTATTTAGAAACTTGTAAGACAATTTGACAGACTAATTTTACATCTGTTGAATGTAATAATAAAAAGACAAGGTGTATTTTGCAGGTCTGTTTTTCATTTCAACTTTCTGGAAATTAATTTTATTGTATTTTATAGAATAGCAATCACACCTTCACAACAGAGAGTTTGAGATGCATTGCTCTACGTCTAACTTTGACTCCATATTTCCACTTTCATCTTTGATGGACTGTGGGTCCAGAGTACAAAGAAAACTGTGTCACAATGTCCATTTATAGGAGGGGAAAGTTTCACCTGTGCTTATTGGAGGAGCAATCACCCATGTCTACAAGACTTAGTGCTCTTTTTCTCTGATTCATTCAGTGCCCCTGTCCCTAAATGGCATTGTGAGATCATCATAAAATGTGCACAGACTTCTCCAATGCAAATGCCTTTGCCCTAGGGAGTACACCCATGCAAGGACACAGAAAGGCTCTGAGTGAGCTAAATCAGGACCGAATATGGTCCACCTTGCAAACCAACTGCCTACACTTCCTTTCCCCAAAATTATGCTGAGTAAAACCTGATGGAAATATTGTGATCTGGGAGTGGGAGAGCCAGTAGAAACATAATGTAGAATATATCTTTTTAAAATAAGAATTCCCTCATTTCAAATAATATTACAAGCTTAATTTTGGAAAAGAAGTTACAGTCCATAAGGGGCCTAAATCATGGGCTGGAGGAAGAGGGGGATGAAGATGGTACTGATTGTCGCTCAGTGGATAAGAATAATAATCCAGCTCATCCTGAGGAGATGAGACCACGTGCAGAAGAGATCACCTGTGTCTTTGGCTCTGTGGCCACCCTCCAGTCCAAACCATGAGCAGATCTAACAAAAAAAGAAGTAGAAGAGATGGAGGAAGAGGGTGATGAAACCAAAGGCAAAGCTGCAGAGGCCAAAAGAAAGGGTTGGAGAGAGAAAGAAATTCTGCCCTAAGGACCAAGAAGAAAAAGAAGCAAGACTCAGAAGCTGAACCAAGAGGAACCCAAAAAGGCAGGGCAAAGGGCCAGAACTCAGCAGGGAAAAGCTAACGAAAGCCATGGCACCCTGATGCTGATAAATAATTCTCAGTCTAAAAGTCCTGTCACATAGAGGAATTAATATTTTGACACAAAAGTGAAAGGCAAAAGGACAAAATTCCCAATTGTTCAAGCCTTAGATGGAAACTTTTACTGATTTTAGGGTATATTTTCTTTATTTATTTAAAAAATTCAAAGAATGTATTTTAACTTCATATTTATAAGAAGTATGTGTACAGTGTGTAAGTGCTTACAATTAGAACGTATAATGGAATTAATGAGGTTTTCCTGTACAGCAATATTTGTTCTCCTTTAATTTTTCACAAGCCGTATAGATAGATGAGACATCCTTGATAGAGTTCCTGGGAAGCTGATGATAACACCAGCACTAAGGGACTATTTCAGAGGGTTTCTTCTGTGAGGACTTTGCTATTCCCAGGTTGAAACATATATTTACATACAAACTACACAAATGTTGCTTTAAAGTGTTTATGGATTCATTTTAAACAGCTGAATTATAGAGCAGTCCAATATTAGAATCTTGACTCTGTTACCATTTTTATGTCAGTAAATTCCATTTAGAACTTCAAATTTGCTATTTGTATCTTGTATCTTGTACAGATCTTGTATAGATCTTGTATCTATTTCCTCATCTGTCTGTATCCATCCTCCTTATATTTACTTGCACAGAGAAGAAGCCAAACATTTAGTTTCTAAGTGTTGAGGATTAATGAAAGGATACTTGCCCCTAAAGACTCTCAAATATATGTTTCTCCAAATAATGGTTTTGATAGTATTGAAGGGAGAAGAGAGTCAGTAGGGAACACTGTTTACTTACAAGTGGTCAAGTAACTCTAGAATTTTCAAACATACAGATATTTGCCTTCCTCATTTCACAGATAAGAAAGGGATCAAAAAGGAAAGAATTAAAAGACTAGCCAAGATGTTACTATTACCCCTGCCCCATTATTTTTATTGTGGTAGAATACACATAACATAAAATTTACCATCTTGTCCATTCTAAGTGTACAAGTTCAGTGTTGATTTTTCAAAGAATGTACTGAATGGCTTATTAGAGGAAAGTATTTTAGCATCCTTTAAGTCTAATTAGTTTAATACAAATTTCATTAAGGTAACTACTCAGGACAATTTTTATTGCATTAAGTCACTTCAATAGAAAAGAAAAACTTCAAAATTGATGGTGGAGGAGAAACGGCTGATATAGTAGTATCCAGCTTGAAACAGGCTTTTTTTTTTTTTTTTTTTTTACAGCCCAAGGCTGTAGGAAACTCATGAAATCATTTTAACCTGAGAATAACACTGTGCCTCAGAACCAATTTCTAAACAGCATTTTGACTGAATTAGAGATGAGATTCTATATATAAAAATATCACTTTAAAGACACATTTGTAGGAATGTAACTCTCTTCACATACTAGATGTTGATCAGGCTTGTCACTTATCTCTTCATGTATAGCTACCAAACTCAAGTAGCATTTATGAAGTCCCTATATGATAAGCTGTTAATATGTATGAGCGTGGTGGACACCTGGAAAGCAGCCTGGATCTAATTCTCAGCTCAGTCGTTAATTCAATTGACTTCAATGCAGAAGATTTGTGTTAATTGTTTAGCACAATATTTGCAAATCTCTGTGCTAAAGTTTATAGGGAAAACAAAGACCCCAAGTAGTTTGGGGTAGATAGTAAGTTATGACCCCAAGAAGCTTGAAAACTAGTAAATGTTCAACTATCTATACTAACGGAAGAAAATCTAGAAAGGTAAGTGAAGATTTACTTAGACTGGAGCTGCCCAATAGAAATATTACATGAACTACAAATCTAAGCCACATATGTGATTTTAAATATTCTAGTAGCCATGTTTAGAAAAAGAAAAAGAAGCAGATGAAATTAATTTGAATAATGTTTTCTTTAACCCAATATATCCAATAAATTATCATTTGGGGATGAAGTCAGTATTAAAAATTATTGAGATAGTTTACATCCTCTTGTCATATCAACTGTACATCTTCAGAGACTGAACTCACCACATTTCAACTACATTTCAAGTACAATAGCCATACATGACTAATGTCCACTGAATTGGGCAGCGCAGACCTAGGTGTAAACCATTCATTGTACTGCCAGTTCATACTCTCTTCAGCAAGACTTGCCAGGTAAAAGTCAATTCTAGCTTTAAAGAAAACAACAACAATGAAAGCCCAAACAGGTAAATACCCCTGATAATCAAAGCTTAATAGTCTGGAAAGCAAATTAGAAAAACATAAGTAGGATTTGTTTTAACTTACATATTTATTGAGTGCAGACTCTGGAGTTGGATGCCTTGCTCAAAATCTGGCTGTGCTGCCTTCCAGCACTGAGATCCTGGACAAGTTACTAACTTTTCTGTGACTCATTTGCCTCTTTTGAAAAATGGGAATAAGTACACTATGTTAACAGAGGTGTTGTGATTCCAATTCAGTAGGTCAGATTCTGATGCCTAGTATTCTGTACTTTTAATAAATAACTCAGGTGAGTCTGCAATAGGAGAGCTGTAAATATGTTTTTATTAAGTTCTCATTTTGTGTACCTGGAGTAAAATCCTTCCCCTTTATCTAACTGCATAGTCAATAAGGAAACACTTAGGTTATAATAGTTTGGTAGGATTGCTATTTATGAATCTGTACCCATTTCTATTTAGTAGTCTTTTTTTGTCTCTGGGTTTTTAGAAAGTGTTTGCTTATTTTTTTACTCAGGATGGACACTGAATTTAACAAGCCATAGTTTTCCAGTTCCCTTTTAAAAATATGTCTATTATCTTAACTTTTCTTTCACTCGAGGGGTCTTGTTCCTTAAATAGTTTAAACCTAATGCTCAGCTTTGTGTTTATCTAAATGTTATTGAAAAATTGCCAAATCACAGGATTGACTCCAAATTTACTGCAATTTTACTGCTCTAAAAGTAAATGTACTGGCAAAAGCAAGAAATAACAGAGGAAGGTGAGCAATGATCATGAACAATAGAAAAATGCAGAATATACTATTGGTTGATTCCACTTATGCCTTAGCCTCAAAATTTAAAGAGGCAATTTTCAACTTGTACTTACACTGTGATCCAAAAATGTGTTTGGAGGTCAATTGTTTGGAACTTCGAACATATTTTCCCAAAGAAAGGAGATACATATATATATATATATATATATATATATATATGTATATATATTTTTACACATAGATTCAAAAACCTATGTAATTCCTAATTAAATAGAATTCTGTATAATGACAATGTGAAACTTTATCCCTGTGTATAAGCAAGTGTGACTCTGAAAATGGTAACAGACTTCTAAGCTGGGTTGCAAGGTATACCTCTCTCTCCTTGATGTTGCCCTGGCATTCAAACTAGGGAAATTCCCTGGCTCTATCTTCTGCCAGAAGTGGGGTCAAGTTTTTCTAGCTCTAAGCTGCTGGCTTGAGAAGAGGTTCCATCGGGAAAAGGCAGAATGAGACCACATGGCAGGAGGAGGGATGCTGCAGAGCTTTGGGTGTAAAGAATTGCATAGACAGTCAAGAGATTCCGATTAGTACACATCTCTGGGGACATCTCTTGTTCTGGGCCAATTCCAAGGCATCTAATTCTTTTTTATTTTTTCCTGTGAGCTCTCTAAATGGTTTCACCTACTTCCTTGCCTATCTTTTTTTTTTAATAACCTGTGGATTCAGGCCAAGATTTTCCTCCTTTTCTGGCTCACTGAGGGATGGAAAGCTTTCTCACAGCTTCTCTACCTGACTCTGAAGTTAATGTGCTATATTTTAAAAAATGTTTTCTCTCCCAATCTCATTCTATCTTAACCCTTAGATGCGGGATAATCAGCCTAAAGAACAACTTGTGGACTTGTGCCTCCTGTGGCCCACCAAGCGTTAATATCCAGCCCTCATCTAATTGCACAGGGGTCTTGTAGCCAGGGATCAAAAACCAAAACGCCCCACAGAGGCTAGGCAGTGTGAGAGACCTGCCAATTTTGGGCATGCAAATCAGTGATGCCAGATCTGCTATAGTATGAGAAATCCTAAATATGCAAGATTATACATGTGTGTGTACAATCTTCTGATTTATAAATCTCAGACACTAATTCAAAATTGTAAACAATATTGCATGAGGCAAACAAAAATGCGTCTGGGGGCTCAAGGCCTTAGAGGGTTTTTTTTTGTTTTTTTTTTAAAGAAGATGTTGGGGGTAGGAGTTTATTAATCAATTTATTTATTTTTGCTGTGTTGGGTCTTCATTTCTGTGCGAGGGCTTTCTCTAGTTGTGGCAAGCGGGGGCCACTCTTCATCGCGGTGCGCGGGCCTCTCACTATCATGGCCTCTCTTGTTGCGGAGCACAGGCTCCAGATGCGCAGGCTCAGTAGCTGTGGCTCACGGGCCTAGTTGCTCCGCGGCATGTGGGATCCTCCCAGACCAGGGCTCGAACCTGTGTCCCCTGCATTAGCAGGCAGATTCTCAGCCACTGCGCCACCAGGGAAGCCCTAGAGTTTTTTTTATCTTTGCTTTAAGTTCATGCAAAAGAGAAAAAGTTGTACCCAGAAAAGAGTCTGTAAAATTGCTGGTCCCTAGGCTTTAGCTGGGTAGAACAGTTGCAGTGGGGCCAGTGTTGGAGAGTTCCCCAGATGGGCTCCTATCAGCCAGGGTTACAGATGCTTCTGCCTCTATCTCAGAGAGAAAAATTATAGCCAGAGGGTGAAATGATAAAATCTGGGGGTCTAATATTTCTCATCCCTGTTATCTTCAGCCCATAGCATGGATGTGGTACACTATTATATGCTCAGCTAATTTTTCATTGACAGAAAAGGACTAATTCGTCCAGTTTTATTGCAGACTTTTCCGTGTGAGAACTTTGGGCAAACTCTTCCATGTCAATTTCTACATCTGAATGAAGATTATAACAATACTAACCTCAGGGTTGTTTAAAGGATGAAATGAAACAAAATGAAATAAAACATGTGAATCCCCTTAATGAATTCAAAGTGTCATATACACTCAAGGATTAAAGGATTAAAAATGTGTGTCTCTCTGGTTCTCAAATATACACACATACAAACACTTGTGTACTTGAAAGCAATGCCAATTCTCACATTGGAACTTTGCCGTTCAGTTTCCTTCCTCTCAAATTTCATATTCAGAAAACAATGCCATCCATTTGTTCCCATCTGATAAGCATTACACCTCCAAAATAGATTCTGATCCCATCCATTATTGTCTTCATTGTCAAAAATCTAGACCAAGCCTCCATAAAGACTCCCAATTTGATCTTTAGAAATGTGAGGTGGGGACTTCCCTGGTGGTGCAGTGGTTAAGAATCTGCCTGCCAACACAGGGGACACGGCTTCGAGCCCTGGCTCGGGAATATCCCACATGCCGCGGAGCAGCTAAGCCTGTGTGCCACAACTACTGAGCCCGTGTGCCACAACTACTGAAGCCCATGCACCTAGAGCCCGTGCTCCGCAACAAGAGAAGCCACCACAATGAGAAGTCCACGCACCGCGATGAAGAGTAGCCCCCACTTGCTGCAACTAGAGAAAGCCCGGGCGCAGCAACGAATGTCCAACACAGCCAAAAATAAATAAATAAATAAATAAATTCATTGAAAAAAAAGTGAAATGGACATTGTCACTTCTCTACCCAAAGTCTTCAGGGAATTCATTTTGCCCTTAAACTTCGAACTCCTTAAGATGTCCTAAAAGGAGCCTTGATCTAGCCCCAGGCCCATCTCCCCAGTCACATCTTACTCGCCTTTTACTTACTACAGTCCTGCTATATTACATGTCTTCTTACGGGCTATTCCCTTTCCCTGGAAGCCTTCTCTCCCTTCTTCTTTCTACCCTTGAGATCCCAATATAAATGCCATTTCTTTACAGAGGCATACAATCTAAGTTTCCTGAATCTGTCCTCTTTGGAAAAAAAAAGGTGCTTATCACCCTATTAGAATCTGGTGGGAAATATACTTCTCTAATTATTTTAGAAACTGATCCAGACCCCCTGAGTCTCAAAGATTTTAGTTTTTATAAAGGCAGGGGATGCCCCCAATTAAGCAGAAGTAGTAAAGCAACAAGTCAGGTTTGGGAAATACTGCCAGCCTAAGAGATGAGGAGTATAGCTGGCAAAGTGGCATGAGTGGAGGGGCAGGAAAAGCAGTGACAGGCTTATTTAGAGTCTATCACTGACTTCTCTTCTCCACTGGTACCATTAGTGTGACAACTGCAAACCCAGAGTAGCATGGTGATGAGCCATGGAAGCTGACGGATCTGGTTTTAAATCTAGTCTCTGTTACTTAATAGCTTTATGATCTTAGGAAAATTAATTTTATCTCAGTTTCATCATTTTATTTTATTTTATTTTATTTTTTTAGTCATCAATTTTATACACATCAGTGTATACATGTCAATCCCAATCGCCCAATTCATCACACCACCATCCCCACCCCCCTGCGGCTTTCCCCCCTTGGCATCCATATGTTTGTTCTCTATATCTGTGTCTTAATTTCTGCCCTGCAAACCAGTTCATCTGTACCATTTTTCTAGGTTCCACATATATGCATTAATATACGATATTTGTTTTTCTCCTTCTGACTTACTTCACTCTGTATGACAGTCTCTAGATCCATCCACGTCTCAACAAATGACCCAATTTCGTTTCTTTTTATGGCTGAGTAATATTCCATTGTATATATGTACCACATCTTCTTTCATCATTTTAAAACAAAGATAAGAATTATCTTGGAAGGACATGTCGGTTAAATAAGAACTGTAAATTTCCTAATGCACAGTGTATAGGGCAGAGCTACTGTTTTTGCTTGCCTTGCAGACCTTCTTCAAAGTCTCCATCTCTTCCTTTTAGAGAAAACCTCTGCCTCATTGTCTGGCCATGTGGCTTGGATGGAGCCGATCCACCCCTTGGCAACACTGGTCAACATGTGATGCTGATCTGGCCAATGAGAGCATCACAAACCCTTGGTTACAGTGATTGGTCCAGAAGAGGCCATGTGACCTAATTAGACTGAATTTCAGGACTTTCGCAAGAAATTTTGAAGAAAAAGAGAGCTCTTTTTCTTGGGGTTACTAGGCTGTAGGATGTTAGTTTCATACTACTGGTGGCTATTTCTATCATCTTTTGGGAAGAGCCAGCCTGTGAATGCAGCCAGCATAGGTGAATGGAAAAGGACTGTGTCCTGATGATGTTGTTTTAAGTACTGGATCCTTTGATATTAAGACCAGATTTACCCCATACATACATTTACTTGTTTGTTGCTTAGTTTGTTTTCAAAAACTAGTTTCTGTTGGTTTTTGGTCACTTTCACTTGAAGGGAAACTTATTAATATGGCAGGTACTTAATAAACGCAATCATTATTTTACTACCATCCTCATCATTTTGGGATTGTTTCTGAGGCAGAGACAGGGAGGTGACAAAGAAGAAAGGGACATAAGGAAGAAATAAGTAAGAGAAAGATTTGTAAGTGAACTGTAGTGCCTTGCAAGTAAGGGAGAGCCTGGGTGACTGGTAATTCTAGGAAAGCTAATGATATACAAAGAAAAATCATAAATATGACAATTCATGGGATCCTGAGCTTTTACCATCTACTTTTCTGATTTTCTTTTAAACTCCTTTTGCAAGAATAACTCCCTAATCCCAATTAAAAACAAAACAAACAACTCTCCCTACCCCATGTAACAATTAAAAACTCCTGTGGAATGACAAACCAGGCATGAATTTAAAATCACAAGTTCCTGTATGATTCTTCGTGCAGCCCCAGTAAAGAGGAAGCATGCATCTCTTTAGAGGAGCTGATAAAAAGGGAGAATAAATTGTCTTTAAACATCGAAGAGACAATCAAGGAAAGAGCACATTTTTAAATGGATACATTTCTACATTCCATAATTAACAAACACGCATTTTCACTACAGATCTAACATACCTCATTCTATTTCCAGTACCCTGTCACACTGTCAAAAGGATATTTTCTTCCATGGTACTAATGAGTCATCTGTAATTTTAAGAGAACATGAGAAGGAAGAAGTTTTCTGTAATAAAGAGTGGGTGAAGAATTTGAATGTATAGCCAAATGGTGCAAAATCAGCCGAAGCTATGAAAGGAAACTGTGAAAAAAAAAATCCCATGAGGAAATAAAGGTGTGTTCACAAGCTAAAATGTGCCTTGTCACACTGCTAAAGTAAATAAACAAACAAAAGGAACCCAACCTGGAATCATGTTCTGAAGACCACGAGACCAGAGTTAACATGGTATGCAAAATTCTGTGACTCTCCTCTGATAGCACTGTTATTTTATTCCTTAGTTCTTACCTCGGACTTCTGAAGGCTTAAAACATCTGAGGGTCTGGAAGTGCTTCCATGCACCACGAGTGTTCATGAGACAGTTGCTACTATTTCTCGAGTTACTACCACAATATCACTGACCATGGATTAAATTATTTTAACAATTTCAACAGAAAATTTGAACATTATATAATTTGTACATTTTAAGCTAGGGCAAAGAAGATAAAAATATGTGGGCATATGCCATCTGAAAATACACCATCAGCAGTGACATTTTCATAAGCTCACTGACACTGTAGAAGATCACAGTGAGCTTCACTGGGGTTTGTGTCCTTTCTATTCCTTACACGTAGATTCCTTATATATACACACCACTGTACTTTAACCTAAAACTTAACATAGATTCTGCAACCATTTTTTGTAATAGGCTTGCATTGTTTATTCTATATATTTTTAAGAAAGAATCCAGAGACTTGGGATATACATACAAAGGATACATTAAGTATTGTACTTGAGTTAAACCTTAGGGGAGTCACTAGCCTGATTAATATTTGCATATTACAACCCACTCAGGCAATAAAATGCACATCCCCAATATCAGTGATGATGGGAAATTTCATCCTAAGAAGCATTTTCCCCAGTGACATTTCCATCATTTCCTTTATCTATGCTGGGAGTACTGTGCATGTGTACTGCATTGTTTAAAGAAGATCACCCTGCCATCCTCAGATACTCAAGTCACTGAAGTGAAATTAGTCATCAAGTAGCAAAAGAAATATTCATCATTTTTTAAAGGTTATTATTTTTCTAAGGATTCCAGCTTCAATCAGAGGAAGCTAATTCAGAATTTAAGACTATTCCTCCATACTGAAATAATCCAATTATGAACAAAAATTTAAGACTGGAAAGAGTGTACACACAACCATAGAAAGTTATAAAACATGAAAATGCAAAAGAAGGAAATTTCCAACACATTGCTCAATCATGTCCTAAGCATGCCATGTTAGTTTTTAAGGATTTCAGTACTGCAAAAAGTTTCACTTGTATTTCTGTTGAATGACTTACATTTGGAGACTTGCTGGATGGCAGCTCAATGTGAAAGCAATGGATGTGCCTCACCTTGGGGAAACCTCCTTCTTGATAACAATATTTCTCTTATCATATTGTGCTACTTGCACTCTGTGATTTGTTCCAAAATACCAAAAGATTTTTCCTTCCTCACACAATATGCATTTGAAGATAAGGACAGAAGATATTAAAGGCAAGTTTGAATGTGAACCTAACAAAGTTTATAAGGGTTACTTCACCAAAAGAATCTGCCTGAATAGTCATTCCTTCAGGATTGGTCTTTTACCCTCAGTTTTAAGACCTTTCTTTTAACTATTTGGATGGGTCTGCATCATTTTGCTTTCCATCTGCCTTTATATCCTTTGTTATATCTCATTCATTAGAAACCAATTGTGGACGGCTTTGTTTGGGGACATTCCCTCAAGAAGACAACTTTTATCAGTCTAAAATCTCTTTAATTTAAAGGAAAAGATTAATTGGATGATCTCGTTTCTACTTGAAGAGTAGCTGCCCTTGTCAACACGCATTAGTTTGGTCTTTCTCAATGTATGCATTTATTGTTTTATAGATAAGAACACAGCACAGGAGATGGGATGCTAGATTTCAGCCCTGTTTGATGAAGTGGTAGACTCTGGGTGGCTTTAATAATTTTTAGATGGTGATTACTACTGGAGAGGTGGGGGCTGGATGTCTGGGGGTAGCAAAATGCCTGCTGAGCTTGGAGCCCTCTAACCCACTGTAATAGCAGCTCTAAATAGATTGGCTATGTCCAATGGCTATAAATAAAGTAACATACTTTAGTGTTAATGAATTTCTGGCTAGAACACATCAGAGTCATTATTTCAATAATAGAGTAATTTTAAATAAGTTAAAATGTATGAATAGTTGGATTATCCACATTTTTACTTTTTTTATACAAATAAACCCCTTGTAGTCTGCTTAATTTGGGTTTTAGCTTTTCAGATATCATATTAAATTAATCTCCAAAGGAGTGATTTAATGATAAAATTCAATTTTTCTCACAATTTAAATGGAAGTTATGAAACAGATCATGGCTTACCTACTAAGATTTAATAATACAATGCTAAAAAGCAAAGTTAAATAAAAGATAATGAATCTATGGAAGATTATTAATCTCTTCCTTCACAGTAAAATGGTCAAATCAGTTTTTAAAAAGGAAAAGTGTGTTACACTTAAGCTGGCTATATCCTGAAAAGTTTTTTTAAAAATCTGAACATAATGAGGTTTTTACCTCTGAAAGTTGTAGTAGTCAATGAGAATGTATTTACAAAACTGTCTCGAATCCAAATACTAAAATTCCAAACTTATGCACTTGATAAAAACTAACACAAAGCAGAAACTAAAAAAAAAAAAAAAAAAAAAAACCTAACACGATAACTGTGCCAGCAACCAAAAGCATCCCTAAATGTTTTGGGGGTATTTTTTTTTTTTTTTTTTTTTTTTGCGGTACGCAGGCCTCTCACTGCTGTGGCCTCTCCCACTGCGGAGCACAGGCTCCAGACGCGCAGGCTCAGTGGCCATGGCTCACGGGCCCAGCCGCTCCATGGCATGTGGGATCTTCCTGGACCGGGGCGCGAACCCGTGTCCCCTGCATCGGCAGGCGGACTCTCAACCACTGCGCCATGAGGGAAGCCCCACTGGGGGTGTTTTTAAGGCCCATGTTTAACTAAAAGATCTCATTTGCTTAATTACAATC
Source organism: Mesoplodon mirus (assembly GCF_964341445.2). Classification (NCBI taxonomy): domain Eukaryota; kingdom Metazoa; phylum Chordata; class Mammalia; order Artiodactyla; family Ziphiidae; genus Mesoplodon; species Mesoplodon mirus. The sequence continues at coordinate 81,209,575 of NC_138984.1, forward strand.
TTTGTGCTGTACCTTTCCACCAAGAGTTCACAAATATATTATTCTAGGTGAAAAGGATAATAAAATATTGCAAATTAACTAGTCATAAATTTAATCTAAAATCAATACAATAATCTTTTTTGATTTTATCTTTTTCTACACTTTTCTTCTTGGTTTGGTGAAATGATGGTCATAATGAAAGTCTGGGTGCTTACTATTTTCATTTCAAGATAGATATTCAAATATCATTTATATGTTCTTCAGAATACTATATTTTTGGTCATCCTTACCAATATCAATATATTTCCACCAAAAGATTAAATAATTTTTTAAACTATAGTTTGTATGGGAATGTTTTTTCCCAATTAAAAAAAGTGTCTTCAGGAAGTTAACTGATATATTATATATAACATAATATTTATATATAATATAGAAACTGAAAACCCTTGTGGCATCAAATTTTGTTCCATGAGAAATGAATACCAATATTTTTGAGGTCTTTATAATTTGTGATAATTTCAAGATTTTCAAGTACAGAAAACCCATAAATAGTAAATACAATCTCTGGGGAGATGTTTTTAATTTGTTAAATTAGCTGCCTACAACTTACATTTATTTTTAGGTATCTATCGTGGTGCATTTGGGACAGCTCCATCTGTTATGATATAATCAATTTATTTGTCATGTATATGCATAAAACATATGCAAATGTGTTTTATTTCCTAAACAGAAGGATACTTAGACTTTGTGCTAACTTAGCTTGTGTTGGTGCTATAACAGTCCAAGGTATACTGTAAGGCAATTAGCAGCAAAATATGCCTATAAAACACACTCACTTTTTTATTGATATAGTACGGGTCCAGGTCCTCCAGCGGCTCTGACACCATCCCTGGAGGGATGTCTCCATAAATAAAAGGAAGGTTCTTTCCAGCTTCCAAGTCACTATTTGGCTTTGGGCCATGTTCGTCATCATCTTTCTTGTCTGGTTTGGGATTCTTAGCCTTTTCTTCTGCAATGCGTCTTTCAATAGCTGCAAGAGATTCTCTGGTGAAGAAGCTGAAGCTGTCAGGTCCTGGTGGTACAAGCACTGTTTGCTCCATCTTGTCATCCTGCACATTTTAATCACCATTTACTCTGCATATGAAAGTCCTAAAAAAAAAAAGAGTACAGATATTTTAAGGAGATTAGGAGATCTTAGTATCTACAAACTCCTGTCATGAAATAAGAGCTAGAGGATTGAAATGTTCGTTTCCAATTAAATCCAAATGGAATTACTAAATATAAATTCTTTTTCTGTAGTAAGAACATTTAACTTGAGATCTTTAACATTACCCTTTTAACAAATTTTTAAGTATGCAAGACAGTATTGTCAACTATAGTCACAAAGTCGTACAGCAGCTCTCTAGAATTTATTCATCTTACATAACTGAAACGTTATGCCCAGTAAATAGCAACTCTCCATTTCCCCCTTCCCCAGCTTCTGGCAAACACCATTCTACTTTCTGCCTCTATGAGTTTGGCTTAACAAACATGTTTTCTATCTCGGGTTTGTTAAATGTCCCATGTTTATTAATTCTTATGCTTTGCCGAGACAGGAACTGTGCCATAACTTAAGAAAGTAGTTCAAGTATAGCCTTAATTAAAGTACATTAGCTAAATACCACCCCGTCCCAAATGGGCTGTTCACTCTGTGAGCCACCCAGAAGATGAGGATTTAGCCCCATAGAGACCATGGTTAGCTCATCAACAGGCTGAAGTGGAAAGGGAGTTGTCTCTGAGAGGATATAAAATCCAACCCTCTAATCTGCACAAATGGCTCCTGGCCAAGCCAGTCAGAACAGTTTGCTGCAGCCAGACTTAATGACCAGTCAAATAGCCACTGCTGTCCTGATTGAGCCTTCATCTATTCTGAGATACAGACAACTGGAACTGTGACCTGTCACATCATCAGCCATGCTAGGGTTGGCTTACTTAAACACGTACAGAAAGAGACGGTCCAAGGTTAGACAGATGCCATTTAGATGACTAAGAATGAGAGAAAGGTGAGGCTGGGAAGAAATTACTAGATTGGGCTGCAGGTGGGAGAAGATAGCTGTATGCGCAGGAGATAGCAGGATTCTCTAATTTCAGGAAAATAAAATAATCAGAAAGAAGACAGTTCCGTAAGTTAAATAGGAACTGAGGTGTTTTCCTTCACTAAAGCAATAATGATATTCTTGCTGATTCTATAGTCCTATAGTGAGAAACATATGAGGACCCAAGGCAAAAAACTCGACTCTGTGTAGCAGTCAGACTTGATCTGATGCCCGAGGCCAAATCCCAAATGTATTGTTTTAAGGCATATTTAATATCAGCTCAAATTTCACAGATATTACTGAGCCAAAACTTCTCAAAACCTAAGCTATCATTTGGCCACACGTTTTATTTGGACACTGCATTAACTCATTAAAGTCAGCAAGCTGGGACTTCCCTGGTGGCACAGTGGTTAAGAACCCGCCTGCCAATGCAGGGGACATGGGTTCGATGCCAGGTCTGGGAAGATCCCACGTGCTGTGGAGCAACTAAGCCTGCATGCCACAATTACTGAGCCTGTGCACCTAGAGGCCATGCTCTGCAACAAGAGAAGCCACTGCAGTGAGAAGCCACTGCAATGAGAAGCCCGTGCACCACAATAAAGAGTAGTCCCGGGGCTTCCCTGGTGGCGCAGTGGTTGGGAATCTGCCTGCCAATGCAGGGGACACGGGTTTGAGCCCTGGTCTGGGAAGATCCCACATGCCACGGAGCAACTAAGCCCGTGAGCCACAACTACTGAGCCTGCGCATCTGGAGCCTGTGCTCCGCAAAAAGAGAGGCCGCGACAATGAGAGGCCCGCGCACCGCGATGAAGAGTGGCCCCCGCTCACTGCAACTGGAGAAAGCCCTCGCACGGAGACGAAGACCCAACACAGCCAAAAATAAATAAATAATTTTTTTAAAAAGAGTAGTCCCCACTCACAACTAGAGAAAGCTGCGTAGCAAAGAAGACCCAAAGCAGCAAAATAATAATAATAATAATAATAATAATAATAATAATAATAAAGTCAGCAAGCTATGATACAGTTAATCGCAGCTTTGGTGTATATGAACTGCAATAATAAAATTGCTGCCGTAACTATCTTTTGAGAGGTCTTACAGGGATCTCAAATTTCACTGAAGGAGATTCCCGCTGCTGTGAGGTTTATAACCATGTTTTTTAGGGGGTGACCAGAAACAAGGAGGGATGGAAGTCTAAATTTGTACTCTCCATCCATTAAGTGAACTAACAAAACTTTCAGAGGTTATTACAATCTACCTGCAATTCAGCTTAGGGCCTGGAAGAATAGAAAAATTAAATCAGTAAATTTAAATCAATGGAAAAAGAATATTTTGCCTTAAAATTTTACTGCTCCCATAAGGCATCAGAAAAATACTGGCATTTATTTATTTGGAAGTAAAAGTTTAGGGATAACAAGCATGGTGCATTTTCTAAGGGAAGTTTTATAACATCAATGTATGTATGGTTTTATTTTTAACTAATTATTTTTTTGATAAAAAACATGTGTAAATGATATAAATTCAAAATATTAAAAAAGAAACAGTGTAAATTTTCCCTTCCATGTTGTTCTCCAACAATCAATTCCTGGTCCCAGCAGTAATCACTGTTATCTGTCTACATATATTTTTCCAGATATGTGATAGGTATGCACCAATCACATGGGTGTATGTATACTCACACATTTTCTGCTTAAAAACACATACATGGAATATTTTGCTATACAAACTTTTCTGCACCCTGCATTTTTCACTTAAAATATATATTAGCGTTCATTCCTTATCAGTTTTTATAGATTCAACTCTTTTTATCAGCTGCATGGTTTTCCATTTTTTGTACATACTATAATTTATTGAATCAATTACCTAGTTATGGGTATTCAGGTTGTTTTCAGTCTTTTGTTATTATAAATAAAGCTGCAATTAATATATTTTAAACACATACTTTAACATATATGTGAATATATTTATGGTATCAATTTCTAAAGTTGGAATTTGTGCAAAAAGTGAATCTTTAATTTTGATATTATCACAAAATAACTCTCTCTGAAGGTTGAACCAATTGATTCTCCTGACAACAGTGTAACATGGTGCCTGCTCATCTCCATCCTCACCACATAATGTGTTATCATACTTTCAATACGTTCAACCTGACTGAGGCAAAAATGGGGTCATATAATTGTTTTAACTTGCATTTGTCTTAAAATGAGAAAAATTGAACTTATATGAACTTATATGAGCATATGTTTAAGAGCTATATTTTCTTTTCTGTGACTGCCTAGTTAAATAACGGTCCATGTTTTCATTTTCATTTTCTTTTCCTTTTTAATCTATAGCACTTTTTAAGTACAACATGAACCATTTAATTTCAGGATATGGGGGCTCTAAAAAACATACAGTGTATGTGTTTTGACTTTATGGTGTTTTATGCTACAGATTAAAAACATTTTAATTTAAAAATGTTTAATGTTATGTGATGTTCAAACTCTAATTCTTCTTTGGTTTCTAGATTTTGTGTCATGCTCAGGAAAGCATCCACATCCCTCTGGAAGTGTGGAAGGACATATCATATATCATGTTTTCTTCTTGAAATTTTGTCATTTTTATGGCTTAGTTTTATAAATTTAAATCTTTGATCTATTTGGAATTTGTTTTCTATCTGGAGTGAGGTAGAGATCCATTTTTTCTAGTTGTCCCAACATTAATTACTGAATAAGCTAACTTCTCCACTAATGCACTATATATATATATATATATATATATATATATATATATATATATATATATATAAAACCCCCAAAGTCAACGACAAACTTTACAAACCCTAGGTATATTTTCATTAAAGTTAAGAAAAAAATCAACACCCTATAAACCAATCCAATTAGATGTGAGAAACAATTATACTATTTAATAAGGATGAAGGAAGTAAAATACAGTTATTCGCATATTATATGATTGTATGCCTAGAAAACTCAATAGAAACATATGAAAAATTCCTAAAAGTGGTGAAAGAATTGAGGTGTCTGAGTTCAAAGGTAACATAAAAAACTCAATAGATTTTCTTTATAGGAAAAACACAAGTTTAAAAATACAATGGAAGAAACTAGAAGCTTTCCCACTCAGATTAGAAACAAGGCAAGGATGTCCCCTCTCACCACTTTTCAACATCATACTGGAAGTCCTAGTTAATGCAATAAGCCAAGAAAAGGAAGTAAAAGGTATACAGATTGAGAAGAGAGAAATAAAAATGTCTTTGTTTGCTGATCACACAATTGTCTATATAGAAAAATCCAAAAGAATTAACAAAAGAACTCCTAGAACTAATAAGCAATTATAGCAAGGTTGCAGGATAGAAGGTTAATATACAAAAGTAAATCACTTTCCTATATACCAGCAATGAACAAGTGGAATTAGAAATTAAAAACACAAAACCATTCAGATTAGCACTCCCTTCAAAGAAATACTTAGGTATAAATTTAACAGATTACGTTCAAGGTCCAGGTGAGGAAAATTATAAAACTGGTCAAAGAAATCAAAGTACTAACTAGGAGATATTCCTGTTCATAAGTAGAAAGATTCAATATTATAAAGATGTCAATTCTTCCCAAATTGATCTCTATTTGTCCATTGATCTACTGATCAATGAAATCTCCATCAAATTATTTTGTGGATACTGACAAATTGTTTCGCAAATTTATATGGAGAAGCAAAAGACCCAAAATAGACAATAAAATAGTGAAGGAGAACAAAAATGTTGGATAATTGACAGTATCTGACTTCAAGAAGATACAGCAATCAAGAAAGTGTGGTATTGGTTAAAGGATAGACAAATAGATCAACAGAACAGAACAGAAAGCCCAGAAATAGACCAACATGAATACAGTCAACTGATCTTTGATAAAGGAGGAAAGGCAATACAATGGAGCAACGATAATTATTTCCAACAAATGGTGCTGGAACAACTGGACATCCACATGCAAAAAAAAATTAATCTAGACACAGACCATATATCTTTCACAAAAATTAGCCTAAAATGGATCACAGACCTAAATGTAAAATGCAAAACTATACAATGCCTAGAAGATAACATAGAAGAAAAAGTAGATAATCTTGGGCAAGGTAATGACTTTTTAAATAAACACAAAAAGCATGATCTATGAAAGAAATAATTGATAAGCTGCACTTCATTAGAATTAAAAACTTCTTCCCTATGAAAGACAATATCAAGAAAATGAGAAGACAAGTCACAGAGTGGGAGAAAATATCTGTAAAAGACAAAAGCTGATAAAGAACTGTTATCCACAATATACAAAGAACTCTTAAAACTCAACGATAAGAAAACAAGCAACTTAATTAAAAAATAGGTCAAAGACCTTAACTAACACCTCACCAAAGAAGAAATACGGATGGCAAATAAGCATATGAAAAGATGCTCCATATCATGTATCATCAGGGAAGTGCAAATTAAAACAATGATGAGATACAACTACCTACCTATTAGAATGGCCAAAATCCGGAACACTGACAACACAAAATACTGGCAAGGATGTGGAACAACAGGAACTCTCAGTCATTGCTATTTGGAATGCCAAATTGTACAGTTTGGAAGAAATTTTGTCAATTTATTACAAAACAAAACTTACTCTTTGCATATGATCCAGCACTTGTCTTCCTTTGTGTTTACCCAAATGAGCTGAAATCTTATGTCCATACAAATGCCTACACATGGCTGCTTATAGCAGCTCTATTCATAATTGCCAAAATGTGGACACACCAAGATGTCCACAACCAGTAGGTGAATGAATAAATAAACTGTGGTACATCTAGACAATGGAATATCTTTAGCACTGAAAAGAAATGAGCATCAAGCCATGAAATAACATGGAAGAAACTTAAATGCATATATTACTAAGTGGAAGAAGCCAGTCTGAAAAGGTTACATACCGTATGATTCCAACTATATAGCAATTTGGAAAAGGCAAAACTATGAAGACAGTAAAAAGCTCAGTGGTTGCCAGGGGTTAGAGGGAAAGGAAAGTTGACTAGGTAAAGTGCAGAGGATTTTTAGGGTAGTGAAACTGTTCAGTATGATATTATAATGATAGGTAAATGTCATTATACATTTGTCCAAACTCATAGAATTTTCAACACCAAGAGTGAAGTCTAATGTAAACTAGACTTTGGGAGATAATGATGTGTCAATGTAGGCTCATTAATTGTAACAAATGTACCACTCCGGTGTGGGATGTTGATAGTGAACAGTGCTTGTGTGGGTGCTGGGCATATATAGGAACTCTACTTCCTGCTCAGTTTTGCTGTGGACCTAAAAAATGGTCTATTTAAAAGGAGGAAAATACAATTGATGAAAATTTCCTAAGTATGGTGTAAGAATTTCTTAAAAACTTTGAATAAACCTAGAAAGAAATATAAATGGATAGGAAAGCATATCATATTCTTGGATAGGAATACTATATAATAAAGATACAAAAATTCCCTAAATTAGTAAGGTAAATGCAACCCCCACAAAATAACAAGAAAATTTTAGAATTATACAAATTTCTTTGAAAATTTATATGGAAAAATAAACACACAAAAATAACCAGAAAATTCTTAAAATGAACTTCAGTTTCAAATTCCTCTTTACTGTGAGAGCTGTGTAAGATAAAGGTGCTTAAAATTTCCAAATGATAGATTTTTTTCAGTAATTTGTTTATTTGTGTTTAGTTTAATTGCATTATAATCCAATAATGTAGCCTGTATCATTTCTGTCTGTTGGAATATATGAGATTTCCTTTTTGTTGTAATAAAGGTTATTTTTTAAGTGACTTCACCAAGAACACAGAAAGCAAGCTTATTCTTTGTTTTAAAGCTATAGAGTTCAACATATCTCAGTTAAGTTTACCTTTATTCTTACTTATTTAGACTTTCTATACGCACATGTTTTTGCTCTAGTTCATCTATTATGAATTGTGAAAGGTGAATTAAAGTCTATTTTTAATGTGTTTCTATTCTGCTTGTAGTTCCTGTAATTTTTGTTCTATGAATTTTAATGCTATATTATTTGATGTGTAGACATTGCTTATAATCCAATCTTTGCAGTGGGTTGAAGCCTTTATTACCTTAAATAGTCCTCATCTCACTTTAATTTCTTTCCCTCTGAAGATATCTTTGTCTGATATCATGTGGTATATCTTTGCCCATATATTTGGTTTCATCCATTTCACTGCTTTAACACTTTCCTTAATGTGTATATGTTTAGGTTTTGTCTATAGATGTATTTTAAATATATATGACTATTTTGGACAACCACTGCCTTTCAGAGGGAATGCCACATTAGAGATCATTGTCCATGAAGTGTGTGGATAGAACAAAACAGTGACTAAAAGCCTTCCTCTCAAATTAGTTTAGACACTGGAATTACATGTATATATGAGCAATTTAACCCATATTATAATGACATCATGCTGAGGTTAATGAAATTGTTTCTTCAACTCTAAGTAGACCTTATATTCAAATATTATCTTAAAAAATTTTATATTACATTAATTACAAGAATAAAAGACATTTAAAAAATTATAATCTATCCCATAAGTTTACTTGTGGAATATCTAAAAACTGCCAAATATAATTAAATATTAATATTTTAGCAGTAACATTATAGAAAAAGTTCTAAGTCATATTTGGAATCTGTACATACTTTACTAAAAAACAGAGAAATAAATCATAAGTTTTTCATTTACCCTTGAAAGGGAACTTCATTCTTCAGTGTAAACATTTATAACTGAATACTTCAAATGGCCCTAATTTATGAAATTATACCTCATGAGATATGGGGGTGGGAACTCACAAAATCTGTGGTTGTAGTTTTAGCTTACACCTTTCTCTTTACATGAGAACCAGCATTCAAATACATCTTTGGGTTGACAGAGGAGCCCTTTCTCCTTTCAAAAGAGACAAAACAATATAACTTTCTTGGTGAGAAAAGACTTTGAAGAGACATAAATATTTTCAAAATGAATATGAATATGCATTTAGACAAAATAAAAAAGAGAACTAAAAGAGAGAGAGAGAGAAATAACTAAGTAAACACAGCTGGGAACAAAAAAAAAACAGGAAGTGTATTATAACAGATAGCAAATCTGAAAGAATTTTTTAAAAAGTTGGGAATAAGTAGTGTAGTGGGCAATAGAAAAATGGAAGAAGAATTCTTTAGGAAGACAAGCAAAAGAAAAGTAGAAGCCAATTAGATAAGAAATCCTAAAGAAGATAAGAAAAAAAAATCCAAAAGAAAATAAATGGAAGCCAGAGGCTGGGAAACAAAAAAGGCTGTAAAAAAGCAAAGTAGAATTTGTGAGTGGAAAGAAATAGTCAAGTAATAGCAATAGCATAAATGATATTAACTAATGTGGGTGAAAGAAGAATAAGGGGAAGTTTTATTAGAATGTACAAGTATAAATAAAAGAAATGACACATCCTGATGACTCCAAACTGATATAAAAAGGGGGAGCTAAATCAAAAGCATTAGAATGAGATTTTAGTGAAATATTACACATTCTTGTAGGCCTTTGTAAGATTAGAGGGTTAATGATGATAATATTCTGTACTGTTTCTAAGATTTTCCTAATTCATTACATATATTATTATAATAAGTTTTATTACCGGATGAAGTTTTGCTTCTTGATGCTTCATATCTCTCTTCCCCTTAGAATATTACACATGCATTGCATATTGGACTTGAGTAAGCATTTATCACAGCCAACATATTTTCCTGAGGTAGCTTGGACTGGTGACCAATATGGTTTTGGTTAGCTGCATAGTACAGATAGAGGAGCTTCAATTAAAATAAACTTAACTCATGACATCTCACAGTTCAGACATCTTTGGGCATCTGAATTTTTCTACCCAAAGAGAGATATCTACAATAACTCAAATCAAGCATTTCATTTTCAGTGTGGCATTTCACATAAAAGTCTTAAACATGAAGGCAACTTTATCAATGTTTTGTACTTGAGGAAAGTTGGCCTTTTATAAGTTAATTACTATGCAACTTCTTTTGGGGAGCACCTCTGTCTGTGACTACACAGCTATGCCCTCCAAACAAACTTCTATGAAGCTATAGGTGATACTTTATTACTTATCTTTCTTAGTCCTCTGCTAATTTTTCTCTTTGGTTCAGAATCTGGGTGAGAAAAAGAGATGTTACTTAATGTTGCCCTTAAAAGATTCCCAACTTCCACAACTTTTCATTCTGATGCTATTGTGGATTTAGGTGAGGAATAATATAAATGAGGTAACTTCTCATGGAATTTTTTTGGTTCAACAACAGCCTTAAATTCCATGTTGTTTTTAAAGACTAAAAATAATTCGTCTCTCCACTCGCTGTGCCCCCTCGCCCCAACGTGGTAAGACAATTTTCTCACCTTTTCCTCCAAATTTCTACTGCTGCCATTATGATCGATTAGAATAATTACTATTATTTTATGCCTTATCTGACCATGGAAGAGATTTACAGGGGAAAAAAATCAATTGACTAATTGATGAGTAAACTAAACATACAGTCTGATGTTTTCTCAGGTTGTTGCTTTTAAGTTTTTCCTGACAGACAAGTGTACATACTATATGAAATCCTTCATATAATCATATTTTAATGTTGATGTGGAAGAGGTCCTTAGAGTTTACAGGACAGGTTTTCAGGCAGAGGAGAATTAGTTTGCCTCAAACCCTGAACTTCTGAAAGGTTAAGTAAGCTACTTTAAGACAATCAAAGATAAGTAAATCATAAAATCAAGAAATAGCAAACGTTGAAAGTTAGAAATCATCTAATCTATCCCTCTCATTTAATAGAAAACAAACTGCATCAAAGCAAAATTGACATTTCTTTGTTTAGATTTTGCGAGCTTCTTACTTCCAAAATAAATTTATGATTTGTCCAGGTCACAAGGTTATTAATGAACTGGATTCAGAAGTTTATTTCCTGATTCCCAAACCAGTGCCTGCCCATTTCTAATAGTTATGAGATAATTTTCAAGTATATACATGATTTTAAACTTAAGTAAAATGTATGCAAATATAATACAAGTAGCCATGTTAAATTAGTATTCATTCAATGAATTACATTTCTTGGAAAAACCCAAAACAAATCTAGTAAATGAAGTATTTTGGCAGAAATGGAAACTGTCTGTAAAAATCTGAAAAACACGAGACACCAAAAAAAGGCGATCATAATATTTAAATTTAGAAATTGTATTATGCAGGTTTGAAACCTGATGACATCTTTCCACAGTCAATTTATATTTTACTTCTGTAACTTTTTTATGTTTTGCTAAACCTATTTCTATTTACCACTGAGCAGATCACTTTGTATAATTCATCAGCCCCAATCAAAGGTTTTCTAACCAAAATATAACATAACTATCCAACATTATGTGAATAGTTGATGTGTCTTGACCACCTTATACTATATAATATGAAGTGGGGAAAATTCATATGTTTGCAATTTTGTCTTTAAATGGTTTGATTCTCAAACTGAGGAGAAACCAAACAGACGCTTGTCAAAATGACTGCCAGCTCCATACAGAGTCCCATTACTATTCTGGGGACATAATCCATCTGGGCGTGGCAGTTCATGAGGAAGTGTTTCAGTTGATTTTGTGGTGTTTCTGCCACTCACTTTACAAGAGAATGTTACTGCCAATAATGATAAAAATAACTAGGCGAAATGTTATTCTTATGGCTGTGATCTCACATCATTATTTCTTAACACCCAGGAAAGAAACTGCTTTTACATAGAATTTCACAAGCCTAGGAAATGTTGTTTTATGAATTTATTTTCTAGAAATAATTGGACTTGATATGTTTATAATTAAAGTCTTTATTTCATGTGGTTTTTAATGACCCATTTTTAGTATTACAACTGGGATTAACTACACAACATATTTCATCTATGTGTTTAAAACATTTACATTCTTTCAAAACTTTATTAACCACCCCTAAATTTTCATGCTATGTGCAGATTACATTTAAAACAAGGTCACATACCTAACATACATCTACATGTACATTCATTCATTTCAAGAGTATTTTTCAGAGCATCCTAATAATGAACTACAAGCTACAAAATTCAGTAAATTCCCTAGTGCCTTTGTTGATCCAATATCAATAAACTACTTTGTTCAAACTGACAACATCATTTCTTGTTGTGTTGAATATTTTCTATATTTCTATATTTACTTCAGATGCTCATGCAAAGTTAACATAAAGAGCGCAATTAACACGTGCTGTATGTTGAACTAAAATAAAACACTGCATTCTAGGCATGTTTGGAATCAAGAAATATATAACCATCACTTTTTATTAATAAAATTGTGCAATTATTGGGCATCTTTTGCCTTGAATTAACATTGAATTAAACATTGTTTAATTAATTAATGTTTAATTCTAAACATTTAATTAAATGTTTAGAAAAACAAAAAACGAGACCTCATATCACATCAGTTGGAGTTAACTTTGAATGTAATACCAGTTTGGCAATATGTTTGAAGCAGTATTTGATAAATTTAAAAAAATACATAGACTCATTCGTGTCAGTTCCCATAATGTGCTTGACCATGCATATACTCCTGTAGCCCACAGGCTTATACTCTTGCCCCACAGAGAACTCACCTACTCAAATTTAGCTCTAATAGACACCATCCTGTCTTTAATCCTATCTTTCTTTGCCCAGTGGAAAATTTTATTTGGCAAAATAATTAATTGAGTCTAGTCTTATAAGCAATTGCTATTTCTGGACTGTGCCTTTATACCATTAATTTGTTTCCTAACTCCAGAAACCACTATCTAGTATAAGACATATCTTGCACTTAGTGGATTCCTGAGTAACAGGATGCTTTAACAGTATGAAGTGCTGAAATGTATGTGTCCTAGACTTGGGCTGAGAGCCTTAGCCATTAGAAAACTCATTATGTGATGGCATAGTTTAGTGAAATATAAGTTTGTGTGTTCTGTTTATACATTTTTATTTCTCTATCATTTCAAGCAAATTGAACTGTGAGGTCTTTATTACCTCAGGAATTTTAGTAGAGCAGTAACTAGGAGTTGCTTAAAGTCCATGCCCTTGGTAAAATCTTAAAGTCTCGTGGTAAAATCTTAAATGCCTTGTAGACAAGGGGTTAGAAGTTCCAGAGCAGAGGAGACAGAGGAGAGAGTTGTACAGGTGAGTTGTGAGAGTCTCTAGACAGGGAAGGGGATGGCAGTGCCCCAGGCAGGTGATACAATCTCAGAGGGGACAGCTGGGAGGCTAGATCCTTGGCAGGGAGGCTCTTAGTCTTAGAAAAACTCCTGTACTAAGCATGGCACAGAGTAGCAGATTTTATGAACTTGAAGGGGTGATTTGGGCACCACAATGGTGTTTAATTATGGTAAGGGGATTATACATCTCCACCAGCTGCCATGTTGCCTGCAGGCCCTTCCAGTAGGTGGGGCTCCTGGAATGTACTTCTTTGCCCCATTGTCCATTTGATCATGTGACTTGCTTTGGCCAAAGGAATGTGAGACAAAAACACAGCCTTCAATCAAACAGAAGTTTTCACGGCAATGTTGTGGTCAACCCAGATTCTTATTCTTTTCCCTCTATCCTGAGACTGACATGTCTCAAACAGGGGCTGCCCCTTCAGCCTGGGTCCTGGGATTGGAGGACACATCCCAGAACCGCCAGAGCCAACCTGCAGCCACTAACAAGTTTGTAAATCACTGAGACTTTGGGGTTGTTTAACACAGCAAAGTTAACTAACCTGTCTGTGAAAGCCGCTAATCAATGACCAGATTGCTAAACTGATTAAACAAATAATAAAGAAACATGGTATCTCTTAAACAACTTTTGACTGAGATTCAGCCTATCAGGCTCTACCTGTAGTTCTGTCATGAAGAACATAAGTATCATTAGGATGCTTTTTCCTTTTTCCTTCCTCTGAGAGATGCCAGTTATAAAAAGTCAGATGGCAGATAGCGCAGATTACAAACCTTGTGAAATTCAGGTTCTCTTTTTGATAATCCTACTCAGAATAACTGAAGGGAATTCTTTGGCACAGCTTTGATTCATTTGTATTAAGAATACAGTAACAGCCCTAATTATGAACAAATTATTTAAGTTAAAATTTCCGTGTCTTCCATGTTAGCAGTAATCTTATGTTGGTGGGTGAGCGATCTGGTCACAGAGATTTAGGAGGATACAGAGTAGAAGACTCATAGCTCACAGCTGTGTCTGTGGTTACAGATTTGGACAGACTGGGAGGTGAAGGGCCCTAAGAGCCTAATGTGGGCCTCCCAGCCCTGCTTAACTGGGAATGGCGGAGGCACACCTCAATCCAGGCTACACACAGCAGGTTTTGAACACAGGGGGTTCGTTGGAGCACAGAAGTGCAGACGCCAGTCCCGTTCCTCTGTTCACTCTTCCCTTTCTCGTTGCTCATTTTTCTGTCCCAACTCTCCTTGATTCCTCACCCCCTTCCTTTTCCTCAGCCCCCATCTCACTTCTGTTGCTCATCTTCCCCACCCTCCCCCTCCTTTGCAGAAATGTCAGGAGTCCACTCAATTTTTTTTGGAAAACCACCATCAAAAAGTAATTTAATATAAACCCCACAAAGATACAGACAGAATGGATGTCATTATTCTTGTTGCTCTCTCTCAGGCAATGCAAGCCATTTGTGCTGACAGCCCTCATCAAAGTGGGAGTTCTGTAGCTGTAAGTAGCAGCCAGGGGACATGGTGCTAGAGTCGGCATTTGTCCTTTTATGGCTATGGGACCATAATGGGAGGAAAAAAACATCAGGCTTACTTGGTATGATTCCTTTTGAAGGAAAGTAGAAGTTGGCTCTAGGATTTTAACACAAGATGGCGGGGAGGGTGGGGGAATGGTTACATTCCCTCTTTGCAAATATCTACCTTGATCATCATTTCAGTGAAAGAATGCAATGTTTTCAATCAGTATGTAAACACTTTCAGGACTCATAGCACACATGATTAGATTCTGTTCCTCAGAGAAATAGAGTCCACCTCTTCGGTCGCATCTTTACTGAATGTCTACGTGTTCTTAAGAATTCATAGTTATGTTTATTTTTATTTTGGGAGGACTTCCACCCTTTACTCTTAGGAGTGTTGCCTGACAGCTCAGGGTATGAAATAGTTCAAGAGAAGTCCCAGAGCTGCTGCAGCCAGAAGGGTGTGGAAATGGTGTCACACAGGAAGTAGCCTGGAGGGTGGAATTCTGCCCAGGGGGCTCCTCTTTAGCATGAACTCAATTTGAAGTTACTCTTCATGCTCAGAGAATTTGTATGGCACCATCTCTTCAGAAAGCAAAACTGCCAAGGGCAGAGTAGATATATTGAGAAATATAACGCAGAACTGAGGGGCAGCTGGGTAGAGGCGGGATGGAACTACAGGGGGGAGAAAAAGAGAAAAAGATGGTGGAGGAGGGAGAGAAGAGTGTTGCACACAAATGAATGGCCCTGGGGGAGGAGAATCTGCTAATGGACATTTTCACTTCTCCAAACGGCTTGAAGACAAAGGGAACCTCCCTGTGTTTTGAGGAACTGAGACCAGGAGTATCAGAGTTGCCGAAATTCAGTTGAAAGAGATTCTGTACATATAAAATCTGAACATTGAACACTTATAGACAAAGTAATAACATTATGTGCAGTTATTACTGTGGACTCTTTGTTTGAAGAAAAACCCTACCAGTATAGGGTAAGCTGAAAGAACTTACAGAAAATAGATCTTGAAAGATGAAAGATGGGGATGATTTCCTGATTCAAGGGTTCACTATATTAAATTTTCTTTATATGTTATTTCTCATATGTGACATACAATTATGATTCACCTATTTTATATACAATTATACTTATGTTAGCTGCTTTACCTTTCAGTCTGTGGTGTGAGTTCAGTCATTCTCACTACAATTCCTTCTGTAGTGTACTGGTCTGGGTTAAAGTGACCCTCTAGCTATTGCTATAGTTTTATCTAGATTGAGTGCCCACCAGCTGATGATTAGCACAGATTTGTATAGAGTGGATATGACCAGATGTCCAGAACACCTGTCACAGCAGAGCCTTAGCCGGGACTATTCCTGTCTCTCTGTGAAACACATGATATGTGTGATGAATTTTGTTCATTCTTCAAATGTTTATTGAATGTATACCAGGTACAAGTCACTGAGCAGGGCTGTGAAGCATATAAGTTCGCAAGTGGAAAAGAACAATATTGGGAATACTGGAAGGTAGTAAATTCCCTTTATAAGCTACTTTATTAAATAGACTTTAGGCCACTTGGCCCTTGACTTGAGAATTAAGCATTTTTTGACCTTAATGAATTCACTTTTTTAGTCCCAGAGTGGAGGGAAACAGATGTTGAACATTGAAGCACTAAAAACTGGACGTCTCTCCCAACCCCACAAGTCAAGAGACTCTGTGTGTGTGTGGGGGGGGGGGGGGCAGTGAGCTGCAAAGCTGTTCTGAATTATTACCGATAAACCATGTTTTAATAATTGAACAACCATTGTGCCATCTGTATTCACAGTCTCACACAAAATTATCAGGCCAGAGTGATTTTTCTCTAATCTAGATGTCCATTTTAACACTCATTTCATTTAAAGATATTTTTGGTACATCAAACTGAATGTTAATAAACCTGTGAGACAAGAAAACAAAGTTCAATGCATGTCCTGCATTCTTTCTACCTAACCATTTTCGTGGCACCATTGCCTTTTATCCAGGTGTCAGTGAAGAGATAGTTAAAACAAAAATTCCTAAAGAAAAGAAAAAAGCATGCTTTTTGGATCCATTTCTGTTCTTGCGTCTCAATAAATTTTTTAACATTTAAGTGCTGAGAAAAATTTCCCTTTTTGTTATCCTCCATAGCAGGTGGCAGCTAAAGTTGTTCAATTATATGCTTTGTTAAATAAAACCTTATAAATAATGTAAAGACTATTATTATATTCAACTAAAGCTTACACTCAAATTATTTTTCTTTCTGCTTCAATTCCCAAATACTTTTCACCTGCTACTTCACCTCCAGCCCCAGTAAAGTCCCAAAGCCCCTGGGCTAGGCAGGGTATGATTGTTTTTTAAAGGTTATAGGGTTGGTCTAGATGAGTGCTTGACTTGTTGAGGAAATTGCTCACTTTTCTGGGTAGAGTGCTGGGTGGAGGAAACATAATGGTGTTCAAAGATCAACTCATCACTGGGGCTGGGCTGGCAGATTGGGGTAGGGAGAGCCAGGGCCAGCTTAAGCCATGGTGAATACTAGTAGCCACCATGATGATTTAAGGAATCTGAATAGGGCTGACAGAAAGAATATGTGACACCCAGTTAAATCTGAACCTCAGATAAACAACAGATTCTCTTTTTTAGTATAAGCATACCCCATACAATATTTGGGGCATACTTCTACTAAAAAATTATCCATTGCTTATCTGATATTCAAATGTAACTGGGTATCCCACATTTTTATTTGTTAAATCTGGCAACCCTAAATCCAAAGAAAGTCTTCTCTGCTAAAACTTCTTTTCACATTGCCTAACATTCAATTAATTAAAATTTTTGGGCCAGTTAACAAGCATTCTCTTTTAAAAGGCCAATATCTCTGTGAAGTATATGAGTCGTTCATATGTCACTGTGGATTAATTTAAAGAGACTGCTTACTTCTCAATGTCTAGCTCATTTCTCTGAATCAAAATGGGTCAATCAGTCAGACTGAGGGGCCAGGAATTCTTTTTTTAGTGGGAAGAAGTCAAGTGTGTGGTTGGGTAGATACTGTTACTTTCAGTGGGAGTATACTTATGGATACTTATGGATACCAATTTTACTGGGGATTTTCTGACGGAATTATCAAATGCCAGGGAGAGACTATATAAAAGGATGAAATGGGGCTAAGAGTATAAAGTAGTAGTACCAGAGAAAGCCCACTTATTCTAGAATTTTTCCTGAAAACAGTGCTTAACTCCTGAGAGGAATCAGTAGTGGGATTTATTTTTCAAAAGTGGATAATGATTAACAATAATGTTATTTAATTAATAATAATGTTAAAACCAGTGGCAAGTAGATTTTCACAAATGGTGAAGAGATGGCAATAAAAATTAAATCGCAAGACAGATCAAGTTAACTAATTTCATTGTGGCTTCAATATGTGTAAATAATGATGGTTATATTAAAAACATTGGCTTCCATTTTAAGTGGACTTCTCAAATAGAAGGTTCTGAAAACCCAGCTTTCGGTGTGGATGATGTCTGCTTCCTCACATCCTGTATAGTCAGATCACTAAGGATGAAACCAATAAATCTGAACAGCCATAATAACAAGGAGAAAAATGCTCTTACACATTTGCGTGAGGCATAAACCCATAAACTTTTGAGAGATAAAGCAATTATATACTCCCTTCTACCTTAGATGTGGGACAAAACATTCCTAGCAAAAATCAAAGGACAATATGAATTTGGCAACATTTAGCTCTTCTTAAAAAGAGTCTAGGCCATAAAGCCTTCCCCAGTCACCAGAGCCCACAGCCTGTAGAGTCTTTACCACTCACTGGGCACAAGACAGATATTTTCTTATAAAATGTAGCTAATATATTATACTTTTAATTGTTACAAATCCCTTTCACTTCCCATAACACCCAGAAGAGTAATATGTACTTAACAGCCTTCCAAGTTTTTGATTAATTGAAAAATTGTTCATTAAATTTCATATTTTAAAGTGAAATCCTCCATATTCTAAATTCCAAAATCTAATATTTTATATTATCTATTGGTTTATTTATATTGCTATTTGTTACTTGTAACGAAATAATCCAAGTTTAAATTTTCATTTCCCTAAGATTTGTGTTTTAAAATAATGCAATTTACCAAAACTAATTCAGACTACAATTACATTCTATTTCAATTACTAGCATGTTATTGTACCACAATCTGCATGAAACAGATGTCAGAACATAATGGTCTATCGTGCATTGGGGTTTTTGTCTTTTGCCCCCTCTTGAACAATGACTTATGAGAAACACAGTGAACCAGCTGTCTGGCTGATGGGGAAAGTTATAAAATGCACAGCTTTGCAACACTGCACTAATGCAGTACAGAGATGCTGCAAAGAGGCTGGAAATAAAATCATTTCTTTCTGGAGCAGCACTGCTGGCTCTCAGCTGAGATGAAAAAGAGATTTGCTTTTCCTTTCTTTCTTTTTTAGAATTCACATAAATAATCTAACAGTAATTCCCTTAAACACTGGCTACAAGGAAAGAAAATTGTTTGACAATTTTTAGAAACTAGAGACACAGCAGTTTTAAATGCTTTTATCTATCTGGTAACCAAAGCAGAGGGTCCTTACAAGAAGGACTTAGATGCTACTGATTTGAATAAAGGAAAAAATGGATAAATTTATTGTATGCTTTATTTAGTTTGAGCTTCATTTCTAGCCTAGAAACAGGTTTATGAAAACATCAAGGATTCAACAGCACTGGTAGAGGACATTAACTGAGCTGTAGGGATGGAGTTGACAGGTCTGATACAAGTGCAGGCTTTCCTCAGCACTCTGGGCATCTTTATAACCTGACAAATCTTGTTGGCTGCATAGATAAGTCAAGACACTTTTTGCTACTGCTCAATTGTTGTTTTTTCTTTTTTCTACCAAAGAGAAAGGCAGAAAAGACAACTTCAGCATTAAGGAAAAAGGCAAATTGCTCAAACATCCAATAAGAACTAAATCTCTTGGATCCTATGTTTTCTCCCAACTCTCCTAGAGGTATAAGCAAAATCATTCTATCTGATTTATGGGAGAACCAAAATGTGTGCCATTTACTGCGTTTAGTAAATGTTTTCTTGAATGAATGAATAAATGAATGAATTCAGAATCAGAGGCTGACCTCAGGCCACCTGCTCAGTCATAGGTCATTAGAAGGGTAACGTTACTGTCCTTCTCCCACATCTCATTCTAACATATATGTCATCACCAAACTAAGGGAACTCAAACATAGAGCGATAATAAAAATTTTCAGAGCTTCATTCAGAGCTTCATTCATTCTCCTTTCTACAAAATTTAAGAATGTAACGTTAAAGTTTAATTAAGTAAAGATTTTTTAATTTGCAGAGAACTAAAATAATATGGCATATTGCTTATGTATCAAATAGACACTGAACCTTGAAGATATATATGATTTTATTCATAAAAATCACCCAGGGAAGCTTCTTGAAAACACAAGTCCAAGGCCCACCCCAAGATTTTGTTTCAGAGGTCTGAAGTTGGGCCTGGAATCTGTTTTTAAACCACTCGTCCAGGTGATTAAGATGCAGGGCTTATACTTAATCAATGGGCAAGTGTTGAGAAACATTGGTATGGATGAATGGACTAGGTCAGGCATACAGTAAAAATATCAAAAGCAAGCATTTGGAACCTAAGGAATTAAGTTAATTCATGTGAGTATCTGTTTATTGATTAGAGAGGAATCCATGATTCAATAATTTAAATGGAGGAAGGGTCATTTATAACCTGGAGGTTTATTTTGTCAACCATGAAAGTTTTGTGGTGAGATCACACGACCTAGAATGAGGATATCTCAGTTAAAATTTTGGTTCTAATCCTTAATAAAATTGTGACATTAAAAATAGTTTCATGACCTCCTTCAGTTCAATCCCATCACTTATAAAATGTGAATAATTCTTATAATAACACAGTTGGGGTGCTTACTCAGCCCCATGTGTAACCTGGGCTGAAAGATGAACCTAGACGAACATGTTTGCACCACCTGACTTTCCCATCCCTTCCCCATGGCCATAGCCTGGTAGGTGAAATGATCCCCCACTGATCACAGGAGGATCAATCCATAAGCTTAACTGAGCAGATAGGATTCTCTTTCTGGAGAATGATTAGATTGGAGTGGACTGAGTGAGTTGGAACATTATGGGAACCTGAACGGAGTGATACAGAGTTGAGTCTGGGAAGTACAATCTGGCCACGAGCAAGCAGAGGACAGCAGCCAAAGCAGCAAAAGACAGAGAAGCAGAGACAAAAGTAAGCATGCAAACACTGAGAAAGAGGGAGCTGTTGTGATCTGGCTCCTGACTTCTCAGTTCAGTTTAGTCTCTTTATGGCTTGGCTATATTTTGGTCTATGGGATTTTCAGTAAATAACCCATTTGACTTACACTACCTTGAATGTGTTTTTATTCCTTGAAAACAAGTGTTCCCTGACCCACCCCCCCCAACCAAGAAAAAATGTAAAAACGCTTTGCACATAACAGATTCTTAACATTTTAACTATATGCCTTATAGAGGAGAAAATGAAGGCCCAATGAAGTTAAGTATCACATATAATGGGGTGACTCGCCCCAGTCAGAGAGTTTGTAGGACATTTGAGATTGGAATCTGGGTCTACTGTTTCATAGTTCAATGTTCTTGTTATAAAACCAGAAATTTAGGCAACAGGGTTGATATTTGGTTAGAAGCATTTATTGTCTCAACATGTTTTCTCAGTGAGAAATTGAGCCATCCTAACTTTTCTTAAAAGTAGACTAAAAGAATCCTTCCAGGCCAAATCTTCCTCAGAACATGGTCTAACATAATTTCAAGCACTTGGACAAATGTCTATTTGGGATATCAGATCTCTATGTTATAAAGAATGGATAAAAATCTTGACCAGAAGAAAAAAGGCTGCCGTTATTACTATACTTTAAACATTATAAAAGAAAGAAAAGAATGCCACTTAGAGAATGACTGATTTTGAAGAGACGTGTATCCTGATAGGTCTGTTAGAAGGGGTTACCTGCAAATGGCATCTCTGGGTCACTTAATAACTTGAGTGGTTGAAAGTGTCCTTTTAAATGATCAATTTAGACCTTGTAGAATGAATATCTTTCAGAATAAGTTTTAGTGCAGGTGACACTAAGTTGTGCCCAGCATATTAAATTGAGCCAAATTTATTTTCCAAATAAAGTCACAGTTTTATATGTTATTATATAATCTTTTGGCAGAAATAAGGAACAACATCCAGAACGTTGCACTTCAAAATTCAAAGAATCCTAGTACAAAAATATCTAGTGTTTTAGATGTTTCAGACTAGGGCCAAATGCAGAAAATAAGTTGGAGATGATAAAAATACCAGAAATTTCTATTCAGTTGGCATAGACATACAGTTGCTAGGCATATAGTAGAATGGAATTCAACAACAACAAGAAAGATCACTAAATACCAATCGACTAATTAATCAAACATCAAAGAAACTATTAAACTACAACCATGCTCAGTTACATACTAGACAATGTACAGCTAGCAGAGATTTGCAGTGGGCTCTCTTTTATTAACTTTCCGGTGTAGACACGGGGGTTTATCTATGAACCCATTCTAACCCTCCACCCCTCCCCTTTAACTATTAGAAGCACAAAGCTAAGTTGACAACCAAGTAAAACTCATTGTAACACTTCAGGGCTTGGGAACATCTAATTCACCATTCCTTTTAGCTTGTTTGGTCTTTACTATTTTGATTTATATTGTATTTGATTTTGTAAGTCAGATCTAATTACTTTTGAAAGTAGAAAAGAAATAAACAAATGAAGTTCTCCCTTGCTACAGGTTATGCCCATTTCCAGTGATTTATCTTTCCACAGAGATAAAAAAATCCAATCACATCTCCTTGTGACAAAGCTACATATATTTGAAGACAGTTATCATGTCTCCCTTTAGTTTTCTCTTTTCCAAACTGAAACATGTTCAATCTTTTAAGCCCCTATCATGGATACTATGTAATCATTGGCATGGTTCACTTGCTCCTTTCCAATTTCTGCCCAACTTCACTGATCTGCTTAGAGACTCTAAAGGAATAATAGTAATAAGAATAGCATAAAAATGATTCCTGACTTTTGCATACATTTTCTTTGCAAATTACTGGGTCAAGTGTTTCAGTAATAGGGTATCTTTATTCACTTAGCCTGTATCTTGCACAAATCAATTTGACATTAAAAAAAAAAGGATTGAGGGCTTCCCTGGTGGCACAGGGGTTGAGAGTCCGCCTGCCGATGCAGGGGACACGGGTTCGTGCCCCAGTCCGGGAAGATCCCACATGCCACAGAGCGGCTGGGCCCGTGAGCCATGGCCGCTGAGCCTGTGCGGCAGGAGCCTGTGCTCTGCAACGGGAGAGGCCACAACAGTGAGAGGCCCGCATACCGCAAAAAAAAAAAAAAAAAAAAGAAGAAGCTCAACTATGAATAGGACAAGATGTTACTATAGCAAGAGGGAGAAGGAGCATTTTGATAAGAAGGAAAATACATCTTATATGCTGGAGAAAAAGAGCTAAGTAGAGGATCAAGACCTCTGAGAATATTGGTGTGGAGAAGACAGGGGAATTGGGAGGTTTATATAGAAGAAGAAGAGATGGTTCAAAATTCAGATCTTTATTTTGGAGAGCAGAGATACATCATTTCACCTCTCCTAATTTCTTCTTCATCTATAAAATGTGGGGTTGGACTATATATAGGACAAGAGGGTTTCATAAAATGAAGGGTTGGATCAGATCATCTCTAAGACTCCATTTAACACCCATGTCCTTTTAACATTTTATATTTCTCCCCCTTAGGATAATCCCTTTTAAAAGTAAATTAAGGTGCATTTTATGTTTGGGATCTTTAACTGATGTTTCTTGGTCAACAGCCCTTAACAGAAAAGTTTCTTCATCTTTAAAGTGAATTGGTCACTTTGTCTTGCCAGCCTGCCCTTTATAAGAAAGCTCAGGGCTGCTTATGAGTAAGGAAACAATTAATATCATGGTCCCGAGAAAGTAATTCCTCTGGGATTAAAAATAACAGAAAGTACTTTATCTTTGGTGAACACTTCTAAAAGGAAATGAAACGATTTCTTGGTTTATTTCTGAAATGTTTCAAAGAACTTCAGTTAAGTCCTGAGTAGAATATCTTTTATCTTCTATTTTATTTTTTAGGAGTTTTGCTATAGAGGAAAGAATATGAAGTTTTCTTAATTTAATGTTTTGTACATGTTTGCTTGGTGTACCTCACCCCTAAGATAGTGGGCATTCTTTAGAAAATGGTAAATATTTTCACTTTTAAAAGATCCCAGAGTTAATGAAATTGTAGTCTGGCTATTATTGTTTTTGATGTTTTTTTTTTTTTTTTTTTCTTGCGGTACACGGGCCTCTTACTGCTGTGGCCTCTCCCGTTGCGGAGCACAGGCTCCGGACGCGCAGGCTCAGCGGCCATGGCTCAGGGGCCCAGCCGCTCCGCGGCATATGGGATCTTCCCGGACCGGGGCACGAACCCGTGTCCCCTGCATCGGCAGGTGGGCTCTCAACCACTGCGCCACCAGGGAAGCCCTTTGGTTGTTTTTAAAATCTTTGAGGTATGCCATTTGTGAATTAAAAGAAATCAATCATAAAAATTTAAAAACTGCTTTATCCAGGGTTTTCCCCTTTTGCCAAAGGATCATAAAGTTAAGAATGAGGGACTCCATTTAGTTATTAACATGGCTAACACCAGGCCTGAATGTAAATCAAGGCTCTGGCAACTAACAAATGATTTTGTGAACTACAGATATCATGTATTTTAAAACTTCTACATACATAGTTATACATTATTGAAAGCCTTTACATTAAAATAATCATCACATACATGACCATAGGAAAATAGTTCAAATCTATCTTTTTTTGTTTACTTTGGTCAAAACAATCAATCCCTACAAAATCTGTTATATGGATAACTCAATTTGAAACCAAGAACTTACTTGAACTGGAAATAGGATCAACAGGACTTGATTTGGTCAATGAATGCCTAGTATTTATTTATGAATGGGACGCTAGAACATATCCAATATTCACTAGTGAAAAAGTCATCTTCCATGATGCCATGTGAGGTGATATGTCACACCTAATTCTTTTTCAGGGATAGTGGTGTGAAATTAAGCTTTTATCACTCCTAAGGAACTGAGGAACTGTAAAATCAATAATATTAACTGAGCAAAAGATCTTATAGCAATAGGTACCAGTTGGGGAGCCAATCAAGAGACAGAAACCACATACAAATTTAAACAGGAAAGCTTTCATATGAAGGATTATTAAGTTATTATAGCAGAGTAACTATAAAGATGTAAGAAAAGTCTAAAGAATATTCTAGGGATGAGAGAGAGCACTCAAAGGAAGATAAACAGAGAAGCGTTCCCCTTCTTAAGGTTGTGGTTCAGACCTCACTGGAAAAGGGGTAGCTGAAGCCCTCTTCTGTACAGCAGCATAGTTTGCTGAGGTGTTCAGGCCAGGGCTGGGCCATAGTTGTCAGGCAAGCAAGAACAACGCTCCAGAGCTCAGCCAAGTTTGGTAGATGGGCCCTCACAGCTGTAAGCGTGAGTCCTGGAGCAAGTGGCCTCTGTGTTGGGAGGGCGGGGTCTAGGTGGTCACTGAGCCCTCATATGGGTTCTGAAGTCATCATGGACTGCCCCAGCTGGGCTGTGGCTGGGGAAGAGTATCACTACATGTCACCATACATGCACGTCTCTAATAGGTCATACACCAGGAGCAAGTAAAAACAAAATGCAGCAGGGAGAACAGCCCCTCCCTCCTGCAGCGTTCCTTTTAGTGCCCTCTACTGACAAAGCTGAGCATCATGCTCACTGTACAGGACAAATGCTTAAGGAGCCCAATGCACAATCACTGGCTAGGTTCCAAAGGGTGAACTTGGAGCTGAGAGACAACAAACAGGTAACTGGCATGTCATGTACAATGATTATTATTATTTGTAATTATTTTTATCACAGGCCATATTTCTTAATAGCTACCTATGTTTCATTTATATTCATCAGTCAGATACTTACTGCTTATTCTTTGTGATCCCCTTAACTATTTTTATAGGCCACTGTAGAGCCAAATTTGCTGTCACATAGACTGTTAATCCCTTTATACACCGGCACTTCTCCAAAATAAATAGCAAGTCATCTTTAAATTCCCAAAAACGTTTATCTGCAATTCTCACATTACTTGCCAACTTCGACTTCCTATTATATTTACTTGCAAATGTCTCATTTTCTGTCTTAATTCATATACATCTTGAGAACAGCATCCATCTCTGCATTCTTCACTATACTATGCAAAGTGCTTTACTTGTGAGAGGCACACAATAAATAGTTTCTGAATTAATCAGTAAAGTAATTGGAATAATAATGCCATTTCCCAAGAGTGAGAGGTACAAGCACAATAGTTAAAAATTCAAAACCTATAACAAAAATCAAAACCTAAAATACAGAACATTTTATAGTAAAGAACACTTTACAGTGAAATTTATAATTTATTGGAAGGTCTCATAAAATGACCAAATAGTTTTCTTAATATATAGACAACTGATATATATATAAAGTAAGTAACAATGGTTTTTATTCTGATTCACTCTTGAATAAATAAGAAGAGAACACAACTTTAATAAAAATTGTTATCAATTCAGCTTTTGATTAGCAACTAATAGGACATTGGCCAATTGACTTTTGAAAAAGACGCCAGGACAATTTGATTGGAAAAGAGTAATTTTTTCAACAGTTGGTGCTGGAAAAACTAGATAACCACGTGCAAAAGGAAGAATTTGGAACCATGTATAGCACCATACAAAAATTAATTGAAAATGAATCATAGATATAAATGTTAGAGCTAAAACTGCAAAATCGTTTGAGAAATACGAGTAATTCTTCATGACCTTAGAGGAGGTAATGATTTCTTAGATATAACACCAAAAGCACAAGCGATCAAAGAAAAAAATTGATAAATTGTACTACATAAAAAATTATTTGTAGTTCAAAAGACAACATCAAGAAAGTAAAAATAAGCTAAAGAATGGGAGAAATCATTCACAAATTATATAGCAAATAAGGAATTATATGCAGAATATATTTTTAAAAACCTCTTACAAGTCAATAATAAAAAGACAAAAAACCCAATATAAAAATAAGCAGAGGATTTGGATAGACGTTTATTCAAAGAAGGTACATGAACCAATAAGCACATCAAAAGATGTTCAGCATCCTTAGCCATTAGGGAAATGCAAACCAAAACCACAGTGAGATACCATGTCACACCCACTAGGATAGGTATAATCAAAAAGACAGATAATAACGAGTGTTTCTGAGGATGTAGAAAAACTGAATCCTCATATATTGCTGGTGGGAAAGTAAAATGGTACATTTTGGAAAACACTTTGGCAGTTTCTCACAATGCTAAACATAGATAAATTATATAACCCAGTAATTTCACCCCAAGGTATCTAAGCAAGGGAAATGGAAACAAACATGCACACAAAAACTTGTATGGGATCATTCATAGCAGCTTTATCATAATAGCCAAAAAGTATAAACCTCCCAAATGTCCATTAACTGGTGAATGAATAAACAAAGTATGGTATATGCATACGATGATACTGATACATGCTGCAACATGGATGAACCTCAAAGATAGCATGTTAAGTGAAAGAAGCAAGACAAAAAAGATAATGGATTGCATTATTCCATTCAGATCAAATGTCTAAAAAAGGCAATTGTACCAAGACAGAAAGTAAATGGTGGTTACCTAGGATTGAGAATGGAAGTGGGAAGTGACTATAAATGGACATTAGGTTTCTTTTCAGCTCAATGGAAATGTTATAAAATTAAGTTGTACTAATGATTGCACAACTCAGTAAATATACTGAAAACACTGAATTATGAAAGAAGCTCATACCACACTGATAATCATGTAAGCAGTGATAATTATTGATTCCCTTTCTTTTCTGTTTACGAATCAGAAGGCCTCGATCATTTCTTTATCTTTTACTCCTTTAAAGGAGTTCAAGAAGAATATTATAGAAACAGTAACTACAATATTTGAATGATAAACATATTTCTTTACATAATTTTCTTTTCGCCTAAAGTCAAAAATGATTGTTCCTCATAGAATGTCTATTTGGTATTATGTTGCTATTACAATAGAGAAAAATCTTTGTTCAAAATTTAAGCTGAAATTTTGAATCCCATTATGACCAATCAAGGCAAATGTACGAGACAGAAAGTAAACAGTGGTACTAAATTTGCATTAAAAGAGTAATACCTATAAATAAGAATATTGATTTTCTTAATATCAGTAGTATTGAGGTTTAGAGATGGTATGCAATACATTCAGAGTCTCAAAGAAGCAATGAATTCTATGTTTTTAAAATAATTTTTATATACCCAGTTTATATTTCTTACTTAGAATCCAAAAACTTAAAAGACCGTATCTTGAAACCTAGGGTTATACATAGTATGTCCTCAACACATATTTGTTAAGTGACTGAATAATAAATGAGCGAATGAATGATTGAGAAAATTATTTCTTGCTCTGACCAAATTCCTGACTATTCTACTCCAAGGCCCAATAAATATGAATTCTAAAACATTTAGCATTTACAATGCTAAGACAGTGTTATTGGTCAGTTGCCCTCATTGGTCTATCAGATTGAGCAATCAGTATAGATGTTAATCATAAATATAATATGGAATTGATTTACTATAATTTTAAATAACTTCAGACAGTACTATAAAACATTGCATTTTATATGCCAACCAGTCCACTGTTTTGTGGGGGTTTTGGGGGGTTTTTTTGGTTAGGGAGTTCTTGGCTTCAAGATGGCTTAAACTAAGGAAGTCCATAGGAAGAGAAGGCTTCAGGGTTTGTTCATTCAATAATTTCACCAAGGACACAAGCTCTGTTCAAGCCTCTATTCCACCACCCTCAGTAATGGTTGAGTAAGGAGGTCTGCAGCAGCTAAGGGTGTCACATCTAGAAAGGCAACACCCAGAGGAAGAAGAAAGACCATCTTTTGTTGTGGGCTTTTTCTTAGGTGAGAAGTGAGTTTTCTTAGAAGCCCATTGGTGGATGTCCCTTATGTCTCATTAGTATGAGATAATGAGCCCATTGCTAAACCAACCATTGGCAATGGCAATGGGATCACCCTTAGGCCAATCAGCCCACCCCTAGAATTGGGTGAAGAATTGGGAGAGATCAGTTTCCCCTGACCCTTGAATGTCCTGGGGAGAGTGGCACCTGCACAGAATTAGAGTTGTGCGAAGAAGAAAGAAGTGTCTATTACCACTACCAAATTCAGGAGAAAAAATTAATTTTTCTCAGGTCATTTTGAGTGACCTTGAAAATAACAACAAAAACAACTTTCAAATCTCTGATGTGTAGATTATACTCTGAAAACTAGATGCATACACTGAGGTTTATTGCTAGAGGATATAAATTACTAGACTTTTAAGACAAAATGAGTTGTTTTTAACACTGTAATGTTACCCTGGTTTGGGGATATAATTCTTCCATATCATGGAAGATATTAATGATATTAAAGATATTAATGATTCTTTCTTAGATAATATCAAACCTCTAACTACATACATTTGAAGAAAAAATGAGAACTGTAAAACCATTACCATTTCCTTACCTCCCTTCTAAATCTCATATTATTCAATATGCTCGTTAAAGACATATTTTAAGGGACATTTTATTTTTATTTATTTATTTATTTATTTGCGGTATGCGGGCCTCTCACTGTTGTGGCCTCTCCTGTTGCAGAGCACGGGCTCCGGACACGCAGGCTCAGCGGCCATGGCTCACGGGCCCAGCTGCTCCGCGGCATGTGGGATCTTCCCGGACTGGGGCACGAACCCGTGTCCCTTGCATCGGCAGGCGGACTCTCAACCACTGCGCCACCAGGGAAGCCCTAAGGGACATTTTAAATCTCTTTAAAACTGTATCTGGATGTCTAAGAAGAGTGTTATTTGCTACTGGAAAGTGGTAGAAAAATCAGAAACCAGTTAGACAATGCAATGGTTTTTGTATAGTTGTTCAATGTTAATATTTAAATTATTTTGTCTCTATTTCTAAAAGTAGGGAAAAGTTTGGGAAAATTAATAAACTAACACAAAAGGACATATTTTGAACAAACGGTGAGAGGAGGAGTGAATAAAAGTAGTGAGCCAAGCCCTATTTTCAACCTCTACTCTCAGTGGGGACCAGGAAGAACCAAAGGTGAAAGCTAAGGAGCCCACTGCACAAAACCACGCACCTGAAATTGTTTGTCCCACATGTAAGTGTTAGTTGACTGTACCTTCTTCTTGTGTGCACCATGTGGACATTGTGGGAGTTCTGTTTCCTAATCAAGAAAAGCATACGTTTTGGGCTCTGTTTTATACAACAAAAAATCTAATGACTATTAATAGAAATGTAAAATGCTTGGTATTTTTAATGTTTTATTTAAGTTTACCTCAAAAGTAATTATCCAATTAGAAAGAAAAAAAATTTCTATGACCATTGGAATAATGAAACAAATGTAAAACGCTATGATGGAATATTATGCAGCCATTAAAATTATCTTTTTGAATTATTTCTGACAGCATGAAAATATGTTTAAGATATAACACCTGATAGGTTAAAAATTGCAAACCACCATAGGAAGCCCAAGAAACAACAAAACAAAATCCCAAAAAACAACAAAAATAAAAATTATTTAGAGGAAAATATTAAATATCAAAAGCAATACCTTATTATTCTTATGGGTAAAACATCACATAAAAGATTATAAGATTGCAAATATTATTTTCTTTATACTTTTAAAATATTCTAAGTTCTCTGTAATAACTACTATTAATTTTTATAACTATAAAAAGATAATACTTGGATAATTTTTTTAAAAATTTGACTCAAGCAAAAACCAAAGTATGACTCCCAATGATTAAAAGAGAAGTAATATAATTTCTCAGAATTGAATCATCATAAAATCAAAAGTTAAAAATAAGAAAAAAAAACCATATTCAGAATTACTCTGAAAAGGAGTGTTTAATCATAGCATAAATGGGCTCTGTGATAGGAGTTTGGAATTTGTATAAAAATATTAAAATTATTATGTGCTTCTTAAGCATATTTTTACAAAAATTGTATTTACAAAAACGTCATTTAAAGTATAGAATTGTCAGATATTAAAGGTTACCCTGAAATGTTTTTGTTTTGTTTCATTTTCATTTAGCAAACATCTGTTGAGTACTTAGGTGCCTCCCAAACTGAACTAGGCAGTGATGATGATCCTCAGTCACATCAGAAAATAAATGGCACTGTATTGCAGAGAAGGTACAGTACAGCTTAGGGAGGCTGAGAAATAAGCACAGTAAAGTGCAGTTGGTGTTATGATCGAAGTCTGTACTGGGCATAGCCATAGCACAGAAAGGAAATGAATCATTCTTGAGGGAAGAAGAGATCGTGGCTTTTCAGGCAGAGAAAGAAGCAGTAGCAGAGGCTTGGAGAAAGAAGCAGCTTCAGATACGCACAGAAACACAGTTATTTCTGCAGGACTAATAGTAGAGTAGATAGACCATGGGGAAGACATAAACCTCAACAGCTCACAGAAGCCAGCCATCCTGAAGAAACTGGGCTTTTACCCCTGGACATCTCTTATAAACAGTGGAGGTTTGATGTGCCTGTTAGGTCACTCGTGACTGTGTGGAGGGCAGATTCTAAGAAGGAAAGGTGCGTTCTTGGAAAAAGACCAATAGTAAAATTTTACATTGTTTTAGTTGAGGGATGATGAAAATCCAAACAAGAGTAATGGAACATTTATCTTTCATAATATCTGATTTGCTTTGCAACACTTTTTACTTACTTTTACTAGAACTTACTGAGTTAAACTGATATGTGCAGCTCATATTACAGTAATGGAAAAAACACGAGTATAATATGATAAATATTTTCCTTATTCAGCATAACTTCAAGGGACTCAGTTACCTGCATTATAATAATTTCAACTAAGGCATGTCCATAGTGTAACAGACATAAATGTACCATAGAATAAGATGAATTATCAAATTCGTCCTTGTCATACAAATTTTTGGTCTCAGGACCTCTTTATATTGTTAATATTACTGAGGACCCCCAAAAGCTTTTGTTTATATGGGTTAAGCTTATTAACATTTACTATATTAGAAATTAAAATAGAGAAATCATGAAAATATTTATTAATTAATTTATAAATAACAATAAGAAAGCAATAGCATGTTAAAATAATATTTTAGGTGAAAATAATCATACCCCTAAAAGAAAAAATCCACTGAGATTTAAAAAATATTTTTTATTTATTTTATTTTTATTACTTTACTATTCTTTATTTTATAAATTTTTAAATCTCTTAATATCTGGCTTAATGTCTAGATTCTTAAATTTGCTTCTGAATTCAATGTTATAATTTACATTTGAATGAAGAAAATCTGGCCTCACATGGATATGTAGTTGAAAAATTTTAACAGCCTTTCCAATATATGTTCAATATATTGAATATACTCAATATATATTTCAATACATATTCAATAATAGCCTTGTGAATAGTCTTCTTTGATAGTCTAGCAAAACTAGGCAAATGGAATCCAAAACCATATCAATGAACTTGTACTCTGCTACATTAAAATCTGTTGCTTTATCTTGCATTTTGAACGGCTCTATTACCCATGTGTGATTTTGTATCATTATGCACTGCTCATTTGTAAAATATTGGTTGACTGAGTTATGAAGATCTTTGAAATGTTTGTTAATATCACCACTCATCACATCAGAATATCCTTTAAATTTTGAGAAGCTGTTGAACTTATGGTGGCAGATACAAGTTTTCCAAAGTTCTAATTTTTCTCTTGAACGTTCAAATGTTGTCCTTGGTAACAAATATCCTCAGTTATTTTTCTTGAAATGACAGGCTCACTTCACTCAGTTTCAAAAATTCATCTGCCAGATATCCAAGTCTAAATAACCACAATTTGTCAGTCATTTTTTCAAGTAAAAATGGTGTTCCATAGAAAACTGGCTAATTCAGCTTGCAACTCAAATAATTGCACAAGTGCTTTTTTTTTTTTGAGTCAATCATCATCATACCTTGGTTTGTGGAAGCTATTTTTTTTTTTTTTTTTTTTTTTTTTTGCAGTACATGGGCCTCTCACTGTTGTGGCCTCTCCCGTTGCAGAGCACAGGCTCTGGACGCACAGGCTCAGCGGCCATGGCTCACGGGCCTAGCTGCTCCGTGGCATGTGAGATCTTCCCAGACCGGGACATGAACCCGTGTCCCCTGCATCGGCAGGCAGACTGTCAACGACTGCACCACCAGGGAAGCCCGTGGAAGCTATTTTTTATGCACACTTCCCATTTCAGCACACAGAACATTTAAAACAAGTGTACTTATGTGTCTAGATGAAAGAGAATTAATACTTTTTCCTGCTTCATGTTTAGTAAAACTGGCTTTTAATTTTACTTATATATTTACTTACTTATTTTTACTGGGGGTGAATGGTAGTGAAGAATACAACGACTACTAGTACAGTTTGGTGCCTCTGTCTTGATAAGTGTTAAGGCTAAGAGTTTTAATTGCTCTTGCACCTTAAGTGCAAACATCAATATGGTGAAAAAGGCAAAAAATGTTTTTTCTTATGAAAATACTCTTGCCCCGAGGGACACCCTAAAAGGTTTCAAGAGAACTCAAGGAGATCTATGGACCATAGTTTGAAAATAACTGCTGAAATTGTGTTAATAATTTTTCTATTTTTTGGACTACATTCTATATGCATCAAAGGTTCTGAACATACTGAGAACACTACTGTGGAAATATTTTCACATAACCCACTGAATGGAGGGAGGGTTAGAAATGAAATGCAAAATCTGAGGATAAAACAAAATGACTAGTAATGAAAAAAAATGAGAGTAACGGAGAGCAAGATAAATTTTGGCTCCAGAGAAGAGAAATCTGAGATTCCATTCTTTGTCACCTTATAGAGGGTTTTATGGAGATCACCCTCTTCTTTTCTTTGCTTACTGATTTCTATTTAACTTTTTTACTATGTCCAAACTTCCTTTTCAGAATTTCTTCAAAGGACACTCCTGTCTTCATTCATACAGGTTGATCTATAATCCTCTGAATGCCTTAAATATTGGTGTGCAATCTTCCAGACTCCTCAAATCACCCAAAACCTGAAACACCAAGGGCCAGGCAGTACAGAAATTATGGTATTCTAGACCTGAAACCAGTCTGTTGACACTTTGGTTTTGTACCAACACACTGACATACATAGCCCAAAATATCTGGCCTTTGTAAATGGCATATCACATTCCAGGGTAATACCAAAACTGCTACCTGGGAACATCTGTCAAGTCTCAAAGTAACTCTTTCCAGGATTTTCAAATCCACTGAATTTCTTAGATTGAAATATTTCATGTGACAGAATTCTCTTATTTTCCCTCCTCTTTGAATATATACTTAGAAACACTGAACTCTAGTTCCTTTTTATTCAATATTTGTCTTTAATTTTTAAATTATTAATATGTGCTTTAAAATAATCTAGATAGTCCTGAGCTGAGGTGTTGGCTCTGCCATTTAATGAGGAACTCTAGTCTGAAGGGCCAATAGCAAGGCCTCTGCATGGGGCCAGCTATGAGCTAGTGAAACAGACTAAGCACAAAGGGAAAAAAGGTGGATGGGCTAGGCCTGAAGTGAGATTGCCAGATTTATGTTCTTTCCAGATGAAATGTGGATCCACTAGCAACAGGAGGTGTGAAGAGAGAGAACCTTCAAGATGGCAGAGGAGTAAGATGTGGAGATCACCCTCCTCCCCACAAATACATGAAAAATACATCTACACGTGGAACAACTCCTACAGAACACCTACTGAATGCTGGCAGAAGACCTCAGACTTCCCAAAAGCCATGTGGCTGACAGGGCTTTGTGTTCTGCTGGCTGTCAGGCCTGGGCCTCTGAGGTGGGAGAGCCAAGTTCAGGACATTGGTCCACCAGAGACCTCCCAGCCCCACAAAATATCAATCGGCGAGAACTCTCCCAGAGATCTCTGTCTCAATGCTAAGACCCAGCTCCACTCAATGACCAACAAGTTCCAGTGCTGGACACCCCATGTCAAACAACTAGCAAGACAGGAACACAAACCCACCCATTAGCAGAGAGGCTGCCTAAAATCATAATAAGTTCATAGACACCCCAAAACACACCAACAGATGCAGTCCTGCCCACCAGAAAGACAAGATCCAGCCTCATTCACCAGAACACAGGCACTAGTCCCCTCCACCAGGAAGCCTACACAACCCACTGAACCAACCTTACCCACTGGGGGTGGACATCAAAAACAATGGGAACTACGAACCTGCAATCTGTAAAAAGGAAACCCCAAACACAGTAAGTTACACAAAATGAGAAGATAGAGAAATATGCAGCAGATGAAGAAGCAAGGTAAAAACCCACCAGACCAAACAAATGAAGAGGAAATAGTCAGTCTACCTGAAAAAGAATTCGGAGTAACAATAGTAAAGATGATCCAAAATCTTAGAAATAGAATGGAGAAAATACAAGAAACGTTTAATGAGGACCTAGAAGAACTAAACAGCAAACAAACTATGATGAACAACATCATAGATGAAATTAAAAATTCTCTAGAAGGGAGCAATAGCAGAATAACTGAGGCAGAAGAATGGATAAGTGACCTGGAAGATAAAATAGTGGAAATAACTACCACAGAGCAGAATAAAGAAAAAAGAATAAAAAGAATTGAGGACAGTCTCACAGACATCGGGAACAACATTATATGCACCAACATTCGAATTACAGGGGTCTCAGAAGAAGAAGAGAAAAAAGAAAGGGACTGAGAAAATATTTGAAGAGATTATAGTTGAAAACTTCCCTAATATGGAAAAGGAAATAGTCAATCAAGTCCAGGAAGTGCAGAGAGTCCCATACAGGATAAATCCAAGGAGAAACACACTAAGACACATATTAATCAAACTATCAAAAATTAAATACAAAGAAAAAATATTGAAAGCAGTAAGGGAAAAGCAACAAATAACATACAATGGAATCTCCATAAGGTTGACAGCTGATCTTTCAGCAGAAACTCTGCAAGCCAGAATGGAGTGGCAGGGCATATTTAAAGTGATGAAAGGGAAAAACCTGCAACCAAGATTACTCTACCCAGCAAGGATCTCATTCAGATTCGATGGAGAAATTAAAACCTTTACAGACAAGCAAAAGCTAACAGAATTCAGCACCACCAAATCAGCTTTACAACAAATGCTAAAGGAACTTCTCTAGGCAGGAAACACAAAAGAAGAAAAAGACCCACAGAAATAAACCCAAAACAATTAAGAAAATGGTAATAGGAACATACATATCGATAATTACCTTAAATATAAATGGATTAAATCCTCCAACCAAAAGACATAGACTGGCTGAATGGATATAAAAACAAGACCTGTATATATGCTGTCTACAGGAGACCCACTTCAGACCTAGGGACACATACAGACTGAAAGTCCAGGGATGGAAAAAGATATTCCATAAAAATGAAAATCAAAAGAAAGCTGGAGTAGCAATTCTCATATCAGACAAAATAGACTTTAAAATAAAGACTATTACAAGAGACAAAGAAGGGCACTACATAATGATCAAGGGATCATTCCAAGAAGAAGATATAACAATTGTAAATATTTATGCACCGAACATAGGAGCACCTCATTACATTAGGAAAATGCTAACAGCCATAAAAGTGGAAAGCGACAGTAACACAATAATAGTAGAGGATTTTAACACCCCACTTTCACTGATGGACAGATCAATCAAAATGAAAATAAATAAGGAAACACAAGCTTTAAATGAGACATTAAACAAGATGGATTTAATTGATATTATAGGACATTCCATCCAAAAACAACAGAATACACTTTCTTCTCAAGTGCTCATGGAACATTCTCCAGGATAGATCATATCTTGGGTCACAAATCAAACCTAGGTAAATTTAAGAAAATTAAAATCGTATCAAGCATCCTTTCCAACCACAACACTATGAGACTAGATATCCATTACAGGAAAAAATACTGTAAAAAAAACAAACACATACAGGCTAAACAATATGCTACTAAATAACCAAGAGATCACTGAAGAACTCAAAGAGGAAATCAAAAAATACCTAGAAACAGATGACAATGAAAACACGATGACCCAAAACCTACGGGATGCAGCAAAAGTCGTTCTAAGAGGAAAGTTTATAGCAGTACAATCCTACCTCAAGAAACAAGAAAAATCTCAAATGAACAACCTAAACTTACACCTAAAGCAATTAGAGAAAGAAGAACAATAAAACCCCAAAGGTAGCAGAAGGAAAGAAATCAAAAAGATCAGATCAGAAATAAATGAAAAAGGAATGAAGGAAATGATAAAACTAAAAGCTGGTTCTTTGAGAAGATAAACAAAATTGATAAACCATTAGCCAGATTCATCAAGAAAAAAAGCATGAAGGCTCAAATCACCAGAATTAGAAATGAAGGAGAAGTAACAACTGACACTGCAGAAACACAAAGGATCATGAGAGATTACTACAAGCAACTGTATGCCAATAAAATGGACAACCTGGAAGAAATGGACAAATTCTTAGAAAAGCACAACCTTCCGAGACTGAAGCAGGAAAAAAACAGAAAATATAAACAGACCAATCACAAGCACTGAAATTGAAAACTGTGATTAAAAATCTTCCAACAAACAAAAGCTCAGGACAGAAGGCTTCACAGGCGAATTTTATCAAGCATTTAGAGAAGAGCTAACACCTAATATAGATCAACGGAATGGGCCAGAAAGCCCAGAGATAAACTCACGCACATATGGTCACCTTGTCTTTGATAAAGGAGGCAAGAATATACAATGGAGAAAAGACAGCCTCTTCAATAAGTGGTGGTGGGAAAACTGGACAGGGACATGTAAAAGAATGAAATTAGAACACTCCACTTCCTAACACCATACACAAAAATAAACTCAAAATGGATTAAATACCTAAATGTAAGGCCAGACACTATAAAACTCTTAGAGGAAAACATAGGCAGAACACTCTATGACATAAATCACAGCAAGATCCTTTATGACCCACCTCCTAGAGAAATGGAAATAAAAACAAAAATGAGCAAATGGGACCTAATGAAACTTAAAAGCTTTTGCACAGCAAAGGAAACCATAAATAAGACGAAAATACAGCCCTCAGAATGGGAGAAAATATTTGCAAATGAAGCAACTGACAAGGGATTTATCTCCAAAATATACAAGCAGCTCATGCAGCCTAATATCAAAAAAACAAACAACCCAATCCAAAAATGGGCAGAAGACCTAAATAGACATTTCTCCAAAGAAGATATGCAGATTGTCAACAAACACATGAAAGGATGCTCAACATCACTAATCATTAGAGAAATGCAAATCAAAACTACAATGAGGTATCACTTCACAGCAGTCAGAATGGCCATCATCAAAAAATCTATAAACAATAAATGCTGGAGAGGGTGTGGAGAAAAGGGAACCCTCCTACACTGTTGGTAGGAATGTAAATTGATACAGCCACTATGGAGAACAGTATGGAGGTTCCTTAAAAATACTAAAAATAGAACTACCATATGACTCAGCAACCCCACTACTGGGCATATACCCTGAGAAAACCATAACTCAAAAAGAGTCATGTGTCACAATTTTCATTGCAGCACTATTTATAATAGCCAGGACATAGAAGCAACCTAAGTGTCCATCGACAGATGGATGGATAAAGAAGATGTGGCACATTTATACAATGGAATATTACTCTGCTATAAAAAGAAACGAAGCTGAGTTGTTTGTCGTGAGATGGATGGACCTAGAATCTGTCATACAGAGTGAAGTAAGTCAGAAAGAGAAAAACTAATACCATATGCTAACACATATATATGGAACCTTAAAAAAAAGTGGTTCTGAAGAACCTAGGGGCAGGACAGGAATAAAGATGCAGACCTAGAGAGTGGACCTAAGGACATGGGGAGGGGGAAGGGTAAACTGGGACGAAGTGAGAGAGTGGCACTGACATATATGCATTACCAAATGTAAAATAGATAGCTAGTGGGAAGCAGCTGCATAGCACTGGGTGATTAGCTCAGTGCTCTGTGACCACCTAGAGGGGTGGGATAGGGTAGGAGGGAGATGCAAGAGGGAGGGGATATGGGGATATATGTATACGTATAGCTGATTCACTTTGTTATACAGCAGCAACTAACACAACAATGTAAAGCAATTATCCTCCAATAAAGATGTTAAAAAAAATAATCTGATATTGTCACCTAAGGCTTGTCATTAACCATCTCTTCCTCTTCACACAGATCCCTCTCACTACACCTTCAACACAAATAACTTCACATCTCCAAATGCAACAAATACTATTAATTACCTTCACTGCTCCATCCTACCATCTCTGGCTCAATAGTGTAAACTGTTAATTTACTCTTGTCATCATTCTATTTGGTAATGATGATAACCTTATAACTGGATTGTCCCAGTTTGAGAAGTTTTATTCTAAAATAGGTAAAAAATGTATGTTCATACTTGTCAGTATTTACAGGGGTTTTTGTTTGTTTGTTCTTAGTTCTCAATCTGAGGTCAGTTCTTACTAAAACAATCCATTGCAAATAATAGATGCTCCAAGAATATAAGATGACTGTCCCCAAATTTTGCTGAATTCTAAAGGGAGAAGTTATATTACCAAATTACACAATATTCTGGACAACACCCTTTTGACACTTCAAAACTAACTTTATGTTAGATCCTTTCCCAAAGGTAATCTATTTGTTATAAATTTTTCAAAAATACTATATTATATATAGTATATAGAGGAGTTTGGGGCTGATGAAATATTCAAATATTCAACTGTTCCCTAAATAACTTTAAGTTTACTATTTTGATTAGAGATACAATAAACATCTTTGTACAAAATAGACTAACCCATTTCCACTTGAAAAATAATGTATGCTAACTTTTATGCTGATTTTGAAAGCAATACATGCTTATTTTAGAGAATTTGTACAAAAAATACTTTGTTATGTAAAATAAATTATTACCACTGATAATTTTGCATTGTAGGGGTCATTTTATCATTTATTCTTTAATACTTTCTTTTTTGCTTTATGTAATTAGCATGTATTAATTTTTTTATTAGAAAAATAAGATGAAATATTTTTTTAAATAAAATTTTTAAAAAAGAAAATTGAAATTGCAATCCCATAAACTGGAGATAACTATCACATTATTTCCAGTATTTTTTTTTCTAGGCAAATATCCTTTTTTTGTTTTCCATTGAAATCAGACTAGATATCTATGCTTTTATGGTACTTTTTTATGTACCATTATATCCTGAATAATTTCGCATGGAAGTAAATACTCCTTGAAATATGGAAGCTCTATAAGATCTCATTATTTGCATGGACGATGATTTATTTAACCTTTCTTCTAACATTGTGTATGTAGATTGTTCTCAGTTTTGTTTGGTGGAATTACTCTTTCCAAATGGGGAATAGTTTGGTGGGACTGTCAGTCAAGGGACCCAGTTCACCCTTAACTAAAGGGACAGAGTCACAACTAACCGTGACCAATCAGATGGTCACTTCCTGGAATTTTAATCTTAAACCTGAATGTTTTTTAAAAAAAAGAAGCCTGAAAACAGTTGAACTGATTCATTCCAGAAGATAACAGCTTGTTTCAGAAACCACCAAAAAGTCCAAAATCTGGGCTACCTGACTGTCATAGTTTTCCTTACTCCTGTCATTTCCAGTGTCTAGATTTTAGCTATTCCTCAAGTATGTGAGCTGTAGTAACTTTACAAGACGTTACTCGTATACTTAAATTAACCTCAGTCTCAGAGTCTTAGGTGTGTCCCAAATGAAACTGAGGTTAATTGAAACATTTTGAAATTAATTATTTTATTTATGTTTCTCCTGAATACTTAATATTTTATATCACTTTTTGTCACTTTTCTCATTGAAACAAATAAGAGCCTTAGCTTAGTAAACTTATCATAGATTGTGAAAATGAACATGACATTGTAGGCATACAAGTGGAATCAATGTCACTGCCATTTTGCTTCTGTGGACTTTATTACTCATCTTGTCTCGTTAAATGCAAACCTCATTAATTGCCTTTATTTGACTATTAACAAATACACAGACAACTCCATATTATCCAGTGGGAAGAAGGCATGAATAATGAAAGACTACCATTAACAACAACAACAATTTCATTGACAATAAAAAATGCCTTATCAGTTTCAATCATCTTTGCTCATTATTTTAGCAGTCATAAGTATAGCCAAAGACGACTGCTATTGGCTGCACTGTGACCCCTTCAAAATTCATGTGTTGAAGCCCTAACCCCTAGAATCTCAGAATGTGACTGTACTGGGAGATAGGGTCTTTAAAGAGGGGATTAAATTAAAATGTATTAGGATGGCCTCTATTACAATCTTACTGGTGCCCTGATAAGAAGAAATCTGGACACAAAATGAGACACTAGGAATGCCTGCACATGCACGCACACGCATGTGCACACACACATGAAACAATATGAGGACCCAGCGAGAAGGCTGCCATTCACAAGTCAAGGAGAAAGACTTCAGAAAAAAAAAAAAAGCCTGCAGACACCTTATCTTGAACTTCTAACCTCCAGAACTGTGAGAAATAAATTTCTGTTGTTTCAGATATCAGGTCTGTGGTACTTCGTTATGGAAGCCTTGACAAACTCATACAAGTAACCCTATTTGAAAGGCACACCACCTCAAGTTCAACGTTTTCCCCTCAACGGTGCTTAGAAAGCAAGAGCAGACTAGCACCATATATTATACAGATAACGTTTGTATAAGTTTGGGAGAGCACGTGCAATACAGTAGAGATTTTCTTAAAAATAATTAGTAAGTAATCTTTCTCCCAAAATGTCAGCTCATTACTGAACTCTATACCATCTCCTTAAATTTCCAGTAGAGTCATTAATGAGTATGCTTTCAATTATAATAAAAAATTTTGACATGAAGTTAGGTCAAAAAGGCATTTAACAGTTAAAGGCATATGGGACAATTTTTTCATACTTTAAAGTTATATGGATTCTCCAGAAGGGAGAATCTTACTGCTCATTTTTAAAGAAAAAGTCACCCCTACTACCCAGCATATGAAATTATTGCTAATAGTAACATGCTAAAAACACAGACGCACTTAAATATGGCATGGCCAACAAGATAAACAAGACAATTCAATGGGGGAAGAATAGTCTTTTCAACAAATGGTGCTGGGACAATTGGATGTCAACGTGCAAAAGAATGAAGTTGGACCCCTACCTCATATTACATATGAAATCTGACTTGAAATAGATCACAGCCCTAAATGTAAGAGATAAAACTGTAAAACTCATAGACAAGAAAGAGAAGTAAATTTTCATGACGTTGGATTAGGCAATGGTTTCTTATATATGACATCAAAAACACAAATGACAGAAGAAAAAAATTAAAGCCAAAGATTATAGACACTTCATCAAAATTAAAGCCGAGGTGGTAGGTGGGGCATCAGAGGAGGAAGAGGCCATATGAGAGGCAAGGACTTTTCACCATTTACAGGGATAAACTAAGAAGCAAGGTTTATTCTAAGTTAGAAGAGAAACTCACATTTGCTAGAAAGGAGCTACA
Organism: Mesoplodon mirus; assembly: GCF_964341445.2. Classification (NCBI taxonomy): domain Eukaryota; kingdom Metazoa; phylum Chordata; class Mammalia; order Artiodactyla; family Ziphiidae; genus Mesoplodon; species Mesoplodon mirus. Next base: position 81,252,175 of record NC_138984.1, read on the forward strand.
GTGTTAGCAGGTGACTGAGAGAGTGGGAGCAAATAGCCAGGCAATAAAAAGATAAACCATTAGAATGTGAGTTTTGAAACAGAAATATAACAACAAAAGGTTTAATATAGATAAACACGAGAGCTGATGCTTGTGTTTTACCATATTGTTTTTAAATCCCATTAATATGAATTTATTTACAAAAAAATGATTTGTTCAAACCCTCTCAACACCTACTGTGTCGTGACCCCTCTAGGGGAGGTACAGACAGGCTTCCATCCTTAATGTCCACTCCCAGCCCACACCTCCTCAGTTTGGTCATTTCAGGGGGAAAGTCCTCAAGTGCAAGCAAGAGTGACTGGGTGACAGGGGCTGCTTTTTATTTTAACTGATAGTTTATAGCAATCTAACCAATGATCTCATTCAAACAGGTTTTTTTAATTTTTTCCACCAGAGTGTCTTTTAACTACTTTTTAGCCACTTTCACTGCATACCAGAAACTACAGCATTTTTCACAGAAATTTACAAATTGTTAAAACGTTGTGTATGTGTGAAAATGACTTGGCTTAGTTTTTTTTTTTTTTAAACCTAGTAACTTGTCATTAAATATGGGACTTAAATTGACTTGACATTGCTCCTGGATACGTTTTTTATAAACGCCAGGGACAATTAGAGCCCTAAGCACACTCACTGAGACTCCACAGATCTGGCCCCATTTCCTTCCATTTCTTCTGCTCTCGTGATCACTCATGAGGCAGATGCCATTCCTTATACCTGTCAGACACTGTGCCCTTTGGGACTTGTGTCTTCTCCCTTCCCTCTTCCCAGAATGCTCTTCTCTCACCTCATTCAGATAAAAATTACTTTCTCCACCTCTTGAACACTGTTTTTTCTCTCTGCAGGCCCCTTTCATCCTCACTATTGCCTTATGTTGCCGTATTTTTCTTCAAAAAACATGTATTTACTATTGTTTCATTACACATTGATTTGTCTACAAACTCCATCTTTAGACTGAAAGCACCATGTGGGCAGGAATTTTGTTTAATTTACCATATTCTGGTGCCTAGAATAGGGACTCTCCAATAGTATAGAAAGGCACATTTTTTAAAAATGAATAAATCAAGCAGATATAGAGAATCATTCTAAACCAAAGTATTTTGAAATTTTGGCATGTAAGGAAGCAGATGAATTATAGCTGCCATGTACAGATGGCACCAATCTGAGTCTTTACTATCTAGGCTAAGCCATTGCTCTACCACCACACAGGTGATAAAGAATAGCCAAGAGCACAGACTCTGCAGCCAGACAGCCTGGGTTCAAGTTTGGGCTCTGCCACCTACAAACTGTAACTAAGGGCAAGTTAACCTTGCTGTGCTTCCTTGGTGTTCTCATCCATAAAGTGTGACTAATAATTGTACCTACCTCACAGAATTAAATGAGAAAATATTTGTAAGGTGCTGCTTAGAATAGTGGCTGGCACAGAGTAAATGTTATATATCTTTGTTAAATAAAATAATTAAAAAATGGGAACCTGGATAAAAGAAAAGGTTGGAAAAGCACAGTTTGGGACAGTTTGGGAAAATTTGGCTTCATTTATTTTTTCTGACCATAGTTGCTGAGAATCAATCTCTTCCCCTCCCCTACCCTAGAGCAGTATCGTCTAAATTGATCTGTGAAACATGCTTAATTGACTAATCAGAATTTCAAAGGGAAGTGATTACTTCACAGATCCCAGCCCCACATAGCTGGGATTGTCACTCTGTCTCCACCCTCCCTATAATCTCTTCCTGCACGCCCCCCGACCTCCGCTTCACAGGTTGCTGGGAGATCTGGCCTATGCTCTTGGTATTTACAGGGAGGGAATGATGGGTTAGGCCTCTCCAACTACCCAGGAGGAAAAGAATACCTTGTATGGGACCCCAGGCTAAAATTTGCAGGGATGCGTCCCTGTGTGAGCTCATACAAATATAAACCCGTGAGGAGTGCTTTGTCTGTAACATCCTAGAGGTAACTCCAAAAGAACCCCCAATTTTTCCCTTCCTTGTCTGCAACACCCAGAGAAGATGCTCTTCCGTTTTTCCTCTCTGAATCAGTGCCCTCTACACAAGGAACTAGAATGTTTCTTAGTGGACTCCTCTTGTGAGATTCCAGAGTTTTCATTCCCTGTGTTGGTGGCAATAGTTTACTTCTGGGTCTCTGGTCTGTCCCTTTGCCCCTGGTATCGCTGGTTGGTAAGGCCGAATCCTGGCTGAGATCCCCAGTGCCTTCTTGGATACTGTATAATTAATTAGGCCTCCAATTGTGCCTTCCCCTCCCCTCCCATACATGGAGAAAACCTCTCAACCATGACTTAAGGGGAAACTGCCCTAATAAATGAGTCTCCAGATACCAAATTTCCCAGCAGAAGGGGGCCACGTAAACGGAGACTATTAGTATTGGCAGCAAAATCCAACATATTATTTTTACCAGTATGAGCGTTACGGACATACTGGCCGCCTAGAGAGATGTTTGAAAAAAACAGACCAACAATGTGAAGAGGGAAGAAAGAAAAAAAAGCCATACAAATGAGCTACAGTGAGTTTCTTGGAAACTAATTCCCTTGCTCAGTTCGTGTGATATATAACCAGCCACTGGTGCTCTGTGCTGGTGGTTTATAACGTTACCTCACCCTCTCCACGAAATTGTTTTCCTGTAAATCTCAGTGGCCATCCATTCCTGTCTACACATTATGTTCCTAAAATAGACACCATCTAAAAATCTCTTCAAGGAGCTTTGTGGAGGAAGGCCTAAATTACAACACTGCTCAAGAGGGATGCGGTGGCTTGACAGCAATTACAAAAGCAGCGGCCGCAAAGGAGAGGCTTAAAAGTTTTTCACCGGAGTTGTTCAGCTTCCCAAATGCACAAATGAGGGGAAAGAAAAGTGTCAGACACTGGTGAACGCAGGAGCTCCAAGTTGCATCACCCTGGCATGCCAGGTATTGCAGCAAATAGGAAAGGTAAGCGACCTGCCAACTGGACTGGAGAAACGAAAGCAGGGATCACCAACCTCAGCATGGAATTTTCCTATTTCTGTTTGGCATCAGCCTCTTGGGATGACTGAAAGTGCTTAATGGAGAAATATGTTCCGTTACTACACTAGCACATCAGAAATACCACGTGAACCTGGAAATCCATAGATAAAAGGAGCCACATTTTATAGGTGTGATCGCAACAGCATTCACAAGTTTGCTACTGCACCTCAGAAATATTTAGTCACGTGCACATATGGAGAGAATATTACCCTACTTTGGCTTTAATCATTTCGTGGGACATGTGAAAAAGCACCTACCACCACTCTTTTTGGACTGATTTGCTAAAGAGGAGTGACAATTGTCATGAAGTCACTGAAGGAAACAAAAAGAAATGAGGGAAGTAAAGGCGGCGGGGGAAGGGGGAGTGCCTTTAAACAAATACCTCAAACATGTAGGAGAGAGGGGATCCATGGTAACAAAGACCTCTGAAAAAGCCTCACGTCCACCCAGAGACATTTTTTTGTGCTGTCTGGAAAAGCAAGACGGTTCACACTGGGAACTGAACAGCATCTGCAGCATCACCGCGGACAGTGACCTCTGTGCAATTAACAGTAACTCAACCTTTCCCATTTGGCATTCCAGGAACAACGGATTCTTTCCCACTACCCTCCAGCTCCTTTGTTAGCCTGCTCAATCGGAGTTACAGAGATTAAATCATTGTCCCCTTCTGACCCAAGGCATGAGGCGTTCCTTCTCAAAAGCCCAGCCTCTGCCGTAGGAGCCTCAAAGCCCTGCAGTGCTCCGACCCCAGCAGCTGTCCCGCTGCCTTCCTTCTTCCTGTGGGGTTAACACTAAGATCTAATTTTTGCTCCATCCTTAGGAATACCACGACCTCTATTCACAGCTCGGCTAGTCCAGTTCTAAAGCACCAGTGAAGGAGGAGGGGGCGTCAAAAGGAGACCTTGAATAGGATGGCAAGAACTGGCCAGGTGCCAAGCTATTTCAGGCCAAAGAATCCCATCTCGTATCAAAATGCTGAACTGCAAAACAAACCTGATTTCAGTTCGTGGAAGGTGGAGAGAGGAGGGGGGAAGGGAAGGGGAGGAGAAGAGAGGGAGGAGGGGGACCCGTTGATCCGAATTCACATGCAAAAATGGACTTCCTGCTCTGCCCAAACTGTATCTCCACGGCCTCTTTTTTTTCCCCAAAATAACCGGAACGAACGTGCCTAAGATCGCGACGGAACAACCAGACGGCTTACCTGATAAAAAGGAAAATTACCCATCTGCAATGAGGAAGAGCATCTCCCAAAGACCAGATGATAACAACGTGCCTTCAGTTGCAATTCAGATCCTTCTTGCAAAAGGTGACCAAGTATTTACAAGGGCTGCAGTCTCACTGGGGCAGGACACACATACACAAACACACACACGCACACATACACACATGCACCAGAGACCTCTGCAGTATCCTCTCGGCTTCATCCTCGCCTCACTCTGTGGTACCTAATACAAATCAGCAAATAGCTTGTTTTTTTTTTTTTTAAAAAAAAAAAAAAAAAAAAAAAAAAGGTCGAGGTAGCACCTTACATTACATCGCCATCTAGTGGCCAAACGTTAAATATTTTCTCACCAGCCGGATTTCTGTGTTATTTCTCAACCTCTTTTCTCTCTCAGCCTCATCATTTCGACTCTCTCACTATTGCTTCCTCTGTTTCCCCTTCATTCCTAACTGCTCTGTCATATCAAATACTTAATGACAGAAAGATGAAAACGTTTAAAACTAAATATAGCTATTTTCAAGTATAGAAAATAACTTTAGTGTTGTTTTTGAATTTTATTTTTGTTAAAAAGTATTACTTTATTCCTACTATGAATCATTATTATCTTTACAAATTTTAGAACTTGTGAATAAAACTTTGTCTTTTTTATTCCACCAGAAGAAAGTTGGGAGGCCCTTTATGACAGATGAATGGCTTTCCATTGGGGATCTACTTGAAATTTTTCTCATTTTTAATATTGTTTTTTAATAGCAGGTTGTTTGTTATAGTGAAGAGCCCAGAGTGAGAAGATGTGAGTTTTACTTCACCACTCATGAGCATGTGCCTTTGAGCAAGTCACTGAACTCTTCTGTGAGAACTTACATTTCCCCACCTTCATCTGTGATTAGAGGTTAAACAAGATTACACTCCCACTCTGTCTATGGTTCTATTATCTTTTACTGCAATATATTTCCCCATTTTGTGGACACAACCTACAGCTTAGTTATAATAACATGTTTTAGTAAGCAAATATATATTCTGACTCAAATTAAGTATTACCTATTGATAGAATTATGAAAGCCATGTGTATCAGGTTTTCCTAAAACACTGGAGAATTCATGCTAAACTATTTATAACTCCAGGAGATGAGAGTGCAGCTTTCTGTGTTACAAACTGTACTTTAAAACTGAAGCAGTCTTTAGCATTTGGTCCTGCATATGCTCACAATTAACTATGTGTAGATTAATCATGTGGCATAATTTGCAGTAAATATATCATCCTGGTTGTCTTCCATCTAACCCACTTATTGTTGATAACTATCTTGCCTGTGCTTTACCATTTATTAAATGACATCACCTTCAATATTTAATTGTTCTATTCTTTACTATAGGACAGTGTGATAGATACTATTAATATTATTATAATTATTCCCATTATACAGTTGGGTATACTGAGGGTTTTCAGAGCATTATTGAGATTTATTCAAGGCCACACCTAGCTTGCAAAGCAATAAAACTAAGGCTCTTGGTCCATTTGTTCTTTACAACATACTCAAAAGTCCTCATTTCTTTCCCTGTTCTAGAATCACAGGAATGTAATTTGCATGTCTCTGTTCGAAAAATATCTACTAACCCTTATTTATAAATTACTCATGGGCCCATCTCCTTATCTATAAAAGAAAAAAAGTAAGTAAGATCATTTCCTGTGCCAGCTCAAAAATCCTATACTTCCACAAAAGCTAGCCAAGGTAGCATGAACACTTAAAGCTATTCAGGGAATTTTCTGGTGGTCCAGTGGTTAGGACTCAGTGCTTTCACTGCTGGGGCCCGGGGTCAATCCCTGGTCGGGGATCTAAGATCCCGCAAGACGTGAGGTGCAGGTAAATAGTGTTCTTCAGTCTCTGGTAGAGTCTGGGCAATGTTGAAAGGAGCTGGAGAGACCAGTGACCAATGGACCAATGTTTGGTAAATAATTACCAGGATGTTAGAGATGAAGAGGAAGTGGGAAATATGTGAACTAACAGTCAGTACTTTTTTAAATTTTAGACTAACATGTTACATATGAATGGTCCTTATAGTTTAGAGAAAATAAGAACACCCCTGACCACATGCTTTCATGCCTTCTAATTGCTTATTACAGAGGTCAATTTTTTGAGTGTCTGCTTATAACAGTCCTCCTCCCAACAGCTCTCCCTACCTGATCCCCAGAGGTGAACCTGTGCTCCTGGCTACAGAGGACCAGGACAGGGAAGGGTGCAACATGTGATTCTGGCAGCTGTGGGTGCCACTTCGCCCTCCCAATGCAGACTCAGGATCAAGTGGGCCAGGGCGCTGAGAGAAGGGAATCATGCAGGTGTGGAAGAGGAAATAGTGACAAAAGACAGAGCCAGAATCATCAAAAAGTCTACAAATAACAAATGTTGGTGAGGATGTGGAGAAAAGGGAACCCTTGTACTCTGTTGGTGGGAATGTAAATTGGTGCAGGCACTGTGGAAAACAGTGTGGAGGTTTCTCAAAAAAGCAAAACTAGAACTACCGTATGACCCAACAATACCACTCCTGGGTACATATCCGAAAAAAACAAAAACACTAATCTGAAAAGATACACGCCCACCAATGTTCATAGCAGCATTATTTACGATCACCAAGACATGGAATCAACCTACGTGTCCATCAACAGATGGATAAAGATGAGAGATATATGTATACTCAGCCATAAAAAAGAATGAAATTTTCAGCAATATGGATGGACTTGGAGGGCATTATGCTAAGTGAAATAACTCAGAGAAAGATAAATACTGTATGATATTGCTTCTACGTGGAAACTAAAAAATACAACAAACTAGTGAATATAACATAAAAAAAAAGAAGCAGACCCACAGATATGGAAAACAAAATAGTGGCTACCAGTGGGGAGAGGGGGAGTGGGAGGTACAAACTGTTGGTTGTAAGATAGACTCAAGGATGTACTACTGTACAACATGGGGAATATAGCCAATATTTTGTAATAACTGTAAATGGAAAGTAACCTTTAAAAATTGTATAAAAAATTTTTTTTAATAAATAAATGATTTTTTAAAAAGAGCCAGCAAACTCCTGATGACTTCCTGTTTCTGGCTCTAGTCTTTCCCCAAATCAAGATACTTTCCTGATTTGGGGTCTCATGGTAGTCACAAATAAACTCCATTGCTGCTTAGTTGAGCTTGGTTTCTGTTCCTCTACGGAATCCTAGTCAGTTCACTCAGACTGCAGGAATCCAAATGCCCTAGCCCTTGAGAGCTCTCAAATACTGCTCATAGTTTGGGCGTCTAACACCTCACCTATTCACTTCTTCAAGCACCGGCTAGAAGCCAGGCACATTTCCAGATACAGAAGTTACATCAGTGAACAAACCAGATCAAATTCCTCTACTAGTTGAGTTTCTTTACTCTGACACATCAGAGAAATGGAAAGCCATGCTGTTTTTCAGTGCACACATCACCCTTCCACCTCTGTATCTTTGTTCATAATCTTCACTTGACAGAGCTTCCTTCCATCTGTTCATGGAAAATTCTACCAATGTTTTAGGTCACATATTCTTTTTTCTCTAACGTCTTTCTTGTTTTCTCAGTAGGTAGAATCTCTTTTCTTTTGTTAATTACAGAACAACTTCGTGTTTTATTTTGCAGAATGTGGTTATCTGTTAAGTTGAAAGCATTGGGAGTAAGAGAATAAATGCCTATTTTGACAAACTGGGGGAAAAAAAGGCTGGCATCACACCCATTGTACAATGAGTATATTTAATGAGTAGCCTGTCATTCTGTACACAAGACATTTCATTCATCAGAGCTGAGCCAATTTAACAACAATGGTAACTTTAAATTTTCCTTATATTAAGGCTGGCATAAAGGCAAATATGAGATTTTTATTAAATTAGTGTAGTATACACTTAAACTCACATATTCCTAAAAGTTGGCAAAAGATAAATTAAAATGAGTCTTTATTTGTGTTCCCTTATAACACTACTGCTCTTGTCCCTCTTGGCTTCGTGGGAGAGTTTTATGTACATATTTGCCTCCCAGATTCTAAACTCCCTGTGGAACCAGTCCTGTATTTTATTTACCTTTGAGTGGAAGTTAATTTACTGAGATATAATTTTCTCTTTCCCACTATTACATTTCCAGTTTCAAAGAATGAACAGGTAATTTCCCTCCCTTTTCTTCCCACACTGAATGTTAGCCGTTCTAGGAGATCCTCTGTAATTTCATCTTAGAAGGTGGAAAGAAAGTACTGGCCATTTCCTATGTGACAATACTTCTTAAACCTGTGAATACATGGACTTACTAAACTGGCTAAGAGGCTTGGGCTATGTCTTTCCTATGAGAGAATTCCTAACAAGGCAAAGAGAATGAAAGCATAAGATGCCCTTTAGTTTTTGAAGCATTCTCTCTGCCATGAGGATTAGATTGTTCCTTTGACACAGCTTTGATGAGGGCTGGGGGTAGCAATTCACTGCTCAGTGCCCAATACAGAAAAGGAATACTGTAATGGGACATCATCACTGTCAATAAATCTTAGGTGTTAAAGAGGAAGAGAAGTCACTCAGGTGGAAAAAGCCATGCCTTGTCTTTTTGCCTGTCAGTACTGAGACAGCCTGGAGAATCTCCTGCTGCAGTGAGAACTCTGAAAGAGTTCAAGGAGAGAGCTCAACATCAGAAGGCTGAAGAATCAGTGCAATTATTATTGATATTTATTAAATATTATTTATTGAATATTATTTAATATTTTCTTATGTAGAAAATAAAGGGAATTTGTTATTAAAACATGCTGCCTGATGTCCAGCTCTTGGAGTTCTGAACATTTTACTTAGCTGCCTTACAAAAAGAGTTAATTAACTCTTAAATTAACTTGAGGCCTGGCGGGCAGAAGAGGATCATCCTTGATCTTTGGCCAAAAATTTCCCTAAGGTATGGTCAAATCATTATGTTTTGAATTTTGGATTCCCTTGTTCAGAGTTATAAATGACATTAGAGTTTTAAGGCAGAAAGTGTTTCTAGATTCTCCTGTAATTTGTTTGGGAATCTAGGCTCACTGAGCTGGTTTCCTTCTTGAAGGGATCAGGATGCTGGTGTCTGGAGTTGAACCTGGACAGTGGTCTGACCTTGGGATGGTGTCTCCTAGATATAGTGATGTTGCCACACGGGCTGTGGGTGGTGACAGGTCTTCTGATGGAGTGAGTTAACAATTCCAACATGGATAGAAAATACCAGAGTCAGAATATGAACCCAGACTTTATGATTCTAAATCCACAGGACCACTGTGTTATTACCTGGCTTCAAATCCTGGCTTCAAATCCTGGCTTTGCCCCCTGTGACTGAAAAATGGAACTCAGCTAAAGCACAGTACTAATGTGATACCATGGTAAACACCATTTTCCATTCCAGGGCTTTGCTTTTATAGGTATGAGTTTCCCAGCCCTTTTTTTTGAACATGAGGCATTTCTGCAAAGATTTACTACCAATTCCTTGCTCTCTCCCAAGCATTCACTAACACAATGCCTTTAGCAGCAACTATTTTAGAAATAGAAATCACTTCCTAGCAGAAAATATGAACTCTTATCTAACTTTTCAGGTTAATTTATCCTTTTGAAAATGAGACAGAAATAAATGTGGAATTTACTATTAGATAAATAAATAAAGAAACTTCAATTAAGAACACTCTTTTAGGAGGACTAGAGCCAATGAGTTTTTCAGCAAGTTTAAAGTTATAATTTCTTAACAACACAAAATTGGCCTTTGGTTTCAGAATATTTTGTAGGTACTAGAAGGTAAACATTTAACACTGTAGTAAAGTCCATACATCCCACTAGGAAAGAAAATCAACTATTTTTTCAAACATGATACCAAAATATTTGAGGGCCCCCCATTTGAATTTACTGAATCAAAGTTGTATGGGCTTGTGATTTCCCACTCATAGATTGTCATTTTTAAAAATCACCTAAAATATATTGACCTTATATAATTGGAATTGTTTTTATTACCAATTTTATTCTAAGATGTTTCTCAAATGTCTATAGAATCGATGTGTTTGTGGGCACACGAAATTTTATTAAAAGTTTCTAAAAATTATTAAAATTACTCCCAACTCTCCCTCTGGTAGTGGAGGAAAATGAACGGTAAGGGTTTTTCTTACCTCACCACAATGCTGTATTTTAAAGTGAGAAAGAGAGGGAGGGGATCATGATGAAGATCTTCAGATTCTCCCAGACCACCAGATTCTCCACTCCTGCCCTGCTATTCCATCCAAAGCAATGAAAGCCAGAATGTAATCATAAATCCACAGAGGATTATTCCCAGGGTGGCAGTTACTTCTTGTTGGAAGATTCATTGCAATTTCCTTTCAGTTACATAGGTAGCCATTGGTGGTGGAGAAGGAAATAATGGTACTCCCACACCAAATAAACAGGTTTTATGGACAAGACATAATAATGAACAAACCTGATTTCTCAAAGGGAAATCAAATATATAAATATAAAGCATCTGATGAGATCAGCATTGTGATATTGTTTCAAGATGGGTATTAAATTACAAAACTACTTTTTATCATTTCATATATATTATTCTTCCTCTGTTATACAACCATCCAAGCAACACTCTTAAAATAACTCCATCATTTTACATTATATACATGTATCAAACCATTTTGTTGTATACCTAAAACTAATACAATGTTATATGTCAGTTACATCCCAATGGAAAAAAGCACTCTAGTGTTCCATGTAAATGTCAATTTACAATCTTTTATTATTTGGGGGCCTGGTTTATTTTGGGTCTTTTTTTTCAGCTAAAGTGTAAGAGTATGCTATCAATATTTACAGAGGACAACCTCAATGTCATTTTTCATAACAACAAACTCTTTGCCTTTCCCTAAATAAGCCAGGAGCCATCATATCTTCAATACCTTGTTTCCTTCCTTTCCTCTGCTTGGAGACCTCCTCTTCTCTGCCCAAAACCCCTCCGTCTTTTATCTGTGCACGTCCTCATTGTCTGACCCTACCCCATAATCTCTTTGAGAGCAGGAGCTATGTTTTATTATTTTATTTCCTAAAAATATCCCAGTGACTGTGGTTGAATGAAAGTATTTTCTGAAGATGAACTGATGGTATCTGCTGACTACTGATGAATCAAAATTCCAGAATGAAACGCCACTACAATTTACAGGTAGGAGAAAATAACGTTTTCAAACCTCATAAAACAGAATGTCAACTGGCATAAATATTATCTTCACCACTTCTCTAGAGAGATGATAATTTTTGAAGAAGCGTGGAGCTGGAAAGTTCTTAGAGATTACTCAGACAAGGGATTTTACTTTAGGTATGAGGAATGATGTCAGGAGAAGTGATGTGACTTGACCAAGGTCACCCAGCTAGTTTTATTCCACAAGAGTCCATTCAATTGTTTTCCACAGTCTAACTATGAAGGAAATTAAAATTGAGTAGGTGTATCAGCATATAAGAAGCAAAATGGAAGTGAGTGGAGTATTTCTAGATACACCACAATTGATTTTCACTCATGTTTTGACAGATGGATGTGATGAAGTGTATGATTGCAGTTACTGTTTAAGAAGGTGACAGACTAACCAACATTGGCCTAAGCAAAGGATAAAGAAAGTGACCGTCCTTCAGTCTAGCTCCATGTACTGATCTTAAATATTAACCACAAGATGTTCAAGTTCAAGGGTGTGAGTATCAGGTACTCAGAGTGTAACACTGACAGCTTTCAGAAATGCAGACCCAAAAGGAGTGCCAGGAAATATCCAGGAAGCAAATGGTCTTGAAGCTGTATAATTTCTTTGAAAAGCCAAAATGTAATCTAAAAATATATTGTCTGTTTCTTTAGGCTGATAAACCATATATATATGGCAGTTATCTTTTATATATGAAAACAAAATTTAATGTTTCACATGCCTAAGCTTTATGCCTCTTTCTCTAAATATATAAAGGTTTCATGAAGCTTTGGCTCTTAAAATAAGATCAAAGATCACAATATTTAAAGCATTATGTCCAGATCTACTGCCACAGGAGATTAAAGAGAGAAAAGAAATATCAGTGTAAATTAAGAAAATGCATGAACAGTTATAAAAAATTAAGTTACTGTGCTGGGTTCTCTTCTGTCTCTTTCCCATCCTCTTAAGTCAATTAAACATTATGTTTGGTTTTCTCCTCATCTATTTCATGCAGCAATTTCCCCCTTTGTAAAGGTGAGTCAGTTAAAGCTAGTGTTAAGAAAAATATGCTTGATTACTTATTGGAACCAAAACATGTTTGCCATTTTAATATATCTTTAAATCAACTACATCACTTTATTTATTGAAGAGGTTTAATTAGATTTTTTTTATGAAGAGTGGAGTATTTCTAGATACACCACAATTGATTTTCACTCATGTTTTGACAGATGGATGTGATGAAGTGTGCTTTATTTATTTAAACTTTATTTAAACTAAAGGAAATAGCTGATATTTATGAAGACAACTCTTTATTTACAGAATAAAACTGAACTTTGCCATAACTTAGCATAAGCAAACATGTAGTTCCTGTTCCCCTAAAGGATTCTTACTAACATCTTTTTCCTTTCATGTTCAAAGGCAGAAAGCCACTGACTTTACCAAAGAGCATAGCAAAGCTATTCATAATGTACGCATGTCATTAGGATTAGGTGCTGCCCTGTTTCTCTGGGAAATTTACACCTTTCATACAGTCCTAAGCAGTTCTGATCTTTAGAAATCCATTCACAAATGCACACAAATCACATACAATTACATCTCTCCTCCTCTCTTCCCTTGGGAAATCCAAGAATTCCACCTTAGGCCACATAATGGACAGAGGTTCTTCAGGGCCCACTTCAGGGCTTCACACCCTTTAGAATAGATTGGCGAGTGACTGGGGGAGAAGGCACATGAAAGGCCAGATGGTAATTACATTTAGCCTAGTCCTCCTAGAAGGCCTAGAAATTTTGTGGCTCATGAACTGAGTTACTACTCTTGGGATGGTCCCTATTCATATCAGATAGCACAGCACCGGACACCTGGGATCCTTTGGGTCTCAGGTGTGGGAGAGAGGTGCTGGGGAGCTGTACTCCCATGGCTATGTGCAGACTCCTACACCTGGTTGTCTACAGTTGGATTGAAGACAACCGGATTCATCTACTTATTATGGGATGCTAAAATGACAGAATCACTTTGTCTCAATGTTTTCCATTGCACTTGATACATAAGGAAGCTCAAAGACTGATACACTTGCTTCCATGTTCCATTCAGTCTCTTTGAAAGTCTTATATTCTGGTTATCATTACCTCACAGTAACCTGGATTCCTCCTCTCTGTAGGGAAGAACAAGCTGAATAAGCAGGAAAGGGCTCCTTCTGGGTCTGCACCTTTTTAATTAACATATATGGGATGTGACCATTTACATTTACATTTCTGCTCCCCTTAGTTTTGCTGCAACTAAGCAAATACAGAATGTGGATCTTTCCATGACTTCAGCAATGATAAAACTCAGAAAACCATTTGCCCTACTTCACGAGGTAGTTTCTGCCCCACAAGACAGCAGTACCTTTATCCATAATTTCATCTGCCCAGATTCTCCTCTCCAGGGTGTCACAACAGAGCTACACTTCCGTGAAACATCTATTGCTTTAAGATTGCATCTTTGATTTAGTCAGGATCTTGGCAGAAAATAGAGTCTACACTCAAAAGGGGCTGAATGAATAAAATTTAATGGAAAAAATGCTAAGTAGGTTCAGATGGTTGATGAAGCATGCAGGAACCAGCAGTGGAGTCAGACACCTCTGGGTCTTAACAGGCAAGGAGGTGAAGGCAGCTCTTTTGCCCTTTTCCTGTTTGCCCATTTAACGATTCACTGAGATTCTTCTCCCTTTTTTCCCTTTAAAAACTGCTGAGCAGAATCTTAGGAGTTGGTCTTGGGACATAAGTCCAACTTCTCCCCAGATTGCCAACTTTTCTGGTTAAGGAAACTTTGCTGTCTATTGACACTTGCCTCTTGAATTATTGGCTTTTGAATGGCAAGCAGCTGAACCCAAGTTCAATAACAGAGGGAACGGAAGCCCCAGCTCCCAGTGAGAGCTGGAGCTTTGGCAGACCTCAGCAGGAGGTTTACCAGAGGAGAATGCAGCCACCTAGACTAGAAAGTAGGGGGTGGTGGGGGCAATGCCTCAACTTTCCATCAATGCCTTCCTTGGGCTAAACCCAAAGGAACCCAGAAGACAAGGGCTCCCAGATTATGTCTAACTATGGAAAATGGCCTTTGGGGACTGAAGGTCTTTCTGGAGACTCGCCCCTTGTTTGACTTCTACCTGACATTTCACCACTCTCACCATTCCCTTCTCTGGACTTCGCATTCTACAGCTGCTGCCAGGGCTCCAGCTCTTGCTGGGCTCTGGAAATGCTGCTCTCTCCATTTGCATATTTAGTCCTCCCCACTGCTGCATGTCCCTGGGCCTCATCATCTTGTTTTGGTCCCTTGAACCTACTCTGTATACAGTTCCTTCATTCACATGTTCCTGATTAAAACTTCCATTCCTTTGCATGCACAGCAAGGATGACTTGCGAATTCCACAGATGTGAAGGGCTGGTGGAAAGCGGGGAAATAACAATGTGTCCCGTCTTATCTCTAAAAACACTTCTTTCTCTTTGCATAAAAATCAAATGAAATTAAACTATTTTACAGGAATTAATAAAATCTTCAGGATAAGAGATTCTGTTTAATACCCTAACCCTTAGCATAGTGCCTAGTATATGGTAGGTGCTTAGACGTTAGTATTTTCAAATCAATTCTGATAATGATTTAAGAAGAATAATAATGAATATATGCCAGGACCTTGAAACCTCACGGCAATCTCATGAAATAGGTACTATTATTATTATCATTATTTTATAGATGAGGAAGCTAAGTTTTTGTTTTGTTTTGTTGCTACTTCAAACAGTGCTGGTGCAAACATCACTTTACAAATGGTTTTCCCACTCGTACAGATACTCGTATCTGTAGATACATTCTCAAGAAATGGCTCTGCTGAGTGGAAGGGAATGTGCCTTTTAACTTTGGTGGATATAACTAGATTTTCCTCCAAAAGCATGGCACCATTTTATACTTCAGCAGCAGCGTAAAAGACCCGTTTCCCACACCTTTGCCCTCATTAGGAATTATCAAACTTCTTACTTTGTTAACCAGGAAGTGAAATCAAGGCCAAGTCTTGACTTTGCCTGAGAGTTTCCTATAGGACTTTACTAGGAGAAACACAAAGCTGTGTGGAGGAGAAAGAGAAAATGTGTTCCAAGAAGAGGAATTATTGTGTACAGATAGATTTCAGGTTGGGACTGTGGAAATGGTTAGAGCTTGGGTAGGTGGGTAGATGCCAGATCACATAGCGCCCAGCACACCTGCTACAGAAGGAAAGATGGAACCATGTTCACAAGGAAACCAGGAGAGTATGATGTTGAAATGCTAAAACCAAGTATTCTGGTTTTTCTTTCCACCAGTTTGAGGGAGCCATCTCTTTCCTGTCAGAACACTGACAGTACTAGTAGTCCTTATAATTGGCTTATTTGCTCCTAAAACCACTTAAGACAAGGTGGATGTGGGTATGAGAGGGCTGACTAATTGTCAGGAGGACAATGGTTAGAAAAGCCGGAGACCAAAACATTTCTTTTCCTTCTGATGTCCTGATCGTGCTAATATAAAGTTTTCTCTAATGCTTTTACTAGAAACTGCACATTTCCCTTATCCCAGTATTATATAATCAGAGTAATATTCTTTAGAAAATTTCATACAGAAAATTGATACCTCTTCTATTTTCCTTGTATCCCCAAATGAGACAATCCCAAGGAAACACTGACAACTCTTTCAGATATCCTATTTCACTACTTCACTTTTTGGACACAAAATATAATGTCACTTTATCAGAAAACCATAATTTCATTTTAAAAAACAAGAAGGATTAATTTTTCACAAATCAGCATATTTATCAGACAAATTCCAGATCATGAGACATATGTGATTAGTGATGCATTGTAGGATAAATGATTAAAATGGCAGTATTGAGTCACTTATTTTTCTTTAATTATTAATGGAGATATGAAATGGGTCTATTAAATCTAATCATCTTGGATTTGGTTGATATTTGGATGCTCATATTCCAGAGTTAATCTCATTTACACAGAATATTAGAATTAGAAAAAAATCTGAGGAATTATTTAATTTATGCTCTCAATTGTCAAAGAATTTAACTTAGCTTGGTAGAAATTTTGTTTGGCTTTATCTTTAGGTCCAAACCATTTCTCAAAATTAAGTAAATCAGTGTAATTTTAAGTTTCTTTTCCAGTCATAGGTACTTTCTTCCCATAGTTGTTCCTTCTACTCTGAAGAAAAATTTCTACATTTCCTAGGCTTTTCAAATCTCTCAAAGGATTATAATCCTGATAATATAATTATATAATTATGTAATTATTATATAATTAAATTATATGTAATTATATATAATATAATGATTGTATTATATTATTCAATATATTATGATAATATATAATTATATGTCATATAATGACTATTACCCTGATAATATAATTTTTAAAGAATAGTGGCTGACATATTAGAAAAAACAAGTAAAAATACTAGACATAGGGTTGGCTAGTTATCTTGGGATACGGCATTTATTTATTTAATTTTTTTTTTTGCGGTACACGGGCCTCTCACTGTTGTGGCCTCTCCCGTTGCAGAGCGCAGGCTCTGAACGCGCGGCATGTGGGATCTTCCCGGACCGGGGCATGAACCCACATCCCCTGCATCGGCAGGCGGACTCTCAACCACTGCGCCACCAGGGAAGCCCAGGATACTGCATTTTACAAACTATCTTTAGGGGCAGGGTGAGAGAGTCCAGGTAGCCGTCCATCCTTGGTTATCCTTGTCCCACCTAATCTCCAGTTCCTGATGCCTCAGTTCTTTGAACATTTGTCCTTGAATCTAGCATCTTTTGAGTCCCAGATCCTGATATTGATATATATGTCCTCTTTGCTCAGAAGATATTACACTAGGAGGACACCCTGGGACAGCCTGATATGTTTGGGACTGTCTGATGCCAAATATTATTATAAACGATTATTTTCTGAACACGTTTAATATGTGAA
This sequence comes from Mesoplodon mirus, assembly GCF_964341445.2. Classification (NCBI taxonomy): domain Eukaryota; kingdom Metazoa; phylum Chordata; class Mammalia; order Artiodactyla; family Ziphiidae; genus Mesoplodon; species Mesoplodon mirus. Next base: position 81,269,602 of record NC_138984.1, read on the forward strand.
AGACACTGCAATAAACCACTTGACATACATTATCTCTTTTGAATTCTGACAAGGGGATAGTACCGTTCTCACCTGGCAGCTAAAGGGATTTTCAGAGAGGTTAAATAAATTGTCCGTGGTCACAGAGCTAACCAGTGATAAGGAAGGGGATTGTCTGACAAGACACTTATACCCCTAACTCTGCTGGGGTAGGGTGTAGCTTGAGAACTTCCACTCTCAACAGAAGACTCTAACATTGAGCTGAGTCACAGCTTCAGAAAAAATAGAATTCACATATACTACCAGTTCATTTGAAATTCATTGTATTTAATATATATTTAAATTATTCTCTATTGTATAATTTTTCCCTGAATTAATATTCCAAAATGGAATAAAAGATCTTTTAAGTTCTTCTCCGGTATTTACTTTAAGATCAAATAAAGCTGGAAGTGACTGGGATCCTGGTGTTGGGAAATGAGTCATTTAAAAGAAGAATTTATATTTGATGTTGGGAATAATTTTTCATGTTGTAAATCTGAGAAACTCTGTATATAAAACCCAAAAGATTTTTGCTCAAGGTAAATAAAGAAAGCAGCATCAAAGACTGAGAGTTGCAAAGAGTTCCAAATGTATTGCAGCCATAAGTGAACCACTTCTTCCTTTTGGAATTTGATTTTTCCTTCTAGATCTCATTGGCAAGTTGCTATTTAATTGACCTGAGTGAACAGAGTTACATAAAGTCCAAAATACAAAGGAACTAGGTAGCATTAAGTGACATAATGCAGGTGACTATGATGAGTATAATAAATGGTGTGTTGAAATCATTCCATAAGCACTTTAGTAATACATATGAAGAACAATCAATTAAGCATATTATACAAATAAATGTATGATAAATTGGGGAAAATGTATTAATCCTAGAAACCAAAACAAAAAATTGGTAGTACATCTCAGTCCTTATACTGAGTGCTTTGGAGCAGGAAGACCCTTGAAACAGGTCTTTATCAGAAAACACTTAGAAATTATACTCACCAATATGTTGAAACTACATACACTAGGGAGTCTTGTCTTGTAGAATAGTAGAAAGGGAAGTAGATTTGACATCTGGAGATACTGAGCTTTTATTTTCTTCTCTGTAAAATGAAAACACTAATGGGACCTATCTTATAGGGTGGCTGTGGGTCTGAGAAAGGACCATGTCTATAAAATTACTTGGAAATACAGATACAATCATTCAAACATAAGATATTATTATTTTGATTAATCAAAATATAGTTACCTGGCACATTTTTATATCTACGTTTTAGAGTAAGTCCCTTAATTCACAGATATCTTAGAATAACACAATTTGAATTTTTAGTACAATACGTTTTGAAAAGAATTTCTAACTCTTGGGGGGAAAATGTGTGTGTGTGTGTGTGTGTCTCCATGTGTGTGTGTCTGTGTGTGTGTCTCTGTGTGTGTGTGTGCGTGTGTGGCTCATCTATTTTCACCACGCATATCAGCTCCAGAAAATGCCTGGACTAAATTGCTGAACAGTTTGAGGTAACAATTCATGGGCAGGTATAATTTAAAATTCTGAAACTCTAGCATGAAAATGTATAATTTTATGGGCCAAGAGCGATCATTCAGTATGACTTCTAAAGACATGTAAATGAACTTAAGTTCTATACCTGTTCCAGCCCCATGACTTTATGATTTTGTGATTATAGGACATGACCTCAACTGCCTTCCAGGAAGGGGAGAAAGTCCTAAACTGAAGGTCCTTAATCTTCTAAATTCTTTGATGGGTTTGGGCATTTACATCCAGATACAAGAGCGTGGAAAGCTGGACTACCAGGCACACTAGAAGGAAAAGAATTTGCAGTTCTCAGAACATCTTGCAGGGAGGGGGTGGGGAGCAGAGATGGTAGAGAAAGGAAAGAGAATACGGGGAAGAGCAGCCCAAATTCTTAGTGAAATCTATTTAACTCAAAAGATGATTGGTATGCATAAATCCCTGGTAGAAACTAGTGACAGATGGAATCTGGGTCACTTTTTTAGAGTGATGAGTATACATGGAGCTAGGACTCCAGGACATAGAGGAGGATGCAAGATTTTAAGTCCCTGAGAAATTGCAGAAGGGTTTGGGGACCTCCACAGACTATGGAACTGGTAGGAATTTGAGACAGTTATGCCTAACTCTTCAAGGGGACAAAGAGCTTATAGCTGAGTTATACAAGTAAGACATATATCTATTTATTCATTTGGAATTTTTAACCTGACTGCTTCCAAAAGGAGAAATTATACATTGTTTTATTATTTAGTATAATAGAACTTTATGTAGAGGAGTTAACAATGGTTCTCAAACATGGGGAGGGGATGATTAGGACGTGAGAAGGTAGGAGGAGCAATTTTGCCCTTAGGAGAGACGTGTTCATGTCTGAAAATATTTTTGATTGTCATAACTGGGGGTTGTTGCTGGCACCTTTTGGGTAGAGGCCAGGGATGCTGCTCCACATTATATGATGTACAGGACACACCTCACAGCACAATGTCAGTTGTGCTGAGCTGAGAAGCCCTGACTATGCCAAGCTATCATTTTACAAATAAAAAACTGAACATCAGAGAGGGTCAGTGACATAGGTCAAGTCACACAGCAAGCCAGCAGAACAGATAGGCCCTCTAGTGTTTTTCCCATCACACTATGTAACTTCTGAAAGCTAAAAATGGAACTGTTGGAAAATAAAGCTTCTTATGAACACATTTAGGCTTAAGATGTACTAAGTAAATGCATAAATCTTTAAAACAGAGTACTGCTTACACTGGGAAATCTGGGCCACCAGGGAAATAGAAAACAATTATGTAACATATCTTTGAAATATATTCAATAATATAAAAAGGACCTATTCGAAATATAGTAAGAACTATTTTTTATGAGATTTAACCAAAGTCCTGCCCAGCATAGCGGTTCTCAGCCTTTAGCAGCTTCACAGTCACCTGGAAGGCTAGTTAAAAGACAAGTTGCCCCACCCCAAACCCAGAGGTTCTGACTCAGGAAATCTGGAACAAGGCCTGAGGATCTGCATTCCTAACAAGTTTCCAGGTGATGCTGTTGCTGCTATTGTTCAGCAGATAACACTTTGAGGTAACACTGGCCTAGCATTTGGTAGGTACTCAATTGGCCTGGTATTGTAGGTATTTAAAAAACATAACCTCACCAAAAGATGTAATCTCACTTTAGCATAGATTAATTAATAGGGCTAATTCACATTTAGAAGAATATATCCTACTGATGGCCGAACCAAAACTAACTTTAGACCTCACTTAACTCAAAAACCTTACTTTAGAAATGAAGAAATTAATATAACTTTTAAGCTACATTACCAGAAGGAATTCCTTTTAACAATAGCCAATAGAAATAGTATTAAACAAAAAGCATTTATAAACAATTTGAGTACTGACAGTGTTATCCTAAAGATATATAAAGTAAAAGACTGTAAGTACAACTAAATATGTATGCATTATTGTTAACATTATGTTTATGAGGAATATTCTCAATGCCAAGCTAAGTAAAACCCGGTCTGATGGGGCCCTTATGCCAAGCTAAGTCTATGGGGAAAATGCTTATTGAACATCAATAATACACAGTCAGGCCCTGAGGGACCATAACTGTCTCTTTAAATTATTTAGAAAAACATGTACATGTTTAATCAATTAAATATAGCATAAGATGATAAGCAGTATATTCCCATCATAAATAATCACTGTGCCACTGTTAATCTTGATTAATAGAATGAAAAGTACTGTCAAAGAAATTCATTTTAGTAACACTCATTTTCACTCCATTCAATTAAAAGAATGCAACAAATTTCAGATACTTTAAAACTACCTGTGTACCTAGTTAGTGCGCTCCAATTAACCTGCCTCATGCCGGTCTTCACTTAGAAACACCCAATGACTGAGTAGTCAGCATCCTCTTTATCTCTTTAAAATCATGAAGGCAGTTTACACAGCCTTTATTTTCCTAATCACGACATCCTGTCCAAGTCACTGAACTTTGTTTGCCAAGGGCACGCAGGAAGCCAAACCCTCTCAAATGTGCTGTATCTATCTTCAACTTTTAAAATAACCACCTATCCTTTAAATCAGGTGCCATTTGTTGTCTCATAATCTCTGGTTAAATTTTATTAAAATTTTGTCCCCCAATATCACACTGCTGCCACAATCTTACCAGGCTTTTCTGCAGCATTCAATAAGAGTCTCCCGTTTTAACTAATTCCCGTACCAGGACACAGTGTGAGAGTCTAAAACAGAATCAGCATGATATTAGTTCTACTTTTGCTCAGAGAATAAATAAGTGTTCATGCTAAACCTGGGATAATGCTTCCAAGTACCCCATACACAGCAGTGTGAACGAATGCAGTTAATCCAACATTAGTCAGGCTTGTATCAAATGGCGCTCCTACTGCAGTATTCACCTTGGAATAAGTAGGCAGGATTTATTATTTGTTGAAGTCACATAACTGCCAGGTTATGCAGGCTCTGTTCTCATACTATCACAAACAATCACAACAGAAGACAAATACAGGAAAACACAAAGCTCATTTACAAGGGAAGCAAATTTGCAATCAGACAAGGGCAGTGTAACAGCCAAGAACTGCAGTAAATCTCTTACAGCTAATAGCCCCATCTAATAATGCTCTCCGTCAATGCCTCTGAGCAAATGGATTGCATTCAGTTTAAACAATCAAATCCAACATGCATTCCTCGACAGTTAGAGATGATGCTTGATAAGCAAACTCTAATTTATGATTCATTTACTCTTTAACTGTCTTAAAGCTAGGATGGCTAGAAGACATCCTATGCTTATTCAAGCATGCTGACAGAACTGAAATCTCTTAGTAATTTCTCTCTACACCTCTCAGCATGGCTGACAGGCATCTGCCAAGACTATAGCACATAAACCACTGATTCATGCAAAAAATATTTACCCCCAAAAGATGTAGTAAAAGCTCAGCTTCCTCCAGCTTCCATAGCCCCTGAAGTGTTAATCTGAAGGAAGAGTTCCATGAGTTTTCACAGGCCAGCAGTGTGTCTCCTACACTTGACCTAGACAGCCTTACATAACGAAGCATCGGAGCTGGGGAGCTTGCTGAATGTCATCACCAGCAAGATTGAGGAGTATTGGCAGCAGCAGGCAGGCGGGCAGGCTGGGAGTTTGCATGGAAATCAAGAAGTCTTGTCTTTCTCTTTTCAAATGTTTTGGAAGGACAGTTAAGAATAGCTCAGAAACTGGTCTCGCTCTTTTTGTGGGGAGAATGACCAGAAGCATAAAAGCTAAATCTTCCAGCAAGTACAAGATACCTCTTTCGGTGTTTGCAGTAAACCTAACAGAATGACTGGCTGTCTGTAAAGGACTGTGCCATGACACCTCAGATGAAGGGAATGGTAAAGCAAAGTAATGACTCAAAGGCTACCGCGGAGCTTTTGTCTACCTTTAACTCATTGTGGTAAGTATAGGGGAATATGTGTATTTGTAATAGAGGAATACTTGCAGGTGTGAGTTGGCTTGCAGGATGATAACTAAAGGGTTTGTAAAGAGTGTTCATGTCCCTTGAACATCTTATTGTAAGCAAGATGATAGCATTTATAATCCTGTGTATCAAATTCAGAATGTGGTGGGTTAAACTGGCTGTGCTTAATGTATTTCAGTTTCAAATATTTTCATGAAAGTAGTAAGAGAAGCAGGTACCTCTCTGTGGTGGTTTGCAGATAACTATCAAATGTGTTAATTACTTCTACTGTCTATACTAAAAAGATTTGAATTTCAGCATTCAGATTTTGCGTAAAATGAATCTTTTTTTAGACTTTGAAAGCAGTTTCTCAGAATGAGGCCAAGAGGATCACTGTGCTTTTAAATAAGCTTTCTTAGACTCACTCCTGGATATCTGGGGGATACTTTTGAACAGCAAATTAAAAACAATTCACTCTACACCTAATTTTTATTCAATTACCTCAAATGCATGCAGTACAAGTTAGGTCCTTAAAACCTGGAAATAATAAAACCAGTCCTATGTTCTGATCCTGAGTAAAGTGATATGGTATTATTAATATATTATATTGTTTAATTATATATAAAACTGGTTTTGTATGGGATATGGGCTAAGATATATAATTCCCAAGGCAGCAGAAACAGAAAAGAAGCCATGCATCTTTTAAAAATAATCTTATTGTCCTGCTCTTAGTCAGGAAACTTGTCTACTAATGCATCCCACCGAGAATAGAGGAGGGAAACAAGAGAAGCTTAGGTCTACGAAACAACACAATAGTTTCTACGAAACAACACAATAGTTTAATTCCACCCCATCATGTAACCCCTAAGGAAACAGAGGTAGAAAGAAGTTAAGTGATGGGCTGATGGTGACACAAAGGAAGAAGTGAGTAGAAAGTGGTTTTCTTGATAGTCACCGGTATTTTGCTGACCATACCACAGTGAATAAGTGTCCTTTAGTACTGGTATAAAGGCCTGATGTACAATATTTTTTTTATCATAGCAATGACAGAGAACAAAGTGGAATAGCATTAAATATCTGCTTCTAGCAGTATTCTGATTTTTGAAAAACAAGTATTGTAGTGGACAGAATGAGAACTTTTCTTCAATTATTTCCCACAACTTTAATGAACATACTGGTATGATAGTTAACTAAACTTTCAACTTATGAAATAGTATTCTGAACAGTTAGCACTGGATACCATGTTGGTGGTTCAAGTTCTTTTATTTTGTTAATATGGATTGTGGTGCTAGGCTTATCCATCTCTTGGAGAGCTAATGTACATGAAATAACCCATAGGAAGAAAAGGACTGGAAAATAGAATGTTTCAAAAGAGATTCTGTCTTGTTACTTTCAAGCAAACTGAGCCTTTTGTAGTCAGGCACTTGTTTTTCATTTTTGCATCCCTGCCCACAGCACAGGGGTTACTGCGCCCTCAATAAAATGTTTGCTGAATGAATAAATGGAGGGGTGAAATGCATCCATATTGACCCTTCTATGAGAGTTGCATGTGTTATTGCCAAGTAGAATTCCTTGGAGGAGTCATTTTAAGGAAAGTATAAGAATGATTTATGAATGTATGACTTAAATAAGTGCCAAAGTAAATGAATGCTTCTGAAATACTTGTGTAGAAACTGCTCTTATAAAATTTTTTTTAGTGTATTCCTTGCAACCTAATTAGATCAACTTGGTATGGGTTTGACAGCCCATAAGAGATAATCCAACTTTCCCTAGGTTAACCAAATAGAGGTTTTGTTTTACTCAAGTGACATTAAGTTGAAACAAGTGACATTAAGGTCAAATGACATTAAGTTAGGATTTCACAGTCCTGGCAGACCCACAGTCCTCAGGGTTCTAAGCTCATTTTTCCTTCCACTTGGCCATCCTTAGTATGTGGCTTTTATCCTCTGATTCGTTGCCTTGTGGTCTCAGAATGGCTCCCTCACTTATTGCATCCTGACTACATTCTAGGCAGGAGGACAGAAAGTGCAAAAGGCAAAAGGCAAGTGCTAGCTGGATCAGCTTTCTCCAAGAGCTTTCCCAGAAGAGACTTTGACTTATGCCTTCTGGGTTGCAACTGTAAAAAATGCCACCCCTCCTGGGGGTGGGGGAAGTCTGGAAAAATTGTGTTTTTAGCTGAACTCATTGTCATCCCCAACAGAGCTGGGGTTCTGTTTTTAAGGCAAAGTGAGGTGCTTCCCAACATCCATTCTCCCTTAGCATACAGGTTTTTTTTGTTTGTTTGTTTTTTGTTTTTAGTTTCTGCTTTATAACAAAGTGAATCAGTTATACATATACATCTGTTCCCATATCCCTTCCCTCTTGCGTCTCCCTCCCTCCCACCCTCCCTATCCCACCCCTCCAGGCGGTCACAAAGCACCGAGCTGATCTCCCTGTAGCATACAGTTTTGGTGATTCTGGGAAAATCCTAAAGTATGATCATTTAGTTTAAGCTGATTTATCTTTCAAAAGAAGGAAAAGTTTTCTCATTTTATATCTGCCTCTTCTATGGAAAAAATTATCCTACTTTTGCAATAGAAAGTTACCTGGGAAACAATGGATTTATAACTACACTGTTGTCAACTAGATACAAAGAGTAAGCTGGAGATATACTTTTCAGAATGAAAAAGGGAAAATAATCCCATCTGTCATTTCACCTCATACTCAGCCCATAATCACAATCAAGGTCGTCTAAAGCTGTTTCTTTCTGGAAAGATTCTATAAAAGATTAAATGGACACTGAATTAAAGCTCTAACCCTTAAAATTTATGCAACTACTAAGTAAAATGGTATCTCACAAATTTAGAAAAGAGGCTTTTCTTCATTTGTTTCAGTTTTGTCTGTTGTCTTGTTGGAATCAGCTAGACTGAAAAGCACATGGCACCTCCCGCTGAGTCATGGAAAACTTTATCAGATAACCCAACTAGGTCACAAGAGTGCCTCTCTAAACCAGAAGCTGTTCTTTATATTGTCTGGAATAATACTGACATCTTTTTAAAAACCTGGAACAAAATGACCCCTCAAGCCAAAAGTTTTACTTTAAACTTATAGAGGGTTCCTGGGCACAGAAGAATAGAAGCTCTCTAATCTTAGAAAAAAATGATGGCATTCATAGTTTCTATCAAACTTAACTTTTAAAGGAAGATAGTTGACTTCTGAACCCAAGTCACAATCACCTTGAAATAACCTATTTGGAAAAAAAATGAATATTGCAGTAGCTTCTACTTCACTGAATAGCCATGAGGAGCAAGGTATTTATTTCACTTTCTTACAGAAATAAATGAGGAAATTCTTTGCAGAACACCAAGACTATTCCCAGCCTAACTGGAAACAGCAAAAATAAAATATGTATGGTACCTGGCAGGTATGAGTTTTACAAGTCGCAAACTCAAGAGAGAACAAAATTGCAACTTTCTTCATTTCCCTAAAAATTAATTTAATTTCTATTTTACTGTCCCATTTTTGCCTAATGGCAGAAAACGTAATTATTTCCAGGTCAGCTCAATCACTTTAATGCTTTTTTGGTTATCTCAGGTTTAGCTCAGTAAAATGTGAGATTTTAATTTTTTCCCTTTATATTAATTAGAGTAACACTAGCTTTGGCAACAAAGACACCCAAAAGTCTTGGTAGCTTAGTACAATGAAACTGTATTTCTTACTCACACAAGGTCTATGTGGTTGTTCCTGGTTGGCAGGTGGCCTTCTGCATGATGATTCATGGGTCCTTCTTCTGGCTCCTCCTGCCTCTAGAGTAAGCTAACAGACAAAAAGAGATCATGAAGAATTACACATACCTCTTCAACCCAGAAGAGGTACACATGACTGGCTTATATTTAAATAGTGAGGAATAGTCACATAGCTCCACCTAGATGCAATGGAAGGCTGAGAAATGTTGTCCCTGGCTGGGCAGCCATTTCTCAGAAGGGAGCATAAGTTAGTGTGGTCATCAAGCTCTCTCTGCCTACTTTTCATCTTTGCAGTTGAAGCATCTTTTGAAAATATATCATCTTTTGCCAATTATTGTCTTTTGAGATTAAATTAGAGAACTGAGAGGATTTAACAGTGGGCATAGGGGGTCTCTCCTTGTGTTGGTGGCATGATTGATATTTTGCACCTGGAAATGAGATCACATCCTTTTTCTTCCACCTACAGAGATCAGAGAAACTTTAGTACAGGTATTCAAATGTTTACATTATAGTACCTGAAATTCAGGTCTATAGTTTTACATTTTAAATAAAGTACCCCAAACTTGAACAGTTCCACATGCTATGAGAAACATGGCTTGTTTATATGAATTTTGAAAGAACAGTTTCTAAATCCATTCTGAACATAACATCCAGCTAATGCTTGGATATCACTTTGGCATTTCAGGCAGGATGTAAGAAAATACAAGGAGGAAGGGTTACAGCCTCTATCAGGAAAGCGAATTTCTCAGAAATCCTCAGAAGACTTCTTCATGGGTCTCACTGGCCATAATTGTTATATGGCTACTTATAGTGGCAAGAGAAGAAGCCAGGAAAGATAGCTTTCAAGTTGGATTGTTAGATGTTTCAAACAAAATTGGGGTTCTCTTAATAAGGAAGGGTGGGTGGTGGGAGGGCAGAGAGAGAGTGAAAGAGAAAGAGAAAGAGAGGGAGAGGGAGAGTGAGAAGAGAGAAAGGGACACAGAGAGAGACATAGAGAAAGAACATGGAACTGAATGAAAGTGACTTGATATTATAAGAAAACTGGGGTAGTAAAGACAAAGATTCAGCTCTAGAAAAGAAAATTCTAGAGACCTCTGAGATAAACCCTAAAGAGTTAAAAGGCTATTCTGTAATAATTAAGAAGTAGATTAGGTATCAGTAGAAACATAGAGAAGTGGTCTGAAAAATATATTATTTATACATACCTGGAGCAGGTATGTTTAAATTAGTGCCCTTGCATCTGTGTTGGAATTGACAAGGATGAGGCTCACTCAGTCCGTGTGCTAGTGGCCTGAGGAATCTGGTTATTTTAAGTGACCTCTTTCCTTAGGGAGCTGGGGAAAAGCAACTGCACATTGTGATGCCACAATCCAAAGTCCAGTTTGTCCATCTAAACATGTGGACAATAAGACGGGCCAGTTAATGTGGTGACTAACGTGAATGAATGGTGGCCAGTGCTGACGAGGTTTTCTTAAGCTCATTGTTGAGGGGCTTTTGTATCTATTGCTGTTCTGCACTGCCTCTGTTGCTCTGAATCAGATGACTTCCAGCAGGAGAAAAGGAGAGAAGGAGGGAGGGAGGAGACAGAGACAAAGAGAAAGAGAGACAGAGAGATTGGGGAAGAGAGAGAGAGAATGAATACGTTGATTGGTGCTGAGGACGAATCCCTAGGCAATCCAGAGACTGCTTTCATTTAAATTTGCTCTGTAATCAGTGGCTAACGAACCAGGGTGTTTGTAGATTTATAATTTTGCCTTTCCATATTTTCAGTCTTGGATTCTCTTCTAAACCTGCTAGAATATATTCAAAGCAGGTGTTCTTCTTAAACTAGAAAGAGGCACCCTTCAAAAAAAAGTTTTATTTTCTCCTTCCCGGTTGCCATTCTTCATTAAACACACACACACACACACACACACACACACACACACACACACACACACCGGAATACCTAAGCTTTTAGATAAGAAGGAGAATCATCCAGGTTGGAATATGTGTGTGGATGGGAGGATGTGGGGAGAAGGGTACCTGGGAAGAAGGAAGAGACATGCTCAATTTGTGTCCTTTCTGGTGTTTTCTCATTTCCAAGTTGGTTTCCTGGGTGGCATCTCAGCACGCGCAGCCCTGGTTCTTCATCAATAAGTCAGGTTACCTCTGCTGTAGCCCTAAAGGGCTGCCATGACTGCACTGTCTTGTCTTTTCCAGAATCCCCACATTCTAATACCAGCCCACCTCCACATAGCTAGCCTTACTCAGGAATTTCCTTCCATATCTATGAATAGTTCTCAGATCAAATCAAAAGAAACAGTTTACTTTCCTTCTCACTTATTTTGGCAGGTGTTTCAGTCTCACTGAAACTTGCAGATATGAGAAATCTTTATGCTATTTCATGACTCTACCAATTTGCTCAGGTTGTTCCTTCTGTTGAGGTCACTTTTTTCCCCTCACCCAACACCCCTGGTTTTGCCTTTCCCATCATCAGTGAAACCTATTAGGTTTAAGGACGAGTTTTTTTCAAGCAGCATTTCAGATATCTCTACCCCATCCAGGTAGAAAATATTACTGATTGTTGGGATATTACTGTGACCTATAAAGCCCTAGTGTGTTTATATGACACTTTAGTAAATATGTTTGCTTCTATACCACTTCCCTCAACTAACTGAATGTCAACTACTTAAGAACCAGTACTGTGTCTTATTCATTTTTGAATTTCCAGCACCTAAAATGAAGCCTTCCTGGGAAATACTATGCATTTAATAACTGTTCCATGCAATAAAAATTGTGATTATTAATAATAAAGATGAGGGGCAGAGTCAAGATGGTGGTGTGAAAAGAAACAGAGTTTGTGTCTCCCCACAACTAGGTGCACCTGCCGGATGCTAGTGGGGGATGCCGACACCCAAGGGGATGGGAGGAACCGCCAATTGAACCAGTAGGATGTGGGGAGGACTGAGGAGGGAGGAGAGGTAGAGGCCGGACAAGACCAGAGCCACTGAGGGGTGGCTGAGAGGGGGGAGGGGTTCCCACACCTGGAGGGAACCTTGGGGGGCTCAGATCAGAGGGGAGTGGGACTGCGCCCAGCGTTTCCCCTGCCCAATCACCGGGGAAGTCTGCCTGGCTCTCAGGCCAGGTCCTACGCCCTCAGAGGGCCCCTCTGGGCTGCGTTGGTCCTAAGGTGAAGGAGGGAGGCCAGGAGAGAACAGGAGAGGCAGGCGGGGGGAGAGTGGAAGGCATCTGCCCCACCCACTCGGGCATGGGGAACCTGCTGAGCTCCCAGGCCAATCCCCTGCCCTCCAAAGCCCACTCCAGGCTATGTGGGTCCTGGGGGCATAGGAGGGAGGCTGGGGAGATCAGGAGAGGTGGGTGGGAGGGGGCCTCCAGGACCAGAGAACCTCAGACCCCAGGGAATATTCAGAGGAGTGAGGCCTCCCGGAGGTCCTCATCTCAGCACAAAGACCCAGCTCTACCCAACAGCCTACAAACTCCAGTGCTGGAAGCCACAGGCCAAACAACAAGTAAGATAGGAACATAATCCCACTCATAAAAAAAAAGAGAGAGACAGCAAAAAAATATGTCACAGATGAAGGAGCAAGGTAAAAACCTACAAGACCAAATAAATGAAGAGGAAACAGGCAGTCTACCTGAACAAGAATTCAGAGTAATGATAGTAAAGATGATCGAGAATCTAGGAAATAGAATGGAGGCACGGATTGAGAAAATACAAGAAATGTCTAACAAAGACCTAGAGGAACTAAAGAACAAACAAACAGAGATGAACAACACCATAACTGATATGAAAAATACACTAGAAGCAATCAATAACAGAATAACTGAGGCAAAAGAACAAATAAGTGAGCTGGAAGACAAAATGGTGGAAATAACTGCCAAGGAGCAGAATAAATAAAAAAGAATGAAAAGAATTGAAGACAATCTCAGAGACCTCTGGGACAGCACTAAACACACTTACATTCAAATTATAAGGGTCCCAGAAGAAGAAGAGAAAAAGAAAGGGTCTGAGAAAATATTTGAAGAGATTACAGTGGAAAACTTCCCTAACATGGGAAAGGAAATAGTCACCCAAGTCCAGGAGGCACAGAGAGTCCCATACAGGATAAACCCTAGGAAAAACACACCAAGACACATATTAGTCAAACTAACAAAAATTAAATTGAAAGAAAAAATATTAAAAGCAGCAAGGGAAAAACAAAAAATACCATAGAAAGGAATCCCCATAAGGTTATCAGCTGAGTTTTTGGCAGAAACTCTGCAGGCCAGAAGGGAGAGGCAGGATATACTTAAAGTGATGAAAGAGAAAAGCTTACAATCAAGATTACTCTACCCAGTAAGGATCCTATTCAGAATCCACAGAGAAATCAAAAGCTTTTCAGACAAGCAAAAGCCAAGAGAATGCAGCACCACCAAACCATCTTTACAACAAATGCTAAAGAAACTTCTCTAGGCGGGAAACATAGAGAAGAAAAAGACCCACAGAAACAAACCCAAAACAATTAAGAAAATGATAATAGGAACATACATGTTGATAATAACCCTGAATGTAAATAGATTAAATGACCCAACCAAAAGACACAGACTGGCTGAATGGATACAAAAACAAGACCCATATACTTGTTGTCTACAAGAGACCCACTTCAGACCTAGGGACACATACAGACTGAAAGTGAGGGATGGAAAAAGATATTCCATGCAAATGGAAATTTAAAAAAAAGCTGGAGTAGCAATACTTGTATCAGATAAAACAGACTTTAAAATAAAGACTGTTACAAGAGACAAGGAAGGACACTATATAATGATCAAGGGATCAACCCAAGAAGATATAACAATTATAAATGTTCATGCACCCAACATAAGAGCACCTCAATACGTAAGGCAAATGCTAACAACCATTAAAGGGGAAATTGACAGTAACACAATAATAGTAGGGGATTTTAACACCTCACTTACACCAATGGACAGATCATCCAAACAGAAAATAAAGAAAGAAACACAAGCTTTAAATGACACAATAGACCAGATAGATTTAATTGATATTTATAGAACATTCCACCCGAAAGTGGCAGAATACACTATCTTCTCAAGTGCACATGGAACATTCTCCAGGATAGATCACATCTTGGGTCACAAATGAAGCCTCAGAAAATTTAAGAAAATTGAAATTGTATCAAGCATCTTTTTGGACCACAATGCTATGAGGTTGGAAATCAATTACAGGAAAAAAACTGTAAAAGCCACAAATGGAGGCTAAAGAGTGCGATACTAAATCACCAAGAGATCACTGAAGAAATCAAAGAAGAAATAAAACAATACCTAGAAATAAATGACAACAAAACATGATGACCCAAAACCTATGGGACGCAGTGAAAGCAGTTCTAACAGAGAACTTTATAGCAATTCAATCTCACCTCAAGAAACAAGAAAAATCTCAAATAAACAATCTAACCTTACACCTAAAGCATCTAGAGAAAGAAGAACAAAGAAAACCCAAAGTCAGTAGAAGGAAAGAGATCATAAATTTCAGAGCAGAAATAAATGAAATAGAAATGAAGAAAACAGCAAAGATCAATCAAACTAAAAGCTGGTTCTTTGAGAAGATAAACAAAACTGATAAACCCTTAGCCAGACTCAACAAGAAAATAAGGGAGAGGATGTAAATCAATAAAATTAGAAATGAAAAAGGAGAAATCACAACTGACACCACAGAAATACAAAGGATTATAAGAGATTACTACAAACAACTATATGCCAACAAAATGGACAACCACGAAGAAATGGACAAATTCTTGGAAAGGTACAATTTTCCAAGACTGAACCAGGAAGAATTAGAAAATATAAACAGACCTATCACAAGTAATGAAATTGAAATGGTAATTAAAAATCTTCCAGCAAACAAAAGCCCAGGACCATATGGCTTCACAGTGAATTCTATCAAACATTTAAAGAATAGCTAACACCAATCCTTCTCAAACTCTACCAAAAAATTGCAGATGGAGGAGCACTCCCAAATTCATTCTACAAAGCCACCATCACCCTGGTACCAAAACCAGAAAAAGATATCACAAAAAAGAAAATTATAGACCAATATCACTGATGAACATAGATGCAAAAATCCTAAACAAAATATTAGCAAACATAATCCAACAACATATAAAAAGGATTATACACCATGATCAAGTGGGATTTATCCCAGAGATGCAAGGATTCTTCAATATATGCAAATCAATCAATGTGATACACCATATTAACAACTTAAGGAATAAACACCATATGATAATCTCAATAGATGCAGGAAAAGCTTTCAACAAAATTCAACACCCATTTATGATAAAACCCTCAAGAAAATGGGCATAGAGGGAACCTACCTCAACATAATAAAGGCCATATATGACAAACCCACAGCAAACATCATACTCAATGGTGAAAAACTGAAAGCATTTCCACTAAGATCAGGAACAAGACAAGGATGTCCACTCTCGCCACTCCTATTCAACATAGTTTTAGAAGTCCTAGCCACGGCAATCAGAGAAGAAAAAGAAATAAAAGGTATCTAAATTGGAAAAGAAGCAGTAAAACTGTCACTGTTTGCAGATGAGATGATACTATATGTAGAAAATCCTAAAAATGCCACCAGAAAACTACTAGAATTAATCAATGAATTTGGTAATGTTGGAGGATACAAAATTAATGCACAGAAATCTCTGGCATTCTTATACACGAATGATGAAAAATCTGAAAGTGAAATTAAGGGAACAATCCCATTTACCATCCCAACAAAAAGAATAAAATACCTAGGAATAAACCTACCTAAGGAAGCAAAAGACTTGTATTCAGAAAACTATGAAACATTGATGAAAGAAATCAAAATGACATAAACAGATGGAGAAATATACCACGTTCTTGGATTAGAAGAATCAACATTGTGAAAATGACTGTACTACCCAAAGCAATCTACAGATTCAATGCAATCCCTGTCAAACTACCAATGGCATTCTTCACAGAATTAGAACAGAAAATTTTACAATTCGTATGGAAACATAGAAGACCTCAAATAGCCAAAGCAATCTTGAGAAAGAAAAACAGAGCTGGAGGAATCAGTCTCCCTGACTTCAAACTATACTACAAAGCTGCAGAAGTCAAGATAGTATAGTACTGGCACAAAAATAGAAATATAGATCAATGGAACAGGATAGAAAGCCCAGAGATAAACCCACGCACCTATGGTCACATAATCTATGACAAAGGAGGCAAGAATATACAATGGAGAAAAGACAGTCTCTTCAATAAATGGTGCTTGAAAAACTGGACAGCTACATGTAAAAGAATGAAATTAGAACACTCCCTAACACCATACACAAAAATAAAGTCCAAATGGATTAAAGACCTAAATGTAAGACCAGGCACTATAAAACTCTCAGAGGAAAATATAGGAAAAACACTCTTTGACATAAATCACAGCAAGATCTTTTTGACCCACCTCCTAGAGTAATGAAAATAAAAACAAAAGTAAACAAATGAGACCTAATTAAACTTAAAAGATTTGCACAGCAAAGGAAACCATAAACAAGACGAAAAGATAACCCTCAGAATGGGAGAAAATATTTGCAAATGAAACAATGGACAAAGGATTAATTTCCAAAATATACAAACAGCTCATGGCGCTCAATATCAAAAGAACAAATAATTCAATTAAAAAATGGGCAGAAGACCTAAATAGACATTTCTCCAAGGAATACATACAGATGGTCAAGAGGCACATGAAAAGATTCTCAGCAATACTAATTATTAGAGAAATGCAAATCAAAACTACAGTGAGGTATCACCTCACACCAGTCAGAATGGCCATTATCAAAAAATCTAGAAGCAAGAAATGCTGGAAAGGGTGTGGTGAAAAGGGAACCCTCCTGCACTGTTGGTGGGAATGTAAATTGATGCAACCACTATGGAGAACAGTATGGAGATTCCTTAAAAATCTAAAAATAGACTACCATATGACCCAGCCATCCCACTATTGGGCATATACCCTGAGAAAACCATAATTCAAAAAGAGACAGGTACCACAACGTTCACTGCAGCACTACTTACAGTAGCCAGGACATGGAACCAACCTAAATGTCCCTCAACAGATGAATGGATAAAGAAAATGTGGCGCATATATACAATAGAATATTACTCAGCCATAAAAAGAAACGAAATTGAGTTATTTGTCGTGAGGTGGATGGATCTAGAGTCTGTCATACAGAGTGAAGTAAGTCAGAAAGAGAAAAACAAATACCGTATGCTAACGCATATATATGGAATCTAAAAAAAAAAAAAATGGTACTGATGAACCTAGTGGCAGGGCAGGAATAAAGACGTAGACATAGAGAATGGACTTGAGGACACAGGGTGGGAAGGGGAAGCTGGGGTGAAGTGAGAGTAGCATCAACATATATAGACTACCGAATGTAAAATAGTTAGCTAGTGGGAAGCAGCAGCATAGCGCAGGGAGATCAGCTTGGTGTTTTGCGATGACCTAGAGGGGTGGGATAGGGAGGGTGGGAGGGAGGCACAAGAGGGAGGGGATATGGGGATATATGTATGCATATGGCTGATTCACTTTGATGTACAACAGAAACAAACACAGTACTGTGAAGCAATCATACTCCAGTAAAGATCTATTAAAAAAATAATAATAAAGATGAACTCCCTCTACTTTAAGAAGGCCAAACATATACAAATCCAGACATATGAAATAGAAAATACTAGGAATAATGATACATACAGCCTTTAAAAAGATGCTTCACTTTGTAAGAGAGCACCAAATTTTCACTGAAAATGTCATTTAATACTTGTCTTTACATTCAGTTTTTCCAGGAAAAATATATATTTCTTAAAATAAGCAATATCTGTACTTCAAAAGTCCAATTGCAGGCAATGGCTTGATTTAAAAAAAAAATTTAAACCTGGCTATAGTAGCAGCTGTACTTTGACTGTTCTCTTCATGCTTTATTTAAACCATATGTAAGAATTACAAAATACTTCTCTCTTTTGAGAAGCTAGATATTGGAAATCTATTTGAAAACACTCCAAAAATTATAAAAAATGATATCTATTATTAATAGAGCTTAAATTTCATATTTTGGCCCAATATTATATAAGATGTTCTAGTTTCCCTAAACTCTCACATTTGTTTTACTATTTTATTCTTATAATAACTCTGTGATAGGTGTTAAGCAGATTTCACCACTCTACCCTACCTTTTTTATTAAAAAAAAAAAAGATGGAGAAAGTACACATACTCTTCCAAGATTCCTTCTAATTAATTTACTTTTGGAATTTATATTTTCTCAGGATGGGCCTCAGTTCTGTTCAATAAAAATGTTTAGTGTATCAGCAAAACAAGAAGTCAACATACATTTCTTGTGTGCCACCCTTTATTACTTCTACCAAGTCCTCAGGCATTTTTAGTCAGAATTCCAAATTAAGCTATTGTATTTGGAACACAGTTTTAGAAATGCTGTCTTCAAAGACCAAGTCTTGATCCTCTCACACATTTTGATGTGAACATCTGTGAGTATATAGAACTCTAAACCAGCAGAGCTCCCTTTGTTTAAGGCCAGAGTTCTCCTGGAGGTGGAAAATTCAGGCTGTTGATGCTGACCTGGGTAACCCAGACCCATTTGTTTGTTCCTTCTGCCTCATCTCTTTCCTACTTCCCAACTTCTCAGTTCGAAAAAGATTTGAAAAAAATTAGATAACTTGCCTGAAGCCACATAGCTAGTAGTCCCTAAGGCTTGGCCAACATATAGGGTTTCTTGACTAGGGTCAAATAAGTGAAAAATCAATTATTGAAATGAAAACTAAACAACCCAGGCTCTTTTGGTAGATATAGCTGGATTATAAAAAATTTTTTTAAATGTGTTCCATTTAGCAAAACCTCTAAACATGTTCTTCACAGTGACGTTACATACGCTGAGTCATCCTCTTCTTCTCCCCCAACACTTTTTTTTTTAAACTGAAGAAATTGAGAATGTTAGGCTAATGACAGTTAAATGTTAATCATAATTTATAGTTGTATGAACGTGCCTAATACTTTTAAGGAATGTTTATTACTTTATTCCCTAGAGACCTAGATGCTTACTAGATATACATGAGGCCTGTAAGGCAGTCACTTATCTGATGCCTTGCTTCTGTTAAGATGCAGCCCAGATGCATCCCAGGTCATGGAACTCAGCATGCAGTGCTCTTTGCAGCTCATCACACTGCAGGATTCTACTAATCAAGTATAGGGCCTCCTGGATGTAAGGTGGAAAATGTGAATGAGGAATGTGCAACCCTAACCCCACACCTGCCACAGAGAATCTCTGTTATTCAAGCCTCTACTTGGATTTTGGTTGAGAAGCTCAGGATTTCAGAGATGGCTCAGAAGACTTGTAAAATCCAGTGATGAAAAGATCTTCAGAAGTGTCAAGCTCTATTATTAGTCTGAGTAGCAATTAGTCCCCAGATGATTTTTACTTTGGGGACGAAAATCTCAGAAGTGATTAGTCAACTAGCCCAACAGCTGCAAATGTCTTCAGATTTGAAAACATTTCCCTCTTTGCGGAGGACAGGCAGTAGGGCTCCAAATGCAAGCAAATTCCACATATACAAGGAACTGCTCTGTCAGCAAGCTTAATTGGGTAGAAAAAGTTTGCCTCTAATTCCACTATTAAAGAACATTATAAATCAACCGATCATAGGATTTGGAGGTTGGAGGAAACCCTAATTTTGCTATTGCTCCACATGGCTAGCTTGACAAATACAGAAGCAGATGAAATTTGACTTTGATTAGTGCTCTTTTTTAAAGAAAAAGTATTTCTAGAACACATTCCAACCCACAGTCTTTCTTTACTAATATAAGACAGTTTTTTAAATGTAATATGTTGCTTGATATTTAATTTTTAAGCCCTAATTATTCTTTAATAAGCAATAACATTTGATATATACTAATGAGTGATAAAAGCACTTAAGCTATTTCATTTCTTAACATAAATTTATTTAGTAAAACAGAGCAGAGGAAATATTACTTGCATGAAATATCACATCTTGACCACATTCTCTCTGTTATCCTGTTCCTTAGCATTCAGGGCAAACTTTGTAGGGGGGAAAATGGGAATAACAGTGTCTCACAGGATTGTCGCAAATTTTAGTGGGAAAATATATGTTAGTCACTGGCCATGGGATGAGTGGTCAGTAGTGTTTACTTCTATCCCTCTTGCTTCTCTCAGGTAAAGATGGGAATTTTGATCCCTGGTCAGCCAGAGGAAGACTATTTTTAACCAAGTAAACCTTCAGATTACACTACATTGAAAATCTTCTCTTTGACTTTTAAAAATTCCTTTTTTATTCTCACTTTTCTCTAACAGGAAAGGTGGGCGGGCTGGAAGTGTCCCTTCTTCCTAGGGGAAGCTCACTTTTAGTATGTGTGTTAACCAATGATCCACTGATTGATTGAATTTTTAAAGTATCCTAGCTTCTGATGTATTGATACTTAGCCATTTATTGTGTGTTCAGTCTATTGGCAAGGAATATTTGACTCCCTACCCCACATCTGTCTTCTAAGAATATACAACTCAATCCTTTTGGAATGTTTAAAGTCTGGGGAATATATGCTGATATTACACTGTATGATCAGTGTTAAGTGCTGGATGTATCAAGAATGTTGAAAATCAAAGGAGAACAAGATCGCTTCCTCCTTTGGTGGTCTCAGATAGCTTCTTGGGGGATAGTAGGATTTGGATGGAGAAGTGGAGGTGGGACTACCACAGGGAAGAATACAGAGAGGGTAGAGTGGTTGTTTTTGAAGAAAAAAGAGGAGGGGAATACTCCAGAAAGGAGGAATAGGCCTGTTTATCTGGACCTGACGGTTTCTGTACCATTATGATTAATCACAGGAACGGTTGCCAAGCTTTCACCATAAAAATATTCTCCAGGAGAATTCACCAAGTTCTATGGCCTATTAATTCCTGTTGATGCATTTTATTTTGCATATTCAATGACAGGTGACAATTTTTTTTAAAGGAATGAAGGCAATAAGATGAAGTTCATTAGAGGACTGGTTTATGTGTGATATTTTAAAACTGAGCAATGTCACTACCCCAAGCAAATTATGAGTCTTTAGTTTTAGCATGTTTTCAGTGTCTTTGAAATTTCTAAATGTATGACTTGACATTTTTACTTAGTACATATAAATTTATATTTATCAAGAAATTATGAAACAAGGCAGTATAGTGCTGTAGCACGTTTTGATTTGGAATAAAAACAACTTGGTTTATAGTCCTACTTTTACCATTAAATAGTCTTTTCTTTCATGACCTTGAATATATTTCCCATCTGTGAATCTGTGTAATCATGTACAAAATAAGTGAGACTAAACTTAAGTGCATTTTAATCCCAAGTTTTATAATTGTATAACATTTTTTTAAAAAACCACAATCCTCTTTTATTTTTATGACTTTAAAAAACCACATTCATGATAAATGGGACCTGCACATTTCAAATGTTTTTCTTCTTGGGTAGCAAGATAAATTTTCAAGGGCAACATGGCAGCTTTTAGCCCAGTTATATCTTAATGTCAAAGACAACATCCTAAAGAAACTTAGAGATAAATGACGATTTTAAAAGGAGTTCTTCTTTCTGTTCCTGGTAGGGGCTTGCAAGGAATTCTGAAATACGTGTAATTTAACATTAATTATAGCACTTTATGAGGTTTTGCAGTTTTAAACTGTATCCACTCATACAACTGAACTTGAGCTGAGTGACCTTTTATGAAAGATAATAATGTATTCAAGGCTCACCACTGGAACTGGTGAGGGGATGCCAACCTTATGAAAAGTGCATGCTATTTGGAAGATGTATCCACAGGAGGCCAAGAGCTGATGGACGGCTGTCCCACTTATGAGTATAGTCCCAAGGTCCCTCTGGTACCATTACTATCTCTCTCAGTTCCCCAAGCAGGAACACTATGGTCCCACCCTCTGTGTCTTAGAGCAGACATTTGCAGGTTATCAACCAGCACAGAGCACTGATTAAGCATTGCTGATGCATCTGTACCAACAGAAACCATGGTGTTGGGGGTGTGCTCAGAAACCCTGCAAGAAAGCCCAGGATAGGCTTCTGCATAGACACAGTTTCTCACAGCCCTGAGAAACCCTTTCAGACATTTTCATAAGCCTGGGTCCTATATGGGCATGTAATTCTAGCTTACACATAAATAAATAACATCAGTGCTAACAGTACGTGCATTTTTGTTGTGAGGTAAATTTGTCCTAAATGCCTATTGCTATACATTTTTAATTCCCTTCAGAATAAATAGAAGCTTTTCTTTACAAAGTGGTTAATGAAAGATAAAGCCCTTTTCTTTTGTTTTTCTATCTGATGAGAAAAAATGTCTACATCTTTTTTAAGGTTTGAGAACATAGGAGACCCGATGTTTATTCCCCAAAGCAGATTTGAATTTTCTAGTTTTACTTTTTAATGTTTAAATGTTAAATGTTAGCATATTTTATCAACCAAAATAAGACTATGGTTATAAAAACTATAATTCACAATAAACCTGCATTATATGATCATTTGAAGTTAGCCTTGGTTTAGTGTAAAAATCATAGCAAAACACAGGCAGACCAGAATTGAGCTTCTGGCTCCATTAATTGATAGTGTTGTGACTTCTGGAAGTTGCTTAAATTTTTTGAGCCTTTGCTCTCATCTGTTTAATGGGGATGATCATCCAAAATCATAGGGTTGTAAAATAAGATAGTGAGATAATGTGTTTGCCATAACAAAGGTATTAGAAAAATACTACCCTTTTCTCACCTCTCCTTCTTAATCAAATTGAAAGCACAGGGTAAGAATTTAATGAATGCTTCATTGAAAAAGAAAAATCAAGACCTCATGATTTTATCCTAGGCCTTCTGTTTTCCTTACTGTATACACTTTCCTGAGCCATCTGGATCTCTTTGTTGGCCACAGTTACCACCTCTATGCCAATGGCCCCCATATATCTGTTTCTGGTCCAAATCACTTTCCTGTGCTCTAGACCCTTTTATCTATATGACTTTTAGTAATCTCACATACAGGCCCCTGTTAAACTCTACATTTCCTAAACTGAGTTTAGCATCGCCCTCCTACCATTAAAAAAATGCAATAACAATCAAACAATTGCATTCTCTTGCTCTGTTTCCTATCACGTGTACCTAAGCTACAAATGTGGGTTATAGCCTGGACTCTTCTCTAACTTTTTCACAACCAGTTGCCAAGTCTTGCCCCTTCTACTTCTTAAGTATCTTTGTGATCCAACAACTCTCCATTCTTACTGCTACCACCCTACCTCAGGCCACTATCATCTTTTGCCTGAACTTTTGCAACCAACTTTCAACTGGTCTCTCTGTTTCTAGTCATGCCTCTCTCCAATCTGTTGCTCATCTTACAGCCAGAAAAACCTTTCTAAATATACATCATATTGCATCTCTTCTGTGCTTAAAATCCACACTTACCATCCTTCTAATGGTTTAGTCAATGCATCCTTAATATACTTTATTTACAACAGGGTTCACTCCCTAGGCCCCATTGAAAACTCAAGCATTTGTAGTAGTGTTACAACTAACAGCTCTCAATTCTGTCCCTCCCTGGGACTTCCCCTCAGCTGAAGAGAACCTATATGCACAAGGTCATGCCCTCCCCAGAGCAGCCGGTATCCAATGACAGCTCCATTCAGAGGCATAAAATTCCAACCCCCTGAATCCAATCAGAAACAACTCTGAAGGTCCATCCCAATTTCAGAGCTCCCTGTGGGATTGGCTAAAGACTTTGTAGTGACCATATAACAACCCAACTTCTTCCATGCACAGGGAGAGAGAGAAGTTGGGCAGTGGAACACCTTCACTGACTCACAGGGATTGATATTGAAACCTCTCCCCAGTAAACTTCCAGCATGAAGACCTCAGCATTGGAGCCAATTTCTAAGAGAAGCCAATATTTGTCACAAGACTCTCCTGTGGACTGTTGAGCATTTTGGCCTCATACTGTATGACTTCTTCCCTTTGCACTCTATTTTTTATCTGGTCTAACCTAATTTCAGTTCTTCAACTATATAGTGCTCTATCTTTGAGCCTTGGCACTTGTCCTTTCCTCTGAGCTCTCTCCTCCCTCATTCTTTTGGTCTTTAAGTGTCACTTCTTTCAGGAGACTTTTCTGATCCAGATTCTAGTTAAGTGCATTTCCTTTGTGTTCTCCTGGTATTGGGTTGGCCAAAAAAGTTCATTTGGGTTTTTCTGTATGCTTTTATGGAATGAACTTTTTGGCCAACCCAGTATTTCCTTCCTTACAGCATTCATCACTTCCACGTTGTGTTGTTACAGCCCATGACCACATCTAGTCCATATTGTTGACTGGCTATAGGTTCGGTGAGGAAAGGGAATTTTCACCATTTTATCCCAGCACATTTTATGTTAGTCTCTCAAACATTACTTAATGAGTAAAGAACAAGGTAATGAATGAATTGCTTTAAAATTTAAGTAAATATATACACATACACATACATATATTCTTAAAAATCTGCAAGCAGGCTAACTTTTTTCCCCTGATAAGTAATTCTTAAAACACTTTCCTTTACCTCTCAGAGACAAGGATACCGTCTATTTTGGCAAAGGCAGAGAAGCCCTTTGGGATGGACAAACTTGGCCACGTGGTCTTCTCTTTTCCCCAGATCCCACCTGCCAGAGCTAGAGCTGAGCCACATGATAGGCCCTTAGTAACAAGAGTGAGTGTCCAGCCAGTGTGAAGACAACCAGACATTCAGCCTATCAACCATGGGCCTGGAGGTTTTCACACTCTCTGGAGAGCAAAGAATTGTCCAACTACTTTCTAGTTTAGCAATTGATGTGCTAAGTTTCTCAGTCAGTATTTAGTAGCGATTTGCATGTATTTTTAGTTTGACCTACATGATCTCATTTAAAATTCTTTCTAAACTTGACTTAAAGCCAATTTTCACTTCAGATTTTTTTCCTTCTCTTCTGTCCCAAAGATACATATTTAGATGATCTTTGGTTTTAAACTACAACTGTTTGGTCAGCCTGTTAACAAACACTGGTGGTGGTTTCAGCTGCAGCCTCTTATGATTCTACATCATTAAAAACAATGTGATTATAAACAAATCAAACCTGCACTGGATCTCTCTAGAATCTGACCACTGTGTGCTTCTATCGAGTTCCTATGCTTGATGAAAAATACTATATGGTCTCTCTGTTCACCACATCTGGTCTCTATGAAGCATTGTGCTACAGGGGTGGGAAGAGTCTTTAGGAGACAGATATTGACCATGGGCTGACAGGAGAGATGAAGGAGCCAACAGGTAGACTTCTTTTCCTTTTCCTCCTCTTACAGACAGTTCCAAAGCATAGTGCTGTATGTAGCCTATCCAGAGACATCCCACATGGCTGAGTGACCAGTTGTGTCTCTTGGTGAAGCAGGCCACAGCCATAGTGTACCACTTGAGTTTACTCCCCTATCCTCCCAACTCACCGCCGTCTCTCTCTCAGTTGCTCTTCTTTGATTCCATGATGGCCTCAGGCTGTTTTCTAGTCAACCTTGGCTAAGACTAGAGCATAATCCCTTACCTACTGCTTGATGAAATAATTATGAAACACTGTAAATTCCAACCAACACTCCTAACTCCAGCTTAATACTTCTTTTTAGGCTTTATTGTCACTAAGAAAATAGTAGCTATAAGCAAGAGAAAAATCAGGAAGGCTTAATTGAAAAGTAGTAACAATGGTTTTCATTGGTAAGTTCATTGGAGATTTCTAGTTTCTGGTTTGTTTTTCTTTTTTTGTATATTTCTATTTTCATTTTTTTCTGAAGTGCAGGTATTTATGTAGTTAAAGGACTATTAAAAGGAAGCAAATAAAAATATTTTATAATTTATTTTAAAATATTATAGCTATTATGTTTTTAATCTACTTTTAAGTATTAGTCTAAATTCTCCAGAAAGTGGGCAGAGAGGGAACATACCTCAACACAATAAAGGCTGTATATGACAAACCCTCAGCTAGCATCACACTTAACAGTGAAAAGCTGAAAGCATTTCCTCTAAGGTCAGGAAAAAGACAAGGATGACCACTCTTACCAATTTTATTCCATATAGTTTTGGAAGTCCTAGCCACAACAATCAGAGGAGAAAAAGAAATAAAAAGAATCCAAATTGGAAAGGAAGAAATAAAACTGTCACTGTGGATGACATGATACTATACATAGAAAATCCTAAAGATGACACAAGAAAATCACTAGAGCTCATCAATGAATTTGGTAAAGTTGCAGGATACAAAATTAATATACGAAAGTCTGTTGTGTTTCTATACACTAAAAATGAACTATCAGAAAAAGAAATTAAGGAAACAATCCCATTTACCATAACATCAAAAAGAATAAAATACCTAGGAATAAATTTACCTAAGGAAGCAAAAACCTGTACTCAGAAAACATCTAAGATGCTGATGAAAAAAATTAAAGACAACACAAACAGATGGAAAGATACACTGTGTTCTTGGATTGGAAGAATCAATATTGTTAAAATGATCATACTACCCAAGGCAATCGACAGATTCAATGCAATCCCTATCAAATTACCAATGGTATTTTTCACAGAACTAGAACTAATAATTTTTAAATTTGTATGGAAACACAAAATACCCTGAAGAGCCAAAACAGTCTTGAGAAAGAAGAACAGAGCTGGAGGAATCACGTTCCCTGACTTCAGACTATACTACAAAACTACAGTAAGCAAAACAGTAAGGTATTTGCACAGAAACAGACACATAGATCAATGGAACAGGATAGAAAGCCCAGAAATAAACCCACACACTTATGGTCAATTAATCTATGACAAAGGAGGAAAGAATATACAATGGAGAAAAGACAGTCTCTTCAACAAGAGGTGCTGGGAAAACTGAACAGCTACTGTTCAGCTACTGAACAGTTCTAATTAAATTAGAACATTCTCTAACACCATATACAAAAATAAACTCAAAATGGATTAAAGACCAGAATGTAAGACTGGATACTATAAAACTCCTAGAGGAAAACATAGGAAGAACACTCTTTGACATAAATTGCAGCAATATTTTTTTGGATCCACCTCCTAAAGTAAAGGAAATAAAAGCAAAAAAAAGGGGGGGGGGACCTAATTAAACTTAAAAGCTTTTGCACAGCAAAGGAAACCACTGATAAAATGAAAAGACAACCTGCCAAATGGGAGAAAATATTTGCAAATGATATGACCAATAAGGGATTAATATCCAACATATATAAACACCTCATACAACTCAACATAAAAAAAGAAACCTGATTATAAAAGGGCAGAAGAACTGAATAGACAATTTTCCAAAGAGGAAATGCAGATGGCCAACAGGCACATGAAAAGATGCTCAGTGTCACTAATCATCAGGGAAATGTAAATCAAAACCACAATGAGGTATCATCTCACACCTGTCAGAATGGCTGTCATAGAAAAGAAAACAAATAACAAATGTTGGCAAGGGTGTGGAGAAAAGGGGACCCTTGTACACTGTTGGTGGGAATATAAATTGGTGCAGCCACTGGGGAAAACACTATGGAGGTTTCTCAAAAAACTAAAAATAGAACTATCGTATGATCCAGCAATTCCACTCTTGGGTATATACCCCCCCCAATAAAAACACACTAATTTGAAAGATACATGCACCCCAATGTTCATAGCAGCATTATTTACAAATGCCAAGATGTGGAACCAACCTAACTGTCCATCAAAAGATGAATGGATAAACAAGATGTGATGTATATATTTATTGATACAATGGAATATTACTCAGCCTTAAAATAGAATAAAATTTTGCCATTGTCAGCAACATTGATGGACCTGGAGGGCATTATGCTAAGTGAAATAAGTCAGAGAAAGGCAAATACTGTATAATATCACTTATACGTGGAATCTTAAAAATACAACAAACTAGTGAATATAAAAAAAACTAGTTACTAGTGGGGAAAGGGAGCGGGGGGCAATATAGGAGTAGGAGAGTAAAAGTTACAGACTTATGTATAAAATGAACTATAAGGATATATTGTACAACACGGGTAATAAAACCAGCATTTTTTTTTTTTTTTTTTTTTTTTTTTTTTTGCGGTACGCGGTCCTCTCACTGTTGTGGCCTCTCCCGTTGCGGAGCACAGGCTCTGGACACGCAGGCTCAGGGGCCATGGCTCACGGGCCTAAACGCTCCGCAGCATGTGGGATCTTCCCGGACCGGGGCACGAACCCATGTCCCCTGCATCAGCAGGCGGACGCTCAACCACTGCGCCACTAGGGAAGCCCCTAAAACCAGCATTTTACAACCTTAAATGGAGCATAACCTTTAAAAATCGTGAGTCACTATATTGTACACCTGTAACTTATATATTATACAGCAACTACACTTCAATAAAAAAAATAATGATTAAAAATAATAGTATAGGGCTATTAAGTAGCCGATACTTGAATTATTTCTAGACTTTGGTTCCAGAGTCCACGCTCAATAAATACTTGTTGAATTAAGGAATCAATAAAAGAATGAATGAATTTTTTAAAAAAGTTCTTTCATCTTAGAAATGTTATTCTGAAACCTCAGGCAGCTTTAACTTGTATCCAGTGAAGGAAAAACAAGCAAATGAAATACTTCTTTGATCAGAGTGCTCCACAAAGACTTAACATTCAGCTATCAATTTTGCAAAATTGGGTAAGGGATGGGAAAATCCTTAGGAAGAACTAACTGTTCACTGCTTAAAACTCTCATATTGTGTTAGCACTTGCTATCCTTTTTAAAAAGTGTGTTATAATCTTTCTGAAATTTTAAAATGCATTAGTGTTTCCACATTTTTGTAGTTGATGTTTTCTGTGTCTAATAGAAGTACACAAGTCTTCAAGTTGAGATGATTCCAGTTTTGCTTTTCTTGCAGGCCAACACTTGAGGTATTTCCCTGCAGAATTTAAGACTGGGATTCCCGAAAGCAATTTCTTCTAGTTAATTGCTCCACTGTGATCTAAAAGATTTTTCTCTCCACTGCTGCTAGAATCTTGACATAATCAGATAGTGAAGCAAGAGGTACTGACAACTGAGGCCGAGTGATGGCCTCAGCCTTGTCTTGGCACCTTTGTATGAAACAGGCTCTAATTACCAGCTGACAAAGAAGTCAGAGAGGTTGCTGCCACCAGAAAGCCCTCCTGGAGTTAAAAATCTCAGGTCAGCAATCTCCAAGAGCTTTGGAAGCTACATTGAGATTTCAGTTTCTTCTACACTCATCCCCCAAAACACACACTTTTATGCACCCCCAAAAAGTAATATGAAAGGTATATACATATATGTGTGTGTATAGAACATACACACACTAATCAAAATACATCCTAGTACCACATACATCCTAGTTCATTGTCCTGGGGATAGGGTATAAGAACATTTTTCTTAGAAGAAAGGACTATAAATTTTAAAAGACATCCCCATAGAACTTTATTTTTGTAACATGCTTTCATTATTTTCCTGAGGTAGAAAGGACACTGTAGAGAACCAATAAAATTGCTAGCTTCCACATTGGTTTAATGTCTGCAGATGCAATTAAAAACACTTTAATGTGCCCTCCAGTGCAATGTTACCACTTCCTGGCCATGTTTAAATTGGGTTTAAGTGCTTCGATGTCTGCCAATAGCAATAGCCATGTTAAACAGTGATTGTGAGGCACGTAAAATGGTTCACCAATGTTTTTGTCTGAAGTCTCCCATGCTGTATTTATAGAGAGCAACTAAGTACAAGATATTGGATATTGTCTGTGCACAATGGATGAAATATTTAAATATAGTTGTTGTTGGGAAGGTGTAACATTCAGATGTCTTAACTGCTCTGTATTTTTCTCTTTTATTTGTACACAACTATGGTGAGCTTCACTTTGCAGTAGAACACATCTCAATTTCCTTTTATTTCATGGCTAATTGGTAGAAAGGAAAGGGCAGATGTGAATCCATCTCCCTACTTAATCCTTAGAGCATCATAAAAATGAAAACTTCTCAGTCTTACTCTGTAGTCCCTTTGATCCAAGAAGTAAAATAATTGCACACATTAAATCACTCCTCCACAAGTGGTTAAAAGGTATCATTTTTTTAGAAATCAAGCTCTAAATATTTAATAACAGATTCAAAGATGTCTCATCAGTTTAGTGATGCTATTCTCTAACTGAAGTACAACATTTACCTATGAAAAATGGGACTGATTTATTGTCTTATTTCTTGTGTTTATAAAAAAAATCAAGCAGCTATTCACTGGTTCTTGACTCTGTTCCACATGCTAAGAAAATGAAATGTTGATTTTTCTCTTCTCTACGTCTTTATGTTCCAATCATCCTCTTTTTATGTCTAGGTTTATTAAACTCACTAGTTAAATAAAATATCGTGCTCAGTTCTGATAGTATGTGTGACCAGAATCATTCTTTAAAGCATGTTCATACTGAGACTAGCTCTTCTTACTCTAAATGAATCTTATTTTCTCAATGAATTTTTTTGTTTGTTTCCAAGAAGACACAAGAGCTTTGGGATGCACCACTAAGAGTAGAATAATTAAAGTCATCTTACAAAGTAAGCTTTGTACTCACTATTCCTTAAGATAATAGAAACAGTTAAAACTAATACAAATATGAGAAACACATACTGTAGAAAAATTATCCTTTTTTTAAACTTCATACAATTTGTGGTTTATTTATTCTCAGGTTTAAAGTATTATTCTTTTTCCAAGATAAAATTATTTGATAAATGTTTTGAAAATTTATGAGTACATCCAAATACTAAATGGAAAAAAAAAGCAGCAGTTCTAATATCTTTGTGTTTGGAGATACCTGATGAATAAGTGGGCAGCTTTTCTCACTCACTGTCTGTGTCCTTAACTACAATTCCACGCAACCTAGATGCCACTTGGGCACTAGAGATCCATGTCAGGTACAACCTAGATGCCACTTGGGCACTAGGGATCCGTGTCAGGTACAGCATTGCTATATTTTGTTAATTTTTCCCTTTTCCCCTTTACCGTGAAACAATTACCTTTCACATATAAAGCTCTCAATAATGTAAACCAGTTAGAATGATTACCAACATGACCTGAAAGGAGTATCCAAGCAGACAGTGAGGCCTGGATCCTGAAAGCATCCTCACCTGGCAACCGGCCCACTCTCTGCACTGACCTGTTTGAGCTTCTGATCCAAAGACTCATACTTATACTATGGGGTCAAGTCTGCCTCAAGGTTAAAGCCTCAGTATAGTATTCCAATTTCAAATAACCTCTTTGCTCCGTGTTCATTTCACCTGCTTTAGGTCTAAACTGATTATAAAATTCATTCACCGGAATGAACCTTGTTCTACAAAACCTCACCATTATATTCCCTGGACTATAATGTGTATCAGTTCTACCAGCTGTTCTTTATTTGGAAGGCTAGTTTCCATTATTCTTCTTTTGGTAAGAATGCCAGGATTCACTTTGGGCAAATAACATCTCCTCATTTTTGTGCAGTCAAGGCATCTTGTCAAGAGAAAGACTGAATGACTAAGGTTGGGCCAACTGGGTTTTCTCTCTTTAGATCTGGAACCTTGAGCAGGTTGAACACAAGGACAGAAAAAGTAGTTGGAGTCTGTTCATTTTGGAAATGGTACTCTGATGGTACCAAAGTGGTATTTTGGCCCTTTAGAGTCTTGTTCACAGCTTTTTCTCTGAGTCCTCTTTCTTTAGCCTTCCTGTGAATTTTGAACTACAAAATATCCTTATAATACATTATTTTCTCCTGAAGTTAGCCATAGCTGATTTTGTTGCTTATAACCAAAAGCTTCTAGCTGAAATATGCTGCTTTCTTGAGTGTAAGTCTGAACTGCATCTATATTCCTTATGGATTTCATCAACATAATTATTTCTGAATGTATACTTTTGGGAAAAGTTTGACAGTTTTAGAAATGGTTTCAGAGAGGACAGGATACCAGCTTGCATTTTAGGCCTAGTTAAAGATAAGAGTAAATTAAAATATAAGATTCCTGGTTATGTAATAAGTATTTGTTTGGGTGCCTATAAAGAGCATATTTCTATGTTGGATTAAGAGGGAGATATAAAATAAGAAAAGATCCATATCTCCATACTGAAGGAAGATTTAATTTAATGAGGTTGTATTAGACATAATTACAGAAAGTTAAACAAAAATGTAAAATATCTTAAATAAAAATTAAACCACAATACAAAAAATGTCATAAGGCAATCACAGGATTCATTGCCAAATGAGAGATAGAGACAACAAGTGCTGTGATGTCAGAGGAAGGTGAGACACCTATGCTTTGAGGGATCTAAGAAAGTTTCATAGTGGCCTGGAGGAGATTGGGTTGAACTGGGCCAAGAAGGATGGGGTAACCAGTAGAGGAGTATTGTTAATTCAAGGGTATCCCTCAACTCTGCAAAGCATGCCAGACAAACCACAAGAGAGGACAGCAGTAGAGCATACATAATAATTCCCAAACTGGCCTCTGGCACACTGATACCTCACTCCTTTTACATCCTCCAACTCAACTCTCACGTTAGCTTTCTGACTTTCTGTTTGCTCAGATCATCTGACTTGGCAACTCCTTTGATCAAATCTCAGGCCCCTTGATTCCCCCTCCACCCCCACTTTACTCGAAGGTTGAAAATTTCCTCCTTCCTCCAATATTGATTTTGGAGTGTCCTCTTGGTGATGCCCTTCTTCCAACTGGCTCCTCTCCTGATAGAAAACTGTCCTTTTGAGTAGCACCTCCTGGGTTCATGCCAAGCTTCTCTCCTTTACAGTCCCCATAGGCTGTACTCAAAAACTGTGAGGATTTGGAGAGGCTGAGGGAAAGAGACTCCAGAGTGATAAAGTACAGGCAAAATAGCATGAGGCCAAGGGCAGAGGTAGAAAAGTTTATGATGTATTCAGGGGAACAGCTCTGACTAATTGAGGTGACGGGATTGAATGGGAGAATCATGAAATAGTAAAATGATATAACGGGTTGGAGTTGATAACAGCGATGGAACCAGAATAATCAATATGGATTTTATCTGTAGGTAATGGGAACACACCAGTTGTTTTTAAGCAGCACCATCTACATAAACATTGACTGGATTTTAGAAAGATTAATTTGGGAAGGTTATGACCACTAGATTGAAAACAAAATACTCTTGCAATAATCTAGATATGAAGAGATGAGTCCCTGGCTAGGTGGTGATAGCAGATATGGAAATAAGTGACTGACATGAGAGGCATAATAATGTTCCTAAGACGCCAAATGGTTTTTATCATGCTGGGCCTATGCAGAATAAATTACCAGTGATTATTCTACAGACTTCAGAGCAAGCCATGATAATAACAAAAAAATGATTCTTACTATTTTATCCAGATTGGTTGTCAACAATAGACTGATCTTCAAAATTCTTCTACCTGAGAGGCACAGACATAGCATAATAAGTATTGTTACCAAAATGGTGGCCTAGGAGACCCCAGCCTCCATCCTCCCACAAAGATCAACCATGAGACAACTATCCATGAACAAAAACAGCTTTGGGAGAGCTCAGGAGCCCACTTAAGAAACTTCAGCAACACAGTAGAACAAAAAACCTGAGAACACAAAATTGGAAGGAAGAACAGCTTTATTCTGTCTGCATTATTCCAACCCCCAGGCTGGCATCGTTCAGAACCGAGAGGGAACTCCCCAGGTAGATTTTCCTTCCCTGGGAAAGGGAGAATGGGGTGAGCGACCCGCTTCCCCAGCCTTTTGGGGCACTGCATGAAGGACCCGCTTTAGTTTCATGGAAGAGACCAGTAAAGCTGAGATGTATGGAGATGGCTAGAAACAAGGAAGGAGAGCCGGGGCTATCAATGTCAGCCCTGTAACGGGAAAAACCATGGCTCCCAGTGACCTGCTCTGGAGAGGACCCTTGTAGCTTTTGCCACTGAAGAAACCAATGGCTAGCATAGGCACTGCAGACTTCCTGTAGATTTCACTAGTTTTTGTCCCACAGGTATTAGCATCTGCATACACCCACTGCCTGAGTCCCTTCCTGTTTCCTCTTCCCTGACGCTGCTAGAGCCCAGAATCCTCCCCAGCAGCCATCCTAAGCTTCTGCATCTGTGCAAGTGCAGGATGCCACCCTAGACCCCCCACAGCTGACTTCCACCATCATGCCCTCACTCGAGTCTAGCCTCTAGCTGGGCTCCTGCACCTCGCTGGCCTGATGCTTGTCACAATCTGTGTTTGTCTCTGTGGTGAGACCCTGTAGCCATGGAAGTGCATACCAACAGCCAAGGCCACCAGAGCTGTGTGTGGGCTCGGTTTTGGTCTTAACTCCTATTATTGGCCTGCACCACTGTGCTCAGCCGCAGCTAGCCTATCCAGCCAGGCACCTACATGACCCCTGCCCAAATCCTACCATTGGCCTTCACTGCTGTGCAAGTGCCTGGGGTGAAATCCTGCAGTCACAGGAGTGCACACAGATATCCAGGGCCCCCACAGCTGCCAGTAAGCCCCTAGTGACCCTGGCTCTTGCAGCTGACACTGGTCCCACCACTATGTGCAAGTCTGCCACCAGTCCTACTACTAGCCAGGTTCTTGCAGCTAGGCTCCACAGCTGAGTGTGTACATATTACCTGCTCCAGCCACCACCACTGATTGCCATAGTCCCTCGCTGCTAGACTTATAGGTGCTGCAGAGGATGCTGAGAGTCCTAGCAAACACTGCAGACTCCCCGCAGTGCTCAGCAAGGACCAGAAATTTGTCAAAACTGTGGAACCTAGCAGCCTGAGCTGATAAGACATCACATCCCCCCCAAACTTGAAGCTGCCACATGCTCCAGCACTTGGTGCCCTGCACCTCTAGACCTGGGGTCACAGAATGCTCCAGTATGCCTCCACTTACAGGTAAAGGTCTTTTCTTACTGAAGTTAAATCCATAAAGTCTGAAAGAAATGATTTCTTCAAGTGTACAGACACCCACACAAAGCTATAGGGATCACAATGAATCAAGGAAACATGACACTACCAAAGGAGTACAGTAAACTCAGGAATTGACACCAAAAAAATGGAGATAGATGAATTGCCTGACAAAAATTTCAAAATAAAAACTAAGCCCAAATTTACCAGAAGCAGGGATATAACAAAGATCAGAAGAGAAATAAACAAAATAGAGAACAGAAAAACAATAGAAAAGATCAACAAAACAATGAGTTGTTTTTTGGAAAGAAACAAAATTGACAAACCTTTAGCTAAAAAAAGGAGAGAAAGAACTCAAGTAAAATTATGAGGGAAAGCATAGACATTACAACTGATACCACAAAAACCCACAAAGAATAATTATACGCCAAAAATTTGGACAGCTTGTAAGACATGGATAAATACCCAGACACATACAACCTACCAAGTCTGAATTATGAAGAAATAGAAAATCTGAATAGACCAGTAACAAGTAAGAAATTGAATCAGTAGTTAAAACCCTTCCAACAAAGCAAAGCCCAGGACCAGATGGCTTCACTGGTGAATTCTACTAAACACTTAAAGAAGAATTAATACCAATTCTTCTCAAACTCTTCCAAAAAATGAAAGAGGCAGAAACAGTCATAACCTCATTTTTACAAGGCCAACATTACCCTAATACCAAAGCCAGATAAAGGTACTACAAGAATAGAAAGGTAAGGCCACCATCCCTGATAAATATAAGTGAAAAATTCTCAACAATATACCACCAAACTGAATTCAAGAGCACTTTAAAAGAGTAATACAACATAAGTAAGTGAGATTTATCCCTGGGATGCAAGGATGGTACAACATTCACAAATCAATAAATGGGATATATCACATTAATAGAATGAAAGGCAAAAATCATATGATTATCTCAATAGATGCAGAAAAAACATCTGACAAAATTCAACATCCTTTCATGATAAAATCTCAACAAATTGGGTATAGAAGGAACATAACTAAACATAATAAAGGCCACATATTATAAATCCATAGGTAACATCATACTTAACATTGAAAGATTAAAGGTTTTCCTCTAATATCAGGAACAAAACAGGGATGCCCATTCTCATCACTCCTATTATAGTATTAGAAGTCCTAGCCAGAGCAGTTAGACAAGGAAAAGAAAGAAAAGGCATCCAAATCCAAAAGGAAGAAATAAAATTGTTCTGTTTGCTGATAACATGATCTTGCATATAGAAAATCCTGGACTTCACCAAAAATCTGTTGGAACTAAAAAAGAATTTAGTAATGCAGGATACAAAATCAACATACAAAAATTAGTTGTATTTCTATACATTAAAAATGAACTAACTGAAGAAAAAATAAAACTCTAATAGCATCAAAAATGATACTTAAGAATAAATTTAACCAAGGAAGTGAAAAATCTATACACT
The DNA here is from genome assembly GCF_964341445.2 of Mesoplodon mirus. NCBI lineage: Eukaryota > Metazoa > Chordata > Mammalia > Artiodactyla > Ziphiidae > Mesoplodon > Mesoplodon mirus. The sequence goes on from NC_138984.1 coordinate 81,306,274, forward strand.
GAAAATGACAAGACATTGCTGAAAGAAACTGAAGACTCAAATCAATGGAAAGATATCCATGTTCATAGATCAAAAGAGTTAAAACTATTAAAATGGCTTTACTTCCCAAAGCCATCTATAGATTCAATGCTTTTCCATCAAAATTTCAATGGCATTTTTCACAGAAATAGAAAGAATAATCCTAAAATTCATATGAAACCACAGAAGACCCCAAACAGACAAAACAATCTTGAGAAAGAGCAAAGCTGGAGGCAACACTATACTACAAAATTACAGTAATCAAAAGAGAATTATATTGCCTTAAAAAAGACACACAGACAAATGGAACAGAATCGAGAGCCCAGAACTAAGTCCATGCACATATGGTCGACTGATATTTGACAATGGAGCCAAGGATACTGAAAGGAGAAAGGATAGTCTCTTCAATAACTGGTGCTGAGAAAACTGGGTATTCACTTGCAAAAGAATGAAATTGAATCCCTATCTTACAGAACTTACATAATTGTCTTGAAATGGATTAAGGACTTAAATATAAAACCTGTAATCATAAAACTCCTAAAAGAAAATATAGGAGGTAAGCCCCTTGACATAGGTTTTGGCAATAATTTTTTGGACATGACATCAAAAGCAGAAGCAACAAAAGCATAAATCAGAAAGTAGGAGTACATCAAACTAAAAGCCTTCTTCACAGCAAAAGAAACAATCAACAAAATGCAAAGGTAACCTACAGAATGAGAGGAAATACTTGCAAACTATGTATCTGATAAAGAGTTAATATCCAAAATATGTAAGGAACTAATAATTCAATGGCAAAAAATCCCCAAAACATCTGATTTAAAAATGGGTTGAGGATTTGGACAGACATTTTTCTAAAAAACACATGAATGACAAACAAGTATGTGAAAAGTTGCTTAACACCACTAATCGTTAGGAAAATGCAATGTAAACCACAATAAGATATCACCTCATAACTGTTAGAATCAAAAAGAAAAGAAAAAATGAATTCTGATGAGGATGTGGAGAAAAGGGAATACTGTTGCCTTGCTGGGTGGGAATGTAAATTGGTGCAGCCCCTCTGGAAAACATTACTGAGGTTCCTCAAAAAATTAAAAGTAAAACTCGCATATGATCCAGCAAATTCACTTCTGGGTATATCTCCAAAGGAAATGAAATCACTATCTCAAAGAGATATCTGTACTTCCATGTTTAATGCAGCACTATTCACAACAGCCAAGACATGGAAACAACCTAAGTGTCAACTGATGGATGAATGGATAAAGAAAACGTGGCAAATATATCTATAACAGAATATTATACAGCCATAAAAAGAAGGAACCCTGCCATTTACAACAGGATGGATGGACCTTGAAAGCATTATGCTAAGTGAAATGAATCAGAGAGAGAAAGACAAATACTGTATAATCTCGTATGTGAAATCTGAAAACACTGAACTCATAGAAATTAGAATGGTGGTTGCCAAGGGCTGAGGGGTAGGGGAAATGAGAAGATGTTGGTCAAATGCTACAAACTTTCACTTAAAAGATGAAAAGTTCTGGTGATCTAATGTACAGTATGGCAATTATAGTTAATGACACTATATTCTATACTTAAAGGTTGCTATGAGAGTAGAGTTTTAATATTCTCACCATAAAAACAACTACAAAATGGTAATCATGTGAGGTGAAGGATGTGTTTACTAACCTTATCTGGTAAACATTTCTCAGTACACACACACACACACACACACACACACAACTATCAAATCGCCTCATTGTCCACCTAAATTTACTCATTGTTATATGTCAACTATATTTTAGTATAGTTGAGAAAAAAGAATAATCAGTACTGTAATATTATAGTAACTCACATTCTAAAGTTTACTTAATGAAGTTTTCTTCCAGACAGGAATATTTTCTCCAATTTTAATATAGTTTGAAGCATTTTCTTATAAGCCTTGGCCTCTGTAGAGGGCAATTTGGTATCACTTTATACTGATTAAGAATACCTAGTCTTCAAGTATCTTCAGGAATGTGATATGAATCGGGTAGGATGCTACTTACCTAGTCATGTTGTAGTTTTGATTAAAGCTTTTCCAGATCCATTGATGGAGGCAAGGAAAGCACATAAGTCTCTGAAGTGAGCCTTGGAAAACAAGGTATTATTCACGTTGCTGCCATATTCAGAAAGAGAAATGCTATATCATTTTCTATGAATTGTTTCCGAGCAGGTGACACATGGCAAATAAGCCTTACTCCATAGGAGAGGCCTGTGTTTGCTCCTCTGTGTGCTGGTGTCACCGTCCTCCACTTCCCACTTACTGTGGCATAGACACAAATGTGGCCAGGGCAAGTGCTTTGCTGAATTAATCACTTAAAACTTTTTGTTTTGTTTTATTTTTAAAATAAACTAGAAAATATTCATCTGTTGATGGACACTTAGGTTGCTGCCATGTCCTGGCTATTGTAAATAGAGCTGCAATGAACATTTTGGTACATGACTCTTTTTGAATTATGGTTTTCTCAGGGTATATGCCCAGTAGTGGGATTACTGGGTGGTATGCTAGTTCTATTTTTAGTTTTTTAAGAAGCCTCCATACTATTCTCCATAGTGGCTGTATCAATTTACATTCCTACCAACAGTGCAAGAGGGTTCCCTTTTCTCCACACACTCTCCAGCATTTATTGTTTGTAGATTTTTTGATGGTGGCCATTCTGACCAGTGTGAGATGATATCTCATTGTAGTTTTGATTTGCATTTCTCTAATGATTAATGATGTTGAGCATTCTTTCATGTGTTTGTTGGCAATCTGTGTATCTTCTATGGAGAAATGTCTATTTAGGTCTTCTGCCCATTTTTGGATTGGGTTGTTTGGTTTTTTTGATATTCAGCTGCATGAGCTGCTTGTAAATTTTGGAGATTAATCCTTTGTCAGTTGCTTTATTTGCAAATATTTTCTCCCATTCTGAGGGTTGCCTTTCAGTATTGTTTATGGTTTCTTTTGCTGTGCAAAAGCTTTTAAGTTTCATTATGTCCCCTTTATTTTTGTTCTTATTTCCATTTCTCTAGGAGGTAGGTCAAAAAGGATCTTGCTGTGATGTATGTCATAGAGTGTTCTGCCTATGTTTTCCTCTAAGAGTTTGATAGTGTCTGGCCTTACATTTAGGTCTTTAATCCATTTTGAGTTTTTTTGTGTATGGTGTTAGGGAGTGTTCTAATTTCATACTTTTACATGTGGCTGTTTTACATGTAGTTTTCCCAGAAACACTTACTGAAGAGGCTGTCTTTTCTCCACTGTATATTCTTGCCTCCTTTATCAAAGATAAGGTGACCATATGTGCACAGGTTTATCTCTGGGCTTTCTATCCTGTTCCATTGGTCTATATTTCTGTTTTTGTGCCAGTACCATACTCTCTTGATTACTGTAACTTTGTAGTATGGTCTGAAGTCAGGGAGCCTGATTCCTCCAGCTTCGTTTTTCTTTCTCAAGATTGCTTTGGCTATTCGGAGTCTTTTGTGTTTCCATACAAATTGTGAAACTTTTTGTTCCAGTTCTGTGAAAAATGCCAGTGGTAGTTTGATAGGGATTGCATTGAATCTGTAGATTGCTTTGGGTAGTAGAGTCATTTTTCACAATATTGATTCTTCTAATCCAAGAACATGGTATATCTCTCCATCTATTTGTATCATCTTTAATTTTTTTCATCAGTGTCATATAATTTTCTACATACAGGTCTTTTGTCTCCTTAGGTAGGTTTATCCCTAGATATTTTATTCTTTTTGTTGCAATGGTAAATGGGAGTGTTTTCTTAATTTCACTTTCAGATTTTTCATCATTAGTGTATAGGAATGCTAGAGATGTCTGTGCATTAATTTTGTATCCTGCTACTTTACCAAATTCACTGATTAGCTCTAGTAGTTATCTGGTAGCATCTTTAGGATTCTCTATGTATAGTATCATGTCATCTGCAAACAGTGACAGCTTTACTTCTTCTTTTCCAATTTGGATTTATTTTATTTCTTTTTCTTCTCTGATTGCTGTGGCTAAAACTTCCTAAACTATGTTGAATAATAGTGGTGAGAGTGGGCAACCTTGTCTTATTCCTGATCTTAGTGGAAATGGTTTCAGTTTTTCACCATTGAGGATGATGTTGGCTGTAGGTTTGTCATAGATGGCCTTTATTATATTGAGGAAAGTTCCCTCTATGCCTACTTTCTGCAGAGTTTTTATCATAAATGGGTGTTGAATTTTGTCGAAAGCTTTCTCTGCATGATTGAGATGATCATATGGTTTTTCTCCTTCAATTTGTTTATATGGTGTATTACACTGATTGATTTGCATACACTGAAGAATCCTTGCATCTCTGGGATAAACCCCACCTGGTCATGGTGTATGATCCATTTAATGTGCTGTTGGATTCTGTTTGATAGTATTTTGTTGAGGATTTTTGCACGTATGTTCATCAGTGATATTGGCCTGTAGTTTTCTTTCTTGGTGACATCCTTGTCTGGTTTTGGTATCAGGCTGATGTTGGCCTCGTAGAATGAGTTTGGAAGTGTTCCTCCCTCTGCTATATTTTGGAAGAGTTTCAGAAGGATAGGTGTTACCTCTTCTCTAAATGTTTGATAGAATTCTCCTGTGAAGCCATCTGGTCCTGGGCTTTTGTTTGCTGGAAGATTTTTTATCACAGTTTCAATTTCAGTGCTTGTGATTGGTCTGTTCAAATTTTCTATTTCTTCCTGGTTCAGTCTTGGAAGGTTGTGCATTTCTAAAAATTTGTCCATTCCTTCCAGGTTGTCCATTTTATTGGCATAGAGCTGCTTGTAGTAATCTCTCATGATCCTTTGTATTTCTGCAGTGTCAGGTGTTACTTCTCCTTTTTCATTTCTAATTCTATTGATTTGAGTTTTCTCCCTTTTTTTCTTGATGAGTCTGGCTAATGGTTTATCAATTTTATCTTCTCAAAGAACCAGCTTTTAGTTTTATTGATCTTTGCTATCGTTTCCTTCATTTCTTTTTCATTTATTTCTGATCTGATCTTTATGATTTCTTTCCTTCTGCTAACTTTGGGTTTTTTTTTTGTTCTTCTTTCTCTAATTGCCTTAGGTGTAAGGTTAGGTTGTTTATTTGAGATGTTTCTTGTTTCTTAAGGTAGGATTGTATTGCTATAAACTTCTCTCATAGAACTGCTTTTGCTGCATCCCATAGGTTTTGGGTCATCGTGTTTCCATTGTCATTTGTTTCTAGGTATTTTTTGATTTCCTCTTTGATTTCTTCAGTGATCTCTTGGTTATTAAGTAGTGTATTGTTTAGCCTCCATGTACCTGTATTTTTTACAGATTTTTTTCCTGTAATGGATATCTAGTCTCATAGTGTTGTGGTTGGAAAAGATACTTGATACAATTTCAATTTTCTTAAAATTACCAGGGGTTGATTTGTGACCCAAGACACAATCAATCCTGGAGAATGTTCCATGAGCACTTGAGAAGAATGTGTATTCTGTTGTTTTTGGAAGGAATGTCCTATAAATATCAATTAAGTCCACCTTGTTTAATGTATCATTTAAAGCTTGTGTTTCCTTATTTATTTTCATTTTGGATGATCTGTCCATTGGTGAAAGTGGGGTTTTAAGTCCCCTACTATGATTGTGTTACTGTCGATTTCCTCTTTTATGGTTGTTATTATTTGCCTTATGTATTGAGGTGCTCCTATGTTGGGTGCATAAATATTTACAATTGTTATATCTTCTTCTTGGATTGATCCCTTTATCATTATGTAGTGTCCTTCTTTGTCTCTTCTAATAGTCTTTATTTTAGTCTATTCTGTCTGATATGAGAATTGCTACTCCAGCTTTCTTTTGATTTCCATTTTTATGGAATATCTTTTTCCATCCCCTCACTTTCAGTCTGGATATGTCCCTAGGTCTGAAGTGGGTCTCTTGTAGACAGCATATATACAGGTCTTGTTTTTGTATCCATTCAGTCAGTCTATGTCTTTTGGTTGAAGCATTGAATCCATTTACATTTAAGGTAACTATTGATATGTATGTTCCTATTCCCATTTTCTTGTTTTGGGTTTGTTATTGTAGGCCTTTCCCTTCTCTTGTGTTTCCTGCCTAGAGAAGTTCCTTTAGCATTTGTTGTAAAGCTGCTTTGGTGGTGCTGAATTCTCTTAGCTTTTGCTTGTCTGTAAAGGTTTTAATTTCTCCATTGAATCTGAATGAGATCCTTGCTGGCTAGAGTAATCTTGGTTGCAGGTTTTTCTCCTTCATCACTTTAAATATGTCCTGCCACTCCCTTCTGGCTTGTGGAGTTTCTCCTGAAAGATCAGCTGTTATCCTGATGGGGATTCCCTTGTGTGTTATTTTTTGTTTTTCCCTTGCTGCTTTTAATGTTTTTTCTTTGTATTTAATTTTTGATAGTTTGATTAATATGTGTCTTGGCATGTTTCTCCTTGGATTTATCCTGTATGGGACTCTCTGTGCTTCCTGGACTTGATTAACTATTTCTTTTCCCATATTAGGGAAGTGTTCAACTACAGTCTCTTCCAATATTTCTCAGTCCCTTTTTTTTTTCTCTCTTCTTCTGGGACCCCTATAATTAGAATGTTGGTGCGTTTAATGTTGTCCCAGAGGTCTCTGAGATTGTCCTCAGTTCTTTTCATTGTTTTTTCTTTATTCTGCTCTGCAGTAGTTATTTCCACTATTTTATCTCCCACGTCACTTATCCATTCTTCTGCCTCAGTTATTCTGCTATTGATCCCTTCTAGAGAATTTTTAATTTCATTTATTGTGTTGTTCATCATTGTTTGTTTGCTCTTTAGTTCTTCTAGGTCCTTGTTAAACGTTTCTTGTATTCTCTCTATTCTATTTCCAAGATTTTGGATCATTTTTACTATCATGATTCTGAATTCTTTTTCAGGTAGACTGACTATTTCCTCTTCATTTGTTTGGTCTGGTGGGTTTTTGCCTTGCTCCTTCATCTGCTCTGTGTTTCCCTGTCTTCTCATTTTGCTTAACTTACTGTGTTTGGGTTCTCCTTTTTGCAGGCTGCAGGTTCATAGTTCCCCTTGTTTATGGTGTCTGCCCCCAGTGGCTAAGGTTGGTTCAGTGGGTAGTGTAGGCTTCCTGGTGGAGGGGACTAGTGCCCGTGTTCTGGTGGATGAGGTTGGATCTTGTCTTTCTGGTGGGAAGGTCCACGTCTGGTGGTGTGTTTTGGGGTATCTGTGAACTTATTATGATTTTAGGCAGCCTCTCTGCTAATGGATGGGGTTGTGTTCCTGTCTTGCTAGTTGTTTGGCATAGGGTGCCCAGCACTGTAGCTTGCTGTCGTTGAGTGGAGCTGGGTTTTGGCATTGAGATGGAGATCTCTGGAAGATTTTCGCCGTTTGATATTACGTGGAGCTGGGAAGTCTCTTGTGGACCAGTGACCTGAAGTTGGCTCTCTTACCTCAGAGGCATACCCCTGACACCTGGCTGGAGCACCAAGAGCCTTTCATCCACACGGAAAAAAGGAAAACAAATATATATCTTTGCTCCCAAAGTCTACCTCCTCAATTTGGGATGATTCGTTGTCTATTCAGGTATTCCACAGATGCAGGGTACATCAAGTTAATTGTGGAGATTTAATCCGCTGCTCCTGAGGCTGCTGGGAGAGATTTCCCTTTCTCTTCTTTGTTCTCACAGCTCCCAGGGTTCAGCTTTGGATTTGGCCCTGCCTCTGTGTGTAGGTCACCCGAGGGCGTCTGTTCTTCCCTCAGACAGGACGGGGTTAAACGAGCAGGTGCTGTGGGGACTCTGGCTCACTCAGGACAGTGGGGGGGGGGGAAGCGCTACGGATGCGGGGCAAGCCTGTGGCGGCAGAGGCCGGCGGGACGTTGCACCAGCCTGAGGCGTGCCGTGTGTTCTCCTGAGGATGTTGTCCCTGGATCCCGGGACCCTGGCAGTGGCGGGCTGTTCAGGTTTCCGGGAGGGGAGGTGTGGAGAGTGACCAGTGCTCGCACACGGGCTTCTTGGTGGCGGCAGCAGCAGCCTTAGCGTCTCATGCCCGTCTCTGGGGTCCGCGCTGATAGCCGCAGCTCGCGCCCGTCTCTGGAGCTCCTTTAAGCGGCGCTCTTAATCCCCTCTCCTCGCGCACCAGGAAACAGAGAGGGAAGAAAAAGTCTCTTGCCTCTTCTGCAGCCCCAGACTTTTCCCCGGACTCCCTCCCGGCTAGCTGTGGTGCACTAACCCCCTTCAGGCTGTGTTCACACCGCCATCCCTCTCCCTGCACTCCGACCGAAGCCCGAGCCTCAGCTCCCAGCCCCGCCCGTCCCGGCGGCTGAGCAGACAAGCCTCTCGGGCTGGTGAGTGCCGGTCGGCACCGAGCCTCTGTGCGGGAATCCCTCCGCTTTGCCCTCCGCACCCCTGTGGCTGTGCTCTCCTCAGCGACTCGGAAGCTTTCCCCCTCCGCCACCCGCAGTCTCCGCCCGCGAAGCGGCTTCCTAGTGTGTGGAAACCTTTCCTCCTTCACGGCTCCCTCCCACTGGTACAGGTCCCGTCCCTATCCTTTTGTCTGTTTTTTCTTTTTCCTTTTGCCCTACCCAGGTACGTGGGGACTTTCTTGCCTTTTGGGAGGTCTGAGGTCTTCTGCCAGCGTTTAGTAGGTGTTCTGTAGGAGTTGTTCCATATGTAGATGTATTTCTGATGTATTTGTGGGCAGGAAGGTGATCTCCGCGTCTTACTCTTCCGCCATCTTGAAGCTCCTCCCCTATGACGTCTTGAAGAAGAAAAAAAGCAAAGCACCAGTGGTGCATCTTTTAATGCCAGCCATGGCTGGTTTCATCAGTTCAAGGCTAGAGCCAAACTTCACAACGTAAAAGCAAGTGGTGAGGCAGCAAGTGCAGATACGGTATCTGCCGGGGGATTTTCTGAAATGCTCCGAGAAATTATTGATGAAGGCATGTATTTACTCAAGCAGGTTTTTAATGTAGATGAGACAGGACTGTACTGGAAGAGGATGCCAGACCAAAGTTACATCAGTAAGGAGGAAAAGTTGATGCTATAAAGCAGCAAAGGATAGGCTAACTCTGTTGTTTGGTGGCAATGCTTCCAGAGTATGAAGCTGAAGCCTCTCTTAGTTTTTCATTCAGTTAACCCAAGAGTACTTAAAAACAGCCAAGGGCTCTCTTCCTGCTGTGTGGAAGAGTAATCCCAAAGTCTGGGTTACACAGGCCATTTTCCAGAACTGTTTTTTCCACCACTTTATCCCCGAGGTAGAGAAATTTTGCTTGGAGGAGGATGCCCCATTCAATATTCTTTTGCTTGGAGAAGGATGCCCCATTCAATATTCTTTTGCTGCTCTACAGTGCTCCAGGCCACACCCCATTCATGGACAACTTTATCCCAACGTCATAGTACTGCATCTGCCACCAAATACTCTGTTGCTCATCCAACCTATGGACCAGGGAGTTATAGCGACTTTTAAGAAATATTATTTACGTCATACTTTTCATCAGGCAGTAGAGGCAAGTGATGAGTTTAGGAACAACCTTGCGACAATTTTGAAAGGCATATAACATATACAAGGCCATAAAAAACATTGACTTTGCTTGACGTGAGGTTACGGCCATCACCATGAATGGGGTTTGGAAGAAGCTTTGCCTGCAGTCTATTCATAATTTTCGTGGATTTGAAAAGGTGGATAAGGAATCCAAAGAGGTCTTCAGCAACTTAGTGACCCTCAGCGAGAAGCTGGAGCTAGATCTGCAAGAGGACGACTTCATTGAACTCCTTGCTGTGCAACACAAGGAGCTTACTAATGAAGACCTTATGGAACTGGAGGCCCAGAGAAAGGATGAACAGAGACAAGAGGAAGAAGTAACTGAAGAACCGAAGAGATTCACAATGCAGGAAATAGCAAGGGGATTCTGTTTATTTGAGGAAGCACTGTTAGTTTTTGAGGCACAGGACCCAAACTAGGCCGATACACAAAGGTTGCCGCAGTCGTTCAGAATGCAATCCAGTGCTACCTTGTCATCTATGACGAGGAAAAAAGAACTACTACCCAGACATCAGTGGATCGTTTTTTCAAGAGGGTAGATAGAATTGAATCCAGCAAGGAAGCAGAACCTGTGCCATCACCGTCAGCTGTGAGTGAAATTGCAGCTTGCCCTCCATCTCCTATTGCTGACGACCCTTCAACTCTACCATCTCCCACCTCCTCTCCCTCTTCCAGTCACTAACTCTTCTTGCCGGTTCACTCAATGTCAGCCCCTGTATGCCAGCTGTTGTTCTGTACTGCTGTATTTTTCAAGGTACTGTACTGAAAGATTTAAAATATTTTCTTTATTTTTGTGTTTGTTTTTTATGTATTATTTGTGTGAAAAGTATTGTAAACCTATTACAGTACAGTACTATACAGCTGACTATGTTAGCTGGGTACCTAGGCTAACTTTGTTGGACTTAAAAGCAAACTGGACTTACGAACACGCTCTCAGAACAGAACTCATTCATATGTAGGGGACTTACTATATTTTTTTTCTTCTTTTTGGGTTTCTGTGTTTTTCCAGTTTCTACAAAGAACATGTTATTTTTGCAATCTGAGGAGTGAATACTAGATTTTAAGGAAATAATAAATGTGTATTTCTATAGTGCGATGTGTTCCCCCAATACATCAGGCAACGCAGACCCCTTTGAAGTGACCAGCCTGGTGCAATGTGGTTAAGCAGCCTACCTGTGCTGACCAGACTACACAGAACTGGTCTGTCATCAGTAACTAGGGAATGTATACTCAGACTTAGTTCACAGTTGTTGTCATTTTAGTTTATACCAAATTAGTAGCAAGTGGTGCAAAGATTAAAAACCAGATACAGACACGAATGAGTGAGTGGATGCAGCTCCCCAGAGCCGTCCCCCCTTCAGAGGAACACCCAAAGAGAGCTAGCTATAAGTAGAGTGAGCAAGCTGTAAGGTCACAGGAACCCAGAGCTGTAGGCTGGCTGTCTTTCATATCTTCGGAGGCCATGTCACAGTTTAAGACTTACCTACAACCAAACAGGGCATGCCTTGCTGTCCACAAGTTCACTTTCTGGATCCATTTTTTACCATTAATCCTACAGGGGGAGGCTTTTACAGTGATATCTATGCAACCTGTAGTTGTCTACTGAGGTGTCCCTGACCCGTTTTCCCTCACTGTTCTAGCTTGCTTGTTCCATACCTTACTTTTCTTAGTTCTCCTGACTCTTCAGGCTACTTAAGTGGGACCATGACAAGAGGCCTATTTTAAGTATAGATCCCAATACTGTGTTAGTACTTCAGAAAGATGAAACAAAATCCCCAGAAAGCTGAGTACTGCTCAGGGCTGTTCTAACAACTTGCAGTGAGGAGGAGAATCCAGGCACATGACATTTATAACAGGACCACGCTAAGCCTCAGCCCCCTCCCTACTCCCAAAGCTCCTTTCTGCCATATTGCTCAGAATGAACTCGGATTGTTGTGATTTTTTTTTTTAACTACAAATGAGGGGAGTGAAGGATAATGAAGAAAAGAAGGGGACAAGAAGAAATTTGTTATAAATATTAATTGAGGGAAAAATTAGATGAATAGATCATGCAGGATCTGGTGTAATTATGCCCAACTACTACTAGCTATTGTTACTGTTGTTATTAGTATTAAAGACTGAAACTCTTTTCTGTTTTGTTCACTCCTTTTTCCCCCAGTGCCTAGAATAGTATCTAACAAAGACGGCAGTCAATAAATATCTATTGAATTAGTTATCCTACCAAAAACATCGGTTATTTCTTTTCCTTGTACATTTCATATCAGAGAAAGTAAGGCCTTATTAGTGAGTTAGTGAAAATGCTGTGTCCATTGGAGGTTCACAAGAGACTCAGGGATTATTTTGCTATTAGAGCATTTAACATCTTAATCCTTTATTCTTCTTTAGTTTCTTTACTATACTTTTGAGGTAAATTTCATATCCTTTCATTTCAATAAAACCACTTAAAATATCTCAACAGTAAAGTATTAGAAGAGACTAAGTTTTTCACTACCATATTTGTAGGATGAAACAGTAGCAGAAGTTTTATTCTTCTTATAGAGCAGTTACAGAGCAAAAAGTATGGTACTTCTCCCCAACACTTTTCTTTTACTATTCAACTAACTGCTTGCACTCACTTTATCCTAAGAGACATATTAATAGACTCAATATGTGTTAGTGTAAATAATATCCTCTTAGACTCAATATGTCTTGATGTGAATAATATCTACTGTGGCCCAGAACATTCCAATGCATACAAAAATGAATCACAATTTCCATAAAATAAATATAAAAAGTAAAAATATAATTTCTATTCAAGTATGTCCCTGTCTCCCTATTCTAAGAAAAGATTGTGTTCCTCCTAATAAAAAGCAAAACAACAGCTATAATGACAATAGGCTCAAACTGGATTTCTAAAATACTAACCTAGCTGTGTATATTAATATTCAGTTATATTGAACCAGTAAGTTATATTTGCTAAGGCTCAGATAGACATTGAAATACAATTTTAAATGGTCTACTATTTTACTGTATTGTATTAACTAAAGAATATGGATAACTGGTGCTATATTTGCTATCAAATACACTGGGCACAGGGAGAGTAAAACATTTCCATGAGATTTATATCCAAAAGTAAGTGGGTTCATAGGGTTTTTTTTCCCATTCAAGTACACATCTTTTCTATTCATTCAAAATTAATCTCACTTTTCAAGAGGTCTTTATTCCTACTAAGCTAAGCCCATAAGCCCCCAAAGATCTCTTATACTTATTGGATCTAGATCTGCTATTGAGATTCTTTCTTTCTGCTAGATATTCCATCTCTAGGAACCACACTTTGTTCACGGGTCAGTTATCCATACTTTCTCATTGCTATTTTAGCATAAATTTCATAAAATTTCTTCCCAATTAGAATGAAAAGTTGGGTACAGAGCATGAAACATCAAGCCTGCCTGAAGTATCAGGGGTAGCAGCAGGACTGGGCGCCAGAGGAAGAAGTACCAAGAGGGAAGGATGGGGAACAATGACGAAGGAAATCAGAGGGAAATATGCAAATACAACACCGTTCACTTTTACATAGCAGTGTTACAGAGATTGGGCTTGATTCAAACAATAAACAAAGTAAAATTCTCAAGGAAGAAATTAAATCAAGTTTGTGGAAGCTTTCTAATAAAAAGTCACCTTATTCTTTTCCTGACTCAGACTAGACTAGTTAATTTGTGGAGCGTGAAACCTGACTGCATTTTGAAGCCTGAAAACTCTTTATTTCATTGACCAGAAGATGGAGCCATTATATAAAGAATTTTTAAAACTTGCCGGCCAAAATGGAACCACAAATTCTCTCTTTACTATATTATTATTTTAGACCATTTTATGCAATCTGAGTAGGCTGAATATCATTTTGTTCTTAACAATGGAAAGGAGGTAACATGTTTTAACCTCCCATATGCAGAGAAATAATATATTATTATATTATTATTTTCCAAGTTTTTTTTTAATATACTGCTCACTATTATCTATACCTAAGAACAGGAGACAAAATAGAGAAATTAAATGTCATATTCAACTAAGTAAGGTCACACATTCAGTAAGTAGCAGAGACTGAATGAGACCCAAAGGAGAGCTTCCTAACTCATAGCTCAGGCACAGTCTACTGGATCTCCCAGCTGGCACTCCAGCTTATACCAATCAACACACACTTGAAACAAGTTAGGACACTGAGGGAACGAGTGCTTTTCTTATGGGCCAGTTTTAGGAGGAAACACTGAGAGTCGTGTGCAAAGAATATAGCATCCATGGATTAAAGTTCAGAGCAACTTCTACTAATTTTCAAACATAGCTGTGCATTAGAATCACCTGTGGAGTTCTTAACATTCCCAGCACCCAAGCTGCACTCCAGACTAATGAAAGCAGAATCTCTGGGTTGGAACCTAGGCATTTGTTTTAAAGTCCCCAGGTGATTGCAATGTGCAGTGAAGTTTGAGAAGAAGGGATCTTTATCAGTGCGTTACCATCTGTAATGTGTACACAAATTACCGGTATCTGAAGCATCCCTGCTCTAATTGTGGTCATTGGATGAAAAGCCTCAGCATCATCTGGGAACTTGTTAGTAATACAAATTTGGGGCCCCACCTTAGATCTAGTGAATCAGAAACTGGTCGTGCAACTCAGTGATCTGTCACGTACTAACATCTGAGAATCACTGGTCTAACTTGGGACCAATCTTCTCTTTTTATTCCTGACAGGTGGAGACTCGATCTCCCAAAGGGATGGAACTCCTTCACTACCTCACTGACATTTTTACCATTGAAACTGATCCATTTTTTGTTTTTCACCAGAATTGCTAAACACATAGACACATCCTGTTACTCACTTTTTCTTTCAGTGCCTGCTCCCTTGACGTCTAAGATATCAATGTTTGGAGGAAAGGGTCAAAAAAAAAAAAAAAAGAGCTAGCAAACAAAGCAAGAAAGAGGACTAGAGAGAGGGGTCCCAAGAGTTTGTTGGTGCACTGAACTCTGATTAATCGTCCACTCTAAAGATTCTCAATCCATCTAATTGTATACTTTGCATATAATTGATGCTAGCAATAAAATTTCCATCATCTGCAAGACGTCCAGGATATTCAGAAGATAACCATGATCTTAAGAAGCAACTCAACATTTAACCAAACTCTTGTTTTGTTTATTGCTGAGGTTTTGGGTGGCTTTTTTGACTACCACTCCCTGAAACAAATGAGAGATGTGGTCTCTGGAATCAGAGAGATCTGGATTTGAACTCTCGTATTATCCTTTTCGTGATGTATAGTCATGAGCAAGTTACCTAAGTTTATGTCCTCATCTCTGACATGTGACTATCAATTTATGGGTTACTCTAAGATAGGGGAGACTGAACAGAAATTTTCCACTCTGTTCTTGACGCATGATAGACGGCAGTGGTGTGCCGGAGCCAGCTTGGACTGGCTGGAGGGGCCCGTGGTGCACATCTCTTCCCACCTGTTTACAAAGTCAGTTGTGGACATCTCATTCCCCAGCTTCTCCTTTAAAATTTTTTTATAATCTTGTTCACCCCGACTGTTATCACTGCCGTGGGCAGATGCAGTGTTAGATAATTGTGAACAACCGCAGGGTAAAGGCTCTTTGCACTGGCTGAGCTCTGAGGCAAGCCAAAAAAGACAGCCGTGCAAGTGGATTTACCAGGGAACTGCCACGCAATTTTTTGGTAATGGCTTTTGGGGAGCTCCAAATCTGTTCTCCCCTCCAGTATCTCTAGGCTGTAGGTTTTCACTGTGATTGTCGGACTGTTGGTTTTCAAAGGCTACTATGAAGTTTGCTGTTCTTACTGAGATACAGCAATTTTTCTTGAATAAATGTTTCTTTGGTTAATTTTGGTTAATTTTCAAAGTCATGAAAAAGTTGATTTTGACAATTTTGCTGGTGCTCCTATTCATTCATGGAGAACTGCATTTTCAGAAGTCCTTACTCTGACATATCCACTGATGTCCTGAAAGCCCAATTTAAATATAGGCAGAAAATGCAAGCATATACTTCATGAAAGAGGATGTTCAATTTGGTTCCTTAAGTTTCTATTCTTACACTATCTACACTGCTATGTGCTGGAAAGGTGAATTTCGTGACAGGTGTTTAATGGTCATATTAATCCTTAACATACTTTTCATTGATTCGTGCAACATAGTTCTTGCATGCACTATTCCTCGAAAATTTTTTGCACTAAATGACTGATACTTTTAGTTGTGTGCCAACTTTGCAGCATTTTGTAATGCTGCTCGCTTTCTCTTTCTTAATACTCTCTTGGTTCTCCTTAAAACTCTCTGTTTCACGTCTCAGCCTGCATATGCTCTTCCTGGTTCGCTTAGCCTGTCTTTAGATTCTACCATCCCTACAAAGCAATGACTCCTGGATGTGTGTCTCTAACCCTGATGTCTTCATTGAACTACAAGCTATTATATTCAATTGCCTTCAGGACTTTTTTCTTTGGCCTATAGTACCTCAAATTCAACACATTCAAAACTAACTCTTACTCACTTTCCAATACTCAGCTCTAGTCTACCCTGGCTAGAT
Organism: Mesoplodon mirus; assembly: GCF_964341445.2. Classification (NCBI taxonomy): domain Eukaryota; kingdom Metazoa; phylum Chordata; class Mammalia; order Artiodactyla; family Ziphiidae; genus Mesoplodon; species Mesoplodon mirus. The sequence continues at coordinate 81,322,368 of NC_138984.1, forward strand.
TTAACTCGTCTTCATCATGTTCGCATGGTACAATATGGAAGTAAAGCATCGTACTATCATTGTTGAGTGATTCTTCCAAGATACAGTAGATGCTCAATATTATTTTATAGAATTTATTACTGAATCCTACATTGAGAGATACTTCAGAAAATGCATAATAAATTGTTGCCCTTTTAAGTTTCTACCAATATTTATGTATTTCAAGTTCAAGTTTATAGCCACATTGTTAGTAAGTGACAGAAAGATTTAAACTCACTATATTATGTAATAGGCTGCTGCTGTGTATATGTGTGGATATTTATATTTTTTGGCAATCCTTAAAGGCATAAGATGATATTGCACTCTGAAAAGCAGAGCTTAGATTTCTTTAAGTGCTTTCAAAGTCATGTCTAATTTTCTTTATTGATCTTGTAAAGAGGAAGAGATTTGTTTTGTTAGTTTTAGCTCTGAAGATGACAGATACAGGGGAGAAAAAAAAAGAGTTCTCTTACTCTTGAAGGAGATAACTAGACAGGAAGAAATGCCAGTGGGAAAAAAAATGCCAACGGCTGCCATTTTAAGCTGCCAGAATGATTCCCTAGCTTTGTTCGGGTCAATGGGCTTTGCTTTTCTATAGAAGCATTGGCTTCTTAAGACCAAACTAATCATGCCCGTTATAGCTCTTGGCATGAGAGTTAAGTGAAGTTTCAGCTTTATTTCAAAGGAAAAATTTTAAATATGCTTATCCACATTCACTTCTTGCCTGCAGTCATTCTTCCGATTTCTCATATAGTCTGTCGTTTAGTATCATGAAGCTAAAGCAGATCGTTTCCTTTGTTCTCCCTGGCTCCCTCCCAGATCACTTTCTGCCCATAACCCGGCGCTACACTCGGTATTCTGGCCGAGGTTTGTAGGAGGCAGACCCATTTACCTCTCAAATAAACAGACTGTGTGATTCCTTAGAGATAAACATCTTTTCTTTTAGTTGCAAGTGTCAGGGCCAAATTAGATGACTCTAAACCAATTTTCAATCTTTGTGGGTTGAAATGAGATGGGTAGGGAAAGATGAATTTATAAAAGAAAATAAATTAGGCAGGAAGATGAAGCATGGAGAAATTCTTTTCCCACCTCTGTTTCCCCCAATTTTTCTCTTAACAGAGCTGATTTTATTGAAGGCATCAACTAGAACCAATATATCAAGACAGGCTGAGTTGTTTAGGGAGATCACAAGAAAATTCTATCTTTACTGTTTTCTTAAAGGGAATCAAAAGGAGATATTGATATTTAGAAGTTTGGTAGTTGTGAGTTTCACAGGATTTTTAAGAAAAAAATATGTTTTCTGTAGAGCTTTCATACCTATGTCTCATTCATCGTATTTTATTACAAAATTAGTTCTTAATTTCCAGGATTGGGAAGAACATCAAGGACAATAGTAATACCCTAGCTTCAAACAGAAGCACACATTCTAACTATAAATTTTAATCTTTTCTCATTAAATATTTGGTCTGAACTGCCAAAGTGAAATAACTATTCTGTATTCTTGATTTTTAAATCACTTATTTGTAGGAGTGAGAAGTAAAATACCTACTAGGGATGAAAAGTTAGCTCCAGAGTGATTTTCTCTGGCAAAACAGCTTATAAATTATTAGAATGAATGGCTAAAGTATTTCTACAGTTACAAAATTTGCAGTAAAAGAATCTGCACAACCTCAAGTCACTGTCTTTAAGTTATGAACCAAAATTATGAAGCTTTTGAGAGTGGAATGTCCTGATACTCTTTCAAAGTATCATAAAAGAAAATAGTATATAACATAATAATAGAAGAAATAGTAAAATATAATTTAACTCATATATACATGATTTATAATGAATGATAAATTAATATAATATTACTCTCTGATATTTATAATCATTCAGTTGTCATCATTTTTGTCTCTCCTCAAATAAAATCTCCACGAGGGAAAGGATTTGTCTGTTTTACATTGTCTGAAACAGGGACTGTCAGATTGAAGGTGCTCAGTAGGTATTCACTGAATGAATGAACAATTCACATATGATGTTTAGCTCTTTTTGAACATAAACTGAATTTTGCTAAGTTTGACTCCCTTGAAAGTAATTAGGAGTCACAAAAGCTTTGAATTCATGGATTTGTTTCCATAGGCTGAGGTGGAAGTGAAGGTGTCAGCAGCTCTAAAACTCTGCAGAAAGACAAAAAGTAGATGGGGTTTGTGTGACTTTTTGGGGAAGGTTGGAAAAGTTCACTTTTTTGTTGTCTTAATTTGTCAGGAGTCTTTCACAGACCTTGTCTTTGAATTGCATTCTTTTCCCTCAATATTTTACAGCAGTTTTCTTTGGTAGTTCTCTTTTCAATTTTGCTAGGGGTCTAATGCAGTTAAAATCAATTTTATTTTAAATTCCCTAAGGTTATGAAATCTCAGTTTGTTCTGTGTTGAAGTATTCCCATTGGTGTCACCTGCTAGTTTGTACGGTATGTTGCCTTTTCAGACTAGTTTCTTTCACTTCGTAATACGGTTTGTCTTTGCTTTTAATTATTTTGATAGGCCCATAAAGATATCCCAAGGTGTTGCTAGTCACCTAGTGGACATTAACTAAATAGAAGTCATATTGTATTGCATGAATTACAATCAAAACTAGCACATGCCAGCAAATATAGCGTCTGGAACAGGAGTAATTTTTCCTCAATTCCACTAAGTTTTCAAAATTGTTAACAAGCTCTGAATCATTCCTATATACTTATTGCCTATAGTTTTGTCTATGATGTTTTTGCATTTAAACTGCTTATGACAATATATATTAAATATTTGAGAATCAAGGTAAGCACATGATACAGACATGACACATGCCTTCTAAATCTCTTAAAATTGGCTTTTTTTTCTGGAATGGATTCATTGTTAATGTAGGTACCTAATTATACAACTCTTAGAATAATAAAGTGTAGCATGTTTGCTCTGTTGCTTGTTTATAGCTCTCAGTTATTCATGTTTCTCTTCCTGTATGCATTAAATGTTGTTGCAGCAAAGGTCTCCTCTGCTCTAATCAGTATGCAACTTTTCCGTCCCTTGAGAGAGATTATTACCGTGTACTCTGCAGCTCATTTTGCCTGGATTATGGTATAATGTTATCTACAGCAAGGAAGAATTGAGCTGTTCTGTTGTAGGAACTTCATGTGATTATGTGATTGCCAGTCAGGTTGAGGTGATGGTACTGTTGAGGGACTATAATTTTATTCTGCAGAGTGACTATCACAACTGCCAGTACAGAGATTCCCTAGGAATATTTTATACCTTTTTACACGCCATTATACTAACACACAAGGTAGAAATAGTGGCCCAGCTCAGCAGAAATTCTTTTTAGTATATCTTATTTAAAGACAAATAACAGGACTGGATGCTCACAGCTAAACTAAAATAGAGGTTTGGATGGAATATTTAGTTAATATGGGAACTACTACCTCCAAATACTCTCCTGGAAAAAGCTAAACCTTTGTAAATACAGTATGCATGTTTTCTCATTTTAGCATGTTGTTTGCATTCATAAATCTAAAAAAATAGTTCAATATAAAAATATTTTGGTGCACTGAATGCTCACTACATACCAGCTGGATGCATGAGACTCTTTGGGATACTATATTCACACTTATCCATATAAAATAGAAATATCATCATTTCACATTTATGGAGACTGCATTGTGCTCCTGTATGATGGAGAGGTGGCTTGGGCTCATACTTTTAGCAGCGAATTGACTGTCACACCAACTACTATTAGTAATATAAATCCTTGATTCTGTGTTGTCAGGCACTGTTCTAATTGCTTCATGTGAATTTTCTCAGTCTACCCTTATAACCATATGGCAACGTAGTACTATTATCTTCATTTTACAGATGAGAAAGCTGAGGCACATGTTAAGTAATGTATTAAGGAAATTTGAAGAGTCCTGGCTTAACTGGTATCCAAATACAATTCTGGATCTAGAACCCAAGCCCTCGCCATTATGTATGCTATCTTACCTCTCAACACTATCACACAAAAAACATACACACTGTCATTGTGTGGCTAAATGTTGTATATTTTCACTTCCTGACTCAATTTCCTTCTCCTGCACAAACTCTATTGTAGATTTCAGTGAATTCCTTTGGAATTCTATAGTCTTTATCCCCATCTTTCTTACCCTGGAAAACTTCTCATGGAAGACATTTGAAGCTGTCCATTTTTCAATAAAAAGGAAAAAGTTATCAGTAGCTACAACTTATTTAGGGAGGCATTGAATTGATCTCCTTAAAGATTATTTTCACAAAAACAGAAAATACATGCCAACATGATTTTATTTTTTTGATGACTTTTATTTTTAGATTCTGTTACAATGTGTAAGTCTCAAGTATAACTACAATATAATTTATGACAAACATTTTGAGCATTCATAGATATATGAAATTTGTAAAGAATTCTATGTAAACAGCATTATTATATTCATGGCTATTCACTGAATTTTATGAAGCAGTTCTTGATTATTTTCCTCAAGAATATAACATAATAAACCTCAGATATTAACAGAAATTGATGACCTCTATACATAGGTCCTAAACCCAAGCCAGTTACTTGGGCATTCTAATTTAGCTGGCCCTTTTTCATCACTCCCACTAACATTTCTCTGAAATTGCTATTTAGAACTGCTTTATTTACATATGCATTTTATCTTAACTCTTTTTAACAAAGCTATCAAAATTCTATAAAATCATGCTGAACATTTTGGGTTGAGGTTTTCAACAATCAGCATTTAGAAACAGCTCACAAATCACTTATATCTTTTGCAAACTATGTAACAGTCAAAAAGGTAAAGTGAGATTCTCCCACTTTTACTCAAATTGTATGAATGGATTTGTGTTCAGATCTGTTCACTTCAGTTTTATTCCAATTTAAATTTTACAGTGTAACTGCCATTCTATATCATTAGGTTAAATGAGTTCAATGATTGTGTGACTTAAATATTAGCATGACAGTGCTTTCTGAGGGTGGTACCTTATAATCAGTACCAAACAGTAATCTACATGAAACGAGAAGTCTAATTTTCCTTCAAGCTTGTACTGTATTAAATGAGCTCTTGGCTCCAAATATTATTAGTAATTGATAAAACGTCACAACTAGACATTCCTGGGAAAACATACATATACAAAACCTAAGCATGTTATATTTTAAAAAAATTACAGTTCAGCACGAAATAGGTTCAGCATGAAATAGAAGTGTGACTTTGTAAGTTTTTCTTTTTTTGAAACGCTAAGAAGAAATTGTGTTGAGGAACCAGTTGCCAATATTTTCTTCACATAAAAATCAGGCAATGTAAAAACATTAGTAGTAAATCACACATAAACCTACCCACTATACATCTTTTCACACTGTATTATATAAATATGCAAAGTGAAGTTATATTTATATGGATTTAAAATGATGAGGATAAACTGCATTCAAATTTAAGGTAGTATTAATTTCTTAATTTAATGTATTAAAATATCTTACAAATGTAATATATTTTGTATGGTTCTCTAATTAAATTGTCAAAACCTATTTTTAACAGACTTAGCAGGGATGTGATGCAATGCTCTACATAGTCTAGGAAAACACTGCATGGTATCTTATATATTAAATAAAAAAGAGGCTCAAATAATGTAAGATGAGTGATTGAACTTAGGTGTAAAGAATCTTTGGCCCTAGGTTTAATTTCATATGTGCCTTAGGACAAATGTCTAGACGTGATAATCTCCTTCACAGATGCTGAAAACATTCTAGATAGGAAGTTCTGTGGAAATGTCCCTTTCTTTGTTTTTATCTGTCTTTCTCATTTCTGTGTTTCTTTGCCTCTCTGCCCCTCATTCTCTACCTATACTCCTTCATCTCTATAGGTATGCTTAAATCTCCTTTATTTTTAACTAGACAGAACAACAAAAAAATTGCTTTAAGTACTTAATATAGAAATATATTTATGGTTTTTTTTAATTTAAGAAAGCAAATGAATGAAATATTGTTGTATATATTTGCTTTGAAAACTCCCACAAAATCTTCTAAATAAAATTCTTTCTACTTATGTAACTCGATTTTTGTCTGTGCATGAATAACCCGATAGAAGAAAGATCTCATATTCCTGGAATAAACTCATAAAAAATACATCATGGCTGTTTCTTTTCAAGCCACTATTAACAAGGATTTTTAAAAAACTAGATTCATAATCCTTGGTAGAAGGACAACAGCTAAAGCAAAATGAATGTGTGCTTGGTAAACTATAAGCTCAGGATATGTTATTGATTGATACATAATATTCCTCATAGTCATAGAATTTTATGAGAAAGTGACATCTTTCTCATTTTGTAGATGAAAGCATAAAAGTTCAAGAGGATGAATGCTATTTCATCCTTTTCACACACAAGTCTGTGTTGAAAGTATGCCATGTATTATGACTTGAAAGCTTGCCATACACACTTAAGATGGTATGCAGGAGACACAGTTAATACTGTGCCCAAGTCATTATCTGCTCAAACATGTTCCATGGTATCAAATATCTATCTGCATATCTGGAAGCACTCCATGGAAGAGAAATATCAACTTTGCTTAGTGCTAAATAATGACTCAACAATACTGAATCAGAAAGCAGAAAACTGTGACAAAAATGACTAAGAGTTGGGTCATTATTGGTATTTTGGGGCAGCACAGTCCAGTGTTACATTGTGTACATAAAAGTGAATAAAACTTTCTTCAGTTACTTCTTTTCTCAATTACCTTCATTTTTTTCTTTCAAGGAACATGATACGTACTTAAAATATTCTTTTCATGTTCTACAGTTATTGTATGAACAAAGAAGGATATAGAAAAAGGCAGTTTATGAAGCACAATACTCTAAAGGTAACTCTTATCCTAGTTGGTATATGAATCAAGATGGATAAAAAGCATTTGTTGAACTGACTAGCCTACATGTTTTTAATCCCACGGCATTTAATAGGCACATATAAATTGGTTTTGATGCAATATGAATAAATTTAAGCACCTCAAAATATAGAATGACCACTGTAGATGGATAAAAGAGTCTTGCCCCCTAATAATAACAAGATGTTTTAACTAAACATTCATTACTAGTATTCATTCCTTCTATCAGGGCACTTCATGGCAAAGCCAAGGGAAAATACTTTTGTAGATATCCAAATGATAGATATTTGCGCGCATGCGCGCAGGTGTGTGTATTTGCATGGAAAACATGAATATTTACAGTCCTGTGAAAAGATGACAAGGCAGATGTGAACATTTTCTACATGGTCTTCTGATTTATTAAAAGTAAATAAAATTAAATCACCTTTGTTTGCTGTAATCAATAATCCCTGTACAGTTACTCTTAAGAATTCTTATAGATTCATTTACCAATGCAAAAATAGCCACTGCTAATGCTGCTCACCTATGTTAGAGAATCAGAGCTAGCGACTGCACTGACTTTGAGACTATTTTGATAAAAAGAATCTTGGCATAGACCTCCTTAAAAGAGTCTTATTAACACAAATATATCACCTTCACAGGCTGTAAACAATATATCAAAAGTGAAGCTCTATTTTTTGCCTTCCTTGCCATCTTTTCCTTTGTCTTCCTTTTCTGTTTTGTCTTTTTCATATTTCTCTTTGTCTGGTTTTGTTACACTATCATATGAAGGTGGAGAGATGGTGGATGGAGTTCCATTTGTTTTTTCTGGACTTGAGTTCTCATTAACATTATCAAAAACCATATCTTCTTTATTGGGCAAATCATCATCTCTGTCACAATCTTTTATGTATATACTTGATATGTTTTTGACATTTTGCCGTAAGCGATAACGCCTGTAAGCACGCTGAATGACAGTAGCAGACACATCTTCCTGTTTTCGTTTTAGTGTAGTTGTGATGGGTTCATAGGACACTTTAGAAGGATTTGCAGACATGAACCTTTCTTCCATCTGTGAACGAAGAGAGTCCATCTCTCCACTTTCACCCAAAACACGCTTTGTAAAAGCAAATAAGATGTCGAGACAATGGATCCGGTCCCCACTGACCATGGGCAGATCCATGGCAATGAGCTGGACTTTGTTTGGTTTTGCTACGAGAAGAGGAGGATCCAGGGCAGCTGCAAAATCAGAGAGTTTGCTATATTCTATAAATTGGGTGGCATCGGGATCAAACTTCTCCCAAACCTCATAGAACATCTCAAAGTCATCCTCACTCAGCGGCTCAGTACTTTCTTCAGTGGCAACACTGAAGTTCTCCAGAATGACAGCGATGTACATGTTCACCACAACCAGAAATGATATGATGATGTAACTGACAAAATAGAAGATCCCCACAGATGGGTTCCCACAGTCTCCTTCAACTGAACTTCCAGGATGAACTTTTCTGGGGTCACAATCAGGTGGTGCACTGTTGAGAATAGGTGCTAGCAATCCATCCCAGCCAGCAGAGGTGGTAATCTGGAACAGGCAGATCATGCTGTTGCCAAAGGTCTCAAAGTTGAACATGTCATTAATTCCAGCTTCCTTTTTAACATAGGCGAAGTTGGACATTCCAAAGATGGCGTAGATGAACATGACCAGAAAGAGCAGGAGGCCGATGTTAAACAACGCAGGCAGGGACATCATCAAAGCAAAGAGCAGCGTGCGGATCCCCTTGGCCCCTTTGATCAGACGTAGGATTCGGCCAATCCTGGCAAGACGGATCACTCGAAACAGGGTAGGGGACACAAAATACCTTTCTATCAAATCTGCTAGAAACATACCTGGTGAAGAGGGAAGGAATACAAAGAAAATACTTAAATGTCCATGCTACAGAAAATCATGACTCTAAATAGTTTTATGTGCCATCATACCTCTTATGATTTCAGGATTGTCATTTTACATTGAAAGCAATTTCATAACAACCCAAGGATCAAGCAATCCCACAGGAAAATGGTTAGAATTACTACTGTGAAATTTTCTCTCCCTTACTAAGTTTGTAGATCTTATTTTTTTCCTCCACAACAATTTTTTTAATTGTAAGGGTAGAAAAATTAAAGCTACACAGTAAAATGCTTAAAAGAAAATATAAATCACCTGAAATATCAACCAACCATTTACTACTGTTAATATTTTGTTGAGGATCACTCCATTTTTCTATGCAAGCACACAAACATTTACAAATGTAATCATGATATAGGAGCTTTTTTATGTCATCTGTTTTAGCTACTTCATCATATGTTATGGACATATTTTCATATAAATGACAACAGAATAATTCCTTATAGTTGTATAATGTTCTGTCCAAATAACCATATATTGAAGAATTTTATGTTGTTTCCAATTGTTCTGGCTGAGACAAATATCCAAGCAGGTATATTCTCTTTTAGTTGCATGGGCATATTTTGATAATAAAAGAAGGTAGGTCAAACAGTATATTTAAAATTTTGTTATATATTGCAAATCTATCTCCAGAAAGTTTGTACAAATTAACACTCCTAATTATAGTCTATGAAAGTGCTCACACTCCACAGGCTCACCAGTGTTATCATTTTTCTTTATAATTTTACCCAAAAAAACCTTGTGATGTTTAAAACATCTCATTATTGTAGTTTATTTGCATTTCTTTTGGGAAAAAATAATCCAAATTTTTTTTTATTATTTATTGGACATTTTGTATGCTTGTTGACTATTTTCAACTTTCCCTTTTTGGCCTAGTCCAGTCCTTTGCCCATTTGTCTATTGGGAGATTTACTATTTTCTTACTGATTTATGAGGACTATTTTTCTATTACAAGTGCTAATCCTTTGTTGGCCTTAAATGTTACATTAACAATAGTCCTGTTTTTAATTTGTCTTTCAACTTTTTTTTTTTAATTTGGTGGTGGTAGTGAGTTTTCCTCCATAGAATATTTTGATTTTTATGTAGTCATATCTATTATTTTTCTTCATGGAGTCAAGTTTGTCATGAATAGAAAGGACTATTCAAGCTCATGGTTATAAATCTATTTCTACTAGAATCCATTTTTTTAATACATTAATTTTTACACATCAGTTAATAAATCTTGATCCATGAGATCTTTTAACTGAGTAATTTAGTAATTCTCTATATATTGATGTTTAATTTTGGATTATTCATTTGAATCCGTTAAGCTTTTTAGTAAACACTGTTTTACTTCAGCAATGTAATAATAATCTTAATATCTAGCAATGTAAGTCACCCTTCATTACTCTAATTTTTCTTCCAGGTGAATTTTAGAATCATTAGATTTATATCACCAATTTATTATCCCCACTACACAAAAAAAGACGCTCATATTCTCATTGGGATAACACTGGAATTATAGATTAATCTATTAAAAAATGGTCATGATTACAGGGAGACCCTTCTTATCCAAGTACAAGAAAAGCCTTTCAATTGTTTTAAACCTTCTTTTGTTTCTGTTAGTTTTCCTCATAGAAGCCTTATACATTTCTTGTTAAAGTTGTTACTAGGTATTTTACTTTATTTTTATTGGAATTGTGAATGAAATTTTTCTTTAGGCATATTTTCTAATTTTTTGCTTCACATATAAAACAATTACTAACATTGGTATGTACAATTTAAAATTTGCACCTTCTGAATTCTAATTGAATCCATATTTTTCAGTTGATTCTCTTGCATTTTTAGAGTGCCATAATAAGATCTGAAAAGGAAAATTTGCTCCATTGTTCAAATATATGTACCTCTCTGTTTTCTTATCTAATTGTATCAGCCAACACTGTTACAAATAGAGGTGATAGAGGGACACTCTTTTCTTCTTCCTAAGTTAACTGGAATGCTTCCACCATTTTGCTTGTTGTATGTGATTCCTACCTAAATTTTAATTCATTTTTTTATATATTAACTTTAATGTCACCTCTGGTAATAATACTCCTTTTGCAAAAATTGATTTTGAATCCCTATTCTAACTTATACTACTCAATATAGCAGTTTTAGGTTATGTGACTTTTAACCTTTCTTGTCCTGCCTGTCTCAGCATCTCTAAATTGAGTTTGTATTAAATAATCTCTACAATCTCTGTCTAAAATTCATAATTATGAAAATAAGTGCAATCCTAAACTACTGGGCAAGGCATGTACAAATAATAAAAAAAAAAACAAGAGGATAGAAAAAACAGCTATGGTAATGAAATGAGAGGAAGTATAAAATCAAATACTGTGATTCACAGATATGACTGGGGTGGTTGAGAAATGATTACAAACTTGACAAGTATGAAGCCATAAGAAATGAAGCTGGCATTTCTTCAGACCTTAACTTTTCACTTTGAGTTCAGGAATAATTTTCACAAAGAGTCACCAATATTCTGGCTAGTTATATTATCATTAATCAAAGGATAGTTCTCATATGTGTAAAAACTGGAAGTGATTTCAGATTCTACATTGGTCTTCTAAGACATACCTACCTATAGACCCAGTTGCTACCTTTGTGAAGGGCAATCTTGGAAATCAAATATCAAGGAGTTTTATGTGCTTCCAACAAACAGAATATGTGTGGCTTTGAGGCTTGTTGTGTGAACCTAGGAATTCTGACACAGAGGTATTTGTTTTTTTTAGTTTTGTTTTTAAGGTTCCTTCACTCTTTCAGTGTTACTAACTTACTCAAAAGTAAGTTTACATTCAAGAATTCAGAAACTTCTCTGAGTATGTGTGATGTTTAGTTTGATTCAAAATGGAAATCTGATTAATAAATGCTCTTACCTACAATGGAGAGAATCACAACCACAAAATCAAAAATGTTCCATCCTACAGTGAAGTAGTAGCATCTGAGGGAGACCAGTTTCAGCACACATTCTCCAGTGAAAAGGATAACAAAAACCACATTGATCCAATATAAAACTTCAGTCATGTATGCACTTTGTCCCTCTTTTTCTACCATCATGGTTACCATGTTGAGGCAGATAAGAACCATGATGGCGATATCAAAAGCTTGGTTTGTTACTAGGTCAAATATACATCCTTGGAATTTGTTCTGCAAAGAAACAAAAATAATAGGAAATGTACAGTAAATTTTACAAGTAGTATCCATAAATCATTAATTAGTAAAAAAAATTTTTTTAAGGTATCAGTCTTCAAAACTTGCATAAATTATCCCTGGTCATAGGTTCTTGCTTTGTACAAGAAATATTATTAAATCTTAGAGTACATGAAAACATTTTGTTGCTGTTGACTTTCAGTATACCAAGTCTTCAGCGAGCCTTGTAAACTAACATTTGCTTTTAAGCATATCCACCCCTAGTATGTTATATAGGAGTTGCCAGGATCACAAGGTAAGTTTTACTAAGAAAACCTCAGCTCTACGACCTAGAGTATTTCAAGGTAATAAAATGACATCTCTAAATTTCTACTTTGTCACGTTATTTTGACTAATGTGTTGGCACTGTCTTGTACTGATATTACTGCTATAATATCAGATCTATATTTTCCTATCTCTTCCATGTATAGAATATACATTTCCAAACATACCCATACTTAACACATCACCTTTCTTGTCAGTCTCACTGATAGTATTATGCTTTCCAGGAAACCCAATTTCAAAATCACGTTATTAGTTGCATAGGCAAGTTTTAAGGTACTGTATTCAAAGTCAAGTAGTATACTGAAAAAATTAAATACCAGAGCTTTAAATTCATACATTATGATTCAGTAGGGTCTGGGTGAAACCTGGCCATGTGTCCATTTAAAAAGTGCTGAGTAATCCTCATGTAGCCAGCTGGTACTAAGTGGATTCCCATCTTTAGGACGCTCTGTCTGCAGCCATGACTTTTGGTAAGGTGTGTTATGTTGAATAGAAATTGAAAAACATGTAATGCATTTAAAATTATTTTAGTTGTTAGAGGAATACAAACTATTCTTTAACTGCTAAGACTCACTATTTACATCTGAGCCTATTCTGGTCTTTAACCCTATGGTATGATAAAGTTTAGATTCATGATCAGTCCAACTGCTTCTCTGGCTATTTGTTGTAATATCAAAGATCTACAAGGTTAGTTTCACCTGACTGATAGACAGCCATCATAAAGCCATCAAGAAAATCAAATTTCAATCAAAAGTACATTTTATTTTGATTCTCTACAGGCCATTTGTACTAATAGTAAGTTGTATAGCTAAGGTAGAGATAAAAGCATATATAATTATTTTTCATTTTTATAGAAAAAGAAATTATATGAAGGCATATTACGAGCTGTGATAGTGTTCAAAATACATATGTTCAGTTTTATAAGAATTTTTCTTCAAAATATTAAAATACATGCATTCATGTTTAAGAAATAATTATATATTAAAGATGAATTGAAAATAATTTAAAAATTTACATGCTAAATATAATTTTTTTTTTTTTACCCCCGGACGAGGTATTGGCTTTTGTGGTTTCTTGGATCCCAGCTTTTTCATTGCATTATAATATTTCTTCTGTTCTTCTGTCATAAAGATATCCTGACCTCCAAGGTAAAGAAATAAAAAATAAATCTAGTTAAAACCAGAATCATTGTCTAGATCTTCCTTCAGATCATTATTCAGGTTAAAAATGTATTCATATAGAAATGAAATGTTTTCTCGCTTCAGTAGCACATATATTACAATTGGAACCATACAGAGATTAGCATGGCTCCTGATCTAGGATGACATGCAAATCTGTGAAGCGTTCCGTAGTTTTGGTGACAGATGGTGACAGACAGTAACTAGACTTTTATGGTAATCATTTCACAATGTATGCAAATATCAAATCATTATGTTGTATACCTGGAACAAATATACTGTTATATATCAATTACACTTCAATTTAAAGAAATGAAATGTCTTTTATTATGTGCAAGGTAGCTATAAATCAAACCTGTCTTAAAGGATTACCTACGTGTAGGCACATGACTCTCCGTACATAATGCAGTATGCATAATACATAAAATATATGGATTACATGCAATAATGATTGGCTCAATTATCTTTTAGTAGCCTAACCTGCTATCTCATTTTATCTGTTACTTGTCTCACCAGGCATTTCATTGCTAAATAACAAATATATCAGTAGTGAATGATAATTTGGCTAACGTTTACTTATTAGCCATACTGACTCATAAAGAGTAGGGAGTAGGGGCCAAAAGTGGTAGCTAAAGTAGTATTATTTTTATATTCACTTGCATTCATTTTAATATATCATATTCCCTTAGCAGAATAAATGAATATACTATATACATGTATAGCACATATCCATAAATACTGTATATACACACACACACACATATATTTGGTATACATATAATAAATTTATTTATTTATTAAAAAAAACTCTTTAGTTACCTCTTTAATTCCAAACAAGGAATTTCAACATAAACACTTTATTGGGTGTAAACATTACATGTAATAGAGTTTTAGATGTTGAGAAAATTACCAATAATCCAGGGTTTCTGACTTGAAGGATTTTCTAATTGAATATACAACATTTAAGATTCAACAGTAAATAAACTAACATCTAAATAAAGTTTTTGTTCCTTTCTACACTGTATAAGTCTAAATCTCACAAAGGAGGCCTAGAAACTTTGCCTATTCTTTTAAACTCTGTTAATTTCTTAAAATTATCTATAATTTATACAGATTCCCACATATTCCTCATCGGTCCACAATATAAACTTTTTAGTTATGGCATAAATTAGTACAATCCATGTAATTAGGAATTTATTTTGGGGAATTTACAGTTCTGAAATCCTTACTTAACTTGTAGGGTCCTGAAGCTAAGGTGATCTGTTCATGGTTTCCCGCTGGTTTTCCTGGACTGCATTTTCTTATCAAATACCTAACGATAACCAGGCTTCCCTTTCTGTCTTATGTGTTTTAATTTACATCTCCTCTAACTGATAGGCAGTCTTTGTGCAATTTTGGCATTCATCTGATCTACTGATGCGTGAGAGAGAACTTTCATGTCAATGTTAAGAGAAGCCCAGACCCTTTATTCCTCAGTGATGAGGGTTGAATATCACAGCAGGTCAAGAACTTACAAGAAGCTAGGAAAACACTGGGAAGATAACTCTGAATTAGAGGTAAAAACCAAAGTAGCAGGTTTTGTCTTCCCTTGATGATACCCTGGTTGTCAACATAATGAAGGATGGGATGAAGCTAAGAGGAGATTACAAAATGCTTCAGTAGAGAAACTTGTGTTGTGATTTTATTTAACTGTAGCTTATACAGACCTTGTAAAATGCATCCCGTTAAAAGCTAGGTGGCAGGCATTCTGTAAGTCAGGCTGGTCTTTACACTCTGTCAAGGCTGTATTATATAGTAGTTAAGAAGATCCCAGTTCTGGTGTAAGACCATCTTTGTTCAATCCCCATCTCTGTTGCCCTTGGGCAAGTTTTTTAGTCTCTTTAAGGTTATATCATCTCATCATTACAAGAGTAACTACCCCATTGGTTTGTTGTGAGGATCAACTAAGACACTGTATTTCAAACATTCAGTAATTATTTATAACTTCTGTTATTGTTATTAACCTTCCAAACAGTTATAGTTACTGAAAAGGGTTGATGTTACTTAGAATTTACTCATATGTACCCAGGTCTGTACTAGTCATTTGTGTAAATACACTGCATATATTTCCCTTTTATAACTTGAACTCATTAATAACTTATGTTCTAATTTTCAGAAGTATATTTTCTGATGAACTATTAAAACCCAATTATCACATGGATTTGTTAAAGATGAAAACAGTGTGTATAAGAATGATGGAGAGCTGGCAAACTAGTAAAGTGGGGCTGGTGATTAGAAAGAGGTATGGGAATTTGGCAGGGTCCTAAACTGAGACCAAAGTGTTGAAGTTAAAAAGCATTAAGAGGCAACATTGCATTGTGGGAAAAAATAGGCTTTGTAGTCAAACAGAACTTTGGATCCTGACCACCAATGACCTACTACTTGATTTGAAACAAGTTGTTTATCTTCTCTAGGCCTCGGTTTATACACTTGTATAAAGATACTACTTTCATTTGTTTGTTCTATGGATTAGATGAATTCATATAGAGGCCTCTAGCAGAAGACCTCCTCTGTAGTAGATTATTAATTGACATGTTGGTCCTGTCTTCTTTCATTCTCTTAGTAGGTTGGAAAGAAACCCTAAACCATTCAGAAAGGGTCAGAAGATAAAAAGCAGCTTAGAATGCAAGTGAAACACTGGAAGAATGGTAGGGGATAACCGTAGCTGTCACTGCTTTGAAATTAGTAACTTTTGCCTGACGTTACTGGTAATGATGTCTACCCAACTCATCTTCCTGCAGTGGCAATTCTTGTTGTAAGAATAACATTCAAGAGCAAGGGGAGCAAAGCAATTAGGGCTGTGGCTGTCCTGTCATGTCATACTGCTCTTTCTAGGTACACCTATAATTTATTCTATATAGGGAATGCTGGAGAACTATATGTATGTGCTTATATATCACATATACACATATATAATGACTAAAGTAGGAAAAATAAATTGGAAATTAGGGTATAATTTGTGAAATTATTTTCAAAATTAATTATTAATTATTCAAGATCCTCTGCCTAAAGGCATGAATATATGATAATGCTAGCTAAGTTTGACTGACAGATATAAAATGTAAGAATGGAACATGGAATTTTAAAAATTCTTTGAAAAATAAACACCTGTATTTGGAAATATAAGCATAAATAACATTTAATATTTACTACATTTTCTTTCACCTGAGAATAGTCAATTACGGCCACTGATGACATTTCACTGCATGTACACCTGTCTTTTCTTAGATGCTAATCCAGTACCTGAAATCACTTCCTCCTGGTATTCCAGCACTCACCCTTCAAAGGTCTCTTTTCCTGTGGGTGGTGCTACAGCCACAGTAACTCTGTTAACTTTGAGAAAACTGAGACTTCTTAGACATTTTTTTCTCCTGCAAATCACAAACAACACTGTAGACCCTACCCGCTAAAATCTCTTAACTGAATGAATCCCCTATTCTCTATTGCTGCAAATGACTAATGTGGAGAATTAAGTGTGGTCTAGGTGGCAGGTAAAGCAGGGTCTGACCTAGTCTTTGGTCTCTCCCCAGTCATTCTCTGCATCATTGTTAGGTTAAATTTTTAATTAAAGCTGAGTCTTCATAATCTCTGGGAAAAGAGACCCTGGAGTTAGATGCATGATGAAGCTACTTCTTAGCTATCAGACCATGTGCAAGTCACACAACCCCTCTGAAAGGTGAAGTGGGGATACTGTGCTCTGTAGACTTATAAAATGTGACGAAGATTACTGTGTAAAGTACTTTACACACGATCAGACATGTCATCAAATCTTAACAGATGTCTATGTCTTGCTTATACTTTCTTCCGTACTCAAAATACCTCAATGACACATCAGATCCTACTGAAAAATCTCTAACATGACTTTTCAGATCTGCTCTCAAGCAAATAAAGACCTCATCTTTTCTATTTCTCTTCTCAAAACTCCATCCAAAGTGGATGGACTGGTATTTCTCCTGCACTGCACCTCCTTTGCCAGCATGGTGCATGTGCTCACACACTTCTCTGACCCTTCATGTGGCTTACTTATCCTTCTGCCTGCCATTTGATTTTTGTGTGTGTGTGTGTGTGTGTGTGTGTGTGTGTGGTACACGGGCCTCTCACTGTTGTGGCCTCTCCCGTTGCAGAGCACAGGCTCTAGATGCGCAGGCTCAGTGGCCATGGCTCATGGGCCCAGCCGCTCCACGGCATGTGGGATCTTCCCGGACCGGGGCACGAACCCATGTCCCCTGCATCGGCAGGTGGACTCTCAACCACTGTGCCACCAGGGAAGCCCTTGCCACTTGCTTTGCGTCTTTTGATCCATCTTCCAAAGCCTGCTAAATTGTCACATATCTCATAAAACGTTCTATAGCTGTATCTAGCTGTCCTTTGACTGCCCATTTACATTTTTTGTTGTTAATTTTCTTATTGCACATATCACTATGTCATATTATAGTATTTGAGGGTACAGCATAGGAAAGGGCCTATGCAATATACAAGGTACATGGGATCAACTACTATTAAAACCCTAACACTTAACCAGGTGCATAATCGTGGGTAAGTCACTCAAAATCTCTGTGCCTTTCCTCATTTATCAGACAAAGTCTATAATAATAATTCCTCTCATGGTTGATGTTAAGGATTAAACTGTGTCTAACCCCCCTCCCCACCCTGCCAAAAAAAAAAAAAAGGAGATATGTTGAAGTCCTAACCCCTCATACTTCAGAAAGACCTTATTTGGAAATAGTGTCATTGAAGATGTAATTAAAATAAGGTCATACTGGAGTAGGGTGGGCCCTTAATCCAATATGACTGGTGCCCCTATAAGGAGAGGAGAGAGACAGAAAGAGAGAGAACGTCATGTGACCACAGAGGCTGAGATTGAAGTTATGCTGCCATAAGCCAAGGGATACTTGAGCTACCAGAAGCTGGAAGATGCAAAGAAGGATCCTCCTCTAGAGACTCTGAGGAAAGCATGGCCCTACCAACACTTTGATTTTGGACTTCTAGCTTCCAGAACTGTGAAAGAATCAACTTCTGATGTTTGAAACCACCCAGTGTGTGGTACTTTGCTATGGCAGCCCTAAGACTGATACAGTTGATGTGAACATTAATGAAAGAAAAATCTCATTGTGTCTGACTTGCAAGTCTTAACTTTAATTACCTGTGTCATTTCTTCTACTATAATAAACTCCTTGAGCTCAGGAAAGTAGCTTCTGTTGTTCTCTTTAAGTACCAGCCCAATACATACCACTCAGAACAGTGGCTCGGAACAGAATACAGTAACTACTTATGAAACATGTTTTGAGTAAATAATTAGTTCGTTGAATTTTCTTAATCAATCCACTACAGGGAACATTGGAAAATAAAACTGAATAGTTGATGTATTTCTTAAAAATAATTATGACTTAGGAGATGATTATTTCCTGTGCAGAGATGAATGAGATTAAGCATATCCATCATTGTATAGTAACCAATTACTTGGAAAATTAATGAAATTCTAATGAACTAATTACTAACTGACATCAAATTAAATTTCACATTGTATTTTTGGGAAAATAATTGTTAATTTCTTTCAGTGCAATGACAAAAACTTGAAATACTTATCTTCTTTTTCTGTTGGTTGAAGTTATCTATGATGACCCCAATGAACAAGTTCAAGGTGAAGAATGACCCAAAGATGATGAAGATGACAAAATAAATATACATGTAGAGGCTGTATTCATATATGGGCTGTCTGTCTACCTATAAAATTAACAAAAGTTAGCAGTATGTTGACAATAAAATTCATCATTTTCTTTTTCACATGGTTTGACAAGGTAATTCAAACAGTGCTATCCTAGGTAAACGTGGTTTTTCAGAAGCCATAGTGTTGTCAAGGTTCAACATAATCATTCTTAAAAATTTATTCAACACTAAATAAATATTTATTACATGCTTACTATGAATATAATCTTCAAATTACTACAAAGGGCTTATCCACTGCAGTACTTATTCTCAGATTGTAGGACAATTTAGTAAGTAAAGGACCTAATGCATAATTTTTATTTCCAGAAAAAAATAGTAAAAGAGATGATATCACACTTATATAAATTTTTTTTCCATTTGATTACAACAATGTCTTCTGTGGCTTTTGTGACAATATGAAATAGTCAGCAGTCTTCAAACTTTCTTAGTGTGTGACTAATTTCGCAAAAACTCTTTCAAGGAACTTTAAAATATAAAAGCAGTAAAAACTATGAATAAAATATGTTATTTCCTTTTTATTTTGATAAACAAATATTTACTGAGCACTTATTATTGCCAGGCTGTGCTAAGCGCTCTACTTAACATTTTCTAGTTGGATCCTCACTCAGAACAATCCCATGAGGTAGACGGTGAATTATTTTCTTTTCATAGATCAATAAACAGGCTCAGAGAGATAAAGTAATTTGATCAAAGTCATATGCAAGCTTGTCTGATATGGTAGAGCCAGAATTTAAGCCAAGCTCTGTTTCCAAATGCTGCACAGGTAACCACTAGGCTACCACCAGGTGGGTGTTCTTTAGTGTGTGTGCACATAACAAGGGCTCCTTGGAGCTGCTGTTTGAAAACAGCCTAACTAAACTAAGGAACTTTTCAAAATTGTAGAGTTTAGTGTTATGTTTACCAACACTTACGTTAACAGAATCAACTGCTGCATACATAATAGCCATCCATCCTTTAAATGTTGCCTGTAAATATAAAATTTATAGAATCTGAACCTCATACTTTAAAATAGTCACAAGTGAGTTTAGTGTGTTTAATGTTACAGCATTTATTAAGTAATACTAAATTAGTGAGTTTTACTATACAGTCGTCCCTCGGTATCTGCAGGGGATTGGTTCCAAGGTCCCCCTGAAGATACCAAAATCTGCCCATGCTCAAGTCCCTTGCATTAGGCAGATGCGAACCCATGGATAAGGAGAGCCCACTGTATTTCAAAATACCAATTTAACGTAAGATGCTGTGTCAAGGGAAAAAAGGGGAGGGACACATCACAAAGTCACATCCTAAATCTGACTCCTAGTTAATTATTGCCAGGTTGTCACAAATGCCTGTGAGTTTTGTACATGAGCTTTAATTTTTTCCAGAGTGGGAAGGAGAATTTTATGAATACCAAAGGAAACAATTTTTTTCCATATCTTAAGGATTCTCCATACCAGTGGGAAGTCCTTCTCATTTCCCTGTAGTGTAAAAGTGCAGTCCAAAACATGACTATTCGTTTTTGGACGCAGTATTCAGATGGCACAATACAGGGGGTCAGGTGACTCCAAAAAGGTGGATTAATAACTCTAAAATGCAACAGAACCCATGTTCTGTTTTCATGTGTATAGGCACATGTTCTAAAAAGACCAACTCTATTTTTAAAGTCACAAGGTATTTTATCTTTAATTTTTAGTTAATAATTATATAAATAATGACAGCTTCTCCATCCAGTGTGCACCAAAATGTCAAGCATTAATAAAAGGGCTCACTTACAACTTGAAGCAGAGACAGGTAACCAAGTCCAACATTATCAAAGTTCACTTTCAGGTTCTTCCATCGCACATTTTGACTAACATTCATAAGTGCAAAACACTCAGAACGATTTTCAACTTCACTTGTAGGAAACGGTGACCCATCTGTGGTGTTAACACACTGATAGAACTTGCCAGCAAACAAATTTACTCCCATGATGCTAAATATTAGCCAGAATATAAGACACACAAGTAGCACATTCATGATGGAAGGGATTGCACCTATGAGTGCATTCACGACCACCTAGCATTCAAAAGAAAGAATGATTAGGATTAGTATGAATGTTAAATGGGCAACATTAATGAAACACAATACAGAATTAAAGAAGTTAGAAAAGCCACCCTTACATGTTTAAGACATAAATCAACCAACCAACACGTACTTATTGAATGCCTACTGTGTGCTCATCAGGACAAAATGAGACAGGAGCCCCTCGATCAATGAGTTTACAAAAGTACATGAGGATCAAACAGTGAAACTATTAGCAACAATACAGAACAAATCACTAAGATTATATGACAGTTTAAATAAATGAAGAAAATAAATAAAAAGAATAAACCAAAAACCTGATATATGTAAGGTGAAGTCATAAAATCTGCATGCTCTAGAAAAGAAAGAAATTTATAAATTTAAACAATTAAAATAAGTAAAATGTACATTTAATGGTTCATAGTCCTAGAATGACCAGTGCTAAAATTCTCCCATATAGAGAAACTACTAGTACATATAAGCTGGAGTTAAGATTGGGAATCTTTTCACGGTTTGAATGCCGTAGATTTAACTGGTTCTGCTAGTTGTGTGATATGTAAACTTAATTAAGACTTTGGGACCTCTGTTTCCTCATCTACAGAATGAGAGCAATCTTTTCAAATTTATTATTCTAACTCTAAAAACACTTTATACATAAGCCCTTGGCTAAATATAGATAGTGCTGTCCTCAATTAAAACAAAAAATGCAGAATAGTTTATCTTTAATACTCCATTTATTTCTGCTTTTCAGCATTTCCACTACTATTTATCACCAGTGCCTCTTGCCACCCAGTGCTCCTTCATGCCGACCACTGTAGCATTTATCACCCTCCAGATTTTCTAAATTACCTCACCTTTCCAAACTTACTATCTTCTTACAGTTGACCTCTACGCTGAATTTGAGTGCAAAGGTGTTAAAGAATAACTTGTGAAGTAAAGAGCACGTGCTCCCTTTTTTTTTTTGCAATTTATCAAGCAGGATCCCTGACTACTTTTGAGATTGTCTAGAGAAGGAGTTGTCAAACATTTTCTTAAATATTTTTAGGTTTTGCGGATTATATGATTTCTGTTGCCACTATTCCATTCTGCCATTACAGCGATAGATCATATATAAACAAATGGGCATGGCTGTGATCCAATGAAATTTCCTTTATAAGACAGGCATCCAGCCTGTAGGCTTTGGTTGTTGACTCTTGGTCAGGAACAACAGTTATTACCCTGGGGTTCATGGGTAGACATGGACCTAGAGAGGTTCCACGGGGGCATGAAATCATATGAAGAACATTATTATGGGTATGCTTTCTTTACGGAGAAATGATTTCTACTTTTATGAGATTCTTACAATGTACATGACCCCCAAGGGGTTAGGAAGAACAGAATTAGAGAGTAGAATTCCAAGTGGTCAGCTCTTATTCAAGCCTACATTTTCATCCTCATTTCCTGCTACCCTCCCACTATGCTTATAACCTAGGCACGCTGATTCTTATAGTCACTGCTCAAACACACCCTGCCTAGTCAACTCCGTCCTCTACCAAGTTGCATCTCTGCCTGGAATGCCCACCTGCCTGTGACTTGGGGCCCATTCTTTCGGTCATGGCTGCGAGGTCACCTCCATATGAAGCCCCTCCCAGACCTCCCCAGGCAGCCACTTTCATCTCTACTCCCGTAGCACTGTGTGCTTACTGTTTTATAGCAGATGTCACAGAATAACTACTATTCCCCTCTCTGTCTCTCCATGATCACTGTCCTGACTCACTCTTGGGGGACTGGGGTCTATTTACCATTGTATTCTTTTTATAGTACAAAATTTGACACATAGCTTTGGTGCTGAAAGAATGTGCATAATGATGAGTCTCTGAAGGAGATGGATACGTATCGTTCTGATGAGAAGCCATCTGGAAAAGTCAGTAAGTTCAAGAACCTGAAGCCTTTTTAAAGGAATCTAACTACAAAATGCCTCCAATCATATTTCATTTATTCTTTAAAACAACCCTGAAATTTAAAGAAACATCCCTGTTTTGCACGGCTAATAAATGTAACGAAGTAGACATACTTGTCCCTCTAAATATATTAAAACATTCTCCTGCATCCAATTCACCTGTATATTAGATAAACAATAGAGAGCAAACAGAGTAAAATAATGGAGTGGCTTAATCACTGAGGGATGTATTAATATCTTGATGGGGAAAGTATATTACTTGATCATGAGAATGTAGTACATGCTCTGCTTGAGTCCAGGGATCAGTCATAAGTTCTGAATAGATCGCAACATTCTACTAATGCTCAAAAAGAAAAATTAATGTCAACTCCAATACTACTGTTCTGTATAAAATGAAACTTGTAATTTCAATTCTTATATGACCAAAAGTACTTGACTTTTACTTATGAAAAAAATCTTTGTATAATCATGATCTTTCATATATTTACATGGGGGCCAACATACACCGGATACACTAACAAGTAGAGGTTACAGTCATAATTAGGTTACAGTCATAATGTAATGAAGATCTGCTAGACTAAAACACATCTAACATTCATTCACCTGAGGCTTCAGATTTCTGAGCCCCATTCCAGAGTTTATTACTCAGTATATCTGGGCTGGAACCTGGGAATTTGCATTTCTAGTAAGTTTTCAGATGATGCTGACCACATTTAAGAGATGCAGTGAGCAAACTGTTCAGAGACTACAGTTAGAGAGGCAGTCGGATAAATAAATAAGTACGATGCAATATAATGAGGATGTTATGTGTCTGAACATATAGGAAGGATGCTCAATTATACCTGGTGGTGGACAGACAAGGCACATTTAAACTGAGGCTTAAAGGATGAGTAGGTATTTACTATGTTGATGAGTTAGGATTGAGATAGGGCAGGGAGAAACATTCCTGGCCAAGAGAACGGAGGAATGAGAAAGCAGGAATATATCTGCAGAAGAAGAAATTCAAGGAGAGAAGCAACAAATGAGGATATAGACTCATTAGAGAAAATAAAGAATGGATTTTATGAAGAAGTTGCTGGTTTAATACAGCCCTAAAGCTAAGTAGCTGGTAGTCATTATTTATCTCACCTTGTTTGTTTCTGCAAAATGAATCTCTTTTCAGGTACTATGCTGCCTACTGCAAATTAAGTAAAATCAGAGCTTTAGTTTTCCCAAATATAATTTGGAGCTATTTCCACTTTCACTGAGCCATGTATTTAAAGAATGAAATTAAAAGTGATGCCTGATGCTACTTCACTTCTCTGTCTTTTCTTATGCCCCACACCCAGGGTAGTTCCTTAAAAAACTGTTTGAGCACCTGATAAAGGCAAGTCCTTCATGACTTGTATATGAGAGATACTGTCAGGACTAAGAGTGTCCCCTTCACCTGAGTTTCCTAGCATAGGAAAGGTTGTCATTTAGGAAGGGAAAAGTCACTTATTTGAATCACTGCCTCACAATATAATATGGAGGCATTACTGTATTTGATTTAGTCTTTGTTAAACAATAGGCACTGAAATACTGTGTCTATATGCACATGTATACACACTTATATACATAAACAGCCCATATATATGTATATATATGCACATGTGTGTAAATATAAACAGTCTATAATTCCTACATAACCATTTTTTCATATTTTACACTCCATTAGGAAGTATGAATATTATATTAGAAGTTTAGTATTTTCTTACCCTCATTCCTTCAAATCTAGATAAAGCTCTCAGAGGTCTTAAAGCTCTAAGTGTCCGAAGGGATTTAATGGGGCCAAGGTCTGAGTAGCCAAGAGTGTTTGCGACCAAAGTAACCAAAGAAACCTAAAAAAGAAGAAAAATTTCATTAATCATTTCAATGAAATAATAAAGCATGAAGAGAAAAAGTCAATTTCAAAAATCACTAAGAGCAGTTCAACAAAAACAATATGATTTTATACATAAAGTTATCTACTTATTGTCTAAAAATTGGATAAGATAGATGCTTTTTAAAGGAAGTAGATTTAAAGGAAAGTTAACCTAAATAAGATGAAATAATAGAAGGAAAGTAAGTTATTTCTTATACCTGAATAAAAAAATCACACATGCTTTTCACACTTCTGTAGTCAATGGTTTTGTACTTGCTTATTAATCCTGAACATTTAAGTAAAGCAACTATCAAAATTTCAATTGGAATAAAGCCCAGGGCATAACGAAGTGTGTGATTCTGAAGCTAAGTTAAAAGAGTGTGGCAATCACTCAACCAAATCTAAGTCCCAGTATAGACCTTTTTCAAAAGCACTCTGAAGACTTATGACTTTGAGATGAGGCAAATTCCCCAGAAGATTATTCTGACCTACAGTTTCTCAGAATTGGCACCGAAGATCTTCCTATCAATAATTAGTGGGAGAAAATCTCAATTGTACTGAAGAGAGCACACAAGTAGGTGATCTCACTGGCTTCACAAACAACAGAGACACACAAGAACTTCGTCATATTAGACGGGCCCTCCACAATCACCATAACCAGTATCCAACAGAAATTTGTGTTCTTATCGTAAGTTATCTCAGAAGAAAGAACATGGACAGAAGTAAAATCAATACATGTTTTGGTAAGGAGCAATGATCTCTTCAATGACCCAGGATCTGGATCGGTAAATGTGTTCAGTCTTTGAATAAGTTCCATTTAAAGTATCCATTGTTTCACACTGTGTGCAGCAGGAGGCAATGTCTAAGAACAATGTCTGCAATGCGGTTCACTGGAATTAAGTAATGACTGAAAGATTGAAGTTTTCCAGGAAAGATCAGGAGCAACTGGAGAGTCAAGTTCCTTATGTTTAACTACTGAAGGAGTAGAAAATTTTATTTCTTGCAAGTTCACTAGTGCTGCTATCAGGAACACAGTGAACTGATTTTTGAATCAGGATGCGTTGAAGTGTTTTGCTCTCATACAGTTACTTCTAAATGTCTCACTAAATGTAACATAACTCTTTGTTTTTAGGTCCTCATGCTATGTATTCAGAATTACTAACTAAGCCTCAGTGTCACTCTTAAATTCACCCAGTCATTCAGGTCCATTATTTCCCACTTAAGTATGCTTTAAAAAATGTGTATTTTTTAATCAGAATAATAAATGTTCCTTTTTAATCAGAAAAAAATAAAGGTTTAAAATGTCTATTATAAATGAATAACCCATAAGGAAATGGTTAACCTGATCTCCAAACCATTGTTAAATGAGTGTTTTTAATATTGAATATATGTAGTCTGTAACTGAGAACATATGTATATGCATATATTTATTTAACTATTTATGTATACATGTGTATGTGCATGATATATGCCCCTACTGATGAATAATGCTCAATCAAGTAAGTTTCAACTAATCAGGAAGCTTGCAGAAATCAAACAAATCCATCCTCTGAATATCAAATCAAAAGAATACCAAATCAGGTTCTGAAACCTGAATATGTACCAGAATCAGCTGGAGAGCTTATTTCAAGAATTTTCTGGGTCCCAACACCAGAGTTTCTGATTTAGTAGCACTTGAGTGGACCTGAGAATTTGTATCTATAACAAGTTCCCACCCACATGTGCCAATGCTGTTAGTTCAGGGATTACACTCTGAGAGCAACTCTGCTAGATAAATTACTCAATTTCTGAGAAATAAAAAAAATCTCAGCTCCTTCCCCAAATCCACATGCCTAGATTTGCACCTCTATCAGCAAGAAAATTGAGTGGAGTTTTGCTCTGTCTGTTGCATTATGAAAACATTATATATATAATATAATTTATTTAGTTAGTTTTTTCAAAATGTTAAATATTTCAAATTGAAGCTATATAACTTCCCTGAATTCTGCATATTACATACCCCTAAATATTGAGAAGCACTACTTCAGATTTTCAAATACAAAAAAATTTCATTATTAAATAGCCATATCTCTTTTTTTTTAAATTTTTTTATTTTTTTGCTTTATAACAAATTTAATCAGTTATACATATACATATGTTTCCATATCCCCTCCCTTTTGCGTCTCCCTCCCATCCTCCCTATCCCACCCCTCCAGGTGGTCACAAAGCACCGAGCTGATCTCCCTGAGCTATGCGGCTGCTTCCCACTAGCTATCTACCTTACGTTTGGTAGTGTATATATGTCCATGCCGCTCTTTCACTTTGTCACAGCTTACCCTTCCCCCTCCCCATATCCTCAAGTCCATTCTCTAGTAGGTCTGTGTCTTTATTCCTGTCTTACCCCTATGTTCTTCATGACATTTTTTTTTCTTAAATTCCATATATATGTGTTAGCATACAGTATTTGTCTTTCTCTTTCTGACTTACTTCACTCTGTATGACAGACTCTAGGTCTATCCACCTCATTACAAATAGTTCAATTTCATTTCTTTTTATGGCTGAGTAATATTCCATTGTATATATGTGCCACATCTTCTTTATCCATTCATCCAATGATGGACACTTAGGTTGTTTCCATCTCCGGGCTATTGTAAATAGGGCTGCTATGAACATTTTGGTACATGTCTCTTTTTGAATTATGGTTTTCTCAGGGTATATGCCTAGTAGTGGGATTGCTGGGTCATATGGTAGTTCTATTTGTAGTTTTTTAAGGAACCTCCATACCGTTCTCCATAGCGGCTGTACCAATTCACATTCCCACCAGCAGTGCAAGAGTGTTCCCTTTTTTCCACACCCTCTCCAGCATTTATTGTTTCTAGATTTTTTGATGATGGCCATTCTGATTGGTGTGAGATGATATCTCATTGTAGTCTTGATTTGCATTTCTCTAATGAGTAAAGATGTTGAGCATCCTTTCATGTGTTTGTTGGCAGTCTGTATATCTTCTTTGGAGAAATGTCTATTTAGGTCTTCTGCCCATTTTTGGATTGGGTTGTTTGTTTTTTTGTTATTGAGCTGCATGAGCTGCTTATAAATTTTGGAGATTAATCCTTTGTCAGTTGCTTCATTTGCAAATATTTTCTCCCATTCTGAGGGTTGTCTTTTGGTCTTGTTTATGGTTTCCTTTGCTGTGCAAAAGCTTTTAAGTTTCATTAGGTCCCATGTGTTTATTTTTGTCTTTATTTCCATTTCTCTAGGAGGTGGGTCAAAAAGGATCTTGCTGTGATTTATGTCATAGAGTGTTCTGCCTATGTTTTCCTCTAAGAGTTTGATAGTGTCTGGCCTTACATTTAGGTCTTTAATCCATTTTGAGCTTATTTTTGTGTATGGTGTTAGGGAGTGATCTAATCTCATACTTTTACATGTCCCTATCCAGTTTTCCCAGCACCACTTATTGAAGAGACTGTCCTTTCTCCACTGTACATTCCTGCCTCCTTTATCAAAGATAAGGTGACCATATGTCCGTGTGTTTAACTCTGGGCTTTCTATCCTGTTCCACTGATCTATCTTTCTGTTTTTGTGCCAGTACCATACTGTCTTGATTACTGTAGCTTTGTAGTATAGTCTGAAGTCAGGGAGCCTGATTCCTCCAGCTCCATTTTTCGTTCTCAAGATTGCTTTGGCTATTCGGGGTCTTTTGTGTTTCCATACAAATTGTGAAATTTTTTGTTCTAGTTCTGTGAAAAATGCCAGTGGTAGTTTGATAGGGATTGCATTGAATCTGTAGATTGCTTTGGGTAGTAGAGTCATTTTCACAATGTTGATTCTTCCAATCCAAGAACATGGTACATCTCTCCATCTATTTGTATCATCTTTAACTTCTTTCATCAGTGTCTTATAATTTTCTGCATACAGGTCTTTTGTCTCCTTAGGTAGGTTTATTCCTAGATATTTTATTCTTTTGGTTGCAATGGTAAATGGGAGTGTTTCCTTGATTTCACTTTCAGATTTTTCATCATTAGTGTATAGGAATGCCAGAGATTTCTGTGCATTAATTTTGTATCCTGCTACTTTACCAAATTCATTGATTAGCTCTAGTAGTTTTCTGGTAGCATCTTTAGGATTCTCTATGTATAGTATCATGTCATCTGCAAACAGTGACAGCTTTACTTCTTCTTTTCCAATTTGGATTCCTTTTATTTCCTTTTCTTCTCTGATTGCTGTGGCTAAAACTTCCAAAACTAGGTTGAATAAGAGTGGTGAGAGTGGGCAACCTTGTCTTGTTCCTGATCTTAGTGGAAATGGTTTCAGTTTTTCACCATTGAGGATGATGCTGGCTGTGGGTTTGTCATATATGGCCTTTATTATGTTGAGGAAAGTTCCCTCTATGCCTACTTTCTGCAGGGTTTTTATCATACATGGGTGTTGAATTTTGTCGAAAGCTTTCTCTGCATCTATTGAGATGATCATATGGTTTTTCTCCTTCAATTTGTTAATATGGTGTATCACGTTGATTGATTTGCGTATATTGAAGAATCCTTGCATTCCTGGAATAAACCCCACTTGATCATGGTGTATGATCGTTTTAATGTGCTGTTGGATTCTGTTTGCTAGTATTTTGTTGAGGATTTTTGCATCTATGTTCATCAGTGATATTGGCCTGTAGTTTTCTTTCTTTGTGACATCCTTGTCTGGTTTTGGTATCAAGGTGATGGTGTCCTCGTAGAATGAGTTTGGGAGTGTTCCTCCCTCTGCTATATTTTGGAAGACTTTGAGAAGGATAGGTGTTAGCTCTTCTCTAAATGCTTGATAGAATTCGCCTGTGAAGCCGTCTGGTCCTGGGCTTTTGTTTGTTGGAAGATTTTTTATCACAGTTTCAATTTCAGTGCTTGTGATTGGTCTGTTCATATTTTCTATTTCTTCCTGGTTCAGTCTCGGCAGGTTGTGCATTTCTAAGAATTTGTCCATTTCTTCCAGGTTGTCCATTTTATTGGCATAGATTTCCTTATAGTAATCTCTCATGATCTTTTGTATTTCTGTAGTGTCAGTTGTTACTTCTCCTTTTTCATTTCTAATTCTATTGATTTGAGTCTTCTCCCTTTTTATCTTGATGAGTCTGGCTAATGGTTTATCAATTTTGTTTATCTTCTCAAAGAACCAGCTTTTAGTTTTATTGATCTTTGCTATCGTTTCCTTCATTTCTTTTTCATTTATTTCTGATCTGATCTTTATGATTTCTTTCCTTCTGCTAACTTTGGGATGTTTTTGTTCTTCTTTCTCTAATTGCTTTAGGTGCAAGGTTAGGTTGTTTATTCGAGATGTTTCCTGTTTCTTAAGGTGGGATTGTATTGCTATAAACTTCCCTCTTAGAACTGCTTTTGCTGCATCCCATAGGTTTTGGGTCATCGTGTCTCCATTGTCATTTGTTTCTAGGTATTTTTTAATTTCCTCTTTGATTTCTTCAGTGATCACTTCGTTATTAAGTAGTGTATTGTTTAGTCTCCATGTGTTTGTATTTTTTACAGCTCTTTTCCTGTAATTGATATCTAGTCTCATAGCATTGTGGTCGGAAAAGATACTTGATACAATTTCAATTTTCTTAAATTTACCAAGGCTTGATTTGTGACCCAAGATATGATCTATCCTGGAGAATGTTCCATGAGCACTTGAGAAAAATGTGTATTCTGTTGTTTGTGGATGGAATGTCCTATAAATATCAATTAAGTCCATCTTGTTTAATGTATCATTTAAAGCTTGTGTTTCCTTATTTATTTTCATTTTGGATGATCTGTCCATTGGTGAAAGTGGGGTGTTAAAGTCCCCTACTATGAGTGTGTTACTGTCGATTTCTCCTTTTAGGGCTGTTAGTATTTGCCTTATGTATTGAGGTGCTCCTATGTTGGGTGCATAAATATTTACAATTGTTATATCTTCTTCTTGGATCGATCCCTTGATCATTATGTAGTGTCCTTCTTTGTCTCTTCTAGTAGTCTTTATTTTAAAGTCTATTTTGTCTGATATGAGAATTGCTACTCCAGCTTTCTTTTGATTTCCATTTGCATGGAATATCTTTTTCCATCCCCTTACTTTCAGTCTGTATGTGTCTCTAGGTCTGAAGTGGGTCTCTTGTAGACAGCATATATATGGGTCTTGTTTTTGTATCCATTCAGCCAATCTGTATCTTTTGGTGGGAGCATTTAGTCCATTTACATTTAAGGTAATTATCGATATGTATGTTCCTATTCCCATTTTCTTAATTGTTTTGGGTTCATTATTGTAGGTCTTTTACTTCTGTTGTGTTTCTTGCCTAGAGAAGTTCCTTTAGCATTTGTTGTAAAGCTGGTTTGGTGGTGCTGAACTCTCTCAGCTTTTGCTTATCTGTAAACGTTTTAATTTCTCCATCAAATCTGAATGAGATCCTTGCTGGGTAGAGTACTCTTGGTTGCAGGTTCTTCTCTTTCATCACTTTAATTATGTCCTGCCACTCCCTTCTGGCTTGTAGAGTTTCTGCTGAGAGATCAGCTGTTATCCTGATGGGGATTCCCTTGTGTGTTATTTGTTGTTTTTGCCTTGCTGCTTTTAATATGATTTCTTTGTGTTTAATTTTTGACAGTTTGATTAATATGTGTCTTGGCGTATTTCTCCTTGGATTTATTCTGTATGGGACTCTCTGTGCCTCCTGGACTTGATTAACTATTTCCTTTCCCATATTAGGGAAGTTTTCAACTATAATCTCTTCAAATATTTTCTCAGTCCCTTTCTTTTTCTCTTCTTCTTCTGGAACCCCTATAATTCGAATGTTGGTGCGTTTAATGTTGTCCCAGAGGTCTCTGAGACTGTCCTCTGTTCTTTTCATTCTTTTTTCTTTATTTTGCTCTGCAGCAGTTATTTCCACTATTTTATCTTCCACCTCACTTATCCGTTCTTCTGCCTCAGTTATTCTGCTATTGATCCCATCTAGAGTATTTTTTATTTCATGTATTGTGTTTTTAATCGATGCTTGATTCATCTTTAGTTCTTCTAGGTCCTTGTTAACTGTTTCTTGCATTTTGTCTATTCTATTTCCAAGATTTTGTATCTGGGAAATAGAATCTTGGATCATCTTTACCATCATTATTCTGAATTCTTTTTCAGGTAGACTGCCTATTACCTCTTCATTTGTTAGATCTGGTGGGTTTTTATCTTGCTCCTTCTCCTGCTGTGTGTTTTTCTGTCTTCTCATTTTGCTTATGTTACTGTGTTTGGGGTCTCCTTTTTGCAGGCTGCCGGTTCGTAGTTCCCGTTGTTTTTGGTGTCTGTCCCCAGTGGCTAAGGTTGGTTTAGTGGGTTGTGTAGGCTTCCTGGTGGAGGGGACTAGTGCCTGTGTTCTGGTGGATGAGGCTGGATCTTGTCTTTCTGGTGGGCAGGTCCACGTCTGGTGGTGTGTTTTGGGGTGTCTGCGGACTTTTTATGATTTTAGGCCACCTCTCTGCTAATGGGTGGCGTTGTGTTCCTGTCTTGCTAGTTGTTTGGCATAGGGTGTCCAGCACTGTAGCTTGCTGGTCGTTGAGTGAAGCTGGGTGCTGGTGTTGAGATGGAGATCTCTGGAAGATTTTTGTCGTTTGATATTATGTGGAGCTGGGAGGTCTCTTTTGGACCAGTGTCCTGAAGTTGGCTCTCCCACCTCAGAGGCACAGCACTGACTCCTGGCTCCTCAATTTGGGATGATGTGTTGTCTATTCATGTATTCCACAGATGCAGGGTACATCAAGTTGATTGTGGAGCTTTAATCCGCTGCTTCTGAGGCTGCTGGGAGAGGTTTCCATTTCTCTTCTTTGTTCTCACAGCTCCTGGGTCTCAGCTTTGGATTTGGCCCCGCCTCTGCGTGTAGGTCACCGGAGGGCGTCTGTTCTTCGCTCAGACAGGACAGGGTTAAAGGAGCAGCCGCTTCGGGGACTCTTGCTCACTCAGGCCGGGCGGGAGGGAGGGGGACGGAGTGCGGGGCGAGCCTGCAGCGGCAGAGGTCGGCGTGACGTTGTACCAGCCCGAGGCGCGCCGTGCGTTCTCCCAGGGAAGCCGCCCCTGGATCCCGGGACCCTGGCAGTGGCGGGCTGCACAGGCTCCCGGAAGGGCGGTGTGGGCAGTGACCTGCGCTCGCACACAGGCTTCTTGGCGGCAGCAGCAGCAGCCCCAGCGTCCCACGCCCGTCACTGGGCTCCGCGCTTTCAGTCGCGACTTGCGCCCGTCTGTGGAGCCCCTTTAAGCAGCGCTCTTAATCCCCTCTCCTCGCGCACCAGGAAACCAAGAGGGAAGAAAAAGTCTCTTGCCTCTTCGGCAGCTCCAGAGTTTTCCCGGACTCCCTGCTGGCTAGCTGTGGCACATTAGCCCCCTTCACGCTCCATATCTCTTTCTTAACTAAAAATAAATTCAACTCTACTTGTAAACTTTTTTTTAATCTGAGAGATGAAAAGAACACTGACAATATTTTTTAAAGTTTCTGAATATCATATATTTTATAGTTTTTAAAAGAGGCAATCATATTTACAGGTTAAGAGAAAAGAAATAATCTACATTCCTTCTATTATTTCTTCTTATTTTGGTTAGCCTTTCTTTAAAACTATTGTATTACAAAGTGTTCATCTTACCATTCATTTTTCTAGGCACTAACTATGTAACGTATATAAAAAAAGGTGAATCAAAAAATAATCATACATGAAATCATTAACATAAATT
Organism: Mesoplodon mirus; assembly: GCF_964341445.2. Taxonomy (NCBI): domain Eukaryota; kingdom Metazoa; phylum Chordata; class Mammalia; order Artiodactyla; family Ziphiidae; genus Mesoplodon; species Mesoplodon mirus. The sequence goes on from NC_138984.1 coordinate 81,356,189, forward strand.
ATCAAAAATTAAATATCTCATAGAGGATGTCTGAGAGAACATAGGAGATATAACATATAGCTATGCCTGCCTTGGAAAAAAATTTTTTTTGCATATCACCTATCTAAATATGATAATATTTAACATTAGTGAAGGTTTTTGAGAACACTTATTTGTAAGAATAAATCCCCTTTTAAAATTTACTCAAAAGTACTTACATCGACAATTAAGAAATCCAGCCAACACCAGGCATTGGTGAAATAGGTTTTATAACCATATGCTACCCATTTTAGAAGCATTTCCAGAATAAAGATGTAAGTGAATATCTTGTCAGCATACTCCAGGATAATCTTAATGGTCTTTTTCTTTTCAATATATATATCTTCAAAAGCCTGTGAAAATAATATTCAGATTTAAATTTGGTACAACTTAAAGCTTATGATTCATGACAAAAACAGGAAATGAAATTCTGATAAAGAGACTACTGAGATATAATACTATTACAGGCCAGCTGTCTTTCTTCTGGTTTACAGTTACTGTGTAACACTTAGTTCTAGCCTTTGCACCAGTGCCGGGGGCTGATCACCAGAGGTCAAGAGAAAGAGAGGGCAAAAGAATGAAATTATTTATAGTCCCCTAAAAGAACCATGATCTCTGACACATTCAGGGATTTCCACTCATCTGACTCCCCTTTTATCCTCCTTCAAATTAGGTAAGTCCTAGTAATTTAAGACATGATTCCAGGGTCAGCCCCTTTATAAATCTCTCTAACCCTGCACTCTACTTCGACACAGAAGTAGGATTTAAGCCCTCTCCTTTAGCTCTTATGTGCTTGTACATTCCCAGTGCCTAGCACTGTGTCAAGAACACAGCAGGAAAGGTTTGCTAAATGAATGAATGCAGTAGCTTAATAGGGCTATAGAACACAGACGATGGTTTCTTCCTTTGAATTTTGCACCAATACTTTATCATTCATTAAAAGTTTCAGCTCTACAAATCACGGTTATATTTATTCCATCAATGTGACATCTTTTAACACTTTCCAAGAAATTTTAGTAAGCGATAGACGATGATACTGTGGTCATAGCCACAAGGCCCATGGGAAATAATCTGAATGGACTTAAAGAACAGATCTCACTGAAGCCACTGAAAATGACTGCTGACCTAAACAGGTCTAAAGTATTAAATTTTTCTCTTTCAAGTTTAAACAATATTCACTTTGTTGGAGAAAATGAAAGCAAAAGGACCTGTATCCTTGGTGATAATGCTGGACTACCTGTCCATAGTCATGGGCTTGTGCCATTCTTATTCTTCTTATTCCAAGTTCTTATATCAATACCTTAAAAATGATCCTTAGCACTTTTGGAGAAATGTAATCCTCAATATTGAAGAAAACAGAGAAGTTGGAACAGAGAGAATGGACAGATCCATGAAGATGCTGAGAGAAGGTTCTAGCAGCTAGCAGAGGTTCTGAAAGACAATGGAACTGAAAGGCAAGAACGGAAGTCCAGCCCTCAGGACTCTTCTGCTTCCCTTCTCCGAGTTCTGGAGGAACATCTACTGTTCTGAAATCCCAAGCAGACAACACTTCCTGCTCCAGAGCTTAATCTTGCATATACTTCACTTACAAACACATCCCAATTCTGTATCACTTGTGCCTCTCACTTCCCTAATGCTCTCTGAGCTCCTTGAGAAAAGTACCTGGATCTTAATTGACTTTGCATTCAGGGCAGCAAGAATAATGCCAGGCATGGAGTAAATATTTACTGAGCTAACTAAAATTTTGTCCTTGGGACTGATCAGAGGGATTAATTTTTAAGTAAAACCATTTGCCATGATATTTTTATCTTCAACTCATCTACTAAAAATAATGACTTAATTGATTTAAGCCTTAGATGTCAGATCACTTACCAGAGCACCACTGCTGAGCAGGATCATGAGAACAATGAAGCTTTCAAACCAGCTGTGCTCAACTATCCTATAGCAGGTCTTCCTGATGTTCCACCAGATTTTTCCTTTCCCTGATTCTGTGTTAACTTGGCAGCATGGGAGCCTCTGCACACAACCTGGCAAGAAAGACAGGCATGTAAAATCTGGATATTCAGAATACATAAAATACTTAACATACATTATTTAATGCAAAGCACTCCCTACGATAGTTCCTCAACCAAATAATTTCTTTTTTTTGGGGGGGGGGAGAGCACACAGAGAAACAATTTATTTATTTAAAGCAGAAATACCCACCTGGAGAGGAGTGGGGGCATCCTGAATGAGGAGCGCAGTGAAGAGGTGATTTAAATCATTTATGTAGGACAGTTCTTCCGGGTTTTTGTTAACCAAATAATTTCTAACACTTACACCTGAAGCTTCAAACAGTTTCAACTTGGATGCTGCCTTTTCTCATCTCTTAACTCTCCCTGGTGTTTTCTTAATACTTGTATCAGTAATTTCTAACTTGGGATGTATTCGTGTTTTCTGTTCTTCCCTAGTTTCTCATCAATCTCCTCTACAGTGTTTAAACCACATATTGTTCTTTTTATTATTGCAGCCCTAATGCAATCCTAATACACAATGAGCAGTAAATAATTATTGGTTAACGAATGAACTAAAATCTCAAGACAAAAATGTATTTCATGGCCTTCTTGATATGAATTTAGTCTACAGTCTGGTGCTGCTTCAACTCCTCTATAAAAAACCCTTTGAGAAACAGCATTCTATGTAATACTTTAAAAATTAGTAGAAGGTCTTATAATTCAGTTCAAAAGAAACAGATCTTGATTACAAGAATCAGATGAAACTGTTTCAAATACTATAACTTAAAAACAAATCTGACTTTGGAATCCCAGATGCAAAACACACTGCTATAAGAAATTGAAGAATATTTTATTTAAAGTTGTTTAGGTTAATTCATTCATATATACATCAAACATTTATTGATTAACCTTTTTACTCAGCTGTGTACATAGTTTCTTCTCCTCAAGATATCTATTACTGGTTTTTGGTTAGGCGGCTAGATATAGAAATAAATGACTATAACTGGATAATGCAACTAAAATGACAGATATGCTGGGGTTATGTTTGATAGCTTGGAAGAAATTCACCTAACCTGGCTTATTTGTTGAGAAAGTGAGGTCAGAGGAGGATTTCTGGAAGAGGTGGGACCTGAATTGAATCAAAGTAGTAGCCAAAGAGAGTGGAGTGGAATTCCAGGCCAAGAGGCAGCAAAATGTGCCGTGTACAGGACTTACAAGTAGTTCAGAATTTTGATGAAAGCAAAGTGTACAGAAAAGGCATGGATGAGAGATAAGGTAGAGAAACTGGTCAGATTATGGAAAGCATTTTCTCCCACCTTAAGGAGTTTGGCTATATCCTAAATCCTAACGAGGAGTAAGTGAAGGGTTGTAAGCAGAAAATTACATAGGAAGATTGTAATTTAAATAGATGTCTCCAGCAACTGTGGAGGATAAGTTGGAAGAGAAGAAGAAGGAGGGGTGGGGAGCAAAGAAAGACCCAGAAAACCAGTTAGGGTCTGGTTCAGTATCCCCAACAAGAAGGATAGATTTGGGCAGCTCTGGTTAGGAACTAGAGCAATAACAGAGTCAAGACATATTTGGCAGGTAAAATCAACACATTTGCTGACTGATTGGATATGGGATGTAAGAGGAAGGGAGAAGCCCAGACAACTGGGTGGATGTCAGTAATGAAATGAAGACCACAGGAACAGGAGGTGCTTGGGGTGGTAATGAGTTTGAGATGCCAGTGAAAACTCTAAATACAGATATCCTGTAGATATTTGGAGGTGTGAAGCTAAAGCTCAGGGGAAAAGTCTGGGCTGGAAAAGAATGTGTAGGAATCATTAGCATATATGTATCAGCTGAGATCAGGACAGTTGTTGAGGTCACACACAAAAAAGTATTTAGGGTGAGGAGAGAAAAGGGTCAAGTCTGGAACATTCTGGGACAGAAACATTAAGAGACAGAATTCAGTGGTATGCTGGAGCCAACTCATACTGGCTCTTGACAACTTATTGTTAAATTGCCAGGAAATTTTGCTAGCCTGTTGTTAAATGTAGCTGTATAAACTTAAAAATATAACTTACTTTAAAAAGGTAATAAATACTAAAAATATATTACTCTAAAAATATATTACTCTACATTTTACTATTATCTATGCTCTTGAATATATTTAAGCATTCTATCTGGTTGGTAGAATATGTTATACTGTTGGGCTACTATGTATCTCTTCCCAACTCTACATGCAGCAAAGTCACACCAGTAGTTTGAGATCAGCCATGGTAGGAATTTTTACAAAATTCATCAAATGCTATAAATCCAGACTTGTTGATTTTCTAGAGTAGAATTAAGAAAGTGATGGAGAAAATGTTAATAAAACTGGAAAAGTATGCCATATTGGTAGCCATTACACTGTGAATAGCACAAAAAATTGAGGAAATATTCTTTCATTATTCGAATTCTATTATCTGATTCAGCAAAGATTTGTTCACATCACTGATGAATGATTCAAGTTCTGACACACAGCCTTTTTGTTTCACTCTCATCTTACTGATTAACATAAATGAAAATACCAACCAACCTTCAGGTTAAAACTATACTTGTTCATCAGTTGCAACCACTGTTGTTTATAAATACAAAATTTTGGCAAAATCCAACAAAAGCATTCTGTGGGAACCAATTAGCTATATGGAATGTTCAATGAAGGATGTTGATTATATTACTGCCTGTAAATTGCATACCACATATCCTTTATATCAGTAAAATATACGGTAAACTGATGGATGTAGGCATACTTTCTTTTTCTTGGAGAACTGGTTGTTAAACATTTATCTGTCCAACACTGGGAAAGGTGGAAGATGAGAAAACCCTGAAGGAGGTGACAAAGTCGGGGTGGGGAAATTGTACAAGAGGCTGCAGTAAAAGAAAAGTCAGGGAAGAGTTTCATGAAGGACTGGTGAACACAGCTATGACCAAGAGAGGCTCAGAGAGATAATGATTGAAATTAAAAAAAAATTAAAGTTGATTAAAAAATAAACAATCAAAATTACTTTCAAAAAGGAAGAATTTAAAAAGAGGAACTACAGTGAATTCTTCTCTTAAAAATTTTAGATCAGGGCTTCCCTGGTGGCGCAGTGGTTGAGCGTCCGCCTGCCGATGCAGGGGACTCGGGTTCGTGTCCCAGTCCGGGAAGATCCCACTATGCCGCGGAGCAGCTGGGCCCATGAGCAATGGCCGCCGAGCCTGCGCGTCCGGAGCCTGCGCTCCGCAACGGGAGAGGCCACAACAGTGAGAGGCCCGCGTACCGCAAAAAAAAAAAAAAAAAAAAAAAATTTTAGATCAAAAACCTCGTTTGGAGGGAACGTAGAAGGTGGGAAAGCAAGAATGAACAGCACTTTTTAGAGACTTGTTTTAGAAGTTTGCAAGTTAGGCACTCTAAAAATAATTTACTTGTCTATAAAACAATATATTTCATTAAAAATATTGAGCCTATCAAGTAATAACTTCATATAATCATAAGCTGTCTGTCCTGAAACAACAAAGCTAGAATTCTCTTGATGAAATACATTTTTTGGACAATGTCTTGTTATGGCTTCTTTTACGATTCTGTAGTGAAATTATTCATTGATCCTTAATATGAGGTATCTCCTAGTACTTTAATTTCCAGTTTTATAGAAATGTAGCAAGTTATGTTTTTCTCCCAAGTCTGACATTTTTGCTAACAATTTTATGTGTCCTTGTCCTTTCTCTCTGGAAACTTCTAAGTTCCCAGAAGGCTGAACTGTGCCTGTTCTGCCCTTTCTTTCTGCTCACAGTACTTACTACAATCCTCTACATAGATTCATATGCTGGGATAGTTGACTTAAAAGACATAACCCCTCCAAAAAGAGTTCTAAAATCATGTAAGCATTAGTCATGATCTGAAGGGTCATGTCTTTGTGAATTCTAGAATTTACACAAACTTTGGATGAAATAGAAAAAAAAAAAAAAACCAACAGGGTGAAAGGAAAATATACACATGGCTTCATTTATCCATTGTTAATTATAGTTCACATGACCTCAGATCTGAAAGAATTTATCTTCATTGTATCTAAAACAATTACTTTATATCTCAAATGCATTTAGTAAAGAAAGAATATTTTATAAAATGATATGAAAAAATAGTAAAAGGTAAGGTCAAAAATTGACACCAGATCATCTTTTTCAGGGCAAAAGAAAACACCAGATAGAGTGGAAAAATTTAAGATGGAATTTTTTTTATTAACTTAATGCTTGAGACTTTAGAATTTATTTTAAAAACAAAGATCTTGTGCAGAACAGAATCTATCTGCATCAAGTATAATTACCAGAGGAGAAAGTTATCTCTTTGGTTAAGAAGATTTTACGATTTGGGATTTCTTTTTGTAGGTCTTAAGGTGGAAGAGAAATATTATTCTTATGATTGAGGCAGGCAAAGGCACTATATATTCTAATTAGAAAAGTAAGTAAACTTTTTATCTGAGATGAAGGTTCATAAGTATTCTCCTCAGGATTTATCACACCTCAGAGAGTTTCTCTCTTATTTTGAGGCAGGAGAATAGGACCACTGCCTGTCTAGCTTTTATGCAAAGGCATATCCTAAGAGATTTCCAACCTAGCTGGTTAGCAACGTTATCACACCTTCTTTTTTAAAAGGACTATTAATTAAATGTAAATACAGCAGAGAATGTCTCAAACATTTTAATAGGTCCCCATGGGTAAATGCTATTTCTTTTGGGTGGTTTCATTAATTTGCTCTTGTGATCCATTAAATAAAATCTCTATTGTGTTTCATCGTGTTAAACTAATGCTTTCAAATAAAAAAGAAACCACAGGCCTCTTCTAAGTTTAGCCATTAATAAAAATATAACAGCATGATCAGTATAATTAATATAAAAATTTATTAGGAAAACATGTCTTTTTAAAACACTTCTTAAAAACTTCTAAATCCTTTAAAATAAGTTTTTTGTCCACATTTTCTTTCCAAAAAAAGAAAAAAATAGGCACAAAGGAGTTGGTTATTGTGTTACTAAAGTTAGAATTAGTTATTAGTTATTTCATAGGAAGTGGAACTCAGAACATTTTGGGGGAAAGTTGAGTTAGCTCCTCCTACTAAATTAATAGAAAATACATTAAGGAAAAGAGTGTATCCTTCTCACACCCTAATCTTGATTTTGTGAGTTACTAATTGTATAATCCAAAAGGAGTATAATATAAAACCAAGCAGAATCAGAGTCATGTCATGTTCATAATTATATAGATTGCAAAGACATGTAGAATTAAGGATAGTGAAGAACAGTACCAGATCTGGGGAAGGTACCTGAAGTCTTGAATGATAAAGCTAATGAAAGAGAACTAAGGAAAAACACAGAATAAGAGGGAGGAGAAAAAGGTGAAGAGGAACAAGATGCAAATGAATAAAGTGATAGTTATGAAGTTAAAAAGGATCAATGGATGTGAGGCTATGAACAACAAAATCATTTTAGCATTCATCTTCACTGAAATACAACTATTCTGATTTAACTCTCCCACTTCCTTTGATTTTTCTGCTGCCTTTCAGGTAACAAAAACCTCTAGAGGCCAAATGCTGCTCTAAATTGGCACTGGTTCTAGCGCAACACTTGTCAACCAATCACGACTTGGTAAGGGTCATTTCCACTATGAGTAAACAAGTTCCCAATTTTCCATCCTGTCAAGCCCACTCATTTTGAGCTCTTCATGTGGAAACCATATATTTCCAGTTTCTTGAGGCCCCAAGCTTGGTGTCATCTTTGACTCTTCTAAAGAGAAGAAAGCTTTAACACCCAACATCTAATCCACCAGCAAATCCCTTCAGCTTTAACTTGAAAATATACTCAGAATCTCATACTCTCACCATCCCCAATACTCCCACAGTAGTCTGTGCTCCCATCATCTCTCACCTGGATCACCACAGGGACATCCAAGAGGTTTCCCAGCTTCTGCCCTTGCTATTCACCTATCTGCTCTTAAGATGGCATTTTGTGAGACTTCTAAATGAGATTCTTATGTTTTTCAGTGCTCTTGAGATCTGGCCTCTACTGTGTCTCTAACCTCAACTTCTACCACCCTTTCCACCTCTCAATCTGTTCTACTCATACTGGCCTCTTGATTTTGTTTTCAAATGTGCATATCGCCACTTCAGGGCATGTGCCTTCGTTACTCTGCTTAAAATACTCTTCCTTCATATATTTGCATGGTCCAATGTTATCTTTTTAGAAAGGCCTTCTCTGACCACTCTACTTGTATTAGAGTAGGCTTCTACCCCTCAATCTTAGTATTCCCATTTTCACTTTACTTCTCCATAGCATGTATCACTTATCGGACCTACTAAATATTTATATAATTATTTGGGTAAGAAACATTGTTTTTTTTCCCCTGCTCTATCTCTGTCTAGTGCTCAGGTCTGGGCCTGGCAGACAGAAGGTATTTAACGATTATTTGTTGATTGGATAAAAGAATGATTAAGAGGATAAAGGGTTGAAGGGCTCAGAAAATTGGTTGCCCTGTTTAATTTATCAGGCTGAGCCTCTTAGCCCAGCAGGTCTGGTGAGTATAAAGTCTTGAGTGGAGCACAGCTGTTCAAAGTGATATGACTCAGAGATGTGTGTTTGCTAGTAGATTTTCTTGTCATTTAAAGAAATATATTTATCTGTTTATTTAAATTTTTATTGAGACCATACATACAGTATAGTACACATATTTTAAGTATATAGATTGATATTCTCATGTAACAGCCATGTAGGTCATGATATAACATTTCCAAGCACCCAGAAATCACCCTCATGCCCTTTCCCAATCTGTATCCCCTAAAGGTAACTACTAGTCTGACTTCTATCTTTGTAGATTGATTTTGCCTATTCTTCTCCTATTTTGCCCATTTTTTCCAGCTTTACTGAGGTATAATTGACAATTAAAAATTGTATATATTTAAGGTGTACAACTTGATGATTTGATATAGGTTTATACTGTGAAATAATCACCACAGTCAAGTTAATTAAATTGCCATCACCTCACGTAGTTACCAATTTCTTCTTTTTGGGTGCATTGAGAACATTTAAAATCTACCTTCAGCAAATTTCAAGTACACAACATGGTATTGTTAACTATACTCATATTGTTGTCCAGTAGATTTCCAGAATGCATTCATCTTGTACAACTGAAACTTTGGTTCTCAGTAAATTTTCAGTGGTCAAGACCACAATTCACTGAAAATGTGTTTCTATAATATCTCTTATATACTAGACTCAAATTAGAAGTTATGAATAATCTCAAAGTCATTATATAAGTATTCTCATTGGTGTTTTATAGGATTAAAATAGCTTTGTAAAGTTTGATCTCAGTAAGATAGCACTTACAGTCTGAAATAGCTTAGCATTAATACTTTCTGCAGAGGGTTTAAGTTTTTCTAAAGCCCTTTTCTGATATAGAGCCATAATTTGTTTGATAAGCCCAACTTCTTTCTGGTTATCCTAGAATTTTAAGTCAGGGTCATTCATAAAATGTGTGGAAGAAATCTTGGTAGCATCTGTACAAATTTAAGTTTACATGGTACTAGTCAATTTAATTTTATCGTGATGCTGAAATACATGATGATACTCTTAAATGCCTTTAATATGAACACTTCTAAAGAAAACTCCATGTGTTTTGCTTATGGTACTAATTTGAGCTAACACAAATTTCTATTAATTGGGTGTCACACTTTTTTGCTTTTCTCACACACAAAAAATGACATTTGGCTTTTATTTAAAGAGAATTCATGCATCCATTGTAGTTTGCAGATATCTTTATTTGCCGGTCATTTTGTTTACTGCATGAGTGTTACAGGAGACTGGTTGAGAAAATCTTGAAGAATGAAAGTGAGTCAGTGATTTCTACAAAAAAACACAAATACTGAGAGTTTAAGCCCATGAGTAGATCGTGAGTCATTAGCATCAAGGCTACCATTGCTTCTAGATAAGATTGTTAACAAAATACTTTAAAAACAATAAGGAAACTAGAAGGAGTTGAAAGACAGTACTGTGCTAATTAATTTATTAATGCTATCTCATTTAATCTCCTCAACATCCCTATGATATGGATGTAAAATGTACCCATTTTACAGATAAGGCGTCTGAGGTACAAGACTAAAATTTGCTCAAGGTCTCATAGAGAGTTAGCAGTAGGCCAGTTAGAACTCATATTTATCACGCTCCAAAGCTTGTACAATAAATTATTGTATTACATTGTAACCCTACTCTAGGTTTGCGTTTTTACTTAGATGACACAATACTTGCTTAGAAAACTGCATACTTTCCCAAGTCAAGTTCAAAGTTACTGCTTTGAATAAAATCCCTGAAAAATTCCAGGAGTAGTAAGAAGTTCAGTAAGATAGAAAGTGAAAAGGAATGAAAAGAGGCACTGTTATAAAATAAGACACTGAGGCCAAATGTAAAGGGTCTTACATGCCAAGTTAAGGACTTCAGGTTTTATCCTACCAATGGTTCTCAAATTTTAGTGTGCATCAGAATCCCCTGAAGGACTCGGACCCTATCTCCAGCGTTTCTGATCAACTTGTGTGTTTTGTGATCAACCTGTGGCTAGAAAGGGAGAGGTTAGGACTGACTTAAAGTCTAGCTTGAGAGGCAAGATAGATCATGACGTCACTAAATGTGATAGAGACTGGAAGAAGCTGTAGATTACATGTGGAAACCCCAATGAAGTTTGTTTTGAACTTATTCAACTGTTGTTTAAAGAACAGATGGAGATGAGCAATGGGGAGCTGGAACTTGAATGAAGTCAGGGGTAAAGATAAAGATTTAAGAGCAACAACACAGAAATGGTTGCTTACACCACAGACATGGATGAAACCGCTTAGGGCTAGAGAATAAGAAAAGTAGATAACCAAGCATCAAAATGTGGGGAATCGTCATTATTTAAGGTTTGTGCATAAAAAATAGTCATTAAAAGAAACAGGGGAAGAAACTCAGAATTCTCAGTGATGTAAAAGAAGAACAAAAATAGAGTGTGGCCTCTGAAACCAAGGGAGGAAGAATTTTGAGACAGACTATGGTCAACTGTATCAAATGGTTTCCTGACAGAGTAGCTCCAGCTTTTGATGAAAAGGACAACAGTACCATCTATCCCATTAATTTGTTTACCGGTTCCATGGAGCTGGGAACATGAATTAAGGATCTAAAGGAGAATATGAACATCTTTCAGTAAGTAGAGTGCTATATAGTATAACAGCATCTTTGTCATAAATTACTGTTAGTAGCATATCATAAGTGTGGAAACTGAAGCTTAGAAAGCTCCAGCAACTTGCCCTTAGTCACAGAGCCATGACTGAATCAGCATGGAACAGAGTCTTCTGACTTTTTACTCATCAACCCCCAGTAAGTATTAGGTTTTAAGACCAAAGCCAAAACACTAATAAATGGCTGCTAACTGAGGTCTCAATTTTTCTCTTACCGTCTGTAAAACAGGCCTCTGGCTCATCTGAATTTACAGGCTCAGCCTCTGCTTCCTCTCCTTCTCCTGGCACAGGGTTATCAACTGTGCTGCACTCAGAGGAACTCGATCCGTTCAGCCTCTAAAAAGAAATTCACCACCCCACCAGAGAGTTCATTTAGGGTTCATTCAAATCTTGCGTTAAAACCATATTTGATAATCAGAGTCATGCAAAGTGTTATGAAAAAAGATTAACAGTATGATGGCCATAAAAACATATAAACATACATTGAGGTCAGGTCACCTTACAATGCATCTGTGCTTGATCTTTCTATCTACACATCCTGTGAAAAATACATTTCCTTATTTTTAGTATGCTAACAAGTTATGGACAGAATTAGTCTTAAGGTAATATTTTTATGTAAACTATAACATCTGCAAAGTATTGGCCACATTTTTATTTTGTTTTATGTTTAATATAAATTTGTATACACCAATAATTACTATCTTAGAACAACCAAGACCCTGATAGAAATAATATACAAGTGCCAAATTGCCAACACCTGATAATTGAAAGGTCAGATCTGACAACTGGCAGAAAAAGCTTGTTGGTACTTAACATTTTTAAAAAGAATAAAATCAGTGTAAAATGAAATCCAAACATATTTTTTCTATTAACACTTGGATTTGAGAATATGTATCAGGATGATATAGATAGAAGGCCTTTCATCAAAACAAAAAGAGTCAAATACTGTATTGGAATCAAAATGTCAAAGACCATAGCAATTATCTTGTCCAATACCACCTATTTCAGTGATAGAATTTCAGGATACAGTAGAAGAGGTCATAAATATTATTTATAATGTCAAGAGATAGTGGCTACTAAAGTGAGCATCACATGCAAACTCTGAAACAAAGATTCCATGAAATTGAACATGGCAGACCAACACATGAGAGGAATGAATTCATTGTCATTATGATCATAAAACTGATCATAACACAAATTTTTCCCACTCAGAACTTTGTGATCAAACATGATGTTTACACACATACACATACACAGAAAGTTTTAGATAAAATACACACAGCAATTGTAGCAAAACTGTGTCAAATTTTCCTAATATTATTTTATAAGGGGTAGAGCAGCACATCAATGGAAGAGTTCAATTTTCATTCTCATTTGCTAAACGACATGTGAATATTGAAAACTACTAGTTATTATAGCATGTACTTCTCTTAATAAGATTACAGCTTTACTTGTTTTTTCTAAGAATAATTCAAACAAATGTAAGTGCTAAAAATGAGGAAATACTCATTTAAATTGATTCTTCAATCTATTGATTTGCATTAAGATCATAGGCCCAAACTAAAATATTAACTTTTAGAGAATGACTTTGGAAGCTAAAAGTATACTTTATGGGTACCACATTAAATTCTCAGCGCTATTATTATCACACAGTATTCACTATCGGTAAAAAAGGCATTGATAAGAATTGAGCATAAGGAATGATGTAAGCAAAGTGGTTTGTATAACTGAGGTAAAGCATTATGAACACTCTATTAAATTACTACTTCTAATCTACATTGGCATAGAAGTATTATTCCCACATAGTCGACGGGTTTTAAAATATTATATCATTAACAGTATCAATATGAAATTTCACTTAAGAAGCAGGTTATTTAAACTGATTGAATTCATCTAAAATTACTTTAAAATAAAGCAAATACAAATTAATTGTAAGACAATATCCTGTAAGACTTAAGGTTTCAAAATATATATTACTCCAGGAAACAATGGGGAAACTTATAATTATTAATATGTTCTATTGTGCCAATTAACACAAAAACCCATTTTAAGTACCATATCTAAAAGACTACAATTATTTGATGTCCTCAATTCTTGACCTTTCAGTTGCAAGTGGACTGTCACTAGGGAACTGAAGGACAAGGCACTATGATTCTGTGGAGATGAGACCAAACATTTCCATGCTGAAGAAAAAGTTATTGGCTTGGACCTTGAGGAAAAGCAGTGGGTGAAATAGCTGATAGAATACAAAGCTCCTCCCTGCTACTAGCCAAAATACTGACAACTAGGATATAGTTATAATGATTTTCTCTCACCTTGTAACAACTTTTAAATAAAATGTTTCAAATCTGCAGAACCCTGACTTATGTTAAATTAATGAAAGCATCTTCAACCTCAACATTTGGTTTTCTCACTCTTTAAAAGAGCATTAACAAAGCAGACTTATGCCAAGTTAATTTATAAGTAAAAATTAAGATGATTTTATGACGTGTATTCTTGCCATTGAAGCCTTTCCCCCCCATAACTTTTATGGCAATTTTTTGTCAAGTAAATTCGGAGTTTGGCTCGGATTTTACATCATAAATGACAGTTATTCAAAAGTATTCCTCATTGGAACAGAAATTATCAAAATATTTAATATGAACTATAATTTGTATCACAAGCCAAATTCAATGTTTAGAATGTTTTTAGGAATTCAATGTTTTCCTGGGAATGCATTAAGTACTCACAAGTAGCTATTTCAGTACTGCATATAATGTTAAATATTTATGGGCATGTCCCAGCAATATAGACAGTTTAGTTTTAATCTATTCAGCTTTTAAACTTCATACCTACTAAAGCAGAAGTTTCTTTAACAGGGTCCAGAAAGGATATTTTTAAATAGAAAGGCTAACATCTATTACAAAGGTTTTCTCTTGAAGGTAAATTCTTTTAAATTTCATAGTAGGCATTGCTAGATTTAACTACTGAATCTTCTTTTATTCTTGTTTAGTATACAGTGAAGATCAAGTCAATCATTTGTATCATTTTATATAATTAATTATATGATTGCTTTCATTTCTGTATACTCAATCATTTACTATTAGTTTTCTTGTGATTTTGGAAATGGAAGAATAATTATACTATACTAAGAGCAGTGAAATAAATACTTCAGTATGAAGAAGTTCCCTTCTGGTTTTATAAATAGGTCATTTTAAAATTTCACGTCGATTTTATTTTTAGTAAAATGTGAAATATACTTTTTGTCTATTACTTCTTTGCTTGTCAACAAAGATAATTTTTAATCTTTGGTGGTCTACATATAAATAGAAATAAGTGTAAAAATAGGACCATAAAGGTAGACTCACTAGTATAGTATAGAATAGGAAATATGCTATAGTTAGTATTCCTGCCTTTTTATTAAATAATATGGTATTGACTGTAGGTACTTTCTAATTTTTTTCTTTCTTTCCTTTAAATAAAACCTATACACTTGATTCAAAAATTTCAAATGTACAATAGCATGTGATGAAAAATACAAGTCCCCTCCACTCTCGCCCTGATTCTATTTCCTTTAGGTAATTACTATACTATATATATGTACTTTTTGACATGTCTTTCTATATTCTTCAATGAGCATCCATAAAACACTGAAGTAGTTTTGAAACATCCTACTCTTGATTATAAACTTATGTAGCTATTTCACTATTGAAAATATGATCAAATTAAAGCTTAATTATTCTTCATGGATCTCCTTTTGTCTTGAAGGTGTGTTTTCTACAACACTGCATATAAGTAGAAACTCTGTTAAATATAGGTGTCATATGAAAAACTACCCTAGGCTGGTCACTTACAAATTTGTTACTGTCATTTCCTGAAATAGGCGATCTCATTGTAAGCCTATTTGATGCTAGTATGGATGGTGGTTAATGCTAGTTGGTCATTTATTTCGAGAGGTATGAAGTAGGATTGTCTAATAACTTGACCATCTGGCACTCAAAATCAAAAACACTATCAACATATAGCAGCACTGTAGAAAACACAGAACTCAACAAAAGCCTTATTCAAAGAGGATGGTTGGTGTTGAAAACATCCCAAAGATGTCATGTTTAAAGTACGTGCTATAAGGCTGTTTGCTTCACACAACACAAGAAAGGTATTCTTCAAGTAGCAGAGTCTAGAATAGTTATTTCACCTGAATGTCCAAACAAAAAAGCCCAAAGGACAGCAAGAAGATTGAAAGAAGCAAATCAAGAGGAAGGGATGGGCATATAAGGGCAGAAAAATTATGGGAGACATTAGTGATACACTAAGCTCCACTGTATGCCAATAAACAAGAAAGACTTTTATTAGATTCAAATCAATATCACCCATCTTTTAATTTTATAGCCTAATTTTACAATTGATGTCAATAATGAGGGCTCTGAATCTATAATGAGGAGTAAAATGGTAAAGTTTAGAATAAGGATCAAAGAACATTTACAGAGGAATTCCACAGATAGCTACTATGCTTTGTGAGAGAAGTCCAATGTTTTTCCAAGTTTACCATTCTATTATGGGATAACGTGAATTTTAAAGCCAAAATATGCTTTCCTCTCCCTTGCAATTGTTAGGCTCTTTTTTTGCCTTCTGAAGAAATGCAAACACTACCTCTTTCAGCCTTTTAAAACTAAAGATTACCTATGGTATTACCATTTGTGGGTTGTTTTTTTTTCTTTTGAGAGTAATGATATTTAGTTTCTTTACATGATTTAGCTTCTGGGCCCCTCAAAGTCCCTCAAATCCTTTTCCAGTCTCTCTGGAATTCTGCTTTCTCTCAAAATTATTTTTAAAAGGCAAATACCATATGCTAACACATATATATGGAATCTAAAAAAAAAAAAGTCGTTAAGAAGAACCTAGGGGCAGGACAGGAATAAAGACGCAGACTTAGAGAATGGACTTGAGGACACAGGGAGGGGGAAGGGTAAGCTGGGACGAAGTTAGAGAGTGGCATGGACTAATATATACTACCAAATATAAAATAGATAGCTAGTGGGAAGCAGCCGCATAGCACAGGGAGATCAGCTCGGTGCTTTGTGACCACCTAGAGGGGTGGAATAGGGAGGGTGGGAGGGAGACGCAAGAGGGAAGAGATATGGGGATATATGTATACATACAGCTGATTCACTTTGTTATACAGCAGCAACTAACACAACATTGTAAAGCAATTATACTCCAATAAAGATGTTAAAAAAAAAAGGCAATGCCCAAAGTTAAAAAGTACTCCAGATACACTTCATCAATGGAAAATTAAATATTTTTTTCCTCTCTGTGGTCTAGATTTTCATTTCACTTCCATTTAAGTTAGCAGAAAACAGTTTATTTACTAGTTAGAGTAAATTCTTTTCTCACATTATGGGCAACTAAAACTCCAGCACTTTTTTATATAAAGGGCAAGAAAATGGAGTTTTTCCTTTCCTAGTGTTTTGTTTATTGCTACTAGAGAAGCTGTGCAGGCTTTTTGGGAACAGTTGTTCATTCAGGAGGAAATCTACTTAACAATTCCATCACAGGGTCAAATGGTTTATAGTATTAGTTTTGAGGGAGAAATAATGAAGTCAAATCGCAGTCACCACCAGCGAAATTCAAAATAAAGCAAATAGTATACTGAAAGTTCCTAGTTTTCCCAGAATCTTCTACCTAGGGTACTTTCTATTCAATAACAGGAAAATTTACGTGACTGAAAGATCAAGATCAAGATCTTGCATATGAAAACAAACAAATGCAGCAAAGTTTGGCCATATAAGATCCGACCGGCTATAGATTTCTCAGCCAGATCCTACAGTATCATCAACTTCTTTCTAATGGAAAGGCAAATGGCATTCACCAGTAAGGTCTTGAAAGGTAAAGCAACCACTGGTAGTCAAAGGCTTTGTGCGCTAACACGGAACTGCTATTTGCAGAGAACAGTTATTTAAATAGCTGGAATACAGTGGGTCAAATCAGAAAGAATACCTTAAAAACTTTAGGAACGAACACTTAAATAGTTCTACTTTTGAGGCCTGCTAGGAAACTCCAAGAAGGTAAATACGGATTGGAACACAAGCAAACATGACAGGAGAATGTGAGGTAAAAGCATATACTCTATGACTCAAGGTCACTAAATAGTATTTATAATAAAAAAGGAAATGACAAAAAAACAAACTACCTGTACATCTGAATGATTAACGGTATTCCCTAAAACTACCCATAATGAGGAAGGACAGGCAAAGAAATTCCAACTGGAACAATTCCAATTGGAACGATTCCAATAGTTTTTAAATACCTGGGCTTTGAAAACTGCAAACACAATGTAAAATATAATTTGGCACAGATAGAATATATTTTTCCTAACCTTTATGTAGGTAGCTTCTGCCAAAGAAAATTATTGTATTTCAAGTCAATTTTTTGCAACTGAATTTTTGTTTATTTGGAGAATGACCACCCCTTAATATGTACCTCATGTTTTCTAACAGTAGTTTGGTAAAAAAAAAAAAAAAAAAAAAGTAATAATAATTTAGGAATTAAGCACACACACACATACACACACATATATATTTCTAGAAACAGTTTTCTCAAAAATCGTGTTTTAGCTGTACATAGATACTATTGTATATGTGTACATCTTTACTTAGGTTCTAGGGGAAGGAAATTTACTGCATTTTGGAATAAAATGGTTCTCTAAAATATTGTCTGTAAATCACCATCAATTTGAAATAGAAAAATGTCTTTTACCTAGGACCACCTTTAAAATTAACTGCAAGTAAACTAGAACAATTATGTGTTTCTTTTTAAATTTGAAACTCCTATCATTACTATTCCTAGAGTGTATCAATTTTAGGATAGAGTTTTGCTTTCATCATTGTAAATGGAAAACAATAATACAAACATCCTAACAATGACAGAGAAATTGAAAATATGACCTGCATTAAATATTAAAAAGGCAAGATTCTTATTAATGTGGATTTTTTTCCTTCCAAGGAATTTTAGAGTTCATTCATTCAACAGGTTATACTAAAATTAAAACAAGATATTGTATCTGAGTAGTATATTTCTTTTATACGTGTTAGCCAGATACAGAAGTCCATATTAATCTTTCTAATTTTAGGGAAAGTGTTTCATGTCTTATTGACAGGTTTAGTGTTCACTTCATAATATGTTCCATTTAAACCTCTTATCTTTCTTGAGGCAACATGTATATCTATCTCCTCATGAAATATATTCAGTCATCCCTCGGTATCCTGGGAGGTTGGCTGCAGGGCACCAGCAGATACCAAAATCTGCAAATGCTCAAGTCGCTTATATAAAAAGGTGTAGTATTTGCATATAGCATATGCACATCCTTCCATTCTCCCTTATACTTTAAATCATCTCTGGATTACTCATAATACTTAATACAATGTGAATGCTATGTAAATAGTTGTAAATAGAACGTAAATGCATGTAAATAGTTGCTGGTGTGCAGCAAATTCATGTTGTGGTTTTTGGAACTTTCTGGAATTTTTTCCCCGAATATTTTCAATCCCGATTAGTTGAAACTGCTCATGCAGGACACATGGATACAGAGGGCCAAATGTACATAATCAGAAACTTATTCTCATCAGTGTGTAAATCTGCTCCTGGAATCAAATTAATCATTTCAGGCATTTACAACTCATTCCTTCATTGGCAGAGCCCAGTAAATTATTAATTGATACATTTTATATACTGCCAAATAAAAATCAAATATTACTGAATTAATTAAAGAAATAAAGTCCTAGCTAACACTGTGCTTAAAATAATTTCAAAACATACTCAAAGTCTGGCCTAGAAGCTGGGTACTTTGGCTCTGTCTCCAACTTTCTACATGTGTACTCAGAAACTGTATGAGTCTCAATTTCCTTACCTGTGAATACACGACTAACACTAGAAAGGTCCTTTCCTGTTACAAGAATTTTATGTTTATGCCTGAAATATTTCTCCCACAAAAATTATTTCTTGAGTTTTAATTTACTGAACTTGAAGGTGACAATTTTTAGTTTTTCCCCAGCTTTACTGAGATGTAATTGACATACAGTGTTGTGTAAGTTTAAGGTAAACAATGTGATAATTAGATACATGTATATATTGTGAAATGTTTACCACAATAAGGTTAGTTAATACATCCTTCACCTCACATAATTACCATTTCCTTGTTGTTATTATGGTGAGAATATTAAAACTCTACTCTTATTGCAATAAACCTGACAATTTAGTATGACATACATCTATACATATACAGATGGCCCTTGAACATCATGGGGGTCAGGGCACGACCCTCCGTGAGGTCTAAAATCTGATTATAACTCATAGTCAGCCCTCCACACCCACCGTTCCTCAACACCCTCTGTTCCACATCCGTGGATTCAAACAACCACAGGTCGTGTAGTACTGTATTCTTTACTACTGAAAAAATCCCAGTATTAGTGGTACCACGCAGTTCAAACCCCTGTTGTTCAAGGGTCAACTGTATAGCTTAAATTACGAGGGGAAGTTGATAGAGGTTTTTTAATTAAATGCTGCTTCAGTGGCTTCTGTTACATACTAACTTTTATAATCCAGCCAATAAAATTTATAGATCATGCACTTGAAATCACCTAAGGACATGAGAGATGTATCAAGGAATTAAGCAAGAGAGTAACAAAAAACGATGGAATTGCCCCAGTGACATGCTGTGATGTCAATTTATCTATGGAAAAATTGTATATGTTTTAACTTTCTTGCAATGGGTCAGGCAGAGAGATTTTGTAGCTGAACAGCATGCATGACACTGAAAAAAAATATCATATACATATGTATGATTTTTTTTTTAGGTAACCTGTGTAAAAGTGGTCACATATGTCTGTGCCTGGTTAAAAGCACAGAGCTGCATCCTTGATGGATCCAGTTTGTTTTTACCCCTGTGAGAAGTAAGAAGGTCAGGTACTGAAGTCTGTAAATGCAGCATGATGGAACAGTTTAATCAACTGATTTGAAATATTTAAAGTCACATACCTGTAAGTAGAAATTAGTTATATTTGACAATGCATGCTACATGCTCAACGCAAAGCAATATATTTGAAACACAGTAATAAGATTAAATATCATTCAACATAGATTTAGAAATAATGAGCTAAACAGTTATATAGTTCTGTTATTTAGGAGATGAATTTAAACACTATTGATATAATGTGCGACGGCAATCTTTTGCATTCTGCTTGCTCTTCATAACAAACATTTTAAAATAAGTGATCCTCAATATTGGAATGAGGTGAGAGTTGAGAGTATGTGGTTTTTGAAGCATATCCTAGCATTTCTTGATTTACTTTTAATTTTGACATTTCAAACAGCATTACAGGAAAGGAATGTTTTCAAATTTATCAAAATATAAAAATTAAGAAATATTGATTTAAATGTCAGACCAAAATTTCACTGTTTTTAGACACAAGAACAAATCCAATGAAGATGAAAATAATTTCAAATAGTTTGGAACCAATCTGCAAAAAAGAAATTATCTAAGTAAAATTCTGTAGGGGTGCTTTGTTTTGTTTTTGCAAGAATCTATGCATAAAAGATACGATCAAATGTCAGCTTCCCCCAAAGGTATAATTGAAACTAATCCCTAAATCTTGCCAAATCAAATGCATTTCTGGAGAAGATTATTATATTTTCTAAAACGCAGTAAAGAGAAGAAATCTAAACTGCCTGCAACTGCCTCTTTGTGTGTGGAAAAAACTTTAGAAAAAATCTAAGGAGAGATAGACCTAATAACAATGTAATTAAAACCACCGTATATTAAAAATAAATAAAATATTTAACCTTGATGACTACAAATATTTAAACAACTTTTTATAAAATCAATAAAAGGAATGAATTTAATAACAAGTAAGCACATTTAAGTTTCTCCAAAGATGATGGCTTTCAAAAATTGAATACTGAATAGATGAATAGGTGGATGGATAAATGAATGAGTGAATCAGATGAACAACATGAATGTTCCTCTGCCTGGGATTTCCTTCTCCACCACATTCACACAATGAAATGATTTCCATCCTTTAGGGTCTAGCTTAGGTGCCACCTCCTTTCATGTGCCTTCGACCTGATATAATCCCTTACTTAATACATCCTCAATGGACTGGTTTATTATTCTCTATGGACTGTACTTTGCTCTGCTCTGTTATATTATCAAAGTAAACTATCAGCTAATAAATTAACATTAAGGAAGATTAGACACTGAACACGAATCAGCAAATGCACAATACCATCAGAACAGAAAATCTGATCCTGAATTGCAACATTACAGAGATATAACAGAAAATAACTATATTCCTATCCGCTCTCTTGCCTTCCTATGATATGTATTATGGTGCTTAAAGCTTGGAGCTCAAATTTTAAAAGAACCCTAGAAACATCAGTGACTAACCAGCACCATTTCTTAATCTTTTAGCATCTTAGTCATCTGTAAATATAGATTCATATTATCCACTTTCCTGGGTTGTTTTAAGGAGGAAAGTTATATAGCTTATATGAAAGTGGCTAATGTATACATTTTCTCCTTGGTCTCTCTGGTGCTTTCTTGTGTCCACTTCTCAAGTGGTGAGTTGATCACTTGTCCTCTTCCTTTCTATGGTCCCTGTATTGCAGTGGATGCTGTGGTGCACTGCCCCAGTCCCCCTTTCAGACAAGCCACTCATTCTTCCACCTGCTAGGAGTGTTGGCAGCTGAAGGCTCACAGCTGAGTCCCTCTCTGGGAATTGAAATACAGAAGGAAGCTGCCTTACTCAAGGTTACATCCCCTCCCCTGGCCTGGAAGAGTGGAGGGAGAGCCTGTATCCAGTGATGGACTGGTGTGGAGCACACAAAGTCCTGACCCCTTGCTTCAACTTGGGACTACTCCCAAGGGTCATTCCAGTGCCAGAGGTGTCTACAGGGTCAGCTGAGGCCTCTGGTGCAACTGCAGAGCATTTCAGCTTCTCCCTCTGTGCAGTCATCTCTCTTCCCTCACTTCTTACAGGTGTTAGGTGCTGAACCTGAGAACACTACTCAGCGTTGGTTTCCCAGGGAACCTGACCTCAAAATTAACATACAAAATTCCAATCTGTCTACAACTCTGACTTATCTTCTTAAAACTTCCAAATACCTATTGCTCAACATCACTTAGCTATACTGCACATAGCTCACAATTAAGATGTCCCCAAATTAAACTCTGTCTCTATCTTACCCACCAAGTTTTCTTCCCTCCCCCCACCCTGTATATTTTTAATAGCATCAATATCCATCCAGTCGTCTAAGCCAAAACTTTTGATTATGAGTTAATTTGTATCTCCTATAAAAGATATGTTGAAGTCCTAATGCTTGGTACCTCTGAATATGACCTTATGTGGAAATAGGGTCTTTGCAGATGTAGTCAAATTGAGAGGAATTCACTAGGGTGGGCCCTAATCTAATATAATTATTGTCTTTATAAAATGAAAAGACAGAAACAGATAGGGAGAACTCCATGTGACAACAGAAGCAAAGATCAGAGTGATGCAGCTGCTACACATGGGAGGCCAAGGATGAAGTACCACCACCAGAAGCTAGGAAAAAGTGAGGTAGGATCCTCCCTGGAGCCTGCAGAGAGCTTGGCCCTGCCTACACCTCCATTTCAGACTTACAGCCTCTAGAACTATCTAAGAATACAGTTCCGTTGTATAAAGCCCCAAGTTTGTGATACTCTGTTATGACAGGCACAGGAAATGAATATACCCCTTGAAACAGCTCACCACCCACATATCCAGACCCTGAGCCCTTATTTTTTAACTTGCGGTGTCTTACCATTATCCCACACGCCACCATCACTCCCTTAGATTGAGCCCTCGTCAAGTGTGCTTCGGATGGCTGCAATAGCCTTTCATCCTCTCCCCTTTATTACACCCCCAACCAAACTTCCTTTAAAATCAGAGGTTTGCTAACAACAAAGTATAACAAAACAAGACAAAGTTTCCTCTTTCTGTTAAATAAAAAGAAACCTATTTCAATCTCTCGTCCATGGTAAGTCAAGCCATTTACTATCTGGCTCCAATTTACCTCTGTCACTTACTACTTCCCAGCAGGCCATCCTCATGTGTATTTAATGGGCTTTTGTGCATCTGGATGCTTCCACATGCTGGGCCCATTACATCTACCAGAAGGGTGTCTCTGTCTCCGTCTCTGTCTCCCTCCCTTCCTCCCCCTCTCTTCCGGCTCCCTCTCTTTCATTCTCTCTTTCCTGATGATTTGTCTTTTTACCATAAAATCCGCTTCAAGTGCCATCTCCACTGTGAAGTATTCCAGTTTATTTTCAAGATTATTAACCATATCTTTATCCTGCTTCAATATTTTTTCTAAAAATCTGTTAATTCTTTTTTATATGTTTAATTATAATTTCTGATTTCCATACATGTTTCTCCTCAAAGGCAGGGACCTTGCTTTACTATTTATCACTTAAGACAGTGCCAGAAAGCAAGAAGACCCTGAGCCTACATCTACTGAAGAAATGAGTACACCGATGACATCTTTCTAGTGTCAGCAGGCATAAGGCAAAAAGCAGGTGCTTAGGAAATGTGAGTTGAAAAATGAATAGCCACAGTTTACTGAATATGTACTCATGTATTCCTTCACAATTTTTTTCTCACACAATGATCAAAGTGAATGGACTTTGCTTCCTTTAAGAACAAAAATTTTGCATAACTGTGTTTGCAGTGTTTTAAATGACACTCTGTTGAAGGTTAGAAGTTTGATTATGTAAGATTTGAAGGTTTCATTGGTTTCCTTTCTTCAAGGACTTCAGCTAGCTCCATCACAACTTGGAGACTGTTTCAAAACACTAAAAAACTACTGAGTAAAGCTGATTAAAGTTTCTGTGTTTGACTGGAGGAGGAATGAATAGGGGATCTTTCTGTGCAGGAAAACTTTACACAGGATGTTTTCCTTTCTGCTGAGTACACAACAGGAGCAAATTCACTTAAGCCAGGCTTGAAAATAGATACATTTGTCAAAAGAGCAGTAAAGAAGATTTGGGGTATTAGATTCACAGCTAGTAGCTTCTCTGAAAGCTGTCAGAGTTTAACCACTCCAAAATCACATGAGGCTGTTACGTTTTAAAATATTCGGAGCAGTAAACTGGATAAATTTAACGTTTTTCCCCCAAATTTACATACACTTTGAAATCAACATTACAACTCTGTAAAATGGCTCTTTTTTTAATCTTTAAAGCAAAGAAATAAGTAATCTGTAATAACTGAAAACAAAGGGTCTCTTTACCTCTCCAAGAAAGAGCTCTCCATTTTAAAAAAATTATTAATTTAGTTTTTTAGAACTTTCAATTTTGAGATTTGGCATGATTTAAAGAAGAGAAAAAAACTACACTTCTTAAGAATTTAGTTAAGCCAGACACCAATCACATTGAATTACTGCAGCTGGGTGAAAAAAAAATTTTTTTTTTCTCTAAGCAATGGTTAGCACAGTGCCTGGAGCATAGTAGATCTCAATAAATATTTATTGAATGAATGGGTGCATTTCATGCTTCATTTGAGGCTCATAATAATGAAGCACTTCATTGTGAATGGTGAAAATCTGCAGTGTGTTAATGCTTGCCTAGGGCTTAGAGGGCTGCCTCAGGTGGAGGCTGATTCTGAGAGGGGCCATCAGTTTAGAGTGTATTCTGAGAATCCGTGACAGGAGTCTTACTCTCATGGGTCCCCTTGAGATGACAGTATGTCTTTTTTCGATTCTGAGACAGACTCTATCTTCAGAGAAATGCTGATGTTCTATTGTCAAATATTGCCTCAAAACTCTTTAAGATATGTTACTCAACACCTTATTTGAACTCATCTCTTTGGTCATTTGCTGGTAAGGTGTTTGATTACAAAATATTTTGACTTCAATCTGGAGTGTATATCTGTCTATCAGAACATGGAAACCTGCCTATCTGAGAGCTGACACTAGAAGAGGACAGAAAGTCTCCATAAAATACAATGGGGAAAAAAGTATGCTAGGACATGAAAGAGAGGGTGGATTTGTTTTTTTTTTTTTTGGATGGGGAAAGGGAAAGAGGGAAAGGTGTCAAAGGTCAAAGATATTCTTTCCCCCTGTTCAAAATGCAGATTCTTAAACGGGTAAAATTGGAAAATACCCCAGCCCCTAAATAAAGAAAATGATTTCTCAGAAACATGGATCAAAATAAACGAGGGATGAATTTAGGTTCACTTCCTATGCAAACTCAATCCAGCACAGTGGCCCCTGCGAACCCTGCTGGTAAGGATTCTGAGGTTGCATCCAGGCTTAGGCAGAGAGAATTTGGAGGATATGGACCAGAACAGGCGTTTGTAACAAGCTCTTATGTTTGTCTTTACACACTAAAATTTAACCTGTAGCAAATAGCTCCTTACAGTGTGTACATGACTACTAATCATACCCATGATAATTGTTAATTGGGCACTTATTTTCCAACAGGCACTTGTTTATCTAAATCATTCAATCTTTATTACAATTCTATGTTGCATACAAGTAAACTAGAAAAAAACAGAGGTTTTTAAAAATTGCTCAAGATCATGGAGTTATTAGCAAATATTAAATACAGGATCTAAGGCAAGTATTCTATCTCCAGAGGATGCATTCTTCATCATACTCCAAGGTAGTCCTTAAGACTTAAATAACTTACATATATTCAATTGGGCATTATTTTCCATTGGCTAATCATGATTTGCCTCTTTGGGCAAGGTTCATCAAGAACATGGAATCATTATTTCAAAGATATCTGAGGCATGAAAAATAAGAAAGTTACATAGCAGTTAAAAAATTGGGAACTCAAGTAAGAGCTGAAGATTAGGGGAATTAGAGCAGGGAGGTTAGCCTGGAAGGGCGTTAGAACCACTTTAGGTGATAAGGAAATCTGCATTTTTTTAGTGGTCCAAATTGAAAAATAAAACCAACAAGTCATAACTAGGAACATTTAAATCTCAAGCTACTGGAGAGAAAGGCTCTAGACACAGGGTGTCACAGTTGGCAACAGCTTAATATTATCTAACAAATTTCCTGTAGAGCTTGAAATTTCATTACTTCTCAAGTCCAGTACATAGTCAAGTAGGTTTGAATGTACTCAAGATGACACATTTTGAGATATGCCATGGAAAATGTCTTATGAAGAAGGATAAACTTTCAAAATCCATAATTTAATATCTGAACTTTTAGAGGCTAATAATGATGATGAATTCAATAATAAACACAATACCTAACATTTTTTTAGGGCTTACCAACTCAAATACTGTGCTAAATGATTTAAAGAGACTAGCTTATGTATTCCTTATTACAACCTATGAGGTAGCCTCAAGCTCCTGAGTATTATACCATGTAAACCACAGATATGAATTAGAAAAAGTGTACTTTTTCTCATGTAGTTATGACTATAATCTCATTAAAAAAAACCCAATGATAATTAAGAATATTAAAATGTTACCATCAAATGGTCTTTGGATAACACAGTTTAAGTGCACTAAATTTCACGCTTTTTAGGAAGGATTTACGGGCTAGGTGGCAGAGTAATTTTATGGATGGTTAAAATAGTCTATTTCAGTAACCAAATAGTTTATAGACTAAATCATTAATTATAAAAGACTGCTGGATACTATGACATCAGAAACTTCCTCTGGACACTACAGGGTATGTAAATTCTTCAGAAGCATGGCTCAGTATCCCAGGGGAGACAAACTGGGTATTAATCCCAATAGGAATGTGGGTTTTATCCCTGAAATAGACAAAGACAGGAGAAGGAAGGTAGACTTATGAATAACAAGACTGGGATTCTTGTCTTGGCTCTGCCTTGAACCAGCTTTATAACTATAGATAAAGTCGCTGCCTCTTAATGGCTTTCTCAGTTAGGAAATGAGGTGCTAAATGGGGCAGGTCTATTATAGTCCCTTTACAATGTTATAATTCAACATAGTAAGAATATGATTTTTGCCAGCGACTAAGGAGATCCATGTAGGGAGAGTCACAGTCTTTGAGCAAAGAAAAAACGACCAGGTAAGAAATGATTCCTCCCAAATATTAAGAGGAAAGCAGTATTTGTTAAACTAAACCAAGCTACCAAAGTGCTTTAACACCCAGAATCTCAAACTTATTCAGAAAGTCTGCCAGGCAGTTAGGGTTTTACAACTATAATCTTCGTAGGCAGAAAAATGGGTAATTGAATTAGTTTTCATTTTCACATGAGACTAGACCCAGATTACTGTTCCTGAGCGGGGTATGTGAAATCTAATTTTCTACCTTCAAGCCAAAACAACCACATCTTTTGAATTTTGGATTACTTCTTCCATGTAAAGGTTTTTAAAATAAAAAATAAAATATTTTATTCCTTACTTTGCGATCTTGGAAATAATTTTTTTGACTACTTAAAATATATATATTCATAATTTATTTAATCATCTATTCATTCAATAAGTAAGTATTGAGCATTTACTCTGCACCTAGTACTGGTTGTATGGTGTGCATGCACACAAACACACACACATACACAGACACAGAGCTGTGTATCTTTGTTCCAAAATCTACTATAAATTCATGGAGGATAGGTCTTAATATAAGGTTAAGAAGATAGAAGATGTTTGGGAAACACCTGTCAAATACTTTCAAATATGACCTAGAGAAAGGAAAAATATTTTAAAGTGATATCTTAAAACTTTAAAGAGATGCCATAAAAAATGCTTTGTGATAAAACTCACTTATGATTATTATATTCCATATTAATAAAAATACAGCTCAATAATGCTTTGAATATATGCAACCAGGTGTGAGGAAGGAGGATACAAAAAAAGTTTTAATAAAAGTTTCCCGCTTTCAATGATTTTACAGTACCATTTGATGCATATAATAATTTCTCAAAAAATTAAGATACAAGGCTAAATAATAAATCTAGGAAAAGGCATAAAATTGTGTGGGGTTCAAAATGAGATCATATCTGTTTGAAGAGAAACTAGGAATGATGTAACAGCTACCACTTTTGAGCACTCTGAGTACTGTTCTAAGCATTCTACATGTGTTAATTCATTTAACCCTCACCTAACCCTATGCTGTAAGGGCTAATAATTTACACACGAGGAAGCTGAGGGCTATGTCTTGAAGTATGTGTTTAGGATTTTGACTGAAGAAGGAAACCCCAAGCAAAATCATGCAGGTTGTGAGTGTATGTGGCCCAGAAGGAAACTGGCTTGGTTCAGGCATAGGAGCCCTAGCAAGCCCAGGAGAGACAGCTGGTCGGCTGGCTGGGGCCATGGTGTGAAGGCTTTATGTATGGTCCACAATTCAAATCTACGTTGGGGATCAAGGATACTTCAAAGGAGAAGTATCATTAGGATTGAACCTAAGTAAAATTAATCAAACAAGTGGATTAGAGTAGATGGAAAATGGAGGCAGAGACACCAGTGGGGAATCCATGTGGAATGGTTTCGGCAAGTAGAGAGGGCAAAGGCAAAGGTGATGAACAGGAGCTGTGGATTCAACAGACACTGTGAAAGGAGATGGTATATGACTTTACGATTGATAACAAACAGGGAATAAAGGAAGGGAAGACTTAAAGATACCTGGTACTTTCAAATTTTGCTAAATGGATTATATCAGTTATGAAGAACCAGTAAGTAAAACCTTACCATATGAACCTTCAGGAAGCTACAGTATAAATTCACATACACACAAACTACTCATTAGTATGCAATATTAGAATAAACTTAGGACAGCAAAAAAATCTGAAATTTTAACTCATTTCATACTAGTTAATAACATGAAACAAAATGTGTATAAAACAATCTTACCCCTTTGCTGTATTCACTATCTGAATCACTGCTAAGTTCCTCAGTATTCATAATTTCCAAATCAGATTCCCCAGGTGCAATTGGCACTGTCACTGTGAGGCTGGCATTATGAATAAATGATTGACAATCACTTTCTTCCACCAAGTATTTGTCCATGCTGTTTCCAAAACCACTGGTTTTATCTTTTTCTTTGTGAAAATTGTGATCCTTGCTCATTTCAGCAAGTGTGTGGTTAGAGATGTAGTTTTCCTTCTTAAAATTTAGATCTTCTGTTCGTCTTATCTCTTTGGAAATCTTTGGCTTTGTGGAAAATGTTTTTAGAATAAACTCACGTAAGGTTTGTTTCACATAATTTATTCCCTTCTTAATTCTAGCCACTGCAGTCTGGAGGTTGTTTGCATCAGTGTCTTCTTCAATTGCTGTAAGATTGTCTGAACTAAATGAGCTCAATAATAAAGCAAGAAATAGGTTGAGGACCTATGTCAGGGTGGGGATAGGGTGTGGAGAAAAAGGGAGACAGGAAATAAAAATGAAAATAAGTGCAGTTTTCTGAAATACAGGCCAAAATCCAAACCAGCAATGAAGAGCCCTGCACTTTTTCACCCATAGATAAGAACATACGATAGGTGTAGAGGAGAAGCTAGAGTCCTCATCAGTCTCTCTATGTCTGAGCTTCTGTGAACTCTGGGGAGCAGAGGTCAGCCATACCCTTTAAAGGGTATGAGGAGCAAAGAGAATGCTCCCTCACCATTACCATGATGTCATTCCTAAGTTCCTTTCTACAGCAGGAATCCCTTGTCCAAATTCCCTTTTATGGGTCTACATAGCTCCTCTAACATTACCTTTAATTGATATTTGTTACCTGTGAGAAACAAGTAGAACAATAAAATTGTGATTAGTGTCTATTGTGCTGAAGGTAACTTAAGCCAAGATCTGTGTTCACTTTTCCCAGGAGATAAATGTCACTTATTACAACAAATGGAACACATAATACTTGCAGAACTCCTGTAATAAAATATTCTGTCTGAGAATTTTGCCAACTTGCAACTTAATGAGGCTTTTTTTTTTTTTTTTTTGGTTGCACTGTGTGTTATGCGGGATCTTAGTTCCCTGGCCAGGGATCAAACCCGTGGCCCCTGCAGTGGAAGCATGGAGTCCTAACCACTGGACTGCCAGGGAAGTCCCTTAATGAAGCTTTTAAAACAAAGAAAAAGACCTGCTCATTGAACCCAATTCAAATGAGACAATGGCATTATGATTGGGTGGCTTCACTGCCAATCATTTTCGCCCCGGACAACTCCAGGCCAAGACAACTCTGACTTGAAGCAAAGTTCTGTTTGTGTGCAAACTATTTCTGTTTTTCCTCCTGGAGGTAAGGGTCCAGGTGAACTGAACATTGTGGAAAGAAAAAAAAAAAAATGAATTCTTACAGAGGGCTAAAAATATGTAAATCATATTTTAAAAGTGTTTTATATATAAAAAACAAAAAGATAATTGAAATAAACTTTCATTTAAGTCTCTTCATGGCCAAAAACATCTACCTCATATTTAAACAATCAAAATTAGACCAAACTGAGGAAAAGGGACTCACCCCTGATTTTGGTCACACATAAAGCAATTTCTCAGAAATGTAAGTAGAAAAGCACAAGTTAAAAATGTCTGTGTTGGGCTTCCCTGGTGGCGCAGTGGCTGAGAATCTGCCTGCCAGTGCAGGTATCACGGGTTCAAGCCCTGGTCTGGGAAGATCCCACATGCCACGGAGCAATTAGGCCCGTGAGCCACAACTACTGAGCCTGCACGTCTGGAGCTTGTGCTCTGCAACAAGAGAGGCCGCGACAGTGAGAGGCCCGCGCACCGCGATGAAGAGTGGCCCCCGCTTGCCACAACTAGAGAAAGCCCTCGCATAGAAATGAAGACCCAACACAGCCAAAAATAAAAAAAAATAAATAAAAAATTTTTAAAAATGTCTGTGTTAATACGTCTAGTTTAAGAGAAGAATCTGAGAGGGAGGGGAAAAAGAAAAGCATAGAAAACAATTTGATGAATCATTAAGGAATTCTGAATTGGTTATTTTCATTTTGGTTTTTATTGTCAATGAAAAATATATTTCACTATGAAATGCATGTTTGTTTATGTGTATGTTTTAATAGGAATGTGGATGGGAAGCCAAGGGCTCATTTTACCCTTTAGTCTCCCTAATCAATGCAAACATTAATAGATTTCTTTTTTTCCTTCAAATTTTTAATTACATTTCATTTTTCCAGCTTTACTGAGAGATAATTGTCATACAACACTGTGTAAGTTTAAAGTGTACAACATGTTGATTTGATATCCTTATATATTAGGGAATACCTCCATCATGTCTCATAATTACCATTATTTTTTTGTAGTGAGAACATTTAAGTCTACTCTCTTAGCAACTTTCAAGTTGGCATGTGGGCTGCAAGGACAAAAAAAATGAGCAACTTATTTTCAAGCCAGTGGGAAGTGAAGGTAATAACTATATGGCTATTATCACAGACAACCTCCTGGGATACCTGGTGAAGACTCTGATGCTAGGTTGACCAACTAAACCAAACCAACATGGTGGCTTTGAAAATTGAATTGAGTCATTGAAGAGCATCTTATCCCAATTATCTCCTGCCTTTAAGCTTGAAAATTCCTACCAACAGGTACGTATAAGAAAGAAGGAAACAGTGAAGGCGTACAAGCTAGGAAAACACTAATGGAGAAGCAGATCACTTGTAAAAGAGATGCTATAGAGCAGTGGTGGGCAAACTTTTTCTGTAAAAGGGCCCGATAATAAATTATTTAGGTTTTGTAGGACAAAGAATCTCTATGGAGACTACTCAGACCTGTTTGTGTAGAGTAAAACAGCCAAAGACAATATGTAAATGAATGAGCATGTCCGTGTTTCAATAAATTTTGCTTATGGAAACTGAAATTTGAATTTCATATAATTTCCATGTGCCAAAAAATATTTTTCTTTATATTTTTTTAACAATTTAAAAATGTAAAAAACATTTCAGTTTTGTAGGGCTATGCAAAAACAAGCAGTGTGTGGGATTTGGCCCATGGGCCATATTGTTTGCTGATACTTGTTATAGGTGCTAGTCTTATATGTGACTTTAACAGAGCAGGACTAGTCCTTCCATTTGCCTTGTTCCATTATAACTTCATTTTTGTTATTGTTAATTTAATCATATTCTATTTACTAGTATAGCTTCACATTTGAATCAACACTTAAGAGACATGAAAACCACAGATGTAATTCATATGACATCACTATCAAAATGAAAGAATAAAATAGAAAACTTTCCATTAAAATAAATATTGTGAAAAATATAAATATAGGTTATCTGGCACAAAAAGGAAGACAATATTTCATTTTCTTTTCTGTTCTTCACTGAATTAAAAGTCAATATTCCATTATAATTAACAGTTTTAGATCTAATTAATCCTATAATTATAAAAGTAACTGATCATATCATCATGTAACAATTTTCTATGGAGAATTTTAAATGTATGAACATCAGATTACATACCACCAGGTTTCCAATGACCATGACCATCATGTAAACAATAAGGCACATGGCTTGACCAGCGACCTCCATGCAGTCCCACATGGTCTCTATCCATTCTCCACACAGCACTCGGAACACAATCAGGAAGGAGTGGAAGAAGTCGTTCATGTGCCAGCGTGGGAGTGTGCAGTCTTCATTGATCTTACAGACACATTCTTTGTAGCTCTTACCAAAGAGCTGCATGCCAACCACAGCAAAAATGAAGACGATGATGGCCAACACCAAGGTGAGGTTACCCAGAGCCCCCACTGAGTTACCAATGATCTTGATCAGCATGTTCAGTGTTGGCCAAGATTTTGCCAACTTGAAAACTCGGAGCTAAAAGTCAACACAAAGCTTAATATTAATTTTTATGAAAAAGTTCTCAGTGTTTCCAATCTTGAATTTTGTTCCAAAATTTAGTTCTAAAATATTGTCATTATTACCTAGCTAAAATCGATTATTTCTACTTTTCATTTTCATCTACTCTCAATATTCCTGTTATTTTGTTATACTTGCCACCATATAATTACCACACAAATTTTGAAGGAACTGTAATTTTAGTTCAGGATTGTTATAGAACCTCTATCAAATATTATATCCTTTAAATTGAAAATTTATCCTTAATTCTATTTTCTGGTACTTTCATAATTTTTTTCATGCTGACATAGGGAGGAAGCCTAACATGTTAGAGGAAAAAAGCATTAGGAAGTCTTTACTTTTTAATTTTTTTTTTTTTTTTTTTTTTGAGATACGAGGGCCTCTCACTGTTGTGGTCTCTCCCGTTGCGGAGCACAGGCTCCGGACGCGCAGGCTCAGCGGCCATGGCTCACGGGACCAGCCGCTCCACGGCATGTGGGATCTTCTCAGACCGGGGCACGAACCCGTGTCCCCTGCATCGGCAGGCGGACTCTCAACCATGGCGCCACCAGGGAAGCCCACTTTTTAATATTTTTGATATCAGAGAACAATTTTGAGGGTATAATCTTTAATTATCAAATCTACAAAGTAATGAACATATTATAATGGTTGAAATTCTATAAACCATAAGCTTATTGCGATATAAATCATCACCCTACAATTATACTAGCATACAACTGAATATGTCTTCAAGATCCTAAAATTAAGATATCTCTGTGATTTTGAGCTCTAAGTGCATGTTACTGAATGGGCTTTATTTTACTAGATATTGAGACCTAATCTTGTCTGTTGATTCAAGCCTCCAAAAGTTTTAAATAATAATAATGCAAAACCAAAGAAACACCCCTTTATATATAGAATATAATGGTAAGGTTGGTTTATATTTACCAGTCTGAATGATCGTAGAACTGACAATCCTTCCACATCTGCTAGAAAAAGCTCCACTAAGCTTAAAGTCACAATAAGACTGTCAAAAATATTCCATCCTACTTGGAAGTACTCATATGGATCCATGGCAATTAGTTTTAAAACCATTTCAGCTGCAAAGATGCCAGTAAAGACCTACATGAAAAATATAATATTTTCTAGTATTATTAGAAGGAATGGAATCAAGCTAACGATAATAATGACTATATGTTTAGCATTTACTTTGTTTCAGACAATGTGCTAGATACTTTATAAACATATTATTATTTCATTCAATCCTACAAACCAAGTATCACTAGTCCTATAGCTCTAATACAAGCATCGAAGGGTTATGAAGCTCTAACTCACCTATCAGCTCTCATCACCTTTAGATAGCAACATAGAAAAGCATACTAAAATTTCAGATAAATAAAACCTTTGAAAATTAACACAGGCAATCTTTGCAAAACAAGTTTTGTGGGTCAACAAGTTATTCTGGAAGATAATATAAAGGAAACAGACTGATACAAAAATTTGGAGTCAGTCTTTTTTTCTGGTCTGACTACTCTTAGGGTAATAAGGAACAAGTTGACTCACTCTTTAAAGATTTATCAGTAAAGGAAAAAGTATTTAATTGATACAGTAGCAGCTAAAGTAAGACTTCCAAAGTTTTGACTGAAAAGTGCATCACAAAACATCATTAAATCATGACATGGCATCAAAGGACTCATTTAAAAAGGCAACAGTGAAAGACTTATGAATCATTCGGGTACAATTTGATTCAAAGAAACTGAGCAAAGAAGGTTCAAAGGGAAATAGCTCTATAACTGCGTGAGTTATTTTTAAAATAATGCAGCATCAAGAAGACTAGCAGGAAGCACCCAGACTTGGGATTGTAGCTATAGACAAGAAACATGGTGAGTCTTTTTTGGATTCACAGTGATGCAGTCAACTCAGTAAGAAGGTACTGATTTTCATGATCTGGAGCTCTACCAACAATTAGAAACTAGACAGTCCTGGCTTTTTCCAGTGAGGAATAGAAAGAAGAATGCTAACTTAGAGCACATGAGTTTTAAACATCCTGACTGGGAATATTCATAAGAAATTTTAGAGAGACGATCAACTCAGAAACACTCTTTAACTTCAAAGATCAAGTGGTTTGGGACCACGGCAAAAGTAAAATTATCTCATACAGACATTTGCAAAGACGTCCAGAGTCTCTCATGATTTATGAAGAGTCATAAGTTGGGACCTTTTGGCTGTGAAATAGTACTTCTGCCTGGTTCATGCAGATTGTTGGAAACTAGCACTTTCTATTTGCCATAAGGCATTAATTAACTTGAGTGTGATCAACTCTGCACATTAAAGAGCATCAACTTTCCTACTAGAATCCTCCTAGTCTGCCCTTATGTCTTCTGTGTCCAGTTTAATCATTCTGGTTTCTAAATATTCTTGTTCTTAAGGCTTGTTTCTGCTGATTCATTGAAAGCATGATGGTGATGACGACAATAGGTTTGATTTGTTGAGTACTTACTATATGCCAGGATGATAAGTAGAAAGTGTTTATTCCTCTCAATAATATGATATATAAAATATCATTATCATTATATTAATGAATTATTATTTTATAAATAAAGTATTATAATCACATAAATGAGAAAATTAAAGATTATAAATATTAAAACATTTTCCCGAGGTCATATAACCAGTAAGAGGCAAAACCAGGATTCAAACTCAGGACTTTGGGTCTCCAAAGGTCTAGATTCTTTACCTATTATGTCAAAACAAAGTATCCATAGCTTTTCTGAAAACATGTAGGGTATGTACTCACAAGGAAGCTGCAGTGTAATTATAAAATGGGTAAGGAAGTATCAAATTTTCAAAGTGTTGCTACTAAGAGACATGCCAGCAGAAAAACAGAACACACTATCAACTCCCAAGATGTGACTCGTTATGGAAATAGTATTGTTATTTATAGGCCTCAATATTACTGCAAAATTATTTTAAGATAGTAACTATCACCAGAAACTTGACTCTCTACAATGATTCATACTGTGAATTCTGGAGATGCCTAATTACCTAGCTAAATATCCATCTGACTTCAAAAAAAGAAACAATCATGACAAACAAAAAGAGCAGCTCTGGGAACATAACCCACATTAAGAGACTTACCAAATTTCCCACAGTGAGCACGTTTTTGAATTCATCAGTCATTGGGTGATGTTCCATAGCCATGAACAGTGTGTTTAAAACTATGCAAATGGTAATAGCAAGATCTACAAAAGGATCCATTACAATAAAATAGATAAGTTTTTTGAATTTTATCCAATATGGAGAGCAATTCCAGATCAAGAATGTGTGTGCAAATCTGTACCACCAAGGTGGACATTTTTGTCTGGACTCCTCGAGTTCTGGGAGAAAAAACAACAGAGAACACCAAGTCAATCATTTGCTTATTGTATACTTTTTATTCCTCACCAGATACAAATCAGCAGTATACTTTAACACTGAAACAAGTCTTCTGTTTAGACTTTGCAAATTTAACAGTACTGTTTCTATGAAAGCATAGCATGTTACAGAAAAATCTTATATCACACGTTCATTTACTAGATCAACCAAGGAGAAGGCAGTGAAATTAATGAATGAGAGCAGATATGGATATCTCTGAGAGAAACATATACTTAACATATGACAGTAAACAAGAGAATTGATGTTTTCTTAATGGAGATATGTATATTTTTAAGATAAATGTATGTATACCAGTATACATACTTTCCCCTGTGTCCTTAACCCATTACAACAATAACACACCTCTACTCTCTCCAGGAAAAGCTCTTGTTAGTTCACAGGTGAAAACAATCCCAGAACCAAGAGACTGGAAATAATTTATAGAGTGACTCATGCAATAGGCACTAAACACCATTAGCCCATTTAGCTCTCATCATATATTTAGGAGGTGGGTGAAAACTTTGTCTGGGCCCATCATGGGTATGTCGGGGGATGAGGTGGTAACCCGTGGACAAGGTAAGACCTGGGGCACATTGTGGGGAGAGAAGGTGGGAGTCAACACATTTTTTAAATTGCCACCCTTTGACCAACCACTACTATTCACATCATATTCTCTGAACTGCTTTCTCTAATTCCTTTGGATCACAATCTTAACAGACATCATGTCACATATTACCATTTTGCAATTTTATAGAAGGTGCTCAGAGGCAGCAATTTATAAACACCTGGAAGTTTGGATTATTTTCTCACATTTCAGAAAGATGATCAATTCCAAGAGACTAGATAAAGTTTCGAAGAATACATAGTGAGAGAACCACACAGGCCTGGGTTAACTTCCCTTTCTTCATTTAGTACCATAAAGCTATCTATCTTTGAAAGGCATATCGCCCAAAGCCTGTCTTTAATCACAAATAACTTTATCCACTTTTTAAGCATATAAAGACAATTCCTTTAGTGTCCATTGGTTAGCCTTACCATTGTTTATAACCATTTTATATTCTTTGAATTCTTTCTAAGAACTTGTTATATCTATTTAAGGCTGACTAGGACTTACCTGAATTTTGTTAAAAATCTGTATGGTAAAGAGAATATTATTCCATACCTTCTACAGTGTTTGTTAATATGCTTGCCCTACTCATTGCCCTTTGTCTGAGATTGGGATCATTCAACATATCCTCAGAAAGGAGGTAAGAACTGGAACGTCTTTTCTTGTGTATTTGATGATTTGTACCCTGAAAAAAAAAGATGATTAATTACAGTTTTAAGAATGGAATTCTAATAAATTGTAGGTAGAAAATAAAATCTTGCTCACAGAGTTGTAGTGAGTAATTAAAAGTAGAGTCTAGATTGTTGATTCGAATCATGGCTCTGCTACTTGCAGGCTGTGTATCATAGGAGAGTTACTTAACCTCTCTGACTCCGTTTCATATTGGTAAAATGGGGATAATCGTAGCACTTGCCTTACAATCTTGCTATGAATATTAAATGAATTAGTACTTAGGAAATAAAAAATAAAATGAGCTGCTTTCATTGTTAAATTCACTATCATTATCTATCTTTCAGGGTATTTCCAATTTATTCAGATAGTTTTACTATGTAAGAATCCTACGTGTAAACAGCTACACAATTGTTGTAAGTGGCGTGTGCATAAAGGGGTAGAACCTGGATTTCTAGGTTAAATTAAATTTCTGTAATTATTCTTTGTTAAGGTTCAGCAATAACAGAGGCAACTGTAATGACTGTTTCTCACTGCCAAGGAAGATCTCATGAACTGCTCTGAGGCTATGAGGATAAATGACTCAGTTGGAAAAGGACAATTAAGACTGATGGAAACTGTAGCAAAATGGAGATATAAGCTCCATCTAAAAGAGGTGACCACTCTCCAGCTCTAAAGGATTGCTGCTATGCAGGAATATGAGCTCAGTCTTACCAGGTATACCCATTTTTATGTGAAGATGTCTTATTTCTAAATCTTAGCAACTAATTCAAAGTTAAAACACTATGCCAGTTCGGTGCAGGCCAACAATACACACACACACACACACATGCTCACACACATATATATACACACAAACAACTTATACAAGTCTACATTTATCATCTATCTATCTAGTTGTGTGTGGTATGTATGTACATGTGTATACACACAAACACACATACATTCTACATATATATAGATATACAAATCTAGAGTTGTAAAGTTGTATGGTTGTTTAGATATAGTTATATTTGTACATATTAAAACATTGACAAACAGGCAAAAATATATGTATGTGTGTATGTATGCATGTATGTTTATGTGCAAAGACACACACACATAATGCAGGTGGCTTTATATAGAAATCTTTCTATAACCATGTTTTCTCTGATATACTCTCTAATTTACTGACTTCCCAGAAGCAGAGATTTCTTTTTCCCCCAAACAATCAGCTGTGTTGATTAAATAATTTGTTCTCCATGTAGACATGTCTCAGGTGTCAAGTTTATATTATTTCTCATGCAATTTTTTTCATCTAAACTGTACATTATTCCACACTATTATGTTTTGCATTTCTATTGAATCTTAAAGTATCCACTAATTACTCAAGTTTTGTAGTTTTAGTTTCAGGATTTAGAGTGTTACTGATTTTTTCTGTGGGTAAAAATAAAGTATTAAATGAAACATTTCATTTAAAAATAGGAAATGATCTCCAAACCTGA
Organism: Mesoplodon mirus; assembly: GCF_964341445.2. Classification (NCBI taxonomy): domain Eukaryota; kingdom Metazoa; phylum Chordata; class Mammalia; order Artiodactyla; family Ziphiidae; genus Mesoplodon; species Mesoplodon mirus. Next base: position 81,395,373 of record NC_138984.1, read on the forward strand.
TACACATTATATAATCTTTTACAGGTAATACACATTGTTGAAAAGCAAAACACAACAAAGATCTGATTCTATGGAAATTTAACATGCTCGTTTGATAAGGAAAAATACCTTGACAGAGGGCTGAAGCTGTATCGTGCAAGCATAGAGGTCACAGGTGACCTAAAAGCACATGCATTCTTTCAAACCAAATGAAAATATGTGTGTGGCCATGGCTTTGATGAAACTTTATTCTCACTTGAAATACTACATTGTCTGCAACTATGAATTTATGAATAGGTAGCCCAAGTTCAAAGTCAAAGCCTTGCTGATACTGAGTAATGCAGTGTAACATAGTGAGTGGCCTTAGGAGGTTACCTAGATTCTCCATAAACCAGAAAGACTTTCAAGCCTCATCACACCCTTTTCTCAAACCACTCAATGACTCCTAAACTCTTGAAATTGTTGTTTTGGAAAGGTGTTTTGTTTTTGTCTTTATATATATATGTTTGCATTTCTGTATGTGTTTTGGATATTATGTTTTTATTCATAGATTCCAGATAAGAGAGTTTTGTTGTTTTTTAATGAAAACAGTAAGTTTCACTTAGGTATGGGAAAAAGCACAGTTATTCTAAATTATTTCCAAGAAGCCTACCACACATTGGAGAGAAAGTATGGTGGTTAAAAGCCCAAGCTTTGAAATAGAGGGTCTCTGTTTGAACTTTAGGACTACCATTTATTAGCTGAGTGACCTTGCACAAACTGCTTTATTTCCCCGTGCCTCAGTTTCCCCATTTGTAAAACAGGAATAATAATATATCATCTCATAGGGCTGTTGTAAATACTAATGTGTCTGCTATTATTATTACTATTATTAATTATTAACAACTCAAATAAGATCCTTGCAATAAGGTATATATATTAAGTAGTGACTTGAAAAAAATAGCAGTAGGTGACAAATAATCCAAATTTCCTTAGAGACATGGGACCTATTATCAACTAATAAGATCAGCATTATCAATGCATTTTGTGCTGATATATAGATTTTTTATAAATTGTTTTCTAAGGGGATGATTCATAATCAAGTACAGTAACAGTAGATAAGTACCTTTTTTCAAAAATGGGGTTTTAAATATCTTGGAATTAGATACCTACAACAATAGTATGAAGAGTATGTTAATCAGTTAAAGGTGTGTTTCTAACATAAAAAGTATTGCAAGATGCAGAGGCATTCACAGGACCAGAGAGAAGAACCCTCCAGCAGAGAGATGGATGGATGCAAGAATAAGGGCCGAGCCATGCCTGAGCTATTTAAAACGTCCTTACACTGTCATCAGAAGTTGCCTTATCTATTATCACCTCTGGCAGAAGCTGTCCATTGGGGAGCATGAGGGCTGAGGGTCCATCCACCAAGGAGACCACACCATTGCAGTCCACGGTGCTGTGCATCTTCCTGTTCACCGGCAGCACTGGGGGGGACCTACTGGCTTGGCTGATATTACTGCTGCGCCGCTCCCGAGATCTGTGGGGCACGAACAGTGAGCCCCTTCTGCTCTCGTTGTCTCCGAAGATGCTATGCTCATCGTCAGCAAATTCAGTCTCAGATCCAATATCTTTTCCTCGACCTTTGAAACTAAAAAGACTTGTTCTGCTGCTTCGCCTTGCAGAAAACAAGGAGCCATGAATGCTGAGTGGTGACTGCAGAAAAAATAAGAGATGACACGTATCTGCTGAAGCACCCCAAAACAGAAGTTCATTTCCCATAACTTCCACTGAGACCACTGGCCTGAGGGCAGGTGGCTCTGTACAGGTTTAAATGAAACATATTTAAAAACAGAGAAATTCAGCAAAAAGACAAATTCTTCCAAATAAGGAATGAAGAGACTGGAAAAGTTCATCCTTTCAGGACCAGGTATATTATTTGTTGCTGTACTGCTCTCTACAGTTCTGGCCTAGAGTGATCTCTCCATTCATTCTGTACCATTCGTGTTGCTATAAAGAACATATCACTTAAAGAAAGAATTTGGTATTGATGCCCGTTACTGAGCTTTTCATATATCAACCTATACATTCCATAAGTATTGAAACTTTCTTGAGGCCCAAGACCATGCTGTATGTATCTTTGCGTTCCATTGCTTGCAACTCTACCCTGCATGTTGAGGGCTTGGTTAAGGTGTGTTAAGAAAGACCTTTTGGGACTTCCCTGGTGGTCCCGTGGTTAAGAATCCTCCTTTCAATGCAGGGGACATGGGTTCGATCCCTGGTCAGGGAACTAGATCCCACATGCATGCCACAACTAAGAGTTCACATGCCACAACTACAGAGCCGGCGAGCCGCAACTAAGACCCAGCACAACCAAATAAATAAATAAATATTTTTTTAAAAAGACCTTTTAATACTAGTGGGTTTACAAAGTCATAAAATATTAGAACTTGGAAAAGAAGCTGTCCAGTACAAAAGAGGGGAAAAAAGTCCCATTTATATGACTCATGTCCAAGATAAACCATGTATATAGACCAAACTGCATATTCTTTGGAAATATCTAATTGAATATACATTAGTGCTTGCTATATACAGGACAAGGTGGTAGGCATAGTGAATAATGGAAAATGGGTATGACAGGGTCATTACCTTAAAACTAGCTTGGACTGCTCTTGTCATATTTCTTTTTATTGATATCACATGTATTCAAGTTCTGTCTCCCCAACCAGATTATGAAATCTTTGAAGGCAGGGACTTTTATAATTGTATGTATCTGGAAGGGTCTTACAGACTTAAGTAGTAGAAGATAGAAATTTTAAATGATGATGTAGATAAAAAGGATAGGAATTCTGCATGGGTAACTGAAGAGCAGATTGGGAAGAATGGAGAGGACAGAGGAATCTTTGTGGATGGGTGGCACCTAAGCTAATGGGTAAAGAATGGGTGGTCCTTTGCCAGGAGGCAAACAAGGAAGAAAATCATCCCACTTAGAGGAGACCATGTGTAACAAGTAATAAAGAAATGAAAATGTAGGGTATGTAGGTGAGAGTAAACAATCATGGGGGACTGAGGGTACACGAATGTTGAGAAAGGTAGGACTGAGGTGAAGCCAGTCCATGGCATTGACAAGATGTGGGTCTTGTTCTGTAGTCAGTGGCTACAACAACAACTCACTCCTCTCCTGAGGTCCCTTCCCTCAGATAGAACACTTTGCTCTATGATGCCACCTCTGGTGATATGCATGTGACGGTGTCAGTGGTACCTGGTTAGGGGTAGACAATCTCTTTTCACGTGCTCGCCTATGACCTTCAACACCAAGGTGGAAACTTTTTCTCCTGATGCTCTCCTCGGATTCAGATTTGGACGATTTCTCATCATCTCCCTTTTCTTCCCCAATGGAGAGTTTCTTTTGATTCTTTTTCTTTCTTCTGTTTCTTCTTTCTTTAGCACTTTTAGAGCTCAGTTTGGATGTTTCGGAAGAACTCTCGGACAGGCCCATTATCCGGCTTCTCTCAATGCTTGTATATTCAGCTGCTGCCATTGCTATTGCCTGTTGCACCAAGAGGTCACACACACAGTGAATCATTTCCAAAGTCTGGGAAACCCTATTATGGGGCACCTGTTTACTACAAATTCAATTACACTGTTCATGTAATCACGTCCCTTGTAAGGGAAGTAATGTCGTTTTCTTTGCACTCTGAATAGAGAGCTTAGAAAATATATGTTTATTGCTTCTCCTGCATTGTAATAAAGCCATACTGTGCCTTGGAATTAAACTATTACACACTATTACTATATAGTAAATCAATTTAAGTAGTATATGTGGAATTTTAAATTGTATATGTAAAAGTTTTAATTTTAGGTAATTCTGGGTCATAAAACACATAAACCATGTAAAAGTTTTAATTTTAGGTAACTCTGGGTCATAAAACACATAAACCATGTGATAATTCATTTGTATATCATGTTCGGGTAATTAACTCAATATTATCAATAAATTCAGGTACAGCTATACTTTAATGAAGAATGAATTATTTGCAAATAAAATAAATTATTACAGAATAATATCTCAAGAAAATGAAAGAGCCTTTTAGGGGTTCTCTAGGAAATTCCTGGGATAGCCTAGTGCTACCCCTTTTATAAAAATTAAATTTTTATTATTAAAATAAAACAATCCGGGGCCTCCCTGGTGGCGCAGTGGTTGAGAGTCCGCCTGCCGATGCAGGGGATACAGGTTCGTGCCCCGGTCTGGGAGGATCCCATATGCCGCGGAGCGGCTGGGCCCGTGAGCCATGGCCGCTGGGCCTGCGCATCCGGAGCCTGTGCTCCGCAACGGGAGAGGCCACAACAGTGAGAGGCCCGCATACCGCAAAAAGAAAAAAAAATAAAAATAAAAATAAAACAATCCTTGTAAAAATTTGGAAAATAAAGATACTGTGAATAAAAAACAAAAATCAGTCAGAAACCTACATCCTAGCAATAATTGGTGTTAACATTTCTTCCATTCTTTATATATATAATTTTTAAATTGTTTGTATCCTATATTCTATTTTGTATTCTACAACTTAATATATTGTTATATTAACACCTTTTCCTGCCATAATATTCTTAAAACACATCATTTTATGGCCGAATAATACTCCACGACACAAACATATCATAGTCCTCTTAACCATTTTCTAATTTTTGGAAATTTAAATGCTTTCTGATTTTTAATATTATTTAAATACTGTCTTGAACATCTTTCTGCTTCAAAGTTTCTTTGCATCACAGATTACTACCCTCCCCCAAATAGGTTAGATTGCTTGAAGAGATTTGCTAGGTCAAATCATCAAACACGTGTGGAATATTTGAAACTTTGGTTCTCTTAGTACAAGCCTCCTCAAACTTTTCCACTGAAGTACCCCTTTGGAGGGAGGAGTAAGAAGAAATCCTCAAGAATTTGTGACTTAACCTAAAGTGGCTACAATCGTAAGTATGATTTCCTTAACATCTCACATGTTATCTTAAAATCCTTGCAACACTAACCAAAACTGATGAACATTTTGCTTTCTACCCCACAGAGTATCTAACTTTAACATCAAATAATTTTCCCTAAACATTTGTGTACAATTGTTACTCTGGGGAAATACATCATATACATTCTGGGACTTTGCATAATGCCATACACACAGAGGAATTGTGAGTAACAGGTTTAGGAGGAAGAGTTTAGAACATTCTCCGTGCTGGAGTGAGCTGATTATGTGGGAAGGTGGAATGTGGCAGATGTCAGTTCTAACTCAATCCAGAATTGCTTCCTTTGACCACACCAGAATGAAAATTCAGTTTTCATTTATAAAAATGAAAGGAAACCAGGAAGGAAAATCTCCCGGGGAAGGCTGAGCATAGGCCACAGGGCTTCTGCTGTTTCCGCTGCTTTTCTACTTCTAGGAAGAATTTTAAATCAAATAACAATACCTCAGCTTCCTCTTGCTCTTTTTTAAGTCGATCTAACATCTGTTGAAACTCTAACTCTTTCTGCCTAGCTTCTTCGATGTTTGCCTGGTTCTGTTCTTCATAGGCCATGGCAACCACAGCCAGGATCAAGTTTATCAGATAAAAGGATCCCAGGAAAATCACCACAACAAAGAAGATCATGTAGGTTTTCCCAGCAGCACGCAGTGTCTAGGGAAAAATGGTAATTATTATTTTAATAACACAAAGGGTTTTTTTGGTAAATCATTTCAACTTGAATGGCATATGAGGTATGTAAATCGTACAGTTCTGTATACTCTCATGTTATCAAAAATATAAAGGAATAAAATTGTATCTTCACTGAAAAGAATCAGTATTAAAATACACACTTTTTCAGTACAAAAGATATAGCAATTAATTAAGCTTGTACCGAAATTAAGTATGATTCTTGACTGTTAGTAAGCATAATAATAACCCTGGATTTTTTCTCCCCTAATCTGAAAATTACTCAAAAACTAGCTGCTTTACTCATTTTCAAATTATAGGACTAGATAATTTCCATAGTATCATTTACTGATAAAATTATATCTTTAAGAAGTATTAATGATTATGTTAACACAAGGTAGATAGCCTTAATATATGAATTTATGCATCCATCTTTTATGTATCTTTAATTAACATTTATTAAAAATTTCTAACTGTGATACATGGTAAAAAATTCAAATGGTACAAACAGATATTAAATGAAAAATAAGTCTCTTTATTCTATCTCTGATGCATGGTAACTCAATTGCCTTTTCTATCAGTTACTGTTGTTACTGATTTCTTCTTTTGGATAAATTCTTTGTAGTGGAATTCTTAGGTCAACAGGTATATTCATTTTAATTTTCATAGAAATTGCCATGATATCTTCTCCAGTGGTTCCCAGAAATGTGTGAGAAAGTCTACCTCCCCACATCTAGTCAGACAGTATCTTTCCTTTGATCAACTTTTTGATTTTGGTCATTCCGACAAGTGAAAGTTATATGTCACTCCAGTTTTAATTTGCAGTAAAGGTGAGTATCTTTTTGCATACTTAAAAAGTCATTTGTATTTCTTTTTTTTCCTGTGAAGTAAGATTTTTATATAATTTCTACATTCATTTATAATATTCTCAGAAATTAAATAGACATAAAACAGGCCAAAAGAAGAATCTGTAGTAATTTGAGAAGGGATTCATTATTTTTTATAATATAGAATAATCATTTTTGGTCTCCTTCCTCTTGGGGTTGGGTACTGATAACATATAGGTGAAAAGATAGAGCCACAATCCCAAGAGGATCACATGTAAGTTAGAGAGATGTTCACATGGATGAAGAATTCCAGTACAAGAGATGGATGCTATAAACTGAAGAACAGTCAAAGGGCATGGAGGTGTAGAAGAAGGAACAACTGAGTTGAGAGAGAAAATCTCAGAGACATGAATTGAGTCTTCCATTCTCATATTAGTTTGCTCAGGCTGCCATAACAAAATGCTATAAATTGGGTAACTTAAACAACAGAAATTTATTTTCTCAGTCCTAGAGGATTGAAATCCAAGATCAAAGTATTGGCAGGTTTGGTTTCTCCTGTGGTCTCTCCCCTTGGCTTGCGGATGGCTACCTTCTCACTGAGTCCTCACAAGGTATTTTCTCTGTGTGTGTGTGTATCTCTACTCATGTCCTAATGTTTCCTTCTTATAAGGACATCAGATAGGTTTAGGACCCACCCTAATGGCCTCATTTTAACTTAGTTACCTCTTTAAAGGCCCTAACTCTAAATATAGTCATTCTAAGGTACTGGGAGTTAGGACTTGAACATATGAATTTGGGGGAGATACTATTCAGTCCAGAACAACTGTACATGGGAGTGCACAAAATAAAGAACAGTGAGCACAGGAGAGCCTGGTGTTTAGGGCACTGCAGGCAGGGAGGCAAGTGTGGAAGCACAGTGTGTGTAGGAGTGCTGTGAGAGAACATTACAGTATATTTCTTGCTATTTACCTAGGACCTTGTGGGATGCTATATTCAGAAAGGGGGAAAGAGATCTAGAGATCAAAAAGCCCAGAAGAGTAAGAAAATTTATGATTTAAGAACTATCCATTCTAATAGTGCTAGAAATAGAACATGTCTAATTCTAGTACTAAGACAATAGTTTTCTCCATTCGAAATTGAATAAAACATCTCATATATAAAGCTGGTAAGGAACATACATCAGATTTTTGTGCAATGAATGCAATGAATGTTTCTCTTGGCACTCACCTGTTGGTAAAGGTTTTCCCAGTAATCCTGGGTCATTAGCCGAAACAAGGCTAAGAAGGCCCAGCTGAAAGTATCGAAGCTCGTGTAGCCATAATCAGGGTTCCTGCCAACCTTCACACAGGTGTACCCTTCTGGACACTGACTACATGTGAAAAAGGATATCACAAGTCAGAGTACCTTCAGGATGCAAGCTAAAGGGTACTACAGAGAAGTCGGAAACTCAAGGTTTCCTTTCTGGGGGACAATATTGAATAATGATTAAGAACACATTATTTGGAGTCAGCAAGAACTGGGTTTGAATCCCATCCTTACTTTTTACTAGTTGTTGACTTTGTCAAATTACTTAAATTCTCCAAGGCCCAGTTCCTTCTCTCTGTGAGACAAGATAATAATACCTACCTCCAAAGGTTAAGACTGTTATTAAGTTTAAAGAAGATAATGTATGCAAATTACCTCGCCTAGTTCCTGCACATAGAAAGCATTTAATAAATGGTAGCTTCTATTAGTATCATCATCAACATCAATCATTAAGACTTGGAAACTTTCACCAGATGTCATATAGTCGTTCTTGTACCCATAAAGATTGATATATAGGCCTCTAATAAAACTGTCTCCCCAAATTATTCTTGGGGTGAATTAGAATCAAGAACAGTCAATAGATAACAATTGTGTAAATGCATAGAGATTTCTAGTTTAAGACCTTTTTTCTTTTTAAAATTAGTGGATTGGTATCTATGATGTCAAATAAACACAGTGTTCTGAAGTGTCTTTAGGAGCAGCAACCTTATCTTGTTTGTTTTTATGTTCCCAGTGTACCCAGAGCCTCCTCCTGGGCAGGGGGCAGTGCAAGAACAAAGGCCCTGCAGCAGAAATAGAGTCGGTGTGTGGGAGAAAGAACAAAATGGGTACTTACATAAATACGACATTCTTAAAATATCTTTACCCCAGTCCATGGGATCCTTTTGTTTAGAGTGGTCAAACTGTCACTGCATTCTGTCACCTATGAACCATACTTGATGGGAGAATGAGTATAATTTGGGGATGGAAAGAAAAGTTGATTTTTGTCACTCTTCTTCCCAGAAAGAAGAAAGGCTGGAAACTATCCATCCAACTTTTGGTGGGGTTTTTTGGAAGTAATTTTTTTCTACTTTCTTAGGATGTATATGATTTGTATCTTCTTTTAATTCAAGCACTATCTCAAAGTATTGCTTTCAAATGCATGGTATGCATTAACCATGAAAGTTTTAAACTTTGGACTCACTGTGGGACAAAATGAGTCAAAAACTGCCATGAAATATATGAAAATAATATAGGATCAAAGGTTCTTATTAGCAAACTGATTGAGTTTGATTTTTCTTTTTTCCCCCAGCCTTTAGACTAAACTGAAAACAAATATTACATACCCTGAATCGGTGCTGAAACCACAAAGGAGAGCATCTTTGGATCCCTCCAGGTAATAAAAATATTCTGTTTAGGAAGAAATTGAACAATATAACATTATGGAGTGTAAGCTTTAAGAGTGACACAGCAGGTCAGTTAATTAATATAGATATATTTACAAACATATTCAGGCCCAGTGCCAGGCAATAGGCATTCATTTATTTATTGTATTCTTATATTTTTTCCTTCAAATATTTGTTGATAACCTCTTATGGGCCAGGCAGTGAATATGATGACCAACATGATAAATAAGATCATCAATTTTATGAAGCTTTCTTTATGTTTAGGTAAGGGTGGAGGTTGGGGATGGAGAAAGACACTTAACAAGTAAATAAGTAAATATACAAGGTATTTTCACATAGGGATAAATGCCCTAAAGAAAATAAGACAATGTGGTCAGGGAAGTCTTTTCTAAAGAGATGACATTCGAGCTGGAACCTAAATGCTACAGAGAAGCCAGCCATGCGAGGACCCTCGTGAGACATCTTGACAGAGTGAAGAGCAAAGAGCAAAACCCCAAGGTAGAAATGAAGTTGGTATATGGAAACAAAAAAGCAAAATGGCCAGCCCAGTTATAGTGCAGTGAGTGGGGAGGATTGTGGTGTCAGAGGTATGCCGGGGCCACGTAACAAGGCTTTGCATGCCATGGAAAGGAGTTTGGATTGTAAGTATGATAGGAAGTAATAGAAGTAGGAAGTAGAGATGTGAGACAATAATTAACATTTTTGAATGTTGCTGTGGCTGCTTTGTGGACTATGGACTATAGGAGGGCAAGTGTGGAAGCAGGTATACAAGCTAAGTGACTACAGTGACAGGTGACATGGCTACGATTCAGAGAGTAGCCGTGGATACGGAGAGAAGGGGATAGAATCAAGTGGACGGGATGTGTTGACGGAGTGCATGTGGGGTGTGTGGAAGAGAGCAGACACAAGGATGTATCAACTGGTCAAGAGTGGTACCAGTTACTGGGATAAGGAAGAGTGGGGCAAGGAATGGCCTGAAGGACGACCAGGAGCTCCGTTTTAGCTGTGCTTCACGTAAGATGATTATTAGGTATTAAATTATATTTGTCAAGTAAGTGACTGGATTGATATGAGTCTTGAGGTCAGTGAAGGTATCAACTATGGAGATACAAAGATGGGTGTCATCGTCAGGCCATGGGACCTGATGAGTTAACCCAGAGAGAAAGTGGAGCTGGGGAAGGGGAGGGAAGAGAGGGAAAGAGAAGGAAAAGAGCCCCCAGCTCAGCCCCAAGTATTCCAGAAGGGGTACAGTTGGCAAGGCAACATTATAAGTGAAGGAAATTTATTTTCGGAAATTCTCTCATTGTTTACTCACCAATCAACATCTATTTAGGACTTACTAAGTTCTGGATATTGAGGATACAGAACTGAAATAAATGTACATTTTCCCCTTTCATGGTACCCTTTGTGCCCATTTTCAGGTGCAAAGGAACTCATAACTCTTCCTTTATTTACTATAATGACTTATTCTAATACAGGGGGCTGATCCAAACATATACAGTAAAGGTATAAAGGACAAAAATATTTTTTTTTAATAAGGGCCCAACTTCCTATCTGGCTCAAGTCAAAATAAATAAAGATGTAATTTCTAGGAGGCTCTGGAGTAACAGCAGAACAAAGACTTTGAAGTCAGATGTACTTGGATTTGAATATTGTTTCTACCCCTTCCTATGTAGGTGAATTATTTTATCACTTTAAGATTTAGCTTCTGCATCTGTAAAATGTGGATAAGAACACCTACTTTGTAGAGCTGTTGAATTAGTACTAATAGGCTATTGCATGTAAAACACTTAACACAGTGACCCACAGTTTCTACATCGATGCTAAAAGAGCAGCAGCTCTTATTAAACAACTTCAGATAAGACTAACTGACTTATATGCCATCGTTTGGGCTTATGTAGAAGATACAAATATTAAAAGACACAAATAAACCAATAAGCCCTCTTAGTTTGGGGTGAAAACTCTCAGTGTTCATTTTTGCAAAAAATCCTGTGCCTTAGGGAGGGTAGGCATGGTAGAATGAGGATGGAGGAGGTTATCATGCAACGTTTTACACATAAACCTCTGAGATATTTTTATTGTGGAAGGATTACTTTAGAGTTATCCTTTAAAGAAATACCAGTTCACATTTACCAATCACTGAGGAGCTGCTTTATAAAAGTGGGCTCTAGAGCTGCCTGTATGGGCATGTTGCAGGACTGAAATAGTCAATTCAATACACAAATGGTGAAAGGTGTAGCAATGGGAGTAGCTCACTCTGGTCTTGCAGAACACTTGAAAATAATTCCCAAACAAATAAACAGTAAATTATTAGGATAATTAGCCTCAAGAGAATTTAAGGTTAACATGTAAAGGGAAAATGTAATACCAAGAGAAGAATTCCTCTTTTGCACTCCCAGCCAATGATCCCATCTCACATTTTTCTGTGGAAATAAAAGCTACTGGGCTTGACTTAATCCTCCTCTGATTACGCTGGAGCTTGCTCTTCCATCTTTCCTCCTGCTTCTATGGTGGAGATGTCTCTCCCCTTCGCTCTCTCACTTTCTCAAGGACTTGCTCTCCCCCACTCTCCTGAATTATTAATCCATATTTTACCACTCATTCATTTCTAGCACTAGAAAAACATCCCTATCAAAATCCATCTTTTAAAAAATGCCGGCCATTGCCCCTCTTATTCTGATTCCCTTACAGCCAAATTTCTTGGAAGAATTGTCTACAAATACTGTCTTCTCTTCTTTCTGACATCATATTCACCCGTCACCACCTTCATCCAACCTTGTGTCCTACTGCTCTAGAAAATTTGCTCATGAAAATCTCTAATGACTTCCATGTTGTTTAAGCTAATATACATTTCTCTATTCTCATCATCCTTGATCTTGATCTTAATCCTTGATCTTGCAGCGTCATTCAACACAAGCACTCCCTTTTTCTCAACATACTTTTTTCTCTTGGTTTTCCTACTTATATCTTTGCTTCTTGCTTTACTGGCCACTCTTTCTCTGCATCTTTTTTGGGGTCCTCCTCTCTACCTGCCTTCTAGACATTAGGGTTGTGGAGATGAACATCTTCTAAACACCAAATTTGCTTTAAACAACAGGTTTCCTATTCTCTACCTACTTATAAACATCAGGGTTTTCAGAAGGATGTGTGTATGGGTGTACATATCTTTTCCCTTTGCTGATTACTTCGAAGTGAATATCTCTAAACTAGGCACTCTCTCTGACCTCTATGCTTAAATCTCCAATTGTCTATTTTCTATCTCCACTTGGATATCCCAATGACATCTCAGTTTTAACCGGTTAATTGTGACTTTCTCCTACAAACCTGCCCACTCTTCCCTCACTTCCCATTGCCACCTATCCAGTTACTGTGCCAGAAACGTAGACGAGATCCCCAAGCCCTTCTCTCCTCTCTAATTCATCAGCGGGTTCTATAGGTGTCATTTTGAACACACATTTTTCACTTTCTGCCGCCACTCTAGATGAAACCACTTGTCTTGTTTGGAATGATAGAAACATCATCCTAACTGGTCTTCCTTATTCTAATCTACCATCTACTCTTACCCAATCAGCTCCCCATATGGTAAAGTGATTAAAACCACTGCATTTAAAATAAAATCCAAACTCCTTTCCATGGGCTAAGACATTCTTCATGATATGACCTCTGCCTTTTTCTCTAACTTTCTCTGTTGCCATTCTGCCTCTCCTTTGCTAAAGTCTAACCACACTGCTATTTTTCTCATTCCTTAAACACATGATAATCTTTCTTGTCTCAGGGCTTTTCCACAAGCTCTTCCTTCTAATTCAAGGAACAGCCCCCATTTACACTTACACTATTTTATGGCTTCTTATTATCCTTTAGATCTCTGCTTAAATGCCACCTCCTCAGAGAGGGCTTCTCATTTAGTTGGTATCTCGTCCCCTGAGACTTATTTTCTTCACATAGCATTTGTTATAACTTGCAATATTTTTTATTTGTCTGTTCCCCTCCTTTTACTCTTTCATTCTCCCTAGAAGATAAGTTCTGTGGATGCAGGGGCTGAGGTTATCATACTCACTGCTACAGGTCCAGAAACTTGTACAATGCTTAGCTCAGGGAAGCACTCAATAAACCCATATGATAAATGAATACTTGAATAAATATTGCAGTGAGACTGGGCTTCTATGACACAGGAAACAGGTGGAAACCAAACTCAGACTTAACACAATCATCTCTGCTGTGAAACTATATTTCAGAAGAAAATCAAGAATAATGTATAGAGTTGAGGGAGAAGATTGTGGTATAAAATTTCATTGTTAGCTAAGCTGTCATTTACTCATGTGTAAATGCAATATGAAGATACACTGCAAAATCCAAGAGCTTTTTCTACTCCTTTTGAAAAAAATTGCTTGAAGCAATTCCAGAAGGTTAAAAAAAAATCACTCAAAGCATGAACTCAGGAATGAGACCAAGATTCAGAATAAAAGGACTGGTAATGATCCTAGTTTAAAAAAAGTCAAGTTTAAGTAAGTGCTGTAAACTGATTCATAAAACAGAGTACAAATGTCAGCAATTACCTGTAAGCTCTATAACTTGCATGGTATATAAATTAAGAAATAAAATCCTTTGGAAACTAGGAATAAAATTTAAGGTCATATTAATAAAAAGCAGAAGCTGAAAAAATAAAGGAAAGGAAAATATGCTACATTCCTCATCAAATGCTGGTAGTAAAAAATATATACATTAAAAATTTTACTTTGAAAACCTTCAGTTTTCTTGTTTTAGGCTTCCTTTTTTTCAGTTTTCTTTATTTACAGTCTTTTACTATATTAGCTAGGTTTTATTTGCCTTTATATTACTCAGTGAGTAGGAAAAAACACATTGAGTAAAGTAAAAAAAAAAAAAATGGTGTATACGACTCTTTATTATTTAAGGAGAATTAACACCTGACCTTTACTCCCTGATCTCCTTCTATCAAAGGCACTTGCATGTCCACCTTACCTCTGGATCTAATTATTAAGGTTTATGGGTTCACGTGGGCAACATCTTACAGACACACTGCAAGTGTTAGACAGAAATTACAATCTTGCTAGATTTCATTCTCACCCAAACTCATCAGCTCTGGTGAGAGAAACTGTGTTAGGGGATAACTATTTAGAAAACATGCCATTTATGCTTTCTGTAAGATACTCTAAAATACACTTGTGAATTAAGTAGACTTCTGAGACTGTGTGTACAGATCATCTTAAATGGTATCTACAGAACTAGTTCTGATGAATTAAACTTTGATGGTCATTAGCTAGATCGAGGGAAGCCATTAGAAAGAGCTGTAAAACTCATCATTGGTTATAGTATGACGATAGTGCTGATAAAGCTGAATAAACTGTTCTGCTTATACAAATCTTTAGAAATACTATTGAGACAAACATTTTAGTATGTGATAATATCATTATAACATGATTAACATGACTGTACAATGTTATAGTCATAAGAAAAATACAAGGGTAAAAATATAATTATATTACTATATAATAAATTATACTATAAAATAAACATAAGTATAAATTACTCAATAAAACTACAGTATATAAATATATAACTTATGAAATTTAATGGTCAATATCATTAATTCATAGCTAAATTTATTTTTCTAGAGCAAACTTATTCTTTTTTATCTTACAGAAATTGAGAATTATGGAACTATCCCATGTTCTTAATACCAGAACTGCTAAAAAGCTTAGATCCAGGGAAATTTATGAAAATATAACATGATCCAAATTCACATTATAGCAACTTTCTCTATATTTGAGTGTTTTTGAAATAATTAAAATGAAAGCAACATTTCATTGCCAGAAGAGAACAATGCTCTTAGCCTTATTTCAACCTATTAATAACTACAAGGGCATTCTTACTTCCATAGTCTTCTTCATCCAGAGTATTCAATATACTTTCTATTGTTTCATTATTTTCAAGTGGAGTCCGCACACATTTTTGCTTCAGGTTGCCCATAAAGAGCTGCAGTCCAATCAGTGCAAACACGCTCAGACAGAATACAGTCAGGATCATGACGTCAGAAAGCTTCTTCACAGACTGGATCAGGGCCCCTACGATGGTCTTCAGGCCTGAATACGGGGAGGAGAAATAGGTGTTCAAAATGAAATAAAGCCTCTGAATGAGAAACGAAAACAAAACACAAGCTTTCCTAGAAATGCATGCATTTTATCAAACCAATGATCTTAAATAACCTAGTTGGAAAAAAGTCTACCAGCTCAAAAGGGTGGACTTGCTGTTTTATATATTTTGTTTCTGTATATTACAGCAAGTGATTAAAAACTTTAAAATATTTCCGGAGAATAAGCAAACTGTCAAAATGAATAATTTGGTTGCTCAAACCATATGCACACTCACTTGAAAAAATAATTTTTAAAAAGTGTCTTTAAAAAAAAAAAAAGTGTCAATTCAGTGAATGTTTGTCAGACAAAACATCTCTTTATAACGACACCATAACAGAAAAGAGGCTGAATTGCAGCACACAGTGACAACTTACTAATTTTCAGTTAAGAAATGGTTTGTTGAGGAAAGGAAAAAACATTATGTCATGCAATCCTCCCCATGCTGATATTTTATATCTCCTTTCTTAACCATGTGAAAAGCAATAAAACAAATTGAAATTTTCATTCCTGGATAAGCAAAATGGAAAATGAACTGTTAGACAGGAGGGAAAATTTCAAGTTGAGATGTGAACCAAATGGCCATCTTCATTGCCTAAGACTCATGCAACTGATTAAACTCAAAGGCTGACTTTTAATAACGATTGTGGAAAACATAAGAGATCAAATTTAATGAAAATTGTATAAGAGAAAGTTTTTCTTGTTTTTCCTTCAAAAGATCAAAGTCAGCCCCGGTGTTTAACCCCACTCTCACCTGGAATGACTGAAATTGTTTTCAAAGCTCGGAGAACTCTGAATGTTCTCAACGCTGAGACATTGCCCAGGTCCACAAACTCTGTCACATATCTGTAATAGGGGAGTTTATACACAAACACGGTAACAACACACACACAAACAAAGAACAACTCCCAAATAGTTGGAGTTATGAGTGGCCTAATGCTTCACACCAATTACTTCTTACCTGGGATTACAGAAATAGTTTTCAAAGCTCTCAACACTCTGAAAGTTCGAAGAGCTGAAACATTGCCTAGATTTACAAATTCTGTTAAATACCTGTAGAATTAAATCAGAGTTATTCAGAATTTAGATAGAGTCTATGATACTTACCTGTGCCTTTAGTCAAGGTGTTTCCTACGTTTGGAACTTCTTATTTAAATTTACAGTTCTGCAAGTCTTTTGCTTCTATCATTACTAATTTAATTTGATTTGATTTGAGTCATTTGATGTGAGCAAAATACAAACGTATTATTAAAATGGTTTCATACATATAAATGCCTAAATAAACAATTAAATGCTTCAATTACTAAGCTTCAATATTATGGTAATATAGATATTTAATATTCTATAAAATATCAGCAGCAAACCTAGACAACTGTATGCTAATTAAAAGAAGCCAGACACAAAAAGGCCACATATTGTATGATTCCATTCATGTGAAATGTCTAGAATAGGCAAATCCATAGAGACAGAACACAGTTGAGTGGTTTCCAGGGACTGGGGGGGAGAAGGGAATGGAAGTGACTGCCTTCTGGGGTGACGAAAATATTCTGGAATTAAAAAGTGATGATGGTTGAACAACTTTGTGAACATACTACAAAACACTGAATTTTATACTTTAAAAATGGTAAAGTTTATGGCACATAAATTTTAAAAAGGAGACCCCTGAGAAGATGCAGCCTTCTTTGACACAGTGTTGTCTTAGCAGGTGGTGGGTGGCACTACAGCAGTCTTATATGACCACAAAAAGAGCCAGCCTGAAGGACAAAGAGGTGGGACAGGTGTGCAGGAATTGAAGACTAGAAATTCAAGACCCTTCTGTATTGTCTAAATTCCTCCAATGAACATGTATTACTTTTACAATTCAAAATGACAGACGGAAAATACTGTATCTAGGTTTGAGATTTAAAAGATAAAGAAATGTTTCTGACAAATATATCTAGGAAAAGAGCAGCAATATGAATAAATTAAAATTATATCTTAATGTGATACTTTTCCCTTGAAGATAAACTGTGGATGCCTATGTAATGCATACACAATGCATTAATGTTCGGTTTAGTATGCAGTGACAGCCCTTATAAAAAGATTTATTTCTATATTAAAATATACTTATTAGCTTTTGAATAATATAGGTTAATTAAAAAAAAGAGCACCATACTTATAATAAATGTCTGAGTTTTTTCTGTTTTTCTTATAGGTTTTACAAGATTTTAAATAAGAACTTGGAAAAAGTGTGACCCTAACTAGCACCACATACATTATCTATCCAAGTACTGAGCATGGAGGAAGATCATCTATCTTAATGATGTCACACACTTTTGAGTAGAAAATGCTCTATCTGAAAAAATATTAATATTTTTTTGCTGACTAAATTTCATACAGTATCCTTTAAATGCAACCATTATATGCAGGAAAAGTCAAACCCCAAAAGTCTGTTCTTACTGGAATACTGTGCTGTCTGAGACTTTCATGAGTTTGGCATTCCAAAAAACTGAAAGTACTTACGCAAAAACAATGACAACAAAATCAAGCCAGTTCCAAGGGTCACGAAGGAAAGTAAATTCTCCAACACAGAAGCCTCTTGCAAGGATTTTTACAAGTGATTCAAAAGTATATATTCCAGTAAAAGTGTACCTAGGCACAAGAATCCATTGGGATATTAAGTGTGAAAAGAATACAATACCATGTGAATCTTTATAATCAATTTTTTCTGATCAACCAAAGGAAGGCATCTATTGGAGTATGGCTGTTGGTTTATGGACCCATTCTAACTATTAGAATAAACTACAGTAAAGGTCTTTACAGAAAATCTTAAAATGTACATATCAGAAACACTCTCAGAAAGTAGAGGTATTTAAAAATTACTAAGAACACAGGTATTAGATCTGCCTAGAAAATTCCTGTATTGTTCCTATCAGAAATATACCCAAGGACAAGAGATATGAGATACGTCTAAGAACAAAGCAGGGTATCTGATAAGGTTTTTTTTCTAGAAAAGACTGTAGCATGTATTATTCTATTCTAATATTAGCAGGTTAATATTGTAGTGGAGAAAAAAATTATTGAAAGAAAAGCAACTATGTAACACGGGAAGATAAACACCACCATTTTTATAGATGCAATAACTTACTGGTATAAAAAGGAAAGGATAAAAATGATCATACTAAGACTATATTAAAATGTACTTAAACCCACTTACTCTACATTCTTGGTCCAATCTGGAGGGTTACTCATGGTCATAAATATGCAATTCGTCAGAATAGTGCACATGATAAGCATGCTGAATGCGGTAGCTTAGAATCAAGGAATATGATAAAAGACCACGGTAGGAACTTTGAATATTTGATAAAGACATTTGTTGAAATGCTAACAATTTTTCCTTAGAAAAAAATTCTAAGCACGTCTATAGACAAAAAAAATCTCTTTGAACAAGGGAGTAATAGACAAAAGCAATTTTTCCTAAAATACTAAAATTGCCATTCTCCCAATCTACTCACAGATCTACACCAAATTATATTGAGATTGATAAACCAGAGTCTTTTCAGGTACAAAAGGACTAAAATCTATATTTTAAAAAAATAACAAAAACTGCATTTTAAAAACCATTGTAAGTAAGCATTTTAAAAAGGATATGAGTGTACTAAAATCTTAATAGATATTCTTCTGAGAGGACTGAAAGGAGAGAGCATGTACAAAGCAGGTGTGGCATTGAAACGGAAGATTGCTTTCCCTTTGTTCAAAACTATGAAAGTCTGCAGGAGCAAAAAGAAAACAGTATGAATCGACACTCCAAAATTTCAATGTAGTAGATTAATATCTGCAATTTACCTCTCCATGTGGTAGGGTCATATTAAAGAAACACTGCTATCAGACTCAAGCAATGTGGTTCCAATACCGTTGATGCAGCTATTCACGTCATGTTGGCCAATGAACTCCAAGTCCATTGTCCATTTCTTCAGTAAAATAAGAAGTGAGCCATTTATCAGCATGTATTATTTAGAGCTTTCAAAATACAGTTTTCACTTGTTCATATCCCTTCAACACCCAAATCAGTAACAATAACTTGTGGCCACTGGAAATATTTTAAATACAACTTCCTTCTTTCATTACATTGCATTTTATGCAAACCAAATAGAAACTAGCTATCCTTGATTTTTATCATATCACTTAGAGAATTTTAATCCTTCTTGGCTATTGTCAGGTTTAGTAGCAAATGTTCCAAAATATGAGTTTTCAAAAATATTTTCATAAATTTAAGGAATATTAGGGTTGAAAGAATCCTACTACTCCGTATGATTTTCCTATTTTAGATGTTAATACCAATAACAGCTAAAATAAAAGAACATAAATTAAAGGACTTGCTTGCTACTATCCATGGCAATTTTTTGAAATAATACGAATAGAACCAAACATTTAAGAAATATGTTATGTAACCATTGCATAATGAGTGACATTTTCCATGTCTTTGGTATTTAGTTGAAAAATTTGAAACCCAAACAAACAAACAGCAATAACAACAAAACATTAAAACAACCGAAGGAGTTGGCTTGGAAATCAGAAAGACCAAGTTCAAATCCTTGTCTTATTTTTCTGTGGTTGGCAAACAAATTCCTTGTGTTATCTAGAAGACACTGATTTGTTCTTTTTGTTGTTGATCCTGAATTTTATATAAGTTTATAAGGGAGCTTCGGGTACTAAATATTTTTCACTAAATTGGAGATGTAACTTCGGGTAATCTTGCTTTTGTATGTGGCAGATCCCCCAAGAAAACAAACAGAATCTATTATTTTCAGATGCCCTTTTATATTCCTGGTCCCTTTTACTATAGCAGTTATGTCTAAACATAATTTAACATAAAGTTCACTTTTACATTGAAAATTAGTGTTAAAATTAATATCTTACCTTTGAGTCCAACTATTGTTTTCTTAAATCTTAATACACTGTGCTTTTTAAAATTTGTTCAGCCATTATATTCTACAATTGTGAAGTGAGCAACTATGGCATAAGAGGCAATGAAAGGAATTTGAACATAAATGAGGCATGAGTTTTGCATTCAAGGAGCTTCCTAGAAAAGTGATAAGAACACAATAACTCTAATAAAAGGCAAGATGTGACAGGTAGCATACAGAGAAATACAAATGGCAGAGCATGAGAGTAAAGAGGGGGCATGGTCACATGTCTGTCAGAATAATCAGGGGACTTCATGAACCAGAGGTCATCTGAGCTAATGTGAAAATCATATTACTGCCTCAACTTGGCAAGATCAAGTTACCCTGTACTTGAAATTTAAAAAAAAGAACTGGTTTACTATTTTTAAATTCAGATTCCCAATTTTCATTTTCATTAAAAACTTCTTTAGGATTGTCTAGGTTTATAAAAAACCAGGAGTTAATTACAGGTGGGAAGAATAGATATGCCTATGAAATTTTGGGTAGCAGAATGAGTCTCTTTAGCAAAGTCTAAAATCCTACTAGGAAATGCATAGATGTCAAGGTCTGAATAAATTTTTTTAATATTGCTCACTTATTTAATAATTTATTGAACATAAAATTAGAGAATTAAGGTACTTAAAGAGTATAAGCGTTAGAGTTGGACAGATAGGATTCTAAATACCTGATCTACCATTTCACAACTTGAGAGCTAGCACTTCATGTCTGTGAAGCTTTTAAGTTCTGGTATATTGTAAATTCTTAGTAAATGGTGGGAACAGCTGCTGATATTTTGGGCAACATATAAGGCACCAATGATATGAAGATAACAAGACATTGTACCTGTCCTCTTAATACCCACAGCAGAGGGTGATTGGTAATTTATTCTTTCTTAAAGATACAAACTTTCATCCTTAATAAAGGCCCTGCATAAAACTATTCAAAAGCACTTAATATATTCATCACACATGAAAATGAAGCCCTAATTTCTATCATTAGTTTATTAAGTGTCTTTTTTTAACAAAGCATTGATAATTACACTCAAATATAAGTGAAAATCTGAACCCAGGTCAAATCAGGAATCATTTAGATTTTTAATCCAAGCAGTGATTATAATGTAGCAGAAATAAAGTTCTTGTCAATTAGTGTGAATAACCCAAAACATTAAGGAATCAATCCACAAAGAACTCAATCCTGAAGCTGCAAGTGGAAGTCAAAACTACTTTAGGGGCTTCCCTGGTGGCGCAGTGGTTGGGAGTCCGCCTGCTGATGCAGGGGGCACGGGTTCGTGCCCGGGTCTGAGAGGATCCCACGTGCCGCGGAGCGGCTGGGCCCGTGAGCCATGGCTGCTGGGCCGGCGCGTCCGGAGCCTGTGCTCCGCAATGGGAGAGGGTGAAGCGGTGAGAGGCCCGCGTACGCAAAAAACAACAACAACAACAACAACAACAACAACTACTTTAATCAAGAATGATTGAAGAGGGCTTCCCTGGTGGCGCAGTGGTTGAGAGTCCGCCTGCCGATGCAGGGAACACGGGTTCGTGCCCCGGTCTGGGAGGATCCCACATGCCGCGGAGCGGCTGGGCCCGTGAGCCATGGCCGCTGAGCCTGCGCGTCCGGAGCCTGTGCTCCGCAACGGGAGAGACCACAACAGTGAGAGGCCCGCAAAAAAAAAAAAAAAAAAAAAAAAGAGTGATTGAAGGGCTAGGACATGGTACAAAAAGCTGATCATTTAAAGCTCGAAACCACAAAAATAAAATAAAAAGGCTCGGTGATCCCTGTGGGTATTTATTCATCTGTTAATAGAGGACCATGAAAAATAGATTACTTCGTTTGACCTAGCTCTACCCAAGTATACTGATGCAGATGTGCGTTAGGCTTTTGATGTGGTTGGCGTCATATTTGAAAGGAGCTGGGGCCAAGGTGAGGGATTGGAGTCCCACCCCTAAATATTCTCCATTAAAGTTGTCTACCACATACCTAAAATGATTCCATTAGTTAAGTAATCCTCCATCCAAATACAAACATTTTCTCCTTACCTCCCAAGTCACTTTAAGCCAATATTAGTTTATATCTCTGAATTGGGATTTATTTCAGAAAGATTCCTTTCCTCCTTCAGGGGTTCCTGGTTAAGTAACATCCAGGCCCCCTTGAGAAATGGGAAATGCAGGAAGTATCCATGAAGAGCCAGGCATTTTTCAGGATGAAGTAGTAAGTAAAATGAAAAAGTACTTTTTATATTGCCGGTTTCATTATTTACCCATTCATTCTCCCATTCATTTTTGTAAAGCTGTGAGCGTGGTGATTGCTATACAACAGAAATTAAACTAAGAGATGTTATACAACAGAATATTTCAGTAGAGAGTCAAATCAACTTGAACTAAAAAATTTGTGAAAAAACTTACTAGCATGTAGCATTTTGTAAGTTACTTATTTTCCCCAGGTCCTTTGTTACTTCCTGTCTTACCAAGTTATAGTAAATATGTGTGCTAATTTGTATCAAAAGTCTAGTGCCTGACGCAGAGATCCTGAATAGGTGTTAACATTCTTCCTTCCTGTGTCAGAATACTGATTGGTTAATTGGAATGCTGGGTAGTATCTCAAAGGCTTCTCAGGTATTCTGCTTTCTCCTTCTGTGCTGTCAGCTTGCTGAGACGCTGGCTTTAATGTGAAGCAAAATATTACATATTGCTATTCATAGCAAATATCCCAAAGAAGATGTGTTTCTACCATCAAAATTAACTTCATCACATTTTCTATTTCTCAAGACGTTTCAGTGCCCTTTATTTTATTTCCTAGATGTGTTACCAATAAATAATCTCTTTTATTTACATCTTAAGTCAAAATAATTTTTTAATGGACTTTATCCTGCCTTTCTTGACCCCTTAAAGATAACTCTGCAGTTGCCATGCAGCAAAGCATTGTTGGAGAAAGTTATGGAACGTGCTGATCTAATCCTTTACTGTCTCCTCTTTGTCAAATTCAATCTGGTTGTATCTGCTACTGTCGCAGAAATGATTGTAATCCCCTTCTCATTTTCTTGGTAGAATAACCTTTATAGCAGTTGTTTCAAACTCTCCCATTTCCTTAATGCAATCCACACCTTCTCAGATCTGCTGCTCTCAAGACTGACTCTCAAAGGACAATTTCCACTCCTGTAGTATGGAAAATATTGATATGATTTAACATGCATTTCCTCAGATGTGCCTACCTTTACTTCAACATATCAGGACTCAAATTCATCCTCCCATTTGCCCTTCAGGGCTCACACAGTAAGGCTTTGCTCCATTTTTCTAATGCAAATACAAGCTGCCCTGTGGCTTATCCCTTTTCTGTTAACATCAGCAACTAGCTACTTACTCGACCCTCTGTATTTTTCTCTGAGAATAATTTTTCTCCACTTTCAAACATGCTATTTATACCCTACGTTGAAAAGGTTTTCAATTTATTCATTGCCTCAGGTGACCATCTTTCTGGTGGAAATTTCTCAAATTTTTCAGCATGCATCGACTGCCACCCACTTCCTCTTTTACTTGCTATCCACCACTATCTTGCTTTGGTTTCCATCACCTAACACAAACTGCTTCCAAAAAGTTACCAACTCATCCTCCTTGTTCATTCCAATAGCCTTTCTCCAGCCTCAACTTTCTGGATAATTTTATGAGATACTCTCTTCCCTTTTTTTTTTTTTTTTTGAATAATGGAAAACTTTCTGATTTATAATGTCTTGCCTCTCTGACCATCTCAGACTCTTTCTCTCCAACCCCCTAAATGAGTGGCCCTCTAAATCCCATTATTAGTTGAGGGATTTTATATATTCCCATGGATTCAACTGTCATCTCCATGCAAATGCATTCTGGACATATCCCCAGGTCTTACTTCTCAAACTGACAATTATTTTGTTCCTACCAGGATGCCCTTATGTTATGTCTCAAAAGGCAGAACATTATACTGAACACTATTAAATTAAAAAAAATCGAAATAGTATGTCAGTGACAGAACCAGTTTTGATGAAAAATTAGTAAAAGTACATATTCTGAAAGAGCCTACATATTTATTTAACTAAACGTTTTTGTCATGATGTGGCTTTTCACTAAATTCCACTTAATCTCAATTTAAAATATCTTTCTGTACAAAAGAGGTAAACAGAGACCACACCATTGCAGGCACAATAAACTCACTTTTTTGTCTGCATAGTAAGGGTCCAGGTCCTCCAGGGGCTCCGAAACCATGCCCTGAGGGATGTCCCCATAGATGAAAGGCAGCTGTTTGCCGGCTTCCAAGTCACTGCTTGGCTTTGGCCCTTCGTCGTCATCGTCTTTCTTTTCTTCTTTGGGTTCCTTTGTTTTTCCTTCAGCAATACGTTGTTCAATGAGGGCAAGAGACTGTTTTGTGAAGTAGACAAAGCTCTGAGGTCCTGGGGGAGGCAACATTGCCATCTTTTCATCCTGTATATTTTATTTCCCCTTCAGCTCCTTACATAAGAGGCCTAAGTAGAAACAAACAAAGCCTTAAGTGGTTGCCAGCCAGGGACGGCACTTGAAAAAAATAATAATAGTAATAGTAATAATAAAACAGATTTTGGTTTCAACTACAAGAAGTACTGTGTTCACAGAATTATCATCCCGTTGAATGAGCACTTATTAAGTGACTACTATGTACATGACTTATTTTCTATGCTCTCTAATGATCTTTATGTAAGAACTTGAACTTAACACTTCACAGATCTTAAAGTGACAACTTAATGAAAAATATGTTTAATTCCCTTTATCTTTCATCTGTATTTACTCTTAGTGCAATTCAATTCAGTTTTCCTTGTTTAAAAATCTTTATGACAGTGCTTCTGATAGCACCACTCTCCAGGTTCCCTTCTTGCCTCTCTGGTCACCTGATCCTCTTCTGTCTGACATCTCTTAATATACTCACACCCTCTGCTTCTCTTTCTTGAGAAAACTCATCTCTGTGAAGTAAGGTGGTAGAAGATTGTTTTACTCTATTTTACACATTTAGATTTTCTTACAATAAATACATATACCTTTATGAATCAGAAAAAAATATATTTCCATCTTGAATTAAAAACAATTTAGGCAAATGTTTCAGAAGAACAAAGAAGATACAAGGAATTTGGGAAAGGTTTGGGATAGATTCAATTTAAAAAGTAAAAAAAACCATTATAATAGGCATCCAAATTATGACTTCCCTAATTAACTTACATGTGTATACAAAACATTACAAGAACTACAGGAAAGAAAAATACAAAATAAAAAATTCAAACTTCTATATATTATTATTTTGGAATGTTCTAAATAAAAGAGCATAAAAAACAACTGTTCTTATTTTAAAAATAACAGACTTATTATTTCAATGAGTTAAGGTAACTTCATAATTCCTCCACTGGAAAATAAAAATGAGTCCTTCTGCATTAGGATTGCCTGAGAGTTGGGACACACCAACTTCTAGTATGTCAACCCACTGTGAACAAATTGAAAGGTTGTATATTAAGTGATATCATGACACACAGAGGGAGGATAAGCTAAGAGAAGCCATGGTCTGTTCTTTTATTTTCCAATGCGAAACATAAAAATTAAGCAAATCACAATAGTGACAACACAGGTTATATAGATTCAGAAAAAGTAGTGAAAAGAAGCTGAAACTATTCTTTTACAGATTTCTCCTATTCCCATGTCAAACAAAATTTACTTCAATTATGTTTAGAGCAAAATGGATGACTTTTCCCCTTAGTTATCTGGGCACGGTATAAGAATAACCCTTATCAGAAATCTATGTATTTTTTTAAGGTGGAAAACCAGCTTAAAAACAACAGAAAATCATTTTGCAATGTAAAATTATAGAAAGGCTTATAATGCAAATATAGCTTTTCTGAAAAATGCATTTTTATGTTTTTATCACATAATTGAGTCTGGTTTTTGCCATGGTATGTATCATCATATTTCTTTTTAAATCTGCTAACCCATATTCATTTAAAATGTTTTTTACCAAATAGTTAATCTGGGCATGTTCCTATATCAGATATTTAAAGCTGTGAGAGTAAGGAGAAAACACAGTTTTTGTCATTAAGGACCTTACATTCTAAAAAGGAATACCAATCATACCAAATCATACAGCAAAGACAAGCCTGGTTTGGCCATACTACAGGAGAATACAATCAGCTTAAATAACTCACAGCCTTCTTTTATACCCTGATGTAGACACAGAGAAAGAGATATAGGCATGTGCCAGGAGAGAGGGTACCATAGGTAATAGGAAGTGGCGAGTTCCTGCGATTTAAGTACAAAATTTCAAACATTTCTGACATAAATTCCAGGACTCTTTTAGGAGCCTCTCCAAACGTGGAGAACTCAAAACATCTTATAAATAGTAGATATATAGCAATAGTTCATGGGAGAGAATTTGCTGAAAGCCATGCAATGGCATATTTGGAAATAAGAACACATCTCTACTTATGGATTCAGAATTATGGAATTTTATAATTATGAAAAAGCAGAGCAAAGTCAGTCCATTCTCCTGGCCACAAGCAGCTAAAATTGTTGCTTTTGAACAAAATTCATATAGTTAATTGACTATGTGTCTGCTGATTTGCCCTGGGTTTTAAAGTATTTGACTAAGATTATTTATTCTGTTATTTCTATAAATTCAAACCAGTAAGAGATATATATTTTGATGGAAACTAAAGTTGAGATGAATTTCGAAGAACGTAGTGAAAAATAAGGGACACTGCATGTGCGTATTCAAAAGCAGGATAGAGTGACTCATGAAAGAATGAATCATGACTCAGCATTCCACTACTAGGTAAGTACTCAACAGAATTGAAAACATGTCCCCGCCAAACTTGTACCTGAATGTTCATAGCAGCATTATTCTTAATAGCCAAAAAGTGGAAACAATCCAAATGCCGTCAACTGACAAAATGGGGTGTATCCACACAACGGAATACGACAATAAAAATAAATCAGATACAGATACATGTTACAACATGGATGAACTCTGAAAACCCCGTGAAGGTAGCCAGACCCAAAAGGTCACATACTGGATGATTCCATCTGTATGAAATGTCCAGAACAGGCATAGCCTCAGAGACAAAAAGTACATTGATATTGCAAGAGGCTGGGGGGAGGGGGTAGTGAGCAGAGACCATTATGGTTATGGGGTTAATGGTTAATAGGAATGAAGTTTCTTGGGGAGGTGATAAAAAGTTCTGAAATTAGATAATGGCAATGATTGCACAACTCTGTGAATATGCTATAAACCACTGAATTTACACTTTAAAGGATGATTTTTATGGTATATGAGCTACACCTCAATAAAATTATTATAAAAGCTTTCTAAGAAAATTGAATCATGAAATCTGTGAAAACTGCCCTGAGCTGAGAAGAGTGGTTTAGGAAAATGGAAACAAATGCACATACTCAACACCAATCACTATATGTCTCTGTAGTCTCAGTATAAACATGGGATTGCTCTTGGTGTAAGATTAATTCAGGAGAAGCTAAGGTTTAGTTCTAGCACTTGAAGGCCAAGCCTGGTACAGGTTTTTAAACTGTGGTCACAAATCAATCTGAGAAGCAAGGCGGTGAGTGTAGTTGCCACTTGGGCTTAGGAGATTCCTCAACACTTTTGGAAATCACAAAGGCGAGGAGGGGTTACTTGTGTCAACTGACTTTCAGTGTACACATACATGGTCTCCTTTGGGAAGAGATGGCTGAAGAACTGGTATTTTTGTACATATTACATTCAAATGAAGGTGTCACCTCTTTCGAGAATTATTTGACAGAAATTCAGGTAAGTAGATGTCATGAACTCAGATGTCCAGTCACCAGCTCCACTCTTTCAATATTCCTATTCTCTTTTTCCCTCTTTTTCTTCTCCTTGCTCATGCACATTCTCAATATACAGTTTCTGAGTCACTGTAGTATATGGAAATAGCAGAGATGGTGGGTGATTCAAGTCAGTGGTACCACTGGGACATATTTTCCTCAGGCTAAATTGAAGGAAGACACTAAGCACCTGCTTAACATCAGGGCCTTGAAAAGTTAAGTTGAAGAGACTCCGGTCAGATTCCATAATCATCCTCTAGTTTGGAGGGTAGAGGGGAAATCACTGCCTCCTGTCTGGATGATGGGAAAAAATAATGTGTACCAAATTTTGAGAGTAATTTTGCAATATCTATCAAAAGCCTCAAATATGTTGATTCATTTTTATGGCCAAATAACCTCCCTTCTAGGAATGTAACCAAAAGCAATAATCTCAGATATCCTCAAACATTTATGAAGATGTTTACTGCAATGTTTTTATAATACTGAAAAATTGTAATCAATCCAAAAGTCTAACAGTCAGGGTTTCATTAAATGAAAATAAACATACAATGAAAAACTGAGTGGCATTTAAAGAATGCTTTTAAAGACTATTTAATAAATTTTAAAAATCTTATAAAGGATAATTAATAGAATACAGGGTACATGTACACAAACATATATTTATATTCATCTTAATTTGAAAAAATGTATAGAAAGAAACTCTGAAATTAAATACACTATATATTTAATGAAGGTCATTCCTAGCTGAGGGCTTATGAGTTATTGTTATTAATTTATTTATACTTATTTTTCAAATTTTAACAATAAAAATGTCATGCGTTTTTATCCAAAAAAATGTACTTTAAAAAGAAGCACTTAAATTTATTTGACCTGATTTAATATATTTAATGAAATCAGCCCTTGTTTATTCTTTCCATGTTTAGTTTACAATTTTGAAAATTACCATGTTTCCACTTATTAATATCACTATGACTGCATCTTCTTCAGAGTAAGATCACAATATATTGCACATGAAGACAATATTTTTGTGTTCTCATGACTATTTTGCCAACTTACCATTAATCTCATAATAGAAGATACTTAACTTCTGAAAATAAAAACTGAAGGTATTATCCTTGTATCTATGATTTCTTACAATTTTAAAAGGTATGAAAATATTTATTCTGAACTCTTCTTATTTTCTAGCTATTATCTATGTATGTATGCATTTCTCTCTCTCTCTATCATCTACCTATTTTTATCTCATACATCTTTTCCAGTCAAAGCAATGTCAGCTTCCAGTTCATGACAATGGTCTTGACCCATGTGTTTACCACCCCTTGGCTTCCAAATTCCCATTGCACTGAAAACAAAGATGTCAGAAAACAAGTTGACTAACCCAAGGATTACCGATTTAACAACTTGCAGGTCACATTTCCCACTACTCCCTCTATATTCAAGTATAAAGCAGCAGAATTTATCCCCAGGCTAAAACCAAAAAGTTAATCTCTGAATTAATTGAGATAAGACCCCTAGGGTGTCCATTTCCATTTTAGCTGAAAGCAGAGTGGAGACTGGGGAAAGGTGGACTCTTCTTCTTGCCCATACATCCTAAAAGGAAGCCAGCCTATCAACACACCAGACACACACAGAGAGCTTGCTGTCATCCCTCTCTTTCAAGGGAGTATTTGTTTGGAAAACAGGCCTACATAAAGGCAGAAGAAATCCTGACCAACAACAGCATAGCCTTTCATTTACAACTATTAATAGATAATTAAGGATAAATTGGTAATCAAAGACTACCAAACATAAAACTGAAGGACTAAGATGAACAGACCAAACTCCTAACTCTAGAAGAAAGGAAAAAGCAAACATAGGGGAATATTAAGAGTTTAAAATTAGTATTCCCAGAGAAATCTGAGAGGATAGAGAATCTATTACAGAAAAGAATAGGCTACAAAAAAAAAAAGAGGTATCAAAACAAAAATTCCTGATAATTAGAGGCATGATGGTCAAAATAAAAATTTCAATAGAATGTTTGCTGGAAAGAACTAGAAGTCAGAATTTTAGTTACCTTTCAAGGGTACTTTACCATGAAGGAGCATAAGTGAGCATTCTAAGGTGTGGAAATGTTCTGTATCTTGATCTGTGTGATGGTCACATGGGTACGTACATATGTAAAATTAATGGAGTTCTATAATTTGGATTTGTGTCAAAAAATTCTCCTAAAAAGTAGTGCAAAAAAGCAAAGGAAAGCTCAAAATAAAATTCAGGAGATATAGAATAATCCAGGGAGTCCCAACATCAGTCTCATTTGAGCTTCCAAAAGAGGGAGCAGCAAATGGAAAAGAGAAAATAATAATTTAAAAAAGATAGAAGAAAATTAATCAAGAGTCATCAGGCTGAAAATACAAAAGAGGTTCAATTAAAAAGGTCGATTCTAGTGAAAATTTAGAATTCCAATAAGAAAGACAAGATTTTGAAAAACATCCATATATTAGATCCATTGTTTTGATCTCTTTAGGGTAAATTGGAGACAGTCTGAAATTTATTTTATTAATATCTTCCTTTCAAGGGACCAATGTGTCACACTGCAAACTCCCACAGGGTCAGGAATGTCTCTTCTACTTTCTTTGCTTAGATGAATACAGAAAGCTTTATTAGGTGCCACCTATGGTTGGCTTGCTGAATGTATGATTTCCAATGGTATCAATTTTCATTGAATCTCACACCAATTCTTCCATAACTAGGTATGGATACTGGCATCATGTTAAACAATATCAAGAACCCATATTATAAAATTAATGAGTCCTATTCCCTACTATTTTCTTAAATACTACTATTTTAAAAGCTCTTTTCACTTAGGTAACAGTAAAAAGGCGGCTAAGGACTTCCCTGGTGGCACAGTGGTTAAGAGTCTGCCTGCCAATGCAAGGGACATGGGTTCGATCCCTGGTCCAGGAAGATCCCACATGCCGCAGAGCAGCTAAGCCCTGGAGCCACAACTACTGAGCCTGCACTCTAGAGCCCACACACCACAACTACTGAGCCCGGGTGCCACAACTACTGAAGCCCATACACCTACAGCCCGTGCTCCACAACAAGAGAAGCCACCGCAATGAGAAGCCCACGTGCCGCAACGAAGAGTAGCCCCCTCTCGCCACAACTAGAGAGAGCCCACACACAGCAACAAAGACCCAATGCAGCCAAAAAAAAAAAAAAAGGCAGCTAAGTGTCATTTTTCCCTATTGCTGCCAAAAAATGTATGTCAGAATGAAGGTATACTCTGTTTTGGTTCCCAACCTGGGTGTATAAAAGAATCATCTGAATAACTTAAAAACTACAGCTGTCAGGGCTTATCTAAGTAATGCTGAAATAAAATTTTTGAGGGAGGGTTTAAGTTTATCTACTTTAAAAAAGCATGAAATATTGATGTGATTCCCCTTTTAAGCACCATTTTTAAAGCAACAAATGCACTAAATCAAAAACAGCAGATGAATACATATAAATTAATGACCAGGTTTTATTATTCAATAAGAGAAATCAAATACAATTAAAAGCACACAAAAGTTTTCGGATTTTGTTTTATTTGAAGAGTATGTAGTAGGAATGTAAAATATGAAAGTTTAAAGTCTCCATTTTAAAATTGAAAAGATAAACATAAATTCTATTCAATAAAAACAACACATTTTTTGAACTCTGAATCTATATTATGCTCAGTTAAAGAAAGAAGATTTGGAATGAGGGGAAAAAAGGAGGAAATGAAAAAGGTCGAATGAGAGAAGATGATAAACAAAGTGAACAGGAAAGGAGAGTGTAATAGGGTGAAAGGGAGAGAGACTAACAAAAATACCCTTGGTCCCTTAGCTCCCTTCCGGCTACAAAGTCCAAGACAATAAAAAAAAACAAAGCAAGTTCTTCACCATATTAATTTTTATTTTTAATTCTCAATTTTAAGCATCATTCATGTCATATTACTCATATTACTTCATCTCTATTAAGACAGGAACCCCAAATATCAAATTATTATGTTGTACACCTGAAATTAATATAATGTTATATGTCAATTATTCCTCAATTTAAAAAAAGCTGATCTTTCAACTTTTAGGAATAAATGACAGCGCTGCAAAAAAAGAAGACAAAGATATTAAAAGAAACATGTTTATCAGCTTAAGAACTAAAGGTATGTATTAATTTATGAATGCTAAATATTTAGCAATGTACACACTTTAAAAAAATTTTTTTCATTTTACATAAGTTTCTCCAGTTTCTCTTCAAATCTGAGTTTCTGCAAGACATTGAAAATATGGCTCAATTTCCAAAAATGTAAAATGGACAAAATCCTTCATAATATATACCATGAAGTGTACTTGTATTCAATACAGAAAAACTCAAACTGGTTTCAGTAGCTCACAGATCAGTCATCATCTTGACCTTTCCCATCACAATCCATGTTCCACATTTTATAGCTATTGACCCTTTACAGATGACTTAATTTCTCTGAACCTCAGTTTCCTAGTTTGACAATGGGGTTAATAATCACTGCCTCCAAGAGTGGTTAGGGTTGGCATGGTTAAGTGTATATAAAGTGTTTAGGAGAATTTTACACATAGTAACCATATATGGTGCTGTTAATATTATTAACTTGTCCCATCTTTCCATTTGAATTCCTTGCTTTGGTCATTTACATCATACATTTGTAATTAAGATCTACTAATTACAATAAACTTGAGGATATTTCAATTTATAGAAATTTATTAGCCTTTTAAACAAGAAACATGGTTCACATATATGTATAACACAAGCAGAGATTTGATTTAGAGACATGATTCAAGTGCAAGTTCAGGAGCCAGAAATCCTAGAGTTTGAATCCTGGGTTTACTAGTTACTAGTTATGTGATCTTGTATATCCAAGTTATGCAACCTATCTGAGCCTAAAAGACACTGAAGCATTTACAACAGAACCAGTTACTTTGTAAAACATAATGTTAAATACTACAAGTATCCCTAGAATGAATCCTCATTGCTCAGAGATTTAGACTGCTGCTGAGTTTCCTTTGTCTAAGTAAATTCCCATTATTTTGCCTTTGTTGCCTTGAACTTTATATCAACATTTGTGAGATAATTTTTTATTTAGATGAAATTATGTGGTTCAAGAAATATCATTAAGATTTTTTTTTCTTTTTTTTTAACTGAAGTGGTATTTCTGTACAGGCTCAAAAGGAAGTGAATTCTACCACTTGGTTCACCTTCTGAGAAGCATTTAAGTATCATTAATGGAGTCTCTGAACAGAGTACAGGAATGATCCTTTCCTTCAAGCAAAGAAATATCCCAGTCTCTAGAGAGTTTTAGGGACTCTGGGTACCTTCTATGGCTCTGAACATACTGTTCCAAAAATTATATTCTTGTAGTCATGTATCAGCAGCAGCCATGACAAAGCTGCTTTGGGGGATTCCTTTAGTCCTCAGGGTCTTATGAAGCCCCTCAGATAGGGATAATCTCTGAGAGTGAGATGGGTGTGGGTTCCCCTAGATGTTTACAGTCCAAACTGGGAATCTCCCAGAAATCAATGAAGTGAACCTCAACACCAGTTTTTACTTAAATGTGGAAAAGGGAAAAAATGTGGTCTGTGCCCATTATCTTGTGCTGGTAAAGGTCTCAGTGGCCTCTTAGCCCCATGGCAGGTGCTTAATACTGGAACTCTAAATGGCAGTTCCCAATTGATTTATTAATGCCAGAGTGTCAACTCTATTGTGGTTCAAGTAGGATATGTGTATATCATGTCCAAATAATTTTGTAATAAGCAATGGGCTTTTGTAATGATTATCAGCATACTTTGTCTTACCCATGTAATATATATTTAAAAATAGAATTATTCTCTTAAAATATTTCCTATGGAATTACTTTAGCAGTTAGTTTCATTTGACAAGTTTCAACATTTCTTGTAGAGATCAGGTAATATTTGAATTTCTTATTTCTTTGTGATTAGACAATTAAAGATATGATATTTCCTCATTTCAAGGAACAGGAGAATAATTACATGTTTGTAATTCTATAATAAACTCAGGCTCTGCTTTACATTCCATCACTGAGTCTCTTACCTATAGCTAACTTAAATTTATATAAAATTAAAATAGATCCAATAAACCATTTTGAAGATCTGCCAAAATCTGAATCAACTTTGGTCAAATCTAAATTATTTAAGACAGTGGGCGGGCAAATGTAAAAATAAGTAAAATAGGATGTTATATTGATCTCACTGTTGTCAAATGAAAAATTGCTTTGAAAATGTCACTTGTCTGGAAACAGATAGTGATATTTTCTCACAGGTAAAATTTTAGCTGGAGTACCATTCATTTTTAAAGCCTTCTCAAGGCACCATGGAATCCATACACAAGCATTTTAAAGGGCAATTTAAAATAAATCATACCTCACATCAACAGTGATAACTCATGTTGATGATACGTTCTCTTGATATATGATGAGAATGGTGCTTTACTTGTATAGTCGTCCTCCCACAATTCAAAACTTTGATCCTAATCATGAGAAAAACATCAGAAAACCCCAAGTCAGGGACATTCTACAAAATACCTGACCAGTACTCCTTCAAAATCATCAGTTATCAAAAACAAGGAAAGTCTGAGGAACTGTGACAGCCTATAGATGTCTAAGGAGACATGATGGCTAAATGTAATCCTGGTATCCTGGGCAGGACCTTGGATGAGAAAAAAAGATAGTGGGGAAAACCTAAGGCAATCTGAGTAAAGTATTATTACTTAATAATAATAATGTATCATTATGGTTTCATTAATTGCAAGATATATACCATAAAAATGTAAATTGTTATTAATAGGGGAAACTGGGTATGGAGTACATGAGAACTCTCTGTACTACCTGCATAATTTTTCCATAAATCTAAAACAATTCCAAGATAAAAAGTTCATTTAAAAAAAAAGAGACAACACAGGTGTAAAATTACACTAATATTATGTAAAGTTAACAATGTATCAGTAATTTTATTTTATCAAGTAAATACATTGCCATTATTTAGAATGTACCTAAGTGATAATAGACCTACAAAACAGAGCTACTTTAATTAAAATGGGTTATAATTAATACATAAAAATATTTTGCATAGTAAAAAATAGCATCACTTTGATAAACAGGAGATCCATTAGAAATGCTGAACAATTTTTAAGTTATTATGCTTGGGAGGGTAATTTTTATAAATATGCCCTCTTGGGTAAGGAATACGCTTACAACTTATAAACACAGAACTAGACTGGAGTCACAATGTCTGAGTCCTAATTATACTTGAGATCATTATGACTAAGTAGGCTAAAAAATTCATCTATAAGGGATTCATATGTTTTCTTTTAGAATAAGGGTAATTTAGCTCACTCGGTAGTGTTAAGCATACCAAGTATTTTTTAAGTTGTTAATTTAATGCATTATTATATGTCTGTCATGGTGATGCAGTTAAGCTATAAAAGGCTCTCTTTTGGTTTCTGTATTACTTTAGAAACTGTGGGGTAACACTGCGATGAAGGAAATCTATCTGACTCAGAAATTCTCATTTTACTGACTTCTAAACACCTGATAATAGTCAGGGATACACTTAATTAACCATTTCTTATAACGAAAGTCCTCTGTTGCCACCATAGCATTTTAAAACCCTCATCTATGTTCAGTGACATCCCCTTTACAATTTTTCTACTCATAAAATCTAAAATCCCATGATAAAAGAGAAAGTCATCATCAGGAGATGGGAGAGGCAACCTTTACTTCCAGTATGAACTGTTATGATATAAGCTCTCTTTTATCAGAACTACAAAACTACAGATGAGTCTGGAAGTTCTGCTCTACATCTTGGCACCAAAGGAAACACTTGGATCCTTCCTATACCCAGCTGCAGTACATGAGAGGAATACCTAGATCATACAAATCCTATCTGTCAGGGACAAGGAAGATGAAGCTGAAACACTCAAAGATAAGAGGAAGTGTACATTAATCAGCCAGTAGCTCTACTATTTAGATAAGAAAGTGAAAGCTGCTGGAGGACTGAATCTGGAGAGTATAGGGAAAAAAACAGTAACTAAACCAGGTTTGAGTCCATTCCCGGCTGCTCCCTGAATTGTAATTAGAAGGCCTCTCAATAGACGTTCATTTTGCTGATACGTGAACACCTGATAACATCACTGGAGGAAGGCAATAGACAGATATGCCCTGGCTGTACAAATTTTGTTCCATTCATGGCAGGATGACCATGGCATTTATGTTGCGAAGGAAGATTTTTTGTCAAGAATAAATGCTACATCACATCAGACACCAAGACATAAATTGGGACTGTTCTGGACAAACTTCGATATATGCTCATCCTACTTTTGAGACATCCTAGAAGTTACCAAAAAGGACCTAAGATCTTTACAAGGCATTCCTTTGTGATACTTTCCTTTTTATGGGAGCATATAAGACTAACTGTTTTGATCATTATTTGTCTAGGTGTACCACAGCTACTGTGTGCTTTGCTGAAAGAAAGACGTTATGGCTGCACAGCAGTACCAAAATAAACATAGGCAGAACTTAAATCTTAAATTCTTAAGATTTAATCATAATGACATTGCTACTCTTTGGAAATCCTACACCTTGCTTAAATGACATCCCAGGGAGTCTTCTAGCCTGGGACCTCAGATAACTGAAGATTCCCAGCTTCAGGTGCAGGCTGGAAGCACCATGGTTTATATTCAAATACTGCTTGGCACTGCATTTAATATGCAATAAAAGGTCTATAAAACCCCTTGACTAATCTTTTAATTTGCTGTCTTGATATATCTGTCTAATTTTGATCAAAATAAATACATAATTTTAGCTCTAATTTGGGCAGACCCTCTCTAATACTTCCTATCAGTTTATCATTTTTGAAAATTGTACAAATTTTCAAATTGTCAATTGTTCTACCTCTGATGCTTTATCTTACCCTTTGCCAGGTCACGGTTCAGTAAAACCAGTGGCTGTAATCCATTATGTTTAGGGATTTAGGTGATGGCCATATTATTTGTTTCGTTAGCTGGAATTTAAAAATTAACCAGGGCTTCTCTGGTGGCGCAGTGGTTGAGAGTCCGCCTGCCGATGCAGGGGACACGGGCTCGTGCCCCGGTCTGGGAAGATCCCACATGCCGCGGAGCGGCTAGGCCCGTGAGCCATGGCCGCTGAGCCTGCGCATCCGGAGCCTGTGCTCCGCAACGGGAGAGGCCACAACAGTGAGAGAACCACGTACCGCAAAAAAAAAAAAAATTAACCAAAATTTTTTCACTTAAGTAGGCAGTAAGGAGACTAGAATTAAGACAGCCTTTAGGAATCTATATGCAATCCTCTATTTCCTCAATTTGCTTTTAACTTTATATAATTTCTTACAATGTCATCAGTAGTCACTAAATATAGTACACTTTATCATTTAATTGCCTATCTTCATTGTGGATTTATCCTAGTCATTCCTCACATCTAGCTGGTACTAAGGAGCCTTCCCTTACAAGATGGGTTAGATGAACTAATATGTGTCATCATTGAACTATAGCCCATAAATATATAGCTTCACTTGACTGATTGTTAGAATTAGGTGTCTCTAGGAATCTCTAAGATTATATGATCCTAGAGAGCAGTGTATCCTTAGCCTGTAATTGTGCTTAGAACAAAGTAGACCTGCCACTTGGTTTTGTAGTCTCATGGTCACTGACAATCCAGAACATTAGAAGGTATAAAAATATCCTTCTAGAGTGAGCAGTTCTGTGTTTTTACCCCATTGCTGGTTGAATGGTTTGTTCAGTTTGGAGGAATTCATGGAACTATATATTTAGGATACATGTATTTTTCTGTAAGTATATTGTACTTCATGGAAAGTTTAAAAAGATGAATGTGAAATTTAAAAACTTTTTTCAGAAAACACAAACTGAGAGAATTCATCACCATACGAAAATATACATTAAACATTAAAGGAAGTTTCTAGGCAGAAGGAAAAGATCCTAAGGGAAGAAGAGTGGAAATACAGAGAGAAATGAAGAACATTGGAGTGGGTACGTGTCTGTGTATATAAAAGGAAAAACTGACTCTACAAAAATGAATGACTATACAAAGCAATAATAATTCTATATCATGGATTTTAAGACTATGTAGAATAAAATGCATGAATAGGGCTTCCCTGGTGGTGCAGTGGTTGAGAGTCCGCCTGCTGATGCAGGGGACACGGGTTCGTGCCCCGGTCCGGGAAGATCCCACATACCGCGGAGCGGCTGGGCCCGTGAGCCATGGCTGCTGAGCCTGCGCGTCCGGAGCCTGTGCTCCGCAACGGAAGAGGCCACAACAGTGACAGGCCCACGTACCGCAAACAAACAAACAAACAAACAAAAAAACTAACCAATATACCACAAACACCATAAATTCCAAAATTTAATGAATTAACTCCCTAGTACACCTCTTTTAACACTTTTCTTCCACTTTTGGTTTCATTCTCATTGACCATCTCTACACAGGGTAACAATTTTTTAATGAGGGAAACAGAGGCAATTTAGTCTTTCCTTTAGTATAACTAATTGGAATGTGTCTTGGTAATGGCATGTACATTTTTAGTATTACTGTCAGATTTGGGAAAACCTCCACGAAGTTCCTTTCATATTTGAGCTTTAAGATACCAGAGCATTTGAGTGTCCTTGTTCAACGGCTAATCTTAATATACTCTGAATTGACAACACTCATTAACCACTTTGTCATCGACGTCCTCATTGTAGTGATATACAATGAATTTCATGTCATCTCATGTGTTTGGGTATTTCATGGCCAACCAGCAAGAAATTTAAGTATTTTTCCCCCAACATATTTATATGATTCACTCTTCTTTAACTGGATTATCAAACAATCCAAGAGACTATTTAATACTTCTATTAAAAATTCACCTCTTCCTTTTAGAGAAATACTGTTTCTTACTTTTGCTTCTGATATGACAAAATGCTTGCTATATTTCATTGTTCAATGTTAATATATAATGATTTCCTTGCTTTTTACAATTTTTGTTTCATATTCCACTAATTGTATATCTAAATTTTCTCTCAGTATTTTAATACAAAAAGTTAAAGATGAAAAAGAAAGTGCCTTTCATATATATACATATATTATATATATTTAGTTAATGTGTAATTTTTAGCTTAGAGTATTCTTATATATCTTTCTAAATTGCAATTAAACTGTCATATTTGAGCTTTATTGTGTTTGTGAATAAATATCTTGTACCTCATTTGTAATTGGGTTTCTCAAGAAACCCAAAATATATATTAAGGATATATTTTGGAATTTCATTGTACCTATTTCATGTAGTTTGGGAAGCTTTATATAGGCAGAGCAAATAAAAGAAAATTCCAAGTTGGCATTTGTGTTTCAAATATGCCATCTATGAAATGTGATCAGTAAAAAAAAAAAAAAAAAAAAAAAAAAATGTAACTGTTGAAAAATACCAAAGTAATCACGATTTCAGTTACTGGGAAGCTTCTCTGGCAAGATTAAAGAGCTGAACATGGCACCTATTCTATATACTTAGTGTTTTTATAAGAGTGTGTGCGATAAATGTACACGGAAGTAACTATAAACCCCATAAATAAAGTCAAATTAAATGTATCTCCAACTCAACTCCTCTTTGCTACAAACCAGATATGGTCATGGCTACTCCAACACTACTTGATAGCAGGGAAAATCATGGTAATATCGATAGTTAAAATATCTTACTTTTGTAAATCTTACCAAAATAGGTAACATGTGAAAAAATTGCTAAAGCTCCTCCTAGATTAAACTTTATTATTTCCTCATTAAACTCACTTCTGTCGCCACCACAAAATAACGTTGTCATGAACAACTTGGTATGCGTCCCTTTATGGAGCTGTGTAAGAATTCTTTGGCAATCTTCCGAGGTAGGGAGCATAATTGTTGGGTCCTAGGGTACATACATACTTAATTGGACTAAGTAATGCCAAGTTCCTCTCCAGAATGGCTGCACTTTTCTGTTCTCCCACCAGAGAAGGTTCTATATCTCTATATCAACAGCAACATATGGCATTATTCCGTTTTTTAACTTTTATCAGGCTATGAGGTGGAAAATCTATCACTTTTCAAACTGAGTTACCATTGCTCTGGTCTATAATGATGTTGAGCATCTCTTTGTATGCCTACTCACTTTCTGGGTTTCTTCTTATGTGAATTCTTTGTTCTTATCCTTTTTCCAATTTTTCTATTATGATTGTTGTCTTTCACTGGTTGATTAGCAGGTGTTCCCATATAAACCAGACTGTAATACCTCAGTTTCAGAATTGCAAGTATCTTCTATTCTATCATTAACTTTGTCAGTGGTATCTTCTCTTGATTGAACAGGTATCTTTAATTGGCCTTATTTTAATGTTCTGAAAGTCTTGCTTCATATAGGCTTCTTCACCTCTCCTCCCACAAAGTTTTCTTATAGTATGTTTTCATCCATATTGAGACATGTCCTCTCCTTTTCTCTCTACTTGAGGTTAACTTACCTATACATGATCATTTAGTCTTCTACTTTATCAATTTCTCCAAAAAGCCAATGTCAATTGGCTTGAATAATTTGTGAATAATTGAATTGAAGCCATTGAATAATTTATGAAGGAATTATACCTTTATAATATGTCTTCCCATCTGAAGAGGTTAAATAGTTTTATATGTCCCTTATTAAAGTTTAAATTTTTCTACATAAGGATTTGTATATTACTACTTAAATTAATGAATTAATTCTAGACACTGTATAGTTTTTATGTTGCTATTGTAAATGAGGTCTTATTTTAAAAACACATATATTCTAGTTGGTAATTGCTACTGATTGGACTTTATATCCTGTGATCTTTAATTTTCATTTCTATTAGTCTGTCAATTATATTTTCTGAACAGATGATTATATCTTCTGGAAATAATGACAATTTTTTCTCCTTTTATTTCTTTTTCTTTTCTTGGAGCACCAATATAGAGTATGAATAACCACTTTATGTCAGATACTGCATAACATCTGGGAATTCAATGATAAAAAAAGACAAAATGCCATGCCCTCAACGTTAACTGCTTCTTTTTAATATAACTTACTTTTAGTGCATTACCTTTCACACTTATGTCATCTTTTCATAATATACTACTTCATAGTTCACTTATCAAATTAGAGAATAGGCATAGTTGGGTATAAATCACTTGAGAATTCTCTGAACTATAGAATGGTAACTTCACAAATTAGAAAAGCACCACAAATTATCTATTACCTTGGGGAGGAGGGACATCCATTGCCACCAGATTACTTAAACTCAAATGTAAAATGATACTTTATTTAATCGTTATACTACTTGAGGTAAAATGCCTTCCTTTGCTTCAAGTATATAAGGTATATCCATTCTAACCATTCAGTCACTCAGTGTCTGACTGCACATATCTGATCAATCTTGCATAATCAGATATTAATCTGCTTCATTTTTAAACCCCAAAGCAAATTATAGGTGTGTTTATGCATATGTGTGTATATGTGTATATATTTATATTTATATCCAGTAGCCAATCTTCCTTCTTAACTGGGGTGAACAAGGATCTCCCCTTGGGAGTAGTGGTGATGGAACTCGAGCCCTACCTCTTGCTGTGGAAATCTAAGGTGAATTATCCTTCCGTTCTACTCTTGCTAGTATGGCAAGGCTGCATCTCCTAAGCTAATCCGAATGGATTAACTTTCCCTTTACTTGGATCCCAGAATGAGTGAAGCCAACATGAAGGAAGGTCTAGTTGGATTTCCTTTGTGCAACTACAGTAGAGCCCAATTCTGGCAGAATCATCCAGCAGTTCTGTCCTGGCCAGATGAGTCTGCCAAACAGCCTCTAGCCCTCCCGCTGGTCTGCTCATTTCCCCAGTCAGCTCGTCCCAGATACCCAAAGCCTTCCAGTGACTGTGTGAGGATCCAGAATCTTTAAATAAATCTCCCTTTGGCTTGAGATAGCCAATGTTTATTTCTCTTGCTGTCAACCAATATTCTTGTTTAATAAGGGAAAATTACTTCTTACTCACTGTGTGGAAACTAGGTTATGATAAGAACAGCCTAATTTTAGACAGGGCAGTTTTGCTAAGTGATTAAAATACTTCAAAATTAAAATTTCTTTTAAAGTTACATTTTTAATACATTTCAAAATAAAATATTTGTAGTTTTTCATCCTCAGGAAAGTCTGGGACATACAGGAATATTGTGATTATGAGAAATATAAAGACTAATAATCAAGTAATTTAAATAATCATAAGAACACTATATTACTTGATCTTGGCCTAAATTAGTGGTTCTCTCAACAGGGCAATTCTTCCCTACTCACCTCTCAGATAGGGTTCCCAAAGTTAGGAAGTAAAAAATCACAACACTCAGTTAAATTTAAATTATTTCTAATTGCCTATGCACATTTTGAGATAAATAAAACATATACACAGAGCATACTTATTCTAAAACTTCATTCATTGTTTATCGGAAATAAATGATCAGTATCTAAACTATATATATATATATATCTTTCCTGAATATCTGATGATTTGGCTTTCATTAACAGCTCCTTGCTTTGCAGAATTTTCTCATAAAATTTCTTGCAGTTAGAGTCTATGTTCCATTTACACTGTAACATATCTGCCATAGTGGTCACATCCACTTATTTCATTCTTTTGTCCACTGTACATTCATTAATGAGAAAACATGGTCAATATTAGCCTTACAAGCTGGGATACTGACCACATATGTATATAAAGTTAGAAACAGCAAGGCTCAGAGTTGTTATCTTTCATGACATAACTTGCTTTTGTATTTTTCAGGACTAAGTTGTATCTCTTGATCTACAACTTTTTAAAATGTTGCCTACTGACAAACAAGAGCAATGTCGTGAATTTTTATTCTCTTCTTTGACTACACATGACTCCAATTATTCCCATTCTGGAAGAGTATTTAGCAATATTCATATACAAGAATCAAATTCTTCAAGAGGTAGAATCCATTTCAAAATACAGTCATGAAAACTGTTGTAAAAATCATTCACTTCAAATGGATTTTTTCCCCACGTGTTCCTAAGTAATGTTGTCCTTTTTAAAAACAGCCTTGGCATTTAACGAGTAACATTTTCACTCATTTTTTTCATTCAATAAGTTTTTTAAAGCAGTGGAATACTTCAATAATACTTTCTACTCTTCTTTCAAACAGCATAATCCTACTGTAAAGAGAAGTTGAAAACCATAAACAGGAAATAGGTAGGCTTCACACAATGAGATATTTAAAAAGTCAGCAAGAATTTGTAGGGCCTTTTCAGAATTAATGTATGGTTTCAGTGCTTCAATAGTCGAGGATTCTCTCCACCTCATTTGTTAGAGAGCCACTAACTTTTTAGAATGCAAGAGAACTGAAGAATAAGGAATGCAAACAAAAACACAAAAATCCTCTAATCATTCTGCTTGAACAGAATCCTAAAATAAGAAAACAATTCCATGACAATTACTTTACTGTCAATATAAAGGACACCAGATGTTGTTCATCATGTACAATACGGCAGAATAGCCAACACCACCCAGAGGCTCATTTATACTTTGCTTCAACTTTGAATAAACAACACACCTTTAGGCAAACATTCACCAAATTATATTTGTATTGTCTCCACCAAAAGAAGTATAGTTTTTTTTTGTTTTTTTTAAACATCTTTATTGGAATATAATTGCTTTACAATGGTGTATCAGTTTCTGCTTTAGAAGTACAGTTTTTATGATTAACTCCTAACTCAATAAGAGGAAGGAGTGTTTGTTATGGACATCTGGTAGGAAGAGTCTAGGAAGGCTGCTAACAGGAAAGCCTCCTACAGCAAAGAATTATATGGCCCAAATACCAACCTTGCTGAGTTGAGAAACCTATGCTTAAACCACAATTTCATCTGTAGGCCTCTCTGATTCAGCCCTGACCAGGGTTCTTAGGAACTTACTTGCTAATTTGGCTCTAATTGATTTTTACATTATCTACTTGCTGTTTACATTGTAAACACCCCGAGCAGATGGCTCAGTTTTTAGTTCTCTATCTCCTGAAGGGTATTGTAGCCTGTCAATAAATCCAGTCTCCACCGTTTTCATTTATAATCATTACATTGTCATTACCTTTAGTCCAACCTTTGGTACTCCTATTGTAGTACTCTCTATAGAGACTATCTGTGCAGAGCTATAGACCCTAGACACTGACACTAATTCACTTGGGAAATATTCACCATTTCCATTATATTTAAAGGAACTATGTCTTTGAAAAAATAGAGTGGAGAGAAAGGGGGTTGGAGAAGAAGGTAGATGCAATGACTGTGAATTGATTTAAGCAGGAAAATGATCAAATCTGTATTTTGTAAAGCTCAGGTCTCCCACTGTGCAGAGGGTGAATTTACGACACAGAGATCAGCTAGCAAATGAATGTGAAACTGTAGCATATCATGATGTAGAGGTGTGGTCATATTTGAGAGATAAAGAAAGGTTAGAATTGACACTGGAATGTGGGACCCTAGGAAAGAGATGAGAATCAAGGATTACTTTCAGGTATCTGACTTGGTCAACAAAGAAATGCTCTCATAATTTCTTATGGTAGGAAAACTAGGAGGATGAGGCTTAACCAAGGGAGGAAAAATGATGGTTCCAGTTTTGGTCATAATGTGTCTGAGATGCCTGGAGACATAAAGT
Organism: Mesoplodon mirus; assembly: GCF_964341445.2. Lineage (NCBI taxonomy): Eukaryota > Metazoa > Chordata > Mammalia > Artiodactyla > Ziphiidae > Mesoplodon > Mesoplodon mirus. Next base: position 81,440,168 of record NC_138984.1, read on the forward strand.
ATACAGGTCCAATAAATAGTTAGCCATGTTGTTCTAGAACTCAATCCATGAGCCTGGGTTGGAAATAGTAACTTTGGAGTCACCAGCACAAAGAACTATTTGACACTGACCAGGAAAATTTCTACTCTTAATAGGTTAATAGCCTTTAAGACTTATATGCAAATTACCATAATACAAGGGATGATATAGTTACTTGAATGGAAGTATTTCAAAAGTACTTTAGAAACACAGGGAAATAGAAGTGGGTTTGAGCTAGTACAGGAAAGATAAGTCAGAATTCTGCAGAAGTACATGGTTGAATGTGTATTTCTCAAGGCTGGACTGTCTGAGCCAGTATACCTTCTTTTTAATCCTGACTTCAAGACTTAGAAGCTATGTCACCTTGGTCAAATTACTTAATTGGGCATTTCAATTTACTCATTTGTAAGATGAGTATGAAAAGGATGATGGAGAATTAAATGAATCAACAAATATAAACTCTTCAGAACTGTATCTGAAACAGTAAGACCTTAATAAATGCCTATGATGATTGCTGTTATTATCATTATTAATCAGGCAGAGGGAACAAACTGAACCAGGGCACTGATGCATCAAAACATGCAGAGCAAGTTAAGGAAACGAAGAGAGGTCTATGGAGTACCTGGTAGCCCTAAACCCAGGAATAGATGATATGAACCAGAACTTGCTAGCAGCAGAGTAGTGGTGACAGGCATTCCCCTTCTAAGGGAATCTTTTCAGCAATTTTTATGCCATCATGTAGTAGGAAGAGTACTAGCAGGAACCTTAAGAAACCTATATTTCTGTCCTGGCTCTTACTCTTGTCACTTATGAGACCCTGAGCAGGTCACTCAGCTTACCCTGATGCCAGTTATCCCACCTAGAAAACACAGAATTTAGATGGTGATCTTTAAGTTCTTTTCTGGTCTAAAAAGTTAATTTAAATAGCTTCTCTGAACTAGTAATACTACCAGAATATGTTTAACTTGTTCTGAATAAAGAGCACAGTGTCTATAAATGATTATTTCATAAACCCTTCAGTATTACTTGATAGTGAGACTGCTTTTTGAAAAAATAAAAAACCCAACATGGGTCCATTATTTGTAACAAAAGAGGAAATGTATGTGTTCTAATATTCATCCTCACTTTTTTTCTTTCCACGAGAATCCCGGGTTATCTGCCCAACTGAAAAACCATATTTACTCAGTTTTCCTCATAGGTAGAGGTGTGACTAGTTTTGACTAAATAAAGGTAAGAAATGTTAATGGAACTTCTTGCAGATGCCTGGAAAGGGAGAAGTTGAGTCTTCCCTTCTTTCTGTTGCCTTGAATTTGGATATTAGCACTCCAACAACCATCCTGGACTATAATGTGAACTTCTGGTTGGAAGTCAGAAGTAACAGAGCAGGAAGAAGGATCTGGGTGGGTACCCACTGATTTTGTGCAGCCATTGGACCAGTCCTGGATGTCTATCTTGGCCTTCCATTAAGTGAAAGCATAACAACTTGAAAGTTTGAGCTACTGTGTTCAGGTCGCTATTATTAGCAGCTGAATCTAATTCCAAATGACACGAAAGCAATATTGAATACCTATCCAATTAAGTGATATTAATTTGATTCATAAACTGATTAACTCTGAATGAAATTATTCTTAATAACATCATATACAACACTGAAACACATTTTACATGCTTCTGTTCTTTTACATTTATCAAACTTTAATTTTTCATAATTATTCCTAACTTTTAAAAATTATCTTAGTGTTTGACATGTTATCACACAAGTTGGTTTCCTCAAAAAGCACAGTCCTTATGAAATGCAGAGGGCTATAAAACCAATCTCATAATTGAATAACTTTAATACCATAATTAATATTATTTTTTCCAAAGAGAAGAATGAAGCACAGAGCAACTAGATCTTAGGTGCCATTTGAGAGGAAGTTCAAGGTACAGCAAAATATCAGCTTCACTTATAAGAAAATCTCAAGGACTATACCCATGAATCCAGAGGTAATATTTTAATAAGATGCCAAAAATTATAGTGCATACAGACCTTGGTTCAAAGGGTCTGCATACAAATGGATATATTAAAACAAATTTTCCTAATTGAAGTTTTCCAAGACCAACAGTGCTAAAATCTATTTTGTAGCTTAGAAATAAAAAGCCAATTTGAATACTTTAAGAAGACTACGTTAATTACTATCTACTGAGGCTCAACAATTATTAATCATCTTGATTTAATATGCAAATCTCAGATGGCGATGATCAGACTCATTATTCTGAAAGGAACAGGGTGCAGCAAAGCCAACATTAAAATTTAACCACTAATCAGACTTTTAGGATGCAGCAAATACTTAAAAATGCACCTCACCTTAACAGGGCAAAATACTATTTAGTGCCTTGAACACATTCTGCTTTTCCATGACTACATTTAGGATAATCAAAAAACCCTATATTGGGGCCTCCCTGGTGGCGCAGTGGTTGAGAGTCCGCCTGCCGATGCAGGGGATACGGGTTCGTGCCCCGGTCTGGGAGGATCCCATATGCCGCGGAGCGGCTGGGCCCGTGAGCCATGGCCGCTGAGCCTGCGCATCCGGAGCCTGTGCTCCGCAACGGGAGAGGCCACAACAGTGAGAGGCCCGCGTACGGGAAAAAAAAAAAAAAAAAAAAAAAAACCCTATATTGTACATATTCCAGGCATGAATTATCCTGGTTTGTGTTGGGTTTGTTTTGAGGCTTACTGTTTGGGGACATGGTGTTTTTAAGGCTGCGACAATTAAAATTCTGTAATGGGAACAGGTGTTATTTAAGTTTTCATTTGCAAACCAACCATTATAAACAGAGTGGGAAAGATGGGTAAGATTCTAGAGAAGTTCTCACAGTTTTTGACCATGACCCACAGTGCAAACTATGTTTTACACTGTGGCTGAGTATACATGTTCACTTATATTTGAAACAAAGTTTCACAAACAATATATATTCTTATTGTTGAGTAATACTCACAGGAGGTTCTCTCTTCTAGTCTACCCTCACTGTCTTTGTGTATGTGTGTGTGTTAAATCTACACACTACAACTCACTAATCCCATTTAAAAATACTACTCTACAGTGATTGGAGCTTAGAGGAAATCTAAATCAGACCTCTCAATTCGCAAATATGGAAACTGAAGTGTCATCTAGAGGGTGACTTTGTCCAAGATGACAGAGCTGTGTAAAGCAGAGTCAGGACGAGGACGAAGGTCTGCTGATCCCCAATGTAGAAAAAAAGATAACGTTAGAGAAGGGATGTTCATGTTTTTAAAAGTTCAAAATGCAGAAGTATATGGCTTAGAGTATGTACCCGTCACAAAGGTCTTGGCATCTGAATCACCGAAGTTTTTAATTGATGACTCATTTGGCTTTGTTCAGCAGGCTTGAGTCTAGAAACTCAATCAGCAAGTAGTTTATCTAGTAAACTGCCTTTGTAATTAAATAAAACAATCTCCAGAAACTTAATTGAGGAATGTCTACCCATCAGTAACACCTAGAAGCTACAATTTCTTGGGGTGCTTATGTCACATTTCTGTCACACTGCTCTTTGAAAATCAAATTTAAAATGACAGGCAGGTTGCTCTTAACTTCCTTAAAGGCATGCACAAGTAATCGCAAACTCTCTGATACTTCATGTGTCAAAGAAAAAGCTCATTTCGTAGGCAGTAATCTTTTATTGATAGGAACATAATTTGGGAATTTCTAAATTTGTAATTATTGTAATTAAAGATTAGTAAATATGCAAAAATAGGTGAGGACAAAAGAATATTAAAGAAATACCTTGGGAAGGAAACACATTTTCTCATATTTTGTTGAAGTACAACAAATCTATTGGTCCTTGTATTTTTACAGGCCCCGACCCCTAAGTGTAATGAATTTATGAAGATGGAAGAGAAGCTTATTAAATCTATTACTTTTCATCCCAATATTTGATATGGAATCTCTATATTTAACTAAAAAAGAAATATATTAACAACAAAATTGAGTCCCTTGCATCTAAGTGTCTACTCAATAAGTAGTGGTTAATGAATTGTAAATTCTCCACTGCAAAGAAGAAACTTGATGTTAGTATAAAAATCATCTTAAGATGACTTTTATTTAAATAACCTCTATATAATAATATGGCAAACATTTTAAATAAATGAGAACTTTAGTGAGGAATATAAGTACATACAACATCTCCTATGATATTTCTTTTTGAAACTAAAGTCCACTGTCTAGAGAGGTAGCATATTACAGCTAGCAAATCATAAGCACTCTTGTCACAAAATCACAGGTCCAAATGTTGGCTTCACACTGTCGTATAAAGAGCAAGTAATTTATTCTCTCAGATACTCAGGAATTCTACATCCCATTTCAGTGGTGAGGAACTTATCTGGCTAATCTGTTAGGAAGAAGGCATGAGATAAGCGTGTCGACAAACTGGTTAGTTTTATTCTACAGCATTACAGCAAAAAGAAAGAAAGAGAGAGGAAGAAAGGAAAGAAGGGAGGGAGGGAGGGAAGGAAGGAGGGAGGAAGAGAGGGAAGTGAGGGAGGGAGGAAGAAAGGAAGGAAGGACAGAAGGAAGCAAGCAAGCAAACGGGAAATGTCTCCTTAATGAAAATGAGTGAAAACAAAATTCCCCAATAATACAAACTGAAAAGAATGTACTTTTAGAAATTTTATAATTTATATCGACTGCATTTGACATGGGTTTTCTCCCAAGCTATACAATTTTAACATTGATATATATGACTTAAAAGCAAAGACAGGGCTTCCCTGGTGGCGCAGTGGTTGAGAGTCCACCTGGTGATGCAGGGGACGTGGATTCGTGCCCTGGTCCGGGAAGACCCCACATGCCACGGAGCGGCTGGGCCCGTGAGCCATGGCCGCTGAGCCTGCGCGTCCGGAGCCTGTGCTCTGCAACGGGAAAGGCCACAGCAGTGAGAGGCCCGCGTACCGCAAAAAAAAAAAAAAAAAAAGACATATGCATTTTACCAAATATTGTTTCCACATCTATTCCACCATGACCTCTCATTCAGTTTTTTTTTTAGATTCCATATATATGTGTTAGCATACAGTATTTGTTTTTCTCTTTCTGACTTACTTCACCCTGTATAACAGTCTCTAAGTCCATCCACCTCACGACAAATAACTCAATTTTCATTTCTTTTTATGGCTGAGTAATATTCCATGTATATATATGCCACATCTTCTTTATCCATTCATCTGTTAATGGACACTTAGGTTGCTTCCATGTCCTGGCTATTGTAAATAGAGATGCAATGAACACTGTGGTACATGACTCTGGTTTTCTAATTTTTATTTTATCAGGTTTCTAATGTTTTAGATTTAGTCCTCTCATCACATTATGAAGTTTACTTCCTGATGTACAAAAGTATACCAAGAACATGGTTTTGTGTATTTGCTCTATATCTTATTTTTATATCTACATTTCTTCATATTTTTTGACAGACATTAATATGCCAACATATTTCTAAAGAACTAATTTCTTTTGGAAACACTGCTTAATTGATAGTACCTTTTAGGGAGAAAAATTTAAAAATACATTTCCAATTCAAGAGTAACACAAGTTTATATAAAGATATGCTGAGTTACAATAGTTTTATAATTTTCACAGCTCTTTCTCATATGGCAATGCTCTGAAATATAAAATGCAACTATCCTTTCCTTAGTTTAATATAAATGGTGACATCAAAGTTTACAGTTTAGTATTTGCAAAGTCATGTTGAAGGAGATATTGGAGCCATGACTAGAAGTCAAGTTTTGAGCTTTGAGTTCACATGCCTTCCACCACTTCATTCTGCATAAGATAGGTCATTTGGATAGTAAATGGAAGAATACGCAACAATAAGCCTAAAGATAATTGCTCTCAGGAAAAAAAAAAAAAAAAGGCAGTTTAGCCAATATGTCTAAATATGTACATGGGTCTCTCTTTTTTTAAGGCTCTCAGAAAGACACACTGATGAGAGTTCATGGGAATGAACCAGGCCTATCTGTGAATAAATTCTTAGTTCACCCTTGCTGTGGGAAAAATGAGAGATCCAGTTACAAAGTCTGAGAGGTTTCCTATAGCTAATGGCTATTATGTTTCTTTTGCTCATGACACAATACAGAGGAAAAACTGGGAGAGGAATTGCTGTTTCATTTTTCTTATTTTCCTAATTGCCTTTTTTTTCTAACAGCTTATATTTCAAGGAAGCCAAGCCATAATCATTTCATCAATAATATTAACCTGTCATTTCATTCAGAAAATATGAGGCAAGTTTTGATCTTAATTTTAAGAAAACTAGGAGATTCTGGTCTCTCTTTTATTGTCTTGTAAGCATACTTGCAGAATAATGAGGTCAATACACAGGAAATGTCTCAGACTTATTTCTCTGTGTGTTGCATAAATATCTATCAAAATAATAATTAATTGAGAGAAGACTGCGTATACTTTCCAAAAATCTTGTCATGAAGATTCTCTCCTTGACATTTGGGAAATTATGATGTCTTACAAATAGACAAAAGAGGAGCAAATAAACATATATGAACACATATGTATATATATAATATAATAATACATTATATTTACTTTAAAATAATTTAGAATTATTGGGTTATTTCAAATTTGTACAGGAAACACAAAATGATTTAAATCAGAGGTGGGGCCAGTCTATTCAGTCAATGCCATATGCAGATGTTTGTGTCTGGTCACTTGCTGATACACTGGGCCAATCATGACCCCTACAACATGCCAAGAGGTAATTCCTGCAGTTAGTTTTCCTTCCTTTCCTTAAGATGATAATACGTATAGGATCAAGTTTGCAATCCTTATCATTAAGGATGATCATCCTTAATGATGAATGAATCATTAAATGAATGATTTATTCATTCATTTATGAATGAAAGAATCATCCCAGATTCATTTTTACTAGGAAAATAACAATAATAATAAAGTGAGCATCTCCTACATGAATTTATACTATCGCTAAATTTTAAAGAATCTACATGTGCAACTGTAAAATATTATATAAATTAAAAATATGTACATATAAGATTGAAAATTTAAAGACAAGAATTTAAAAAAAAAGTCTTCCAGCATCCTTCTTAGATGTGCATAATCCACTTGGAGACTGCAGATTACACCTTTCCCATGTCCAAATCATAATTTGACCAGCTCAACTCAGGCCTCACATCCATCACCAAAACTTCCCTGGAGAACCATGGCAAACATGTCCCATCTATTCCTACCTTCATACTGCAAAAATACTTATAGTGCACAGAGTACTTTTGGTTTTAAAACTAACATTTTTTTCAACATCAAGATTAATTGTAACATCTTCTGTATTACACCTTTCTAGGTGTTGTGAAATTAACTACATAATTTAGTGCAGGCGAAATCTGCACTAAATGTATATTTATATGAAATAATGATAAGACTGATTTTTCTTGGTGTGGTGAAAAGGAGAACACATAAAATTTTTTGTCATATCCTGTGCTGGTTTTAGAGGAGAAAATTACATATTTGGGATAACCCATTTAGAGTTATGACTGGTATTTTATTTTGAAACAAAAGCAAGGAGTCTTTACATATGGAAGCCCCAAGTTTTTAGAAGACATTACATATGTCAGTATTTTACAGAACTGGAAATGTTTGTGTTTCAAAAAAGAAGTTCCAGTTGATGCAAAATACATCCCAGATACCTTTTCTGGGAAAGAAAACATTTAAAATAAAATCTTGCTTTCTTTTCCCCCAAGAATTTTTCTATACATTTCAAAAGCAGCCAAGAGAGAGCCTTTGGATTGAGGAACATAGTTATTGTACTAGGAACTATAAGTCAGACAAACCAGCTTTTGAAGTCCAGCTCTATCATTTTCTGGTTGTGTGCGATGGACCAGTGTCTCTACTTCTCTAAGATCAAGTTTGCTCACCTAAAAAGTGGAGACGACAATAGTGCCTTTCCTCATTATGTTATTGTGTGCATTACAATAGATACTGCATATAAAGCCATCTATTTATATAGATGACTTTATAAGATAAAGTGATGAGGGGGTGCTGAACACAAGAACCACTCAATAAAATATTAAAGATCAAAATGCTAAGGTCCAATTCTATGCTTATGTGGATAATCGGCTAGGGTCAAGGAGGAGTGCCTGAGAGTATAATATGTCTTTTCATGGAGAAATAAATGCTAAGTGTTCCTATATGGATCCAATCCATTGCATTAGCTTTAGTAGTATCATATTTCAATCAACCAAACTAAACTGGCACAGACACATACTTAATTGAAAAATTATTAACCACATCATATTACTTAGAATAAATGAAGCATCTTTAAAACCACATTTTGTATATTTTTTATCTTTGTAAAGCTTTTTAGTATTATTATTTCATTTGAACCTAACAACATTGCACTGCTATAAAGGATACCATTAACCATCACCTAGGAGTTAACAGAAGTGTGAAACATGAGAAACCACAAAGTAAAGCCTTTTGGTGCGAAGTTATCTTATGAAACTGAGGATTTATAATTTTTTACATTGGCTTAGAAAGGGGTCCTCCTAGTCATCTATCATCAGACTCATTCAACCTTATAAGAGTACTGGGCTTGGTCAAAAGAAACTAGAGAATAAACCTGAAGAAGATGTATCTGAGCTGTATAAATAATCATTATACTAGAAATTCATCAGTATGTGGTAGACCTTCTGTCAAAGACAAAACAAAATTTCCTATTGCTTGGATTGTTTTCTCCACTGCCAATAATATATAATTTATTTTGAAATTCCTTTTAGTGATCCCTTTCATGTGTGTTTTATGGAAAGCCACCTAAAATCCTTTGTGCAAGCAGGAAAAACTAATCAAGATAACAAACCCAGAGATGGAAATTTCCACCGCTGATGTCACGGCTGTGCCTTTAGATGAGAAAATCCAAAATACGTGGGAGGAGAAAGTCACTAAACATAAAATTCTCTGCGTCTGATGTGAAGCAGGAGTGCAAGTCAGAAAGCCCTGAGTCATGCCCTTTGTTGTCTTGCCAAAGCAGCTTTTCCTCAAGGCTCCGAAAGAGAGCTCTGACCATGTTTCAGACCTCATAAAATTGATAAATTAGATTTGAGCTGATTGTATTGCAAATATTCCCCCAATTACTGCAAGAATTAAAATATCACAAGTGTCGTGTAAGATGGGCATCAAGCGCCCTAAATAGAGACCTCACCTCTCGTCCGTATAGAAGAACGGCCAGCAAATTGCTGCTTGATAATACATATCTTGATTTAGTAGTACCCAAAATTCTTTCATAGAATCTCTATTCTTAGGCTATCTTTAGGTCATTTCATGACAAAATTGGTACTGAGTTGTGGTGTACATAGCTTAGAAATGAGAGTTTTTACAAAGCTGTAAATGCCATCAGGAAAGAATATGATTTTTGAGAGTAGGTCGAGTTTGGTTGTGCTATAGAAGAAAGCTAATATATATATAAAGCAGCTACTCTGTATCAAGTACTGTGCTAGAAATGTAATCTTTTCAGAAACACTATGAATGTATTACTACCCTCATTCCAATTCATGGAGACTTAGAGAACTTCTTTGATACTACAAGAAAGGGGCAGAGGCAAGCTAAACTCAGTTCTCCCTGTTTTCAAAGTTTTCACCACATTGAGGTCAGTAGGCTCTTTAAAAGGTGAGGGGAAAGAAAGCTATGGAAAATGGGATACTGACTGACATAAAGGTGTAAGTTATAACACACAGTACAAATAGGTATTTCAAATCAACAGAGGAATTAAAAAAACAATGAAACAAAATCCAAAGAAACAAAAAAACAAACAAACCCAGGTATATTTGCTAGAAGGTCCTGTTGAAGGTGAAAGTATTTGTTGCGTTCCTTCTTCCTGAGCTCCCAGAATTCCATGTTGCCGTGATTAGGAATGAGGATGATATCCTTGGTTACGTTTTCCCCTACTACCACCTCCTCCCAAAATGAAACTAACATTGCCTACCCTGTATTTTAAAGTTCTCACCCGAGAGAATATCTTCCAAAGATATAACTTCTTAGAAACAAGACTGTTTAAACACAGGTATTATGGATTAGCCTTTCCAATATTACTGAAGAACAGCTAGACCTAGCATCCTCGCTAGGGAGTATTTTAAGTGCAGAATACACTTAAAATTGCCACCATAGAACATGTGATAAAGTCCTATGTCATTAGGTCTGCTTGTTGGGACTTACAGGCTTGGGAATTTTTGTCATCTGCCTTGAAACCACCAAGATGGAGAATTCTGTACTGAAATATCAGTAAGGAGTGTCTCATTCTCCTGCTCTTCTGAGCCTCTTGATTAACCTGTGCTGCTGTGGTCAGTTGCCTCACCACTTGCAAACAGACAAGGAAAGAAGCACCAGTGGTGCCCTGACACTTGCTCCCTCTTTCCTGCCTTAGCCAATTCCTCAAAAGGAAAACAGGCTTGGTCAGGGGATATGAATACGGAACAGATCATCAGAAAATCTTCTCATTATTTAGGCCTATTCTTAATTCCAAAATTTAATACCAAAGATCATAAATCTTTTGCACAAAACCTTTTCTCTTTTTTCCCCAAATGAATCCAACATGACTTGGCATTTCTCATAGATCTTTTCAGTCTTGCCTTGGGAAACTGGACACCTTTTATTCATCTCAACAAAGAGGATTTACTAAAACATTAAGGATATTTAACGTTTTAAAACAATTCAATACTGTACGTATTAGACATTTTAAAGTATACAATGCTTTGGCCCTGTCGACAACATAAAGATGGGCCTCCAGGGGCATTTCTACCTAATGAATGGGAGGTGCTCAGCTCAAGCTGGAAAACAATTTACCACCTGTTTGTGAAAGATATAGCTCAGCTGCTACCTTGACAACAAAACCAAGCACACTAGTGACCTGAGGGACTGCAGAGATATCTATTGTTTGATACCGAAAGGAACTGGAAACTTACTAAACATGGAACAGGTGCAGAGAAAACTATCATTGTTCTCTCTATAGCATGGGTTCAGGTGGGAATCAAGCTCAGTGAAAAGGGTATGTAATATATAAATGTACATGATCAAGAATAGGACTTCTAGGGCTTCTCTGGTGGCGCAGTGGTTGAGAGTACGCCTGGCGATGCAGGGGACACGGGTTCGTGCCCCGGTCCGGGAGGATCCCACATGCCACGGAGCGGCTGGGCCCGTGAGCCATGGCCACTGAGCCTGCGCGTCCGGAGCCTGTGCTCCACAACGGGAGAGGCCACAACAGTGAGAGGCCCGCGTACCGCAAAAAAAAAAAAAAAAAGAATATGACTTCTAACAGTAGGTGGAAAAGTGAGGAGAAGAAAAAGACCACAAAAATATAGAAAAATGGACACCTGCACAATAGTTTTGAGATGACCATTCAAATCATTTGAGCCTCAGACTGGACAGAATTCAGTTTGCTTGAAGGGTTGACTATTTCACATGAAGATCAGGATGGGGAACTGGGACTGGAGCTGAGTCCCCCACGTGTCTCCTCGTCCTTCTCCTTCTCCACATCAATTTGCTGATCCCTGGCTGGTCTTCTTCTTTAAAAATATGTTTTTATGTATTACGGTGACCCTGAATTAATAAGAATGGAATTTAGAGAACACAAACTAGAAGGATTAGTACTGCAAGTTTGTCGAAAATCTTTAGGCACTGGCCTACCACTCTCTCCATCCTCCTAGGCCATTTGTCCTCTCCCACTTCTTAATCTCCTCTGGGATTTTATATTTTTGGAGTATTCTCTCATTTCCACTGACATCTACAACTCCTGGATCAAAGCATAAAATATTTTAATCATGTCAAGTAACTGTTTAAGAATACAGATGAAAATATGTTCACAATATTGTCCTAAAAATCCAGGAGGTTCATGAATCATTTCTCTTAGAAAGCCTTTGACACCCAAGGGATATATTTTCATGCAAGTGATCACACTGGGAGATCAGCCTTCCTAGTGGATGATGTACCTTATGGACAAGTTGTATTTGTTTTTCCTGGCATAGTAAAGTGTTATTTAAGTGGACCCCCAATTGAGGTGAAAAGCCTTGAGTTCTGAGCTATTTAGGATGCCTCTCAACCAAGTGTTTCATAATTAACTAATTAATGCTCAAAACACACCTGGGGCACTGTTAGTACTATTCCATCATTCTTCCTGAGCTATAAACACATTAAGGCTTTATGTGAAGTCACCAATAAACAACAACACTGAAAATAAATCCAGGAATTAGTGTCTTAAGTACCTTGAATTGACTGGTAGACTATCCTCCCGACCCCACCCTTCACATGCATTTGAAGTTCATGTCCCAGAATTTAAGGGATACATTCTGATCTACAGCTTATATAATGAGGTCATGAGGAGACAGAAAAGGATGAACATTTTTTTTAAACTATAGGATAGGGCTGCCAGATAAAATATGCGGTACCCAGTTGAATTTGAATTTCAAATAGACCCAGGACCTACATAAGGAATTGGCAACTTTTCATGACCATGATCCAGAGGGACTAGGCCTTTTTCTTTCAGTATAATAAGATGGTGGGTACTCAAATCAGGTGCACATGCAGGGAGAACACATAGGGGAGAGATCGCCCACCTCCCAACTGTCATGCTGTGACTCTCAGAGAGGACGCCAGGAAGCAGTCAACTCATGAGCCAATGGAAATCAGCTAAGATACCGCCTCTGCACATGTGCAATTATTTGTTGATTATCATATGGACTTTTTTTTTTACAAACTAAGAACAGAAAGGCTTTCCACTGTAAAAACTTGAGAAACAACTATTTTCCAGCCTATATACGTCCTTCAGGTTCAGCAAACTGGTATCTATTTTTCCTATACTCTTATATTACCCTGATCACTTAAATGACACTGTTAATCAGTAGCCAGTACTAGAAGTAACAAATATCATTCACTATCTAGGGATACAGAATAGATTCTTAATATCCAATCAACAAGTCCTACTGATTATTCTTCCTAAACCATCCCTAAATTCATTCCCTTTTACATCCCCACAGCTTTTCTCTTTATTCTTTACCTCTTATCTGCATTATCACAATAGTTTCCTAATGTCTAGGTTTCCAGTCCTTTTTCCTCTAATCTACAGACTACACATTACTATCAAAGTGGTAAATAAAAACTAATGACTTCACTTCTCTACTTAAAAATCATCGATGGGGGCTTCCCTGGTGGTGCAGTGGTTGAGAGTCCACCTGCCAATGCAGGGGACATGGGTTCATGCCCCGGTCTGGGAAGATCCCACATGCCGCGGAGCGGCTGGGCCCGTGAGCCATGGCCACTGAGCCTGTGCATCCGGAGCCTGTGCTCCACAACGGGAGAGGCCACAACAGTGAGAGGCCTGCGTACTGCAAAAAAAAAAAAAAAAAATCATCGATGGTTGGTTTATGAGATTAACTACAAAGGCCTTTCTTAAGTGACCCCAGCCTCATTCTATGAAATTCAGGGCCACCCACCTATTCAGAACTCTAGAGAAGTGGCTCTGGTCCAATGGAGCATTCCCATTCATCCTTCAGGAGCCAGTCCAAGGATTATTTCACCCAGGACCACTTTCCTTAAATCTCCAAAGTAGTTACTCTCATCGTGATTTGACATCTTATTCATCTTTCAACTCCCAATGAGGCACATAGTACGCAGACAACAAACATTGATTCAATGATTATATACATTTTTCTCTATTCCATACTCCAGAAAAGATTAGAAAAAGCTCAAAACTCAAGATCCCAATAAAAGAAAAAGAAAAATGTCACAAACTTATGTAATGAGTTCTCCACTTCTCTCTCATATTTATTACTTTCTATACAATCCATTTTATTTATTTCAATTTCTGCACTGAACCACATATTTTACTTACCTACCGAGTACTTTCCCCTCATCTCCCAGTTTTGGAATATTAAGTGAAACATTCTCAGTGGTCAGAGAGAATTAAAATATTGTCAATTCTGCAAATTATAATATCTCCACTACATTAAGTTAGGGCACAACTTTACTAGACACTCTAAGTAGACACTGAGGGCAGTACACTATAGGAGCCTAGAGTCATCATGTACATAAAAATATTTCATAGTAACATGCTAGGTCTGCTATATTTTCAGTTGAAAGCCTTTCTACCAATGAATGGTTCACAGACTTGACTCTAACTTGCTAAACTATCTCTGGCACAGAGAACATTTATACTAGTACATCTGTAAGGTTCCTTTCTGTACAAAAATTCTGATTCCATTTTTCCTGCATGTATAATTTACAGGTAATTTGAGTGTTTTACGTAACAGCAGACATTATTAAACAGGCTAGTGAAGACAACTTTCCAGGCACTTCATATGCATTCCTGTCTGGTTTTGTTTGTGACAACTTTCTCTGTGTATGTAATATCCCCACCACTTGGTCTCATGAAAGTAGACATCCCTATATGTGCTTTAGAACCCAATAAATATGTGCACAAAACCCAAGAAAATCAGAGCTTCACTTTCTCATCTCTGCTGACTTTGAGGATTTGGAGATTTAAGAATATGAAGAGAAATCTTGATTTGGGGGAGAGGAATTAGTGTGTATAGAGGTGTGCTCAGGAATTCACTAATGAAACTTTAAAAATGACAATTACTTTCAATCTTGTCTTTAATTGTGCTTTCTATTATGCTAAACACAATGAATTGAGTGCTCAGGGATTCGTCTGTAAAGTGAGGAAGTCGATTATAATTTTTGAGGGTACTTTCAACTTAGTTATCTATGACTCCATGATTGTAAACACATGCTCTGTCAGTCATCTTGCAGTTGTCTGCTAATGGTCACCACAGAAAAAGTGAAAGATTATTCGTCGTTTAAAAAGAACATTCTAGGGCTTCCCTGGTGGCGCAGTGGTTGAGAGTCCACCTGCTGATGCAGGGGATATGGGTTCGTGCCCCGGTCCGGGAAGGATCCTGCGTGCCGCGGAGAGGCTGGGCCCGTGAGCCATGGCCGCTGAGCCTGTGCGTCCGGAGCCTGTGCTCCACAACGGGAGAGGCCACAGCAGTGAGAGGCCCGCGTACAGCAAAAAAAAAAAAAAAAAAAAAAAAAGAACATTCTAAATGCATGTATTACCTCAAGTACGTTAGTAGCAAGTATACTAATATATGATGGGCAGCATATTATTAACCAAAAGATGGTTATAACTAAGAGTAAGAAACAGGAATCTCTAGAACTATAAATATAGTCAAAGTCAATGCTATTTGATGGTGATATTTCTTTATAAAGCTAAATTTTCTTTAAATGTTATTTTAACATAAACTTATTTGGAAAGCTAAGAGGAATCTGCATGAACACAGACACAACAAAATTTTTTTTCTAAATAGATATTTAAGATGTGTATACCTAAAGTGAAAAAAAAAACCTAATTTGGGGACACAAAAAGCTTCCACTGGAAGAATTTTTAAGAAGTAACTGAAGTGTGAAATGCCTAAGAAATGAAGAACAACAATATAAAACAAAAACAGAGTGGGGGAATGAGCAAGTCAGAAATATTTCCTTTATAATGTTTTATCAACTACACAATTACTTTATGGTTCACAGAAAATCAGAACGGCATAAATCTTGTCACAAAAAATGTCTCCCTGCAACTGAGCTGAGGAATTTAGAGCTGATACATGTCAAAGGTAAAAACATGTTTCTTTTTTCAAGCAGGAGAGATGGATCACATGATGATGTTCTATTGCAATATCTTCATGGCTCCCTTGCCAAAGGGCTGATGTATATTTAATCACTTTATCTAATGGATGTGATTTCTCAAGTCACAGTTACCCATTAGGAAAGCTCTTGCTCTGGTTCAGCTGAGCACTCTGATTACATTTCCTGACTGTGGTTTCAGAAAGGCAGAGCTAGTGGAGAATTCCCTGGCTGATCCATCTATCTTTGCAATAGACAAGCAAATATAACAGGATCATCAAAGTCATTAGGCTTGTGGATTGGGTAGAAAAACCACGTGGATTTACGATGTCCAAACCTTTTCAGCCAGGTGCCATATGGTTAACTTTAATTACCAGAGAATCGATCTTTTCTTTTTTTTTCAAAATGCCTTATCCTTCTCAATTAGAATGGGAACAAATCTCATTGTGGAGTTTTAAACAATTACTATGAAGCACCTCATCAGCATAGTTGATACCACCTAAGAACATATTTATATGCAAAATAATACAGTGACACTTAAAAAGTCTTTCATTCCAGTACAGTGTTATAATGTTTTTACTGTTGTAAGACACAGTAAAAAAAAGTATATAAATAAATGTATATTATATATACAGCCTAGCCCCATTATAACCGATTATATTATTAAATTATATATGATATCTCCTATATCACAAATACTCTTGTCTACTGTCCTCCTTCTTCTTCATGTTCTTAAGCAACATGTACAATGTTGAAACTATATTGACATAACTAGAAAAGAAACCTTATACCTGTAAGATGGGGAAAAACTGCTAACTTGGAATACTGGTACATTTCCTATTATAATTTAACAGATTATCAGTTTTACACAGTCCTACTTTAGATAACTTAATAGAAAATTTAAAATAGATAAATCCATACTGATTTAATGATGTACTTTTAAAGACTGTTCTACTCAACAAATTTTTACATGGTTGACATGTGTATTCCTTTGCTCTGAGACAAGAAATAAAGCACCTAAAATATGATCTAAACAAGTGAAATTCAAAAAATGAAACACCATGGCAAATTAATGATTGAGATACATTTTTTTAAAAAACCTACCATAGGGCTTCCCTGGTGGCGCAGTCGTTGAGAGTCTGCCTGCTGATGCAGGGGACACGGATTCGTGCCCCGGTCCGGGAAGATCCCACATGCCTTGGAGCGGCTAGGCCCGTGAGCCATGGCCACTGAGCCTGCGCGTCCGGAGCCTGTGCTCCGCAACGGGAGAGACCACAACAGTGAGAGGCCCGCGTACCGAAAAAAAGAAAAAAAAACCTACCATAAGGGCAGAGTACAGCAAGACTGAAACGAAGAAACCAACTAATGCCTTAGCGAAGACCTTGCATATCCTACACTGAAGTAAAGGAGTATTTAGGAAAGCAATCCTCAACCACAAACTGTTAATCATTAACGGTTAATCATATGTGTTGCTGTATGGATTTTAATGAATTCATTAACTGAATATACTGTAAGATATTCTCCTAGATCTTGTCAAGGTAGTTTTGCCCCCTCAATTATAAGAATATAGTCAGACTTTCAAACGTAAAAAAAGGGAAGAAAGTCCAAACAGAGCCTATTTTAGGAATCTGAGCCTTCCACCTGAAAGGGGGCTTCACGTTTCTGTACTGCTCTCTTCTGTCGCCTCCATCAATTGAAAATTGGGTGTCATTTCTGTGCATGTGAGATGGGACACATTAGTGTTTTTCAATTTAGCAGTATCAGGGGTTGTTAGAAAAAGGAATTATTTTCTCTAAACCAAGATTTAAAACTGTTAAGGACCCTATCTTTTCATTTTATCTATTTTTCTTATTGAAGCACAGCAAGATTTCTTTTGGAAAAAAAGAAAAAACAGTTGTGCTACAGAAAATGCTGGAAAGTATTTAGTTGGGTAGTACCTAGTAAGTTTGGATCAGATATAATATTCATTCAATGTACAAGAGATCCTGCCTTTACAATGGGAAATTCAGTGATTTTCCCCTGCTTAAAAAGAAAAACAATCCTCTATAGCTGACCACAGCCTACAGCATAATCTGCCATGGCTTTGGTCTGGCACAGAATGCTTTTCCTAGCCAGGTGCTGACGGCCTCTTTTCTTCCCCTATTTGCGTCTACATTCCAGCTACATCACTCTACATTTCATTTCCCAAAGGGCAGTGAGATTATTTTATGATCACTGCCTTCTCATGCTGCTCCCTCTATCCAGTTTCAACTACCCAGATCATCTGATTACTTATCTTTTAATATTCAGCTCAGCACCTCTTATATGAAAAGATCTGATCTCATCTCCTACCTTTCTTCCCTCAAATATAAATTCAACTCTTCATCAGCTTCTCCTCTCATCTCTCCTGTCTGACTTGGGCTCCCAACTACCTCCTAGTGCAGATTTTTATCATATTTCTTATAATGCCTCATTTCTTTCATTAGTCTCCATGCCTGTCTTCTTCATCTAGACTCTAAGCTTCTTAGATAGGAAACTTAGGCATCTTTTATCACTAGTGTATTGCATGGTATCTAGACATCATAGGAACCTGCTGAATGACTGATGAATGACAACTTCTCCTAACCCAAATATATGAAGAAGCAAGAATCTTGCCTTTAAGGTAATGTATACATCACACTGATTTGTAAGCAAATTTTAGTTATTATTCAATGAAATTACTTAAGAGTTTTCAGTATTTTGAGAGTATCTTCAAATACAATAATCAATAACTGTCTTATCATTGACTTTACATCAGAAACTTGAAAAAAATTTATGGCACTCAATTTTTCTTTTGCTCCTCATTTAAAAAATTAAAAAACATTCAGAAACAAAACAATTCCTATCCTTATATGTAGCCTGATGTGTGTAAGAAATATAAAATTTCTGCTGTTATACTCTGCTTCTCATTTTAATGATACCAAAATAAAAACTACTGCCTATCTGCTTGGGTTTAATCAAAGCAGCATTCAAACAACCAAAAACAGTAAAGTTAAAAGCTTGATCTGATAGATGAGAAGGAAGACCAATATGGTGGACATCACCTAATTAAATGTAAAATTCTTCAATTCTGAATTATACTAGTCATGCATAGTCACAATTATACTAGTCACTCCTAAAAATTCATTAGGAATGTTTTCCCATTTCACCAGTGCTTAAGCACACCCAAATTGCAAATACTTTATCTGAAACACGTATTTGATTAAGGACAAATCCCCAAATGTCTGGATCTCTAGCAAAGTGATAACTTCATTGTTTCAGAAACTTAGGCACAGATGCAATATTCTAACTTAAATTCTAACTTAAAAAAAAATTTTACGTTCCCTCTAGCAATATATAGGCATATATTTTTCCATACCCAAACAATATTAAATATAGTAATTTAAAAAATGCTTCCCAATTTGATAGGAAAAAAACATTTAAAAATGTGCATTCCATGGAACATTTCTGTTTCTTCTTTAATAAATCTGCTTATTCTCTTGGTCCTTTTTCTACAGGGTTTTCATCATTTCCTTCTTTGATAAGGGGTCTTTTTTTTTTTTTTTTTTTTCCCAGTACGCGGGCCTCTCACTGTTGTGGCCTCGCCCGTTGTGGAGCACAGGCTCCAGACGTGCAGGCTCAGCGGCCATGGCTCATGGGCCTAGCCGCTCCGTGGCATGTGGGATCTTCCCAGACCTGGGCACGAACCCGCGTCCCCTGTATCGGCAGGCGGACTCTCAACTACTGCGCCACCAGGGAAGCCCGATAAGGGGTCTTTTTATGCTAAGGATATTGGTCCCTTTTCATAAAAGTTTCTATTTACTTATTTTTTGCCAGTTTGTCATCTTTTAATTTTTGTCTTTGGTAAACCTGGTTTTTGAAAATAGACTTACATAATTGCTATCTAAAAATCTATACAGTGACTTTATAATTAAAATGTTCACTTTTTATGCATACGTATTTTTTCCTAGTGTGAGAGCAGAGTTTTATTTTCCAGGTATATTTCTGGGAATCACAGGCCTAGGAATGAGCTATTCATACAGTCCCTAGAGTCCGGTCTGAGGCTGAGACAGGTTGCTCATTTTACCTCGACTGGATTCATCCAATTCAACCTTTGCCTCTCCTCTTTTCTCGGTGTTTGGGTCACGTACCTCCTCTGATCTTCTGTATAACCTTGTCCGCATTTGGAATTTTTGTAGAATGAAATTTCTTTAATTCAGATGACTCTATTCTAAATAAGGCTAATAATAATATTATATATTTTTATACACATCATGGTTTGCTAAACACTTTCACCTGCATCATTCATTCATTCTAGACATATTTTTGAGTATACACTATTTGATTATAACCCTAAGCTTCAGAGCAATTAGTAACTCCAAGAATAGAATACTTTTAAGTTGAATAGTTGGGTCAAGACTACAGGTTTATGACTCATTATTTTCCCCTCAATAGTGTTCTTATATTTGTTTTTGGAGACTAAACACAGCCACAAAACTCAAAGGTATATATAATGAAAATTAATTCTCCCTCTCTCCCTTGTTTCCCAGCCACCTATACTCTTACCATACTAGGAGGGAACCACTGGTACCAATCCCTTGTGTATCCATCTAACGTGTTTCTATAAACACATAAATACCTATTAATTTTTCTTTTCACACAAATAATACCCTATATACACACTGCTTTACGTTTTGCATTTATCACTTAAAAGTATAACCTGGAAGTATTTCCATAATAGTATGTATAGAGGCACCACCTCTTTTTTCCGACAGTTTCATAAACTCCTATTGTATAAACATATCAAAAAAATTTTTAACATCTTTATTGGAGTACAATTGCTTTACAATGGGGTGTTAGTTTCTGCTGTATAACAAAGTGAGTCAGCTATACATATACGTACATCCCCATATCCCCTCCCTCTTGCGTCTCCCTCCCACCCTCCCTATCCCACCCCTCTAGGTGGTCACAAAGTACCAAGCTGATCTCCCTGTGTTATGGAGCTGCTTCCCACTAGCTATCTATTTTACATTTGGTAGTGTATATATGTCCATGAATATGTCAAAATTATTTAGCCATTCCCCCTTGTAGAACATTTAGTTTTTTTCACAAAGCTATGATGATTATCCTCTCATATATAGCTTCACAATACGGAACTATATTTGTGAGACAAATGCCTGAAAGTGGAATTGCTGGGTCATAATTGTATCTCTGTTTTTAATTTGGAAAAAGATAATATTGCCAAATTACTTTTCATAGAGGTTCTATCAATTCATACTCCCCACAATATGTCAGGAATTGTTTGCACATAACTTCAACACAGAGTTTCTTAAATTGTTTTCATCTCTGCCATTTTGAGAAGTGGGAAATGACAACTTCCTATTGTTTTATTTTGCATTTTCTCTTCTGAGTAAGGTTGGGGATCTTTTCCTATCCTTAGAAACCATTGGTTCTTCCTTTTCTGTGAGCTCTCTGTATACAGCCTTTGTCCATTTTTATAATGGGCTATTGGTCTGTTCTTATTAATTTAGGAACTCTTAATATAATAGGGAAATTAGTTCTTTTTTGTGGAATAAGATGTAAATATTTTTAACAGTTTGCTATTTTTCATTTCTTTTGGTTTATGGTGATGTTTCCCCTTCAAAGCATTTAGTTTTTTATTAAACTGAATTCAGCAATGCTTTCTCTAATGGCTACTGTGCTTTACATTACATTACATTAAATTTTCTACTTTAAGATTTTGAAAAAATTCAACGTTTTCTTCTAGTAACATTTTTTCTTCCTGTGGTTTATATTTTAAATATTTGATTCATTTGAATGTATCTTGGGATTAAGTTGTGAGGTAGCAATCTGAATTTATCCTTATCCACATGGCTATCCAGCTGTCCCAATGATACCTATTAACTAATATTTCCTCGCATCTACTTGAGATGCCACCTTTATAATTCTCATATGTAATTATGTCTATTTCTGGACATTATATTTTATTCCACTGCATTATGTATTATATCAATATTACACCATTTTAATTACTCTAGTTTTATAAAATCATTTGGTATCTAATGGGGTAAGTCCTATCAGACATTACTCTTTCTTTTGTATATTGTCCTAGCTAAGTAGACTCGGTTGATCTAATTTCAAAGAGTGAAAATCTTATTTTTATTTTCATTGGGATTGCAGTAAATTTATAAGTTAAATTAAAAAGAACTGCTGTCTTTATATGCTATAACTCCTTTCCTTAATACCTTCTCTTTAGACCATAAACACAAAATATACCATCATAAGAAAAATGAGCTGAGCTTTAAAGCCCCTAATGTTAAGTAGAGATACATCATCTATAAATTAAATATAATAATCAATAAATAAGCGATCAATTTAATTGTTTTATGATTGCTGAAATCTTACCATTACATCCTTTATATTTAGCACCATGTTAATCATATTAATAAATTGTTAAAGTGATTATTATTTCTTAGAGCTGTATAATTTGGGGGATGACAAACACTTCAAAGGAGTAGCCCAATATTCCACATCCCAAAATCACTCAATGAGTTTTCATGACATTTTATAGCATCTGATCGACCGATACACAAAAAATTTTAAGGATTGTATGTGATAATATAGCAGACAGATAGTTAGGGATTTATTTCTAGACTCTTTGATGAGGAAAATTATTGAAATATTGTGATCTGGGTCTTTCAGACAGCCTGTAATGATTATCTATGTTATACTTTAAGACAGAAGTTGCCTCTATGCATGGGCTTACAAAATACAGTACTCCTCAAATTTATAAGAAATTAAAGTTTATAACCTCAAAAAGTATATTACTTTGAGGGAAATTAAGATGATTGTCAATGATTGCTGGCATACCTGAAATTTTTAAAAGAAAATTCATGTAGTCCCATTTACATGTGATGTATGAAGGAAAAAGGGAAAAGATTTCTTTGCTCACATTAAGTTTTCTCTGTTAGTCAGAATTCCTGAGAGCACAAATCATCACAAACTTAGGTAACTTCTGGGGTCACTAAAGTATGGCTGCAGAAGAGGTCCTACCCCTTTTTATAAAGTGTTGTATAGAGAGTGCATTTCCACTCTGATTATGCATATACCCACCTCCCCCAAAACATCAACATGGTTTTGGAGAAAGGTCATAATACCTTTGCTGTCAGGCAGGGTTAGGTTTTTTGACTTCCCTAATTATAACACATAAGTAGCCTTGTGACATTATGCAAATTCCTCATACATGAAGCAGGAGAAAGGGCATAATACCTTTGATGCCAGGCAGGGTTAGGTTTTTTGACTTCCCTAATTATAACACATAAGTAGCCTTGTGACATTATGCAAACTCCTCATACATGAAGCAGGGAAAGTAGCTGTCTTACAAGGTTATTAGGTAAAATAGAAACAGTTTCTGTGCCTACCACAGTGCCTAGGCTAAATATTAGCAATATTCATAGTTCTTAAATTTGTGGCTCCAGAGTGAGAGAGACCTGGGTTCAAATTCCATCTCTACTGCTTATTAGCTTGTGTCCTTGGGCAAGTTAATTAACCTCTCTAAAGCTTGGTTTCTGCATTGGAAAACAGGGCTGGAAATAATTATCCAATAAGATCATTGTAAGGGAAAAAATGAGACACTGCATTTTAAACATGAAGCACACTTCTTAGTACACTTTAAGTGTACAATACATTCTAACCATTCATTCAGCTTATTTCCTGATAATGTTTTATGTGCACAAAAACTTGAACCGTTATTATGAATGATTTTTATCAACTTCCTTATCAATTGATTTTGCACACCTAATGCTCTCAAGAAAGGAGAATAAATTTGGTTACTTCATAATAGATAAAGCTTTGCATTTATCTACACACAGAAACTTTTCTTCTTCAGGATTGGTTTTTTTTTTAGGTCAAAGATATGTGTATTTGTAATTTTGAAAGATATTCCCAAATTGCTCTTCTTAGGGGCTGTACCTGTTTTGTTTTGTTTTTTAACTTTTTATTTCACATTGGAGTATAGCTGATTAGCAACGTCTTGTTAGTTTCAGGTGTACAACAAAGTGATTCGGTTATACATATACATGTATCTATTCTTTTTTCAAATTCTTTTCCCAATTAGGTTGTTACAGAATATTGAGCAGAGGTCCCTGTGCTATACAGTAGGTCCTTGTACACACTGATTGACAGCGTGTACATGTCAATCCCAAACTCCCTAACTATCCCCCCACACCTTTCCCCCCTGGTAATCATAAATTCATTCTTCAAGTCTGTGAGTCTCCACTTTCAAGATACTTTAAAGATTAAAACTAAACTATGATCAACCAAAACGACAATGCTTTCTACCAACAGATGGCGATATACGTCATACAGTCATCTAGTCCCTGCCTGACATAAGGCTCATTAGTCTGTCCAGGCAGTGTACGCAGAATGTGTGCATTGTTTGTAGGAGGTGATAAAAATTACTAAATCAGTCAGACTTGTTAACTGAAAATATACTGAGAGTGTTAAAATATTTTATAACCAAAAAATTGGAATTTGATGAAAACCAAAGTGGAAATAATAAAATAATTGAATGTATGAAAATAAGGAATGTGGCAAGTTCATAAAAGATTAATCATCTGACATTAGAAATGGTTCTTTAGGACTGAGCAGGATCATGCAATAGGTTAAAAATGCTGAGGGTAGGCAATAACCAGCATGATACACAGAAACATTATTTAAAAAAAAAAAAAATAGGGAAAAATTTCTAGTAGGGCTCAGAGGATTATTCTTCATTAGTAATGGATGCTCCAGAACTTAATGCTAAAGCAAGGGAAGGCTAGGTATTCATTCAAGAAGGTAAAATCCGGGCTTCCCTGGTGGCACAGTGGTTGAGAGTCCGCCTGCCAATGCAGGGGACACGGGTTCGAGCCCTGGACTGGGAAGATCCCACATGCCGCAGAGCAACTAGGCCCGTGAGCCACAACTACTGAGCCTGCACGTCTGGAGCCTGTGCTCCGCAACAAGAGAGGCCGCGACAGTGAGAGGCCCGCGCACGGCGATGAGGAGTGGCCCCCACTTGCCGCAACTAGAGAAAGCCCTCACACAGAAACGAAGACCCAACACAGCCAAAAATAAATAAATTAATTAATTAATAAAAAATTAAAAAAAAAAAAAAAGAAGGTAAAATCCAAGCATAGTGACAGCTGCTGATAAAATATTCCTGGCAGGCCAGGAATGGTTCAATAGACTCAAAGCCCTTTAACTCAATATCAGAACAAGTGAATTAAGTAGCACACATGCCAAGAGATTCTTTGGAATATTTGTGGACATTATCAAGAAAAGTTGTCAGTCTACTTATAAGACTTTTGGTGTAGACATTTTTTTAGAATGCATAATGGCAGGGAAAGGAGGTTTTATGATTCTAAAGAAACAGCTTATTTGGTGGAAATTCATCTAGGGATGGTAAAGAACCATGGAACGAATCACATGAACTTACAAACAAGTCCTTTGCAAACTAATATGTCCATCGAACTAATATGTTCATCAACAGAGGAACTTCCTGTGCTTCATACTTCTCAACTCCTTCTTAGAACTAGAGGCTATAATTATGGCAAGGCATTCAGTAGCCCTGACCTCAATCTGGGAATACGATGAAACCCATATAACACTGTTTAAAAAGTACCCTCTTTTGAGGTAGTCGTTGTTTAAAAGATATTCAAAAGATGAAAGGTATGGCTCTTTTTTTTTTTTTTTTTTGCGGTATGCGGGCCTCTCACTGTTGTGGCCTCTCCCGTTGTGGGGCACAGGCTCCGGACGCGCAGGCCCAGCGGCCATGGCTCACGGGCCCAGCTGCTCCGTGGCATGTGGGATCTTCCCGGACCAGGGCACAAACCTGTGTCCCCTGCATCGGCAGGCGGACTCTCAACCACTGCACCACCAGGGAAGCCCTCTGTCACTTTTAAACAGGATTTTCAGACTCTCATAATAAATGTAAACAGGTTTAGAATAGTGGAGAAAATTCCAGATTAGATACTGGCCACAGAGTAACAAGTAAGTGGGGAGAAAATAATTCCCATCCTTCTTCAAATTTACATTCCAGTAGATATCTGACCAGAAGACTTGTATTCTGAGATAAGGTGAGTGTTTCGGCAAAAAGAGTATATAACAATTCAATGGCAAAGGGGCTTAACTTTTACTTATGGGTTTTACTTCTTTCAGCTATTGTTCTAATTAATGCATTTAACTGTTTATAAACAAAAAGATGTTCATATGTCATATTTTCATGACAATATAAACTGTACACAGTGACCTTAAGTTTCTATAAATAGTCACCATTTTTCATTTGCTGGTAGCTACCCAAGGGGAAAGGTGCTGCTTATAGGACTTAACCTCCACAAGGACTGTCTAATGGAATAGAAATATTTGTGGTACAAACTCTAATCTTCAAACCTCAGTTCTCAGCAGCAAACTCTTCTAAAAACACTTCTAACAAAATTGATTGAAAAATTAGTGTCTTCACTAAGAATTAAGGGAAAGGGGAAAGGAGATTTTCGAACTTGCTCTTTATTAAAATGAATCTAAAATTCTAAATAGTAGAAGCCATTGATTTACCAAACACCTAAGGAAACAAGATAGTCTTTTTTCCCATTCATTTACTCGTCTGTTTATTCAATCAAGTAGTATTGAGAACCCACTCTGTGTAAAATATTGTGCTATGATTGGAGGGGTTATAACTGTAGCAAGATAAAATTCTTGCTCTATTTAATCATATCATCTAATACCTAGGATCAGAATATAAAGAGCTCCTGAATCTATTATCTAGTGAGTAAGGAATCAGAATTCCTAAACTACATAGGAAGGGACTAAGCCCAAACATTTTTCAATAATAAGATTGGTCAAAAGGATGAATGAACCCAATCAGAGACTAGGAGCATGTGAGTATATAATATTCTTTCTGCACCAGGGATCCCTATTTGTCACTACTATACTCTTTCAATAATTAAAGCATTTTAATCCTAGCATACAAGAAAGAACAAATGAGATGGGGGTTACTGAAAAGAAAGGTAAATGTTCAGTAAGGAATACTGAACTAAAAACCAAACCCCTGGGAGTGATGGGTGAAGGGAAGCTGGAGACTCTTAGACTCTATAATGTCTATAGGAATGGAAAATAATAATCAGCCATGGATCACAGACCTAAACTTAAGAGCTAAGACTATAAAACTAAAGTAAGAAAACTTGGGGAAAACCTTTAAGACATTGGATTTGGCAATGATTTCTTGGATATGGCACCAAAAGTACAGGCAGCAAAAGAAAAAGAAAATTGGATTTCATAAAAATTAAAACTTTTGTGTGTCAAAGGACACTGTTGGAGAGTAAAAAGACAACCCAAGAACAGACAAAATATTTGCAAATCATGTATCTGATAAGGGATTAATATCCACAATATATTAAGGACTCTTAAACTCAACAACAAAAACAAACAGCCCTATTCTAAAATAAGCAAAGGACTTGAATACACATTTCTGCAAAGAAAATATACAAATGGTCAATATGCACATGAAAAAATATTCAACTTCACTAATCATTAGGAAATACAAGTCAAAACCACAGGGAGAGCCAACTTCACACCCAGCAGGATGACCATTATTTAAAAAGAGAGAAAATAAATGTTAGTGAGGGTGTAGAGAAATTGGAACCATTATGCAGTGCCGATGGGAATATAAAATAGTGCAGCCACTGTGCAAAAGAGTATGGCAGTTCTTCAAAGAATTAATTATAGAATTATCTTATGATCTAGCAACTCCACTTGTGGGCATACACCCAAAAGAATTAAAAGCAGGGACTCAATGAGATATTTGTACAATGGTGTTCATCACTGCATTATCCATAACATACAAGCAACTCAAACATCCATCAGTGGAGGAATGGATAAATAAAATGTGGTATGTACATACAATAGATTACTATACAGCCTTAAAAAGGAAGGAAATTCTGATACATGCTATAACATCAATAAGCCTTAAAAATATTATGCGAGGTAAAATAAGCCAGACAAAAAAGGACAAATATTGAATATTTCTACTTACATGAGGTACCTGGAATAGTCAAATTCATAAAGGAAGAAAGTAGAATGGTGGTTACCAGGGACTGGGGGGAGTGGAAAGCATGAGGAATTATTATCCAATGGGTACAGAGTTTCAGTGTGGAATGATGAAAACGTTCCGGAGACGGATGGTGGTGATGGTCACAAACAATGTGAATAGACTTAATGCCCCTGAGTTGTACACTTAACAATGGCTGAAATGGTAAATTTTATGTCACATATATTTTACTGCAAAAAATTTTCTTTTAATTTGCAAAAATTTGCTGAGAACTGTAAGGAGGAGAGTCAGGAAGATAACAAAGTCATGGCAGTTAACAGTGGGTCAACCTCAATGGGATTCGGATGTGCTTCTCTGGTATCTATTTTGCCAGGCAGGACTCCTTTATATATATGCAGTATCATTATTTCTCGAGAAATAATTTGTACAATAGATAGAAAAATTAATCAAAATATGCAAAATATTACTGTACTCTTGCCACGTTTTAATTTCCAGAATTTAAACATTTAAAGACACTCTCAATTGTAACCTCTGTCATATTAGCCCTTCTTTTCTCAAATGGCTTCCAAGAATCTAATCTATTGCAGATGAGAAAAGAACATAAAACATTTACATATAAATCACAAAAAATGAAAGATTAATTTTGTATGGAAATTAGGAGTTTTCCAATCATATATTTGGATTGTGTGGTACCCACGTCCAGAATGGGATCCAGTTTTTAAAGAAAGCACACTTCATTCCCTCCCAAAGTCTGTCCCCTGCCAGTTACTGTAATGTTGACATCACACAGACCTCTAGGCAAACTTAGTAATCTTCTCCAAATTAAGAAAAGGTCCCCACCTTCTACCACTTTCCACCTTGCTCTCTGCACTTCAGTCACACTGACCTCCTTGATGTTCCGTGAACACATCAAATATGCCTTAGGGCTGTTGCAATCGCTGCTTCTTGTGACTAGAATAATTTTCCTGTCGCTTAGTAGCTGGCTCCCTCACTTCCTTACCTCCTTCAGGTCTCTGCTCAAATAGCACCTCGGAAAGGCATTTCTAACCACCCTTAATAAACAATGCCTCCTTCCCTCAATTTTCTCTGTCCTGCTTTATTTTTCTTCACAGTGTATAGTATAATACAAGGTCAGGAAGTGGTGAACATTTGTTTACTTATTCATTATCTGTCTCAAAACTAGCAGGAAACCTCTATGTTTTGTTCAATGCTGCATGTACAGTGTCTACAGCAGTGCCCTGAATAGCTACTCAATAAATACTTGCTGAAGGGAGTGAACAAAGGAAGAGGGAAGGAAAGAAGGAATTACCATTTAATTTCAGAAAACATATAAATGCCAAGAATAGTGAGGCTGAGAGTTCTAGGAACAGACCTGGAGCAACTCAGCATCTCTTTACCACTACCCTTGGGATCTCTGCCAGGTCCTCCCTCCCCACAAACCTCAATGGCACTGATACAAACTTGGATTCAAACTCCTGACCTACACATTTTGGAGGCCAACCAGATAGGGCTTAATGATTGATCATGAGCTCAAGACAAATCAGTTGGAAATTGTAGTTCTAACCTTTTTTTACTATCTGATTACCAGTCCACCTCTTAAGCAAATCTTTAGAAAAGGATTTGGTCTTCAGCCTTTTTTTTTTTTTTTTTTTTTTTTGCGGTACACGGGCTTCTCACTGTTGTGGCCTCTCCCGTTGCGGAGCACAGGCTCTGGACGCGCAGGCTCAGTGGCCATGGCTCACGGGCCCAGCTGCTCCACGGCATGTGGGATCCTCCCGAACCGGGCCATGAACCCGTGTCCCCTGCATCGGCAAGCGGACTCTCAACCACTGCGCCACCAGGGAAGCCCTGGGCTTCAGCCTTTTTAACGCATCAACTTGAGTACATGTCAAAATATTTTGGCTCTTTTATGCAAAGGAGGCTAAACATTGTCACCTAGAATTGATGAACCCAAACTGGGGCAGAAAATAAGCAGGAATGCTATTCCTTCCCTAAGAAATAAGAAATATGAATTTACCTAGTAATGGTAAAAAGCTAGGCAAGAGAAGCATACATATTAAATTCTTGTTAACTTATTCCTCCTATATTCTTAGAAAGCATTCAGTTTCAGTGAAAAATCTATTTTTCATAAAAGTCAAGCACCTGATTATCTAGTATGTATCATTTATTCATGAAATATGTATCAAGAATGACTGCATGTATGGCACCCTTTAGGGGTGCCAATATGAACAAGTTATGGTCTCTACCCTTAAAACCTTAACAGTCTAGTGGATAAGCTGCCAATCCACAACCATTAGAACAGACTGAGACATATCATAGAACTCAGGGGTCCAATTTCTCATGATTTTCATATCTCACTCAAAGAACAGTATCTAAGTAGATAACAGGTATTAAAAGAAAATCATCTGCCTTAGAAAATTATTATAAGTATCATGTAAAATAAATTATTTTTCCCCAAATGTTTTAAAACACTTAAAAATAAGCACCCTGAATCATTGATGTTAAAGGATCACTGTTATTGATATAAATCATTGATTCTTTTTTACAATAAGTACTGAGCTTTAGGTTAGGACATAAGAACACTTTAGATGAACACTGTCTTCTTTCCTTACCCTGCACAAGATCACTTTGCTTTCTCTCCTTCTCCATCCTCTAACACCCAGGATCTCATAGGTACTACTCCACTCCCTGTTTCTACTCCATTTCATAGCTCATAGCTGGATGAACCTTCCTGAGACATTTCACACACATACCCTTTTCAATGACACTACCCCTCTTCTGTCAATTTTTGTCCGCCTTGGGAAAGTCCCCTTTCCTGTCTTGATTCTCTCATAATAAAACCAAAAAAAACCAATACTCTAATTGTGGCCAAGTCAAGTCAGAGTAATACAGGGACACCCCTGGACCAAGAAAGCAAAGCTATTCAATGTCTAAAACAACCTCAGGAACACTTTAAATGTATAGATACATTTCATAATATCATACTGTCTTCAAACTTCTACCTAAATCTCAATTTCAGTTTAATACAAATGCACTGCCCAAGAATCAGTATTCAAGGGAAACATTTAACCAATATTCAACCTTTCCTTTTCTTGTTCTATAGTATTGTAATTACATAGTTTGCTATGTTTAATTGCAAATGTAGATTCTTTCAGCTCCATTATGGGTTAAAAAGGCTTTTGTGGCATACCTGGTAACCAGGCGTACCTCTGTGGGATATTTGCAAGTGTAATCTTGGGATAAATAAGATTTTATTTCCATTAAAAGGAATATATATGTTATTCAAGTTTAGTAAACACGGTGAGTCTCTGTGAAGGTTAGGTAACTCCTGAGCCTTAGTGTTTACTCACCTCAGAGGGCAGTTGTGGGGATTTAAAAGGAGCATTTGCAAATCCCTTAATGCACTACTCAGCATAAATGAGACCCTCACATATGAAGCTGTTAAATTAATGTTAGTATCAGTAATATTAACAAAATGGAAACTGTGCTGTCTATATACTGTTACCAAATGTCTAGCCAACATAATTGAACACCTCCGTATCATGTGTGAGACACTAAAATGGCTGCTGTGGATATATATTTTTTAATCTAATTTGTACGGCAATCCTGAGAAGTAGACACTACCAATTTTATAACAAAGTTGCATTTGAGAAGTGAAAGTATTTGACTAAGATCACATGTTCAGCAAGAGAGATAACTAGACACTTTTCACTACCCTAATGTGAACACAAATTTATTCCTCTGTGCTTTTAACATGTTATAACAATATTTTACAATGATTCTGAACTATAGGAGGGACATAATATGAATTTTCAAAAGAGTTTCTCTGCATAGCCATGCCACAAACATTCATTCCTGAAAGTCTGTCAGACGATCTCATGGGATTATAAGAAGCTTGCTCCTAGTTGACCCCTGAGGATGCCATTTCTTTTCTCCCTACTTGAATTACCTTGAGCCAAGTTTGTCCAGAGTAATAAGAATATATATGTATTTCCATTTGTGGGGAAATCATCACTTCAACTTTGTAATACTTGTTCCATGAAAGGATCACCTGTGAAGATTGGTCCCATAAAATTTATCTAGAAGGAATGTTAACTTTATATCATCACCCAGAGAAAGTGAAAGCAAAATTTACCAATAAAATATTCTATTTATTCTATTTAAAATGTACATAGAGTTAGTAAGTTATCCATACTCTAAGCCCTAAAGGAAGCATTTGTCCATTGGACTTGAAAGAATAATCATTTAGTGGAGTTTAAGTCAATATATAAGGGAATATTTCATTATCATATAACATTTCTCTCACTTTCCCATTTTATTTTGATGTATGGATTTGTATATCTACTGTTAACTTCTATTTACTCCTTTTTTGAACTTCTAAATAACAGGCCCTAAAGAAGATGACATATTTTTAATTACATTAGATTCTAAGATATATATTGTATGAGTGACGAATATAGTTGGCAAACATTACATCTAGTGAAATCACCCCTATTTTTAAAAAACAATCAGATGACACGGGAGTTTTGTTTGGCATATAACACAAAGTAGATTTCATTAAACATCTACACAGAAATGTCTTTGTACTTATATTTTAAAGCATCTATCTAATCTTACTAATTCTTCTTTAGAGGCTCAATTTTCCATTATTTGTGTTAATACTTTGACCTACTTGTGGGGCAAAATTTGTATTACTGGTATATAGATCAAATGTTTTCAAAGATGAGATATAAGAGAGAAAGGGCAAGAAAAAGGCATTCATTGCAGGGCAGAGATGGTAGGTTAATGATACTGTAAGTGTACTCACTCCCTGTAAGACTGAACAATTTCCAAGTGAACAATCATAGGTGCAATTAAAGTTTTATCATATTTTAATAAATGATTCAGACAGCTTTGTAAAAAATCCAGAGACATTTTAAAGAAAGTTGTGATCAATAATGGCAGTCTCTCAAACACCTGATGCAACAAAAGGAAGTCATAAAATGAACAGCAATGAAATTACAATTAAAGTCATGGTATATTTTAACAATAATAATATATGGTATTTTTGGCTCCCAGTTATATCAGTTTAAAAATCCAAAGGTATTCAATTTCCTGTATTAAAGAAGCAATGACAGAGAACACCTACTGAACGCTGGCATAAGACCCCAGACCTCCCAAAAGGCAAGAAACTCCCCACATACCTGGGTAGGGCAAAGCGGAGAGATCCCCACACAGAGGATCGGTGCCGAGCGGCACTCACCAGCCCGAGAGGCTTGTCTGCTCGCCCGCCGGGGCGCGCAGTGCTGGAAGCTGAGGCTCAGGCTTCGGTCAGAGCGCAGAGAGAGGGCTGGGGCTGGCGGCGAGAACTCAGCGTGAAGGGGGCTAATGTGCCACAGCTAGCCGGCAGGGAGTCCGGAAAAACTCTGGAGCTGCCGAAGAGGCAAGAGACTTTTTCTTCCCTCTTGGTTTCCTGGTGCGCGAGGAGAGGGGATTAAGAGCGCTCCTTAAAGGGGCTCCACAGACGGGCGCGAGTCGCGACTGAAAGCGCGGAGCCCAGTGACGGGCGTGGGACGCTGGGGCTGCTGCTGCTGCCGCCAAGAAGCCTGTGTGCGAGCGCAGGTCACTGCCCACACCGCCATTCCGGGAGCCTGTGCAGCCCGCCACTGCCGGGGTCCCGGGATCCAGGGGCGGCTTCCCTGGGAGAACGCACGGCACGCCTCGGGCTGGTGCAACGTCACGCCGACCTCTGCCGCTGCAGGCTCGCCCCGCACTCCATGCCCCTCCCTCCCGCCCGGCCTGAGTGAGCAAGAGTCCCCGAAGCGGCTGCTCCTTTAACCCTGTCCTGTCTGAGCGAAGAACAGACGCCCTCCAGCGACCTACACGCAGAGGCGGGGCCAAATCCAAAGCTGAGACCCAGGAGCTGTGAGAACAAAGAAGAGAAAGGGAAACCTCTCCCAGCAGCCTCAGAAGCAGCGGATTAAAGCTCCACAATCAACTTGATGTACCCTGCATCTGTGGAATACGTGAATAGACAACACATCATCCCAAATTGAGGAGCCCGGAGTCAGTGCTGTGCCTCTGAGGTGGGAGAGCCAACTTCAGGACACTGGTCCACAAGAGACCTCCCAGCTCCACATAATATCAAACGGCGAAAATCTTCCAGAGATCTCCATCTCAACACCAGCACCCAGCTTCACTCAACGACCAGCAGGCTACAGTGCTGGACACCCTAAGCCAAACAACTAGCAAGACAGGGACACAACGCCACCCATTAGCAGAGAGGCGGCCTAAAATCATAAAAAGTCCGCAGACACCCCAAAACACACCACCAGACGTGGACCTGCCCACCAGAAAGACAAGATCCAGCCTCATCCACCAGAACACAGGCACTAGTCCCCTCCACCAGGAAGCCTGCACAACCCACTAAACCAACCTTAGCCACTGGGGACAGACACCAAAAACAACGGGAACTACGAACCTGCAGCCTGCAAAAAGGAGACCCCAAACACAGTAACATAAGCAAAATGAGAAGACAGAAAAACACACAGCAGGAGAAGGAGCAAGATAAAAACCCACCAGATCTAACAAATGAAGAGGTAATAGGCAGTCTACCTGAAAAAGAATTCAGAATAATGATGGTAAAGATGATCCAAGATTCTATTTCCCAGATCCAAAATCTTGGAAATAGAATAGACAAAATGCAAGAAACAGTTAACTAGGACCTAGAAGAACTAAAGATGAATCAAGCATCGATTAAAAACACAATACATGAAATAAAAAATACTCTAGACGGGATCAATAGCAGAATAACTGAGGCAGAAGAACGGATAAGTGAGGTGGAAGATAAAATAGTGGAAATAACTGCTGCAGAGCAAAATAAAGAAAAAAGAATGAAAAGAACAGAGGACAGTCTCAGAGACCTCTGGGACAACATTAAACGCACCAACATTCGAATTATAGGGGTTCCAGAAGAAGAAGAGAAAAAGAAAGGGACTGAGAAAATATTTGAAGAGATTATAGTTGAAAACTTCCCTAATATGGGAAAGGAAATAGTTAATCAAGTCCAGGAGGCACAGAGAGTCCCATACAGAATAAATCCAAGGAGAAATACACCAAGACACATATTAATCAAACTGTCAAAAATTAAACACAAAGAAATCATATTAAAAGCAGCAAGGCAAAAACAACAAATAACACACAAGGGAATCCCCATCAGGATAACAGCTGATCTCTCAGCAGAAACTCTACAAGCCAGAAGGGAGTGGCAGGACATAATTAAAGTGATGAAGGAGAAAAACCTGCAACCAAGATTACTCTACCCAGCAAGGATCTCATTCAGATTTGATGGAGAAATTAAAACGTTTACAGACAAGCAAAAGCTGAGAGAGTTCAGCACCACCAAACCAGCTTTACAACAAATGCTAAAGGAACTTCTCTAGGCAAGAAACACAACAGAAGGAAAAGACCTACAATAACGAACCCAAACAATTAAGAAAATGGGAATAGGAACATACATATCGATAATTACCTTAAATGTAAATGGACTAAATGCTCCCACCAAAAGATACAGATTGGCTGAATGGATACAAAAACAAGACCCATATATATGCTGTCTACAAGAGACCCACTTCAGACCTAGAGACACATACAGACTGAAAGTAAGGGGATGGTAAAAGATATTCCATGCAAATGGAAATCAAAAGAAAGCTGGAGTAGCAATTCTCATATCAGACAAAATAGACTTTAAAATAAAGACTACTAGAAGAGACAAAGAAGGACACTACCTAATGATCAAGGGATCGATCCAAGAAGAAGATATAACGATTGTAAATATTTATGCACCCAACATAGGAGCACCTCAATACATAAGGCAAATACTAACAGCCATAAAAGGAGAAATCGACAGTAACACAATCATAGTAGGGGACTTTAACACCCCACTTTCACCAATGGACAGATCATCCAAAATGAAAATAAATAAGGAAACACAAGCTTTAAATGATACATTAAACAAGATGGACTTAATTGATATTTATAGGACATTCCATCCAAAAACAACAGAATACACATTTTTCTCAAGTGCTCATGGAACATTCTCCAAGATAGATCATATCTTGGGTCACAAATCAAGCCTTGGTAAATTTAAGAAAATTGAAATTGTATCAAGTATCTTTTCCGACCACAATGCTATGAGACTAGATATCAATTACAGGAAAAGAGCTGTAAAAAATACAAACACATGGAGGCTAAACAATACACTACTTAATAACGAAGTGATCACTGAAGAAATCAAAGAGGAAATTAAAAAATACCTAGAAACAAATGACAATGGAGACACGACGACCCAAAACCTATGGGATGCAGCAAAAGCAGTTCTAAGAGGGAAGTTTATAGCAATACAATCCCACCTTAAGAAACAGGAAACATCTCGAATAAACAACCTAACCTTGCACCTAAAGCAATTAGAGAAAGAAGAACAAAAACATCCCAAAGTTAGCAGAAGGAAAGAAATCATAAAAATCAGATCAGAAATAAATGAAAAAGAAATGAAGGAAACGATAGCAAAGATCAATAAAACTAAAAGCTGGTTCTTTGAGAAGATAAACAAAATTGATAAACCATTAGCCAGACTCATCAAGAAAAAAAGGGAGAAGACTCAAATCAATAGAATTAGAAATGAAAAAGGAGAAGTAACAACTGACACTGCAGAAATACAAAAGATCATGAGAGATTACTATAAGCAACTCTGCCAATAAAATGGACAACCTGGAAGAAATGGACAAATTCTTAGAAATGCACAACCTGCCGAGACTGAACCAGGAAGAAATAGAAAATATGAACAGACCAATCACAAGCACTGAAATTGAAACTGTGATAAAAAATCTTCCAACAAACAAAAGCCCAGGACCAGATGGCTTCACAGGTGAATTCTATCAACCATTTAGAGAAGAGCTAACACCTATCCTTCTGAAACTCTTCCAAAATATAGCAGAGGGAGGAACACTCCCAAACTCATTCTACGAGGCCACCATCACCTTGATACCAAAACCAGACAAGGATGTCACAAAGAAAGAAAACTACAGGCCAATATCACTGATGAACATAGATGCAAAAATCCTCAACAAAATACTAGCAAACAGAATCCAACAGCACATTAAAAGGATCATACACCATGATCAAGTGGGGTTTATTCCAGGAATGCAAGGATTCTTCAATATACGCAAATCAATCAACGTGATACACCATATTAACAAATTGACGGAGAAAAACCATATGATCATCTCAATAGATGCAGAGAAAGCTTTCGACAAAATTCAACACCCATTTATGATAAAAAACCCTGCAGAAAGTAGGCATAGAGGGAACTTTCCTCAACATAATAAAGGCCATATATGACAAACCCACAGCCAGCTTCGTCCTCAATGGTGAAAAACTGAAACCATTTCCACTAAGATCAGGAACAAGACAAGGTTGCCCACTCTCACCACTCTTATTCAACCTAGTTTTGGAAGTTTTAGCCACAGCAATCAGAGAAGAAAAGGAAATAAAAGGAATCCAAATTGGAAAAGAAGAAGTAAAGCTGTCACTGTTTGCAGATGACATGATACTATACATAGAGAATCCTAAAGATGCTACCAGAAAACTACTAGAGCTAATCAATGAATTTGGTAAAGTTGCAGGATACAAAATTAATGCACAGAAATCTCTGGCATTCCTATATACTAATGATGAAAAATCTGAAAGTGAAATCAAGGAAACACTCCCATTTACCATTGCAACAAAAAGAATAAAATATCTAGGAATAAACCTACCTAAGGAGACAAAAGACCTGTATGCAGAAAATTATAAGACACTGATGAAAGAAATTAAAGATGATACAAATAGATGGAGAGATGTACCATGTTCTTGGATTGGAAGAATCAACATTGTGAAAATGACTCTACTACCCAAAGCAATCTACAGATTCAATGCAATCCCTATCAAACTACCACTGGCATTTTTCACAGAACTAGAACAAAAAATTTCAAAATTTGTTTGGAGAAACAAAAGACCCCGAAAAGCCAAAGCAATCTTGAGAACGAAACACGGAGCTGGAGGAATCAGGCTCCCTGACTTCAGACTATACTACAAAGCTACAGTAATCAAGACAGTGTGGTACTGGCACAAAAACAGAAAGATAGATCAATGGAACAGGATAGAAAGCCCAGAGGTAAACCCACGCACATATGGTCAACTTATCTTTGATAAAGGAGGCAGGAATGTACAGTGGAGAAAGGACAGCCTCTTCAATAAGTGGTGCTGGGAAAACTGGACAGGGACATGTAAAAGGATGAGATTAGATCATTCCCTAACACCATACACAAAAATAAGCTCAAAATGGATTAAAGATCTAAATGTAAGGCCAGAAACTATCAAACTCTTAGAGGAAAACATAGGCAGAACACTCTATGACATAAATCACAGCAAGATCCTTTTGGACCCACCTCCTAGAGAAATGGAAATGAAAACAAAGATAAATAAATGGGACCTAATGAAACTTCAAAGCTTTTGCACAGCAAAGGAAACCATAAACAAGACCAAAAGACAACCCTCAGAATGGGAGAAAATATTTGCAAATGAAGCAACTGACAAAGGATTAATCTCCAATATTTATAAGCAGCTCATGCAGCTCAATAGCAAAAAAACAAACAACCCAATCCAAAAATGGGCAGAAGACCTAAATAGACATTTCTCCACAGAAGATATACAGACTGCCAACAAACACATGAAAGGATGCTCAACATCTTTACTCATTAGAGAAATGCAAATCAAAACTACAATGAGATATCATCTCACACCAGTCAGAATGGCCATCATCAAAAAATCTAGAAACAATAAATGCTGGAGAGGGTGTGGAGAAAAGGGAACACTCTTGCACTGCTGGTGGGAATGTGAATTGGTACAGCCGCTATGGAGAACGGTATGGAGGTTCCTTAAAAAACTACAAATAGAACTACCATATGACCCAGCAATCCCACTACTAGGCATATACCCTGAGAAAACCATAATTCAAAAAGAGACATGTACCAAAATGTTCATAGCAGCCCTATTTACAATAGCCCGGAGATGGAAACAACCTAAGTGTCCATCATCGGATGAATGGATAAAGAAGATGTGGCACATATATACAATGGAATATTACTCAGCCATAAAAAGAAATGAAATTGAGCTATTTGTAATGAGGTGGATAGACCTAGAGTCTGTCATACAGAGTGAAGTAAGTCAGAAAGAGAAAGACAAATACTGTATGCTAACACATATATATGGAATTTAAGAAAAAAAAAATGTCATGAAGAACATAGGGGTAAGACAGGAATAAAGACACAGACCTACTAGAGAATGGACTTGAGGATATGGGGAGGGGGAAGGGTAAGCTGTGACAAAGTGAAAGAGCGGCATGGACATATATACACTACCAAACGTAAGGTAGATAGCTAGTGGGAAGCAGCCGCATAGCACAGGGAGATCAGCTCGGTGCTTTGTGACCACCTGGAGGGGTGGGATAGGGAGGGTGGGAGGGAGACGCAAAAGGGAGGGGATATGGGAACATATGTATATGTATAACTGATTAAATTTGTTATAAAGCAAAAAATAAAAAAAAAATGCAATCATTAAAAAAAAAAAAAAAAAGAACTTTCTGGACTTTGTCAACAGCAGCCATGGCAAAAACCATTGTCTTCTGTATGAGTTTAATTAAAATGCTTTCAGTGTGTCATGTCAAATACAAAAAAAAAAAAAAAGAAGCAATGACAGAATTTTTTCATTTAAAATATAGTTGTTATTTTAAAGAGAAAAGAAAGAATTATTTTCTCAGTGGGGCTAAAAAGATATAAGATCATCCAATTCTATATACAACGTCAACTCAAATTTGTCTGTGGCCGATGATGTTTATTGGCACTGTTCAAGGCATTCCTTCCTCCTTCCCCTCTTTCATGGTCTGGCATTTTTCCTCACCACTCAAGGGTTTCATTCCTCCAAACTTCATTCTACCTTTAGCTGCCAAGAACTGATGGCTTTCCCTGTTGCCTAAAGCCGCTTCCTTCTAGCTACACAGAGAAGAGAAAGTTAAATCTTCAATGAAGAAATTTCATTTTGCAGAATGCAAAAGACACCAAAACTGTTCTCTCATATTCCACAAAAGTAATCTACCCAACATGTGTGAATGCTCTCCTAAAAATTCTCATATGAAAATCATTTTCATACAATCTTAGACTATCCATTTCATTATGACCTTGCCATCTTAAACAGTAATCTAATCCTACATAGTTCTGAAGAAGGAACCCCTAATACCTCCATGTGAGAATGAATTAGCTAATGTGAGATGTGTAAAATGGAGGCCCAACTTCAATTAGTGCACAGATGCATTCCAACAGATTACAACAACCACGCTGTGCCACCATAATTGCAAAATTTAACCAAATCCCTGGTGACAATTCGTGAAATAGTTTAGTCCTTCAAGAAGAAACATGTTTGCCAAATTCTTTACCAAAAACAAACAAATATGGTTAGACACTTGCTAGATAAAAATATCATTAATCAAGGCTGACTGCTTAACCAAAAGCTAAATTTTCAACCAAATGGTAATAGCAAAACTACTTATTTGTTTCATATCTTTAAGTACAGTCTCAAAAAAAGAGGGGACTTATTGTCATACAAACAGTGTGTGAGGAGATTGGTTCAAGACGGCGGAGTAGAAGGACGTGCTCTCACTCCCTCTTGCAAGAACACTGGAATCACAACTAACTGCTGAACAATCATCAATAGAAAGACAGTTGGAACTCACCAAAAAAGATACTCCACATCCAAAGACAAAGTAGAAGTCACAATGAAACAGCAGGAGGGGCGCAATCACAATAAAATCAAATCCCATAACTGCTGGGTGGGTGACCCACAAACTGGAGAACACTTATACCACAGAAGTCTACCCACTGGAGTGAAGGTTCTGAGCCCCATGTCAGGCTTCCCAACCTGGGGGTCTGGCAATGGGAGAAGGAATTCCTAGAGAATCAGACTTTGAAGGCTAGTGGGATTTGTTTGCAGGACTTCAACAGGACTGGGGGAAACAGAGACTCCACTCTTGGAGGGCACACACAAAGTAGTGTGCACATCAGGACCCAGGGGAAGGAGCAGTGACACCATAGAGACTGAACCAGACCTACCTTCTGGTGTTGGTGGGGGTCTCCTGCAGAAGCACGGGGTGGCTCTGTCTCACCAGGAGGACAAGGACACTGGCAGCAGAAGTTCTGGGAACTACTTCTTGGCATGAGCCCTCCCAGAGTCTGCCATTAGTCCCACCAAAGAGCCCGGGTAGGCTCCAGTGTTGGGTATCCTCAAGCCAAACAACCAACAGGGAGGGGACCCAGCCCCACCCATCAGCAGGCAAGCGGATTAAAGTTTTACTGAGCTCTGTCCACCAGAGCAACAGCCAGCTCTCCCAGCACCAGTCCCTCCCATAAGGAAACTTCCACAAGCCTCTTAGATAGCCACATCCGCCAGAGGGCAGACAGCAGAAGCAAGGAGAACTACAATCCTGCAGCCTGTGGAACAAAAACCACATTCATAGAAAGATAGACAAGATGAAAAGGCAGAAGGCTATGTACCAGATGAAGGAACAAGATAAAACCCCAGAAAAACAACTAAATGAAGTGGAGATCGGCAACCTTCCAGAAAAAGAATTCAGAATAATGATAGTGAAGGTGATCCAGGACCTCAGAAAAGGAATGGAGGCAAAGACTGAGAAGATGCAAGAAATGTTTAACAAAGACCTAGAAGAATTAAAGGACAAACAAACAGAGATGAACAATACAATAATTGAAATGAAAAATACACTAGAAGGAATCAGTAGCAGAATAACTGAGGCAGAAGAACGGATAAGTGACCTGGAAGACAGAATGGTGGAATTCACTGCTGCAGAAGAGAATAAAAAAAAAAAGAATGAAAAGAAATAAAGACAGCCTAAGAGACCTCTGGGACAACATTAAACGCAACAACATTCTCATTATAGGGGTCCCAGAAGGAGAAGAGAGAGAGAAAGGACCCGAGAAAATATTTGAAGAGATTATAGTCGAAAACTTCCCTAACATGGGAAAGGAAATAGCCACCCAAGTCCAGGAAGCACAGAGAGTCCTATACAGGATAAAACCAAGGAGAAACATGCCAAGACACATAGTAATTAAATCGGCAAAAATTAAAGACAAAGAAAAATTACTGAAAGCAGCAAGGGAAAAACGACGAATAACATACAAGGGAACTCTCGAAAGCTTACCAGCTGATTTCTCAGCAGAAACTCTACAAGCCAGAAGGGAGTGGCATGATATA
This sequence comes from Mesoplodon mirus, assembly GCF_964341445.2. NCBI lineage: Eukaryota > Metazoa > Chordata > Mammalia > Artiodactyla > Ziphiidae > Mesoplodon > Mesoplodon mirus. The sequence goes on from NC_138984.1 coordinate 81,482,273, forward strand.
CTTAAAGTGATGAAAGGGAAAAACCTACAACCAAGATTACTCTACCCAGCAAGGATCTCATTCAGATTCGATGGAGAAATCAAAAGCTTTACAGACAAGCAAAAGCTAAGAGGATTCAGCACCACCAAACCAGCTCTACAACAAATGCTAAAGGAACTTCTCTAAGTGGGAAACATAAGAGAAGAAAAGGACCTACCAAGACAAACCCAAAACGATTAACAAAATGGTAATAGGAAAATACATATCAATAATTACCTTAAATGTGAATGGATTAAATGCTCCAACCAAAAGACACAGACTTGCTGAATAGATACAAAAACAAGACCCATATATATGCTGTCTATAAGAGACCCACTTCAGACCTAGGGACACATACAGACTGAAAGTGAGGGGATGGAAAAAGATATTGCATGAAAGTAGAAATCAAAAGAAAACTGGAGTAGCAATGCTCATATCATATAAAATAGACTTTAAAATAAAGAATGTTACAAGAGACAAGGAAGGACACTACACAATGAGCAAGGGATCAATCCAAGAAGAAGATATAACAATTATAAATATATATGCACCCAACATAAGAGCACCTCAATACATAAGGCAACTGCTAACAGCTATAAAAGAGGAAATCGACAGTGACACAATAATGGTGGGGGACTTTTTAACACCTCACTTACACCAATGGACAGATCATCCAAATAGAAAATTAATAAGGAAACACAAGCTTTAAATGACACAATAGACCAGATAGATTTAATTGATATTTATAGGACATTCCATCCCAAAACAGCAGATTACACTTTCTTCTCAAGTGCACACAGAACATTCTCCAGAATAGATCACATCTTGGGTCACAAATCAAGTCTCAGTAAATTTAAGAAAATTGAAATCATATCAAGCATCTTTTCTGACCACAACACTATGAGATTAGAAATCAATTACAGGGAAAAAAATGTAAAAAACACAAACACATGGAGGCTAAACAATACATTACTAAATAACCAAGCAATCACTGAAGAATTCAAAGAGGAAATCAAAAAATAACTAGAGACAAATGACAATGAAAACACGACGATCCAAAACCTATGGGATGCAGCAAAAGCAGTTCAAAGAGGGAAGTTTATAGCTATACAAGCCTACCTCAAGAAACAAAAAAAATCTCAAATAAACAATCTAACCTTACACCTAAAGAAACTAGAGAAAGTAGAACAAACAAAACCCAAAGTTAGCAGAAGGAAAGAAATCATAAAGATCAGAGCAGAAATAAATAAAATAGAAACAAAGAAAACAAGAGCAAAGATTAATAAAACTAAAAGATGGTTCTTTGAGAAGATAAACATAATTGATAAACCATTAGCCAGACTCATCAAGAAAAAGAGGGAGAGGACTCAAATCAGTAAAATTAGAAATGAAAAAGGAGAAATTACAACAGACACCACAGAAATACAAAGCACCCTAAGAGACTACTACAAGCAACCTACGCCAATAAAATGCACAACCTGGAAGAAATGGACAAATTCTTAGAAAGGTATAACCTTCCAAGACTGAACCAGGAAGAAATAGAAAATATGAACAGACCAATCACAAGTAATGAAATTGAAACTGTGATTTAAAATCTTCCAACAAACAAAAGCCCAGGACCAGATGGCTTCCCAGGTGAATTCTATCAAACAATTAGAGAAGAGCTAACACCCATCCTTCTCAAACTCTTCCAAAAAATTGCAGAGGAAGGAACACTCCCAAACTCATTCTATGAGGCCACCATCACCCTATGAGGATACCAAAACCAGACAAAGATACTACAAAAAAAGAAAATTACAGACCAATATCACTGATGAATATAGATGCAAAAATCCTCAACAAAATACTGGCAAACAGAATCCAACAACACATTAAAAGGATCATACACCATGATCAAGTGGGATTTATCCCAGGGATGCAAGGATTCTTCAATATACGCAAATCAATCAATGTGGTACACCATATTAACAAATTGAAGAATAAAAACCATAGATCATCTCAATAGATGCAGAAAAAGCTTTTGACAAAATTCAGCACCCATTTATGATAAAAACTCTCCAGAAACTGGGCATAGAGGGAACTTCTCTCAACATAATAAAGGCCATATATGACAAACCCAGAGCAAACATCATTCTCAATGGTGAAAAACTGAAAGCATTTCCTCTAAGATCAGGAACAAGACAAGGAGGCACACTCTCACCACTATTATTCAACATAGTTTTGGAAGTCCTAGCCATGTCAATCAGAGAAGAAAAAGAAACAAAAGGAACAGAAATTGGAAAAGAAGAAGTAAAGCTGTCACTGTTTGCAGGTGACATGATACTATACATAGAGAATCCTAAAGATGCCACCAGAAAACTACTAGAGCTAATCAATGAATTTGGTAAAGTTGCAGGATACAAAATTAATGCACAGAAATCTCTTGCATTCCTATACACTAATGAGGAAAAATCTGAAAGAGAAATTAAGGAAACACTCCCATTTACCACTGCAATGAAAATAATAAAATACCTAAGAATAAACCTACCTAGGGAGACAAGAGACCTGTATGCAGAAAACTATAAGACACTGATGAAAGAAATTAAAGATGATAGCAACAGATGGAGAGATATACCATGTTCTTGGATTGGAAGAATCAATATTGTGAAAATGACTATACTACCCAAAGCAATCTACAGATTCAATGCAATCCCTATCAAATTACCAATGGCATTTTTTACGGAACTAGAACAAAAAATCTTAAAATTTGTATGGAGACACGAAAGACCCCGAACAGCCGAAGCAGTCTTGAAGGAAAAAACCGAAGCTGGAGGAATCAGACTCCCTGACTTCAGACTATACTACAAAGCTACAGTAATCAAGACAATATGGTACTGGCACAAAAACAGAAACACAGATCAACGGAACAGATAGAAAGCCCAGAGATAAACCCACGCACCTATGGTCAACTAATCTATGACAAAGGAGGTAAGGATATACAATGGAGAAAAGATAGTCTCTTCAATAAGTGGTGCTTGGAAAACTGGAGAGCTACATGTAAAAGAATGAAATTAGAACACTCCCTAACACCATACACAAAAATAAACTCAAAATGGATTGGAGACCTAAACGTAAGGCTGGACACTATAAAACTCCTAGAGGAAAACATAGGAAGAACACTCTTTGACATAAATCACAGCAAGATATTTTTTGATCCACCTCCTACAGAAATGAAAATAAAAAGAAAAAAAAATGGGACCTAATGAAACTTAAAAGCTTTTGAACAGCAAAGGAAACCATAAAGAAGATGAAAAGACAACCCTCAGAACGGGAGAAAATATTTGCAAACGAATCAATGGACAAAGGATTAATCTCCAAAATATATAAACAGCTCATGCAGCTCAACATTAAAGAAACAAACAACCCAATCCAAAAATGGGCAGAATTAAATAGACATTTCTCCAAAGAAGACATACAGATGGCCAAGAAGCACATGAAAAGCTGCTCAACATCATTAATTATTCGAGAAATGCAAATCAAAACTACCATGAGGTATCACCTCACACCAGTTAGAATGGGCATCATCAGAAAATCTACAAATGCTGGAGAGGGTGTGGAGAAAAGGGAACCCTCTTGCACTGTTTGTGGGAATGTAAATTGATACAGCAACTATGGAGAACAGTCTGGAGGTTCCTTAAAAAACTAAAAATAGAATTACCATATGACCCAGCAATCCCACTACTGGGCATATACCCAGAGAAAACCATAATTCAAAAAGACACATGCACCCCAATGTTCATTGCAGCACTATTTACAATAGCCAGGTCATGGAAGCAACCTAAATGCCCATTGACAGACGAATGGATAAAGAAGATGTGGTACATATATACAATAGAATATTACTCAGTCATAAAAAGGAACGAAATTGGGTCATTTGTAGAGATGTGGATGGATCTAGAGACTGTCATGCAGAGTGAAGTAAGTCAGAAAGAGAAAAACAAATATCATATATTAACGCATATATGTGGTAGCTAGAAAAATGGTACAGATGAACTGGTTTGCAGGGCAGAAGTTGAGACACAGATGTAGAGAACAAACGTATGGACACCAAGGGGGGAAAGCGGTGGGGTGTGTGTGTGTGTGTGATGAATTGGGAGTTTGGGATTGACATGTATACACTGATGTGTATAAAGTGGATGACTAATAAGAACCTGCTATATAAAAAAAAATAAAATAAAATTTTAAAAAAAGAGTGTGTGTGTGTGTATACATTCTAGTATAAGTATGATGCTATCATTCACCAGCGTGAATTTTGAAGCTCACTCCCCTTCCCCAATAATAGTGATGGATTTTCCTGTATTAGTCCACAGTGTCTCTCTGAGCCTCCCCTAGTGAACCCTTTGCATTTGTGAGATAATTTGCCCCTTGAGTCTGGAGTAAACACCAATTTGGATCATGTTGGCACCTGATCTATGGACTCAGCCTCATTTGACCATACTTCCATCAAATGAGCCTACTCAAATGGCCATATTTATTACAAAACAAGATTTTAAATTTAGTGATTACTAAGCGACCCTCAAATTTTGGTAAAACATACAGGTTTAAACCTAATAAGGTCATCATTGTATGTTAGGAATCACTCACATTAAAGTCATAAAGTCATTGGCTTATGCACTCCAATGTTTCTTCAAAATACATTTTAATCCAGTTGTGGTCACTGCCTTTCTAAGGGTGTGTTATAGTCTACTTCCCTTTGAATACCTTAATGCCTACACTGCTGAGAGATGGGAATACATCTCAGGATATTTTAATTTTACCTCCTCACAATCATAGTACTGAGTGTAAATATACCCAATGCTCAACAAATAAAAAAGAAATTGAATCCTAAAATGCGTAAGTTTGCAGGGTTAGTGCACTCTATGGTGAAGTAAGTCTTATCTTTGTACTTTATTATTTACATAAATATCTAGGAAACCCCTACTGCTTCACTGTAGGTACTATTACGGAAGCGGGGTCAAGAGTAAAGACATGGTGCCCATTCATTTGGAGCACTCAATACACAAATCCACAAAATCCACAAATCCACAAAATACCCACATGCTGTAATAAGCACGATGGAGGAAAAAAACAAGGAAGTAAGACAGAAACTAACAGATAACAGCTTACTTTTGACAAGGTGATCAAGAATGATCTCTGTGAGGCAGAGACCTTTGAGCTGAAGTTTAAAGTTTGCAAAGGAGCTAGGCATTTAAAGAGAGGAAGGAATAGTCCAGGCACTGGGAACACTTGAAAAGGCCTTAGGGAGTGAAATTGTTTCACGTGTTTCAGGTACTAAAAGACCAGGGTGGGGACTTCCCGGGTAGCACAGTGGTTAAAACTCCGCCTGCCAATGCAGAGGACACAGGTTCGAGCCCTGGTCCTGGAAGATCCCACATGCCGCGCAGCAACTAAGCCTGTGCACCACAACTACCAAGCCTGCGCTCTAGAGCCCACGAGCCGCAACTACTGAGCCCATGTGCCACAACTACTGAAGCCTGCGTGCCTAGAGCCCGTGCTCTGCAGCAAGAGAAGCCCCTGCAATGAGAAGCCCATACACTGCAATGAAGAGCAACCCCCGCTCATCACAACTAGAGAAAGCCCACGCACAGCAATGAAGACCCAAAGCAGCCAAAAATAAATAAATAAATAAAAAGACCAGGGTGGCTGGAGCATATAAATGAGTGGGAGATGCGCTCAGGGAGACTGTAGCAGAGGGCCAGATCAGAGAGTGAGCTGTAGGCTATCAGAAGGAATTTGTTATTAATTGTTTTGTGTTTCTGCATTTATTCCTTTTTTCTATGTAGTTATGAGCCACTGAATGTTCTTAAGGAGAGGCATAATGGCATTGCTTTGTATGGAGAGTGAAGCACAAGGGAGCGAACTATGGAGGTAGGTTAATGTGAAGGCTGTAGCAGGAATCCAGGAAAATTATGATGATGCCACTAATTTGGCGGCAGGGTAGATATAGAAAACAGAGTGGAAGAGGTACAGCTGAGAAATATAATTGAATAGAGATGCGTTTGGGAGATAAGATTGAGAGATCTAAATATGGACTGATTAGGGATAAAATGCCATGATGAGGAACAGAAAGCAATCAGCACTTGGTGGATGGTGGAACCATTAATCCAGATGACAAAGACTGGGGAAAAGGATCTGAGACAAGAGTTTTAGGGAAAATCATAAATTATTACAACTATGATGTTAAGAATGACCCATTCATATTAATAAATTTAAGTTCCTTTACAGGGTTAGAAAAATAACACATAATTCTTCCCAGTACTTCACACTCTTTCACATATCTAACAGGAATAGACATTAGGTAAATATTAATTTTTATTATTCATGAAAAATGCAAGATTCTATTCTTTTTCCTTGCCACAGAGAAAGTTGGTTGGTCACATTAAATAACGTGAATAGGACCCCAATGATTCCACCTCTGAATTTCTTACTTTTTCTTTGCTGCCAAAAGTCTCCTCAGCAACAGGTAGCAAAATCACAGAAGCACCACCACAGCAGGGCTCCCATGATTATCTCCTGGTCCTAAGAGTCACAGAGGCAGGAGGATGCTCTTGGCAGATAGCCAGACCTGACTCATCTTTCTTCCATAGAAGCATCAGGTATCCTGTAAGCCCTGCCCTGCACCATAGGAATCATGGCAAACCATATACCCGGCTTTTATAAGAATATGTCATGGTGTCCCATGATTGCACAATGGTTCACATTCAAAAGGGGACCTCTAAATAAAGAGGTACTTTAAACATCTACAAAATACAAAAACGTACCTTAAGCAAAAACTACTGTCGGTTGCCTGATACAGGGCACATCCTTCATTATATCAAATGCCATATTTTGTCTAGCATTTTGTTGTAAATAAGCTGGTCTAGCAATCATGATCATTCCACACGTAGGGCTCAGATAAGGCTAGCTTTCAAATAATTAATAAAATTTGTTAAAGATCCTACTTAACATAGTTTCTAAAAAAGTGAATTCTAGTTTAAATTGTTTTCAATGATGGAAAAATAAAGACTTTTCAATAAAATGGACTGTTTAATAATTGGACTTGATTTGCGTATTATATATAGATAGGTTTTATTGACATTAAAGCAAAAATCATGAATATATATTTTAAATTACCAAAGAAAGAGAATACCTTTCTCCTGCCCATAGAGAAGCAGGAGAAATAGAAAAGAACATTGTGTTTCCGAAAAAAACCTGAACCTTCTAGCATTGACTTCACACTCAACAACTGAAAATCCATCTTTCTTTTAAAAGCCTATGTTTTTTTGGTCTTTATCTTATTGAAGTGAGCTTTTTAAAACCTCCCCTAAGCTTCTCTCACATAAAAATTGCTCTTAGCTTCAGAGGAGATATAAATTATTTTGAATGCTGCAACTGTAATACAAAACACTAAAATAATGAGAAATATGTTTGCTGTAATCACAAAAGTTGGCACTGAAGTTTCTAGTATGTTAATCTCGCTTTAATATTTTGTCTTCAATAGAAGTGACGAAAACAACTATTTTCTTCTAAAACTAAATGACGGTTTCAGCTGAAGTCGATAAAAAGTTAAAATGATTCTGAATCTCATCTGAATTTCACTATAAAATGCACATTCGTTTGAAAAAAAAAAAAAAACTGCGTCGAGAAATGGGGCTAAGCAGTCCCGTCAATCATTTGTGTTTGTGTGCTCCGAAGGGGTCCGGCGCATCCTCGCCGTCTCCACAGGTAGTGTCAGCTCTGTTGGTTCTGCACGCTCACCTTTGCAGATGGGAAAAAGAACACATGCTTTTTGCTCGTAAAGAATACGACCTACCCCTGGAACCGAAATCCATCCAACGACTCAGCTAGCGTAGACAGAAAGAAATAATAGTAAACCATGAGGTACAGCTAGCTGCCTTGCCTTTCCACATTTTCAGAACCTGAAATCCACACCGTCAAAACTGGCAAAGGACCGGCTGCCTTTCCAGCTCCTCTTTGTCCAGTCGCGGGCACCTCCTCGCCTAACTTCTCCCCTCTCTACTTTCCAGGTGGCGTTAACACCGGGCGGCCAAAACCCGAGAGATGTGAAATCAGGCACAGGTGGGTGTGGCGGTCGAGGCGAGCACTGGCGAGAGACTGGCGGCTTCCCTCCCCGCCATACCGGAGGAGCAAGAGAAAAGGCACTTACTTGCAACCTTGCCCGCCGACCATGCTCACCCAGTGAGCACGCAGAGTCTGGCGCCGGGTAGGGGGCGGGCTTCAGGGACCCTTCCTCGCTCCCGGCCTCTCTCCCGCGGCGTCCTCTCCGCTGCCGCTGCCGCTCCCTCTTTCTCTGGGGTCCTGTTGCTCAGGGGGCGCCTGCCACTACCCGCCGCTGGCACCCAGCCCCAGCCGGCCGAGCCCGCGGAATTGGAAACCAGACACCCGACACAGCAGTGCGGGAGAGGGACAGCCCGGAGACTGCGCCCCTCCTTCCGGGGCGCGCCCAGGGAAGCAGCGGCCCCGCCCCGGTTCTCCGGCCCCTCCTCGTTCCCCGCCCTTTCCCCACCCTAGCTCCCCGCCGCCCTCCACTCCCGCAGGGGGCGCGGGGCGGGGACCCAGCCGGCGAGGTATTGGAGATGCTGCAGTCTCTCTACTGTGCGCTAGTAGAAGGCAGAGGAGGGGATGGCAAGACCGCGCACCCTCACCTACCCCATTGGGTGGGCCGCGCGCGCGCGCGTGTGTGTGTGCGTGTGTGTGTCCAGGAGCCAGAAGAGCCCTTCCCTTACCTCACTCCGCCCCCATCACCCCTTCCTCCCTTCCTGCTCAGCAGAATCTGCTGAGATTTCCGAGAAGTCACTTACTGCGGCTTGACGGGGAGCTGGAGAGAACTACGGGCAGAGGAGGTGGGGACCGATGGCAGAGGCCCAGCCATTGCCTCCTGGGCCCTGGGCTCCGAGGATTCAATACTGGGAATCGGTTCCTTCCCTGGGACTTTGCCCACGGAGGCTGGGTTGGTGGCGCGCAAGACCTGTCTCTAGGCTGCGATTTTTCTTTTCTTTTTTTATGATAGATCGATCGGGTTGCCAAGTCTTCCAGGGAAGCAAAGAATGCATTTTCTTTCAAAGGCGGAGAGAGGAGCCCAAGTCGCCGTGGGTGGAGAGGGGGACCTGGGGCAGAGGGGACCTGCCTTCCCGGATCTGGGACCCGCTCATCTGGTTACACCATCAGTCATATAGGTTCTGACTTTCAGAGCTGGGTAGGAGCGACTGTGAAAAGAAATCTTTATAAATCATTTTGTGCGATGTGTGTGCGCGCGCTTGTTTTCTACAGCAGCCTGCAGGGAGGAAAGCGATGAAAACAGGATAGAATTATCTTTCTCAAAGAGAAACAGGAAGTTTCCACCAAGGGGAAAAATCGAAGGATTAAGACATTGAGGCAGAGTAGATTTCCGGATCCCGGCCTTATAAAATGGACAGATCACTTAGCTGTATAAATATGAATGATGGGCATTTGCAGCTGTAGTGTAATTTGCTTCCACTCCTATTATGGAAATGATACTTAGTGGTAAACACACAGGATTCCAGGTCCCAGGGTTTACCTTTCTGGGCCGCTTACTGAGCTCCTGAGATTTGCCCTGGGGCTTTGGACCTTACATTCTTGATTTGTAAGATGTGCTATTGAAGGAAGGAAACTGTCAGTTTCTGAGGCTTTCCACTGAAGAGTGAACTGGGTCACTGGGGCCTAATTCTCAATACCATGTCATGGCCAAGTCACTTTCTCTTCCTTCATTGTTTGCAGACATAGGAAGAAGAATTAACTGTACTAGGAGAGACAGCCTTTTTTATTAGATGCAGTAAAGCCACTGTCTTTTCTTACCACCCTGAAGTGGAGTATCCCTTCAACTAAATTGTCTGATGCACAGTCACTGAGATGTAAGATGAGCTCAATCAACATTTTCTCTTACAGCTCTCTGACATCTAATCTCCATTTCATTAGGGAATAATCCATATGACGTTCAGAATAATTAGAACCCACAGAATTTCAAATCCATGTTATTTTTTCCTTAAGAAGATAAATTAGAACAATAAAGTTCTAGCTGATAAAGACAAAGAAAAAATGTTCAATGCCTCTGAAATTATAAAATTTATTAATATGATTAACACAGATTTGATCAAATTCCAAAATACTCAAAGCTTTAAAGAAGCAATCAAGAATAAACCAAAGTACCATATTATAAAATACAGGTATAGAGTGAGTTTATTGGATTTGTTATTCCTAGAGATGATGAAAAATGAAGACAAAAATAGAGTCAAGATGAATTGATAAATGATGGCACCATATGGAATTACAGGAAATTAGAGTCACTTTTGGTGGTTAATATCATGTAGGACTACTCAGAAAACTTCACTTGGGATAGTGATGAGATATTAGGCTGGGTGATCCATTGGTTTGATGAAGTGTAGCAGGTTTTCTTAATGACCAAAATTTTTTCCCACCTGTGTGGTAGGAAAGGGATTTGGTATCTCTTTCCCCCTGCCACTAAGAAAATAATAAATAATATACACCATGCTTTGCCACTCTAAAAATCTGTTCAATATACCTAGGTTCTTATTAGGGGTCTTCAAAAATAAAACCTCCTTGTTCTGTCTGAGGGGTCCCTGGTGGGATTTTACCTGTGAATTCATTGGCAAAGCATGGTGTATGTTATTCATTATCTTTCTAATTCTCTTTCATCTCCCAACTATTTAGTTACCATCCATCTATTTAGTTTATGTACCATTTTCTGTCTTGCAAGAATTTGTAATCTGTTGCCTTTAATCTATGGTGTCTGTGTTTTTATTGCTCTTTTGGCAGTGCTGGGATATTTTGTCTCCTTTTAAATTCAGAAAAAGACTATCTGAGTCTCCTATTGAATATTACACTAAATACCCCTAAGAAATCACCAAACACTAAGTGATGGTGTCACATGTAGACATAAGTAGATAGTGCCATTGAGAAGGTTAAAAGGTAGGCTTGAATTATGGGAGGCAGAGAAGAACCCAACTGAGCCAGCCAAGAACCAATAAATTCTTGGACTATTCACAACTGATATTCTATAATTTGGGTAGAAAAAAGTAGGGATGTTTATACTTTGAAATTGACTAATATTATACTTCAAAACCAGAACAAGAATGAAGAATTTTGTTTTACTTGGTAGTAACATGGAAACCCACACATCTATCTTTTCCACAATTGCCACTCCAATTTTCAAAACTACAGAAGTTTCTGGAAAAGAGGTAGATAGGCAGTAATATGAGACAATAAACTAAGCAGTACAGTACTGGCAGAGTTTTTCTCATTAAATAGGATTAGAAATATATATTTATCTTCTAACATCTGCTACATGGCAATATTCTAATTTGAGGAAAAACAATTACACTGTTGTGAAAATGGAAGAGTAGAGCTATAATTTTTTGTGTATACATAGCTAAAATGTAGGGTTCAGGACTTCCCTGGTGGCACAGTGGATAAGACTCCATGCTCCCAATGCAGGGGTCATGGGTTCGATCCCTGGTCAGGGAACTAGCTCCCACATGTATGCCACAACTAAGAGTCCGCATGCCACTACTAAGGAGCCCATGTGCTGCAACTAAGGAGCCCTGGAGCTGTAACTAAGGAGCCTGTGAGCCACAACTAAGGAACCCACCTGCCACAACTAAGACCTGGTACAACCAAATAAATAAATAAATATTTTTTTTAAAAGTAGGGTTCAGGGACTTCCCTGGTGGTGCAGTGGTTAAGAATCCACCTGCCAATGTGGGGGATACGGGTTCGAGCCCTGGTCCAGGGAGATCCCACATGCCGCAGAACAACTAAGCCCGTGAATCACAACTACTGAGCCTGTGCTCTAGAGCCCGTGAGCCACAACTACTGAGCCCGCGAGCCACAACTACTGAGCCCGTGTGCCACAACTACTGAAGCCTGCGTGCCCTACAGCCCATGCTCCACAACAAGAGAAGCCACCACAATGAGAAGCCTGTGCATCACAATGAAGAGCAGCCCCTGCTCCCCGCAACTAGAGAAAGCCCGTGTGCAGCAACAGACCCAACGCAGCCAAAAATTAATTAATTAATTTAAAAAAAAAAAAGAAAAATAGGGTTCAAAAGTAGAGTTTCAAAGTAGGATTTAAAAGAACTAGAACTATAATTAAAACATGGTGCAATAAACAAGGAAGATTATCAGACATAAGCTGAAGTGATAAGTTGGACAAATTATGCATAATGAAACAACAGAAGAAAAGCAGTTTCCTAAAAATGTATCAACATCAGAGTGTTTGCTGATCTAATTTGACATGGTCTTGGCCTTTGTGCCAGTAAACTCATGTAAAGAAAAATAAATGTGTTTTGTTTTGCATGTAGTAGATGCTCAGTAAATATATTGATTGATCAATTATTCATGAAGAATTCCTCTCACAAGGTCAAACAGCCCACTGATGGGTCCTTTACCAGAGCAACACTTTTGTTGATGATGTGCTTTCTTTGGAATGGTTCTTGATCAAAACCACTGTTATTCAAGTCTCCTTCTTGCAGAAGCCTTAAACTAGACAAGGTTACACAATATATGAAACCTTTGCTTTTAGACATTGGGGTAACATGATATGCAAAACTGTGAACCCTGAGAGAAAGGAAATAAACAAGGTGAGTTTGTGATCATCCCAGCTTACTACATAAAATTGGTTTTCAGACTGAAGCAAAGAAAGAGGAAAACCTCAAAAGAGCTCCACAACCTCCCTGAGTTGAGAAGACAGAAACTAGAGTTTAAGAGGCTGAGGCAGCTGGAATCTGTGGGCTAGAGAACCAGAGAGAAGGGAGCTGCATAGAGAGTATGCCAGGGACCTGCAGAGGAGACCCTCACCTTTTTTGATTGATCCTGATGTGCCATTGTGTGAGAACAGACATACCTAAGGCCAGGGAAAGAACTAATGGCAAGCAGCATGTCAAAAAATTCCTGGACCTCATGCAGGACTAGAAATTGTATAACCCCCAGCCAAAGTGGAAAGATCTCTTCACATGTGAGATATTGGTAGAATCCTTAAAAGGATATTGTCTTAGTAATGGGGCTAAATTAACTTTAAAGTTGCTCTGGATTTACAGCAACAAAGCTTAAAAGCAAGACAAAAGAATCCAACCGGCTTCAACTTGCTTAAATGCTAACCAGAATAAAATTCAACATTTCTGAAGGACCTGACAACATAAAATTATCACTGATTGGCATCCATTTTAAAAAAATTACCACACTTGCAAAGAAGAAGGAAAATATGAACTATAGCCAGCAGACAAGTCGATTAAAAGTCATTTCTGGGAACAGACCCAGAAATGGCAAAGATGGTGGAATTAACAGATTAGGACATTAGATTGCATATTATGTGTGCTTTGAATGCCCAAGACAGTAGAGAAAAATCTGAGCACGATGAAGAGAGGGAAATAGAAGATATAAAAAACCCCAGGGCTTCCCTGGTGGCGCAGTGGTTGAGAGTCCGCCTGCCGATGCAGCGGACGCGGGTTCGTGCCCCGGTCCGGGAGGATCCCGCGTGCCGCGGAGCGGCTGGGCCCGTGAGCCATGGCCGCTGAGCCTGCGCGTCCGGAGCCTGCGCTCCGCAACGGGAGAGGCCGCGGCAGTGAGAGGCCCGCGTACCGCAAAAAAACACAGAAAAAAAACAAACAAAAAAAACCCCAAACTGAACTTCTAGTTGTGAAAAATACAATATAAGAAATTGAAAATCCATGGTATTGAAAAGTAATACTCACTTGGAAGAATATTTAAAGAATATATATGTATACACAAAATAGAAAAGTAATGACTCCTGTAATCCTGAATTTCATGTACGAACTGTTTTATTTAACAGGTTGACCACTGTCTTTCCAGACTTTTATTTGTCTGTGTAAACAAATATAATATTATTTGAAACAATAAAATAGTAATGCATAATTTTTTGCTGTTATAATAATTCAAAGTTGTGACCATATTTAACTTCACAATAAGTATTTTAATATATTGGATTTACCTAACATATTATATTAATATTTATATTTATTAAGTTCACTCTCAAGGTTTAGACATTTTTGTCCATTAAAGATATATAAAACAGGCCTTGAAGATAGTTCCAAAAGAAAACTTTAAAAATATTTCAGCAATTATCATTAGTGAAATCAAGATGTAACTTCCCAAGCTGCTTCTTTAAAGGCGGTAACAGCTATTTAAATGCATTACCTCCGGTATCTTTACTAAATTGAAACTTCCATTATGCAACATTAAATGGAGTTTATGTAACTGGAGTTTATATAGGCATTTTTTTGGTGGTTGTTTTGATTGTTGTCAGAAGTAGACTGTTAGCAAATTCGAATGTGTAGTCTAGGATGTGGTAATAACTGAATTTTGCCAGAGTAAGAGATGTTAAAGCAAAGATGGGATGGTGTATTTGAGAAAGAAGAAACAATGGAATGAATGTTCCCAGTTCGTGGATCAGAAGTTCTGAGTGATTTAGAAAGACCTAAGAGAGGGGTCAGCCTGGGGAGGTCTCCAGGAGCCCAGCGTTCAAAGGGTCTGAGATACATTTGTAAGGACTTGTTTGCTATTTATAGACCCCATGTTCTAAGTACTAAGTTTGTTGTTTAAAGATTCCCACACTGCAACTTTTTATCATGCAAATACTAATTAGTTAAGGTTTATCTTTGAAATCACAGATTTTCAAATGATCAGATTATCTTTGTAGTGGGGAGTTTTGACAATTAGAAAAAAGGTTTACTTTGTTGTGATTTAAGCAATTCAGTAAATAGACTCAAATTTTCTAGCAGTAAGGAAAGATAAAAAAAAAAAAAGAAAAAGGAAACCAGATTTTCTTTAAAACCGAATGTATTTGTGTTATGATGGCCAGGATATGGTAAATTTTAAATTTGAATCCTGTTTAAGCAATGTCTAAAATAGCTACCTATTCCAAAAATATTTCGGGAGTGCATCATTATGTGAAATGTAGTGAAGATAGACTGGTAAATAATACTATGTTTTTTAAAATGGTCAGTATATTTTTATAAAAAATTCACGAAAGTAGTTAGGTTTCACACTTCAAATTATTTTTGTTCTTGCCAGTGAGATTAATAACACTTGTTTACTTTTTAATATGTAGTAGACATTGTTTTTAAAACTCTACTTGTTTAACCCATTTAATCCATACAACAACTCTTGGAAGTAAGTAGTATTATCATCCCCATTTTTGCAGGTAAGAACATTTAAATGTAAGAGGTTAATTAACTTTCCCAAGCTCACCCAGCTAATATGTGGAAGGGCCAAGGTGTCAGCCTAGGTAATCAGGCTCTGGAGTCTGTGCTTAAGCACCAAGAGATACTAATCCCACAGGGAAATGGCTCTTCTATGTCTTATAAAGACAGTATATACATTAAGAAACATACAATTACAATTAAGAAAAATTGGCCAGGCTACATTATAATTATGAATTGGAAATAAAGTAATTGTAACGTAGAAGAACAATATAAACATAAAATAAATCTCTCAGTAGTTCATTTATTTACAAATAAACATGTTAACTGAAATCAAACAAGTCAGAGAAGTTCAATTGCATTGTATTATAGTGGAGAGAATACAGAAGCCATTTCCTGACCTACCAATTATGACTGTGTCATTCATTGCACAAGTCTCCTAATCTCTGTGTATTTCACTTTTCTCCTCTCTAAATAGGAAGGCTTGTACTAAATTATTTTTAAGATCCTTTCTTTGCTAACCTTTTAGATTTGTTTCTTTTAAATGAATATGTGTAGTTTTTCTAAGTCAAATTTAAATCGAATATTCTTTCATTGAAACATGTTACCTACTGGGGAATTGTTGTTTGTAAGCAGCATGTATTCAGTATTCATATTTTCTCTATGATGGCCACTCGTGGGAGATGTTATCAAAATGGCTAATTAGTTACAAGTTAAGAGAAATAATCAAATGAGAATTAATTGAATAAAAGTGATAGTCTCAAATGTGAAGTTATCCTTACAGCACTGGATTATGACTCATTCCTTCAGAGGTACCTCAGTCAAATTCTAGCACACTGCATACAGTGGACATTCTGTATATACTATTAATTTGCATACACAAACTGTTTCCTCCTCACGCATTCATTTTGATAAATGCTATATCTACTGCCACCTGGTGTTCAAAATATGTCAAATGTTTTAGAAAGTCATAAAAATCTTTTACACTGTTTTCTTTTTCTTCTATTTTTGTTTTACTTTATTTTTTTAGGGAAGTTCTGGGTTTACAACAAATCTGAAAGGGAGGTACAGAGCTTTCTCATATACCCCCTGCCACCATGCATGCCCAGCCTCCCCCATTATTAACATCACTCACCCGAATGGTTTATTTTTTACCAAGGATGAACCTACATTAATGCATCATAATCGCTCAAAGTCCATAGTTTACCTTAGAGTTCACTCTTGGTGTTGTACATTCTATGGGATATTGGACAATTGTATAATTACATATGTCCATCATTAAACTATCTTACAGAGTATTTTCACTGCCCTAAAATTTTTCTATGCTCTGCTTTTCTTCTCTTCCCTCTCCCCCTCCGCCCTTGGCAACCATTGATCTTTTTATTGTCTCCATAGTTTTGCCTTTTCCAGAATGTCATATAGTTTGAATCATACAGTATTATGTACCTTTTCAGATTGATTCTTTCACTTAATGATATGAATTTAAATTTTCTCCATGTCTTTTCATGGCTTGATAGCTCATTTCTTTTCAGCACTGAGTAATATTCCATTGTGTGGATGTACCTTGGTTTATTTATTCATCTGCTGAAAGATATCTTGGTTGCTTCCAAGTTTTGGCAATTATTAGTAAAGCTGCTATAATATCTGTGTGCAGGTTTTTGTGTGAACATAAATTTTCAGCTCTTTTGGGTAATATCAAGGAGGGCAATTGCTCAATCATATGCTAAGAGTAAGTGTTGTTTTG
The DNA here is from genome assembly GCF_964341445.2 of Mesoplodon mirus. Lineage (NCBI taxonomy): Eukaryota > Metazoa > Chordata > Mammalia > Artiodactyla > Ziphiidae > Mesoplodon > Mesoplodon mirus. The sequence continues at coordinate 81,499,268 of NC_138984.1, forward strand.
TAAGAAACTGCCAAACTGTCTTCCAAAGTGGCTGTACCATTTTGCATTTCCACCAGCAATGAATGAGAGTTCCTGTTGTTCCACATCCTCATTAGCATTTGGTGTGGTCAGTATTACAGATTTTGGCCTTAATAAGTGTGTAGTGATATCTCATTGTTATTTTAATTTACATTTTCCTGGTGCCATATTATGTAGAGCATCTTTTCATATTCTTATTAGACATCTGTATATTTTCTTCAGTGAGGTAGCTGTTAAGGTCTTTGGCTCATTTTTAAATAGGGTTGTTTGTTTTCTAACTGTTGCATTTTAAAAGTTCTTTGTATATTTTGGATAACAGTCCTTTATCAGGTATGTCTTTTGCAAATATTTTCTCCCACTCTGTACTTATCTTCTAATTCTCTTGATATTATCTTTGGCAGAGTAGAAGTTTTTACTTTTAATGAAGTCCAGCTTATCAATTCTTCTTTTTCATGGGCTGTGTCTTTGATGTTGTATCCAAAAAGGCATCACCATACCCAAGGTCATCTGGGTTTTCTCCTATGTTATCTTCTAAAAGTTTTATAATTTTGCATTTTACATTTAAGTCTGTACACAACTTTGAGTTAATTTTTGTGAAGGGTGTAAGGTCTGTGTCTAGATTCATTTTTTTGCCTGTGAATGATCTGTTATTCCAGTATTGTTTGTTGAAGTGATTACCTTTTTTTTTTTAAACATCTTTATTGGAGTATAGTAGTTTTACAATGGTGTGTTAGTTTCTGCTTTATAACAAAGTGAATCAGCTATACATATACATATATCCCCATATCTCCTCCCTCTTGTGTCTCCTTCCCACCCTCCCTATCCCACCCCTCTAGGTGGTCACAAAGCACCGAGCTGATCTCCCTGTGCTATGTGGCTGCTTCCCACTAGCTATCCATTTTACATTTGGTAGTGTATATATGTCCATGTCACTCTCTCACTTCGTCCCTGCTTACCCTCACCCCTCCTTGCGTCCTCAACTCCATTCTCTATGTCTGCATTTTTATTCCTGTCCTGCCTTAGGTTTTTCAGAACCCTTTTTTTTTATTCCATGTATATGTGTTAGCATATGGTATTTGTTTTTCTCTTTCTGACTTACTTCACTCTGTATAACAGACTCTAGATCCATCCACCTCACTACAATTAACTCAATTTCGTTTCTTTTTATGGCTGAGTAATATTCTATTGTATATTTAAAACAAAACAGAGGGATAGTAGAAATAGGTATATAAATGAAGATATTTAAGAAAATTTTCTTTCTGAAAATGTAAATGTAATTAAAATTTTTATGAAGCAAAATTTAATTTAAAAATATACCTCAAATAAAAATTATTTGAATTTATGAACAACCTATTTTTACTTCTTTCATCATAATAAAATAGGTTGGAGGAAATTCAAGGTATGGTGGTTAGAGTTACCAGGTAAAATCACTGGCTGGACAGGAAACCAAGGAGTAGAGCAGGGAAAGGCCTCTTAGCACTGCTTGTGTAGTGGTGAGGGAAGAAGGAAAGGTTATAGTATCAGTGGGGGACACATACTCTTCAGAGGAGATGTGCCTACGTCTCTTCAGGAAAGTCTGTTTAATTCCAGGGCCTCGGTTGTCTTCTAAGCCCTGAAACTATCTTAAACTGGATTACTCCCAAGTGTGGCAAGGCTTTGAATAATCCCTAATAGACTTCTAAATAGATCTCAAACTTGGATATTACTCCTAATATCTCCTCTCATTTTTCCTACTTTCACTAGTATATGCTCTTGAAGGAAAGGAGAAAAGAAAGAGAAAGGTAATGCTAAGTAAAGGCAGATGGTGGGAGGCATCTGGCAATGATCTTTGCCTTTTTCGATGAAATGCAAAAACATTAATAACAAGAGTACTATTCCAGAATGTCGTATCTTTGCTTCTGGGTTGGCTTTAAATGCCTTTTGTTCACAAAGAAATAATCAAAGAAATTCTAATACATGCTGACAGAAGAAGCAGTCAATGGAAAATATTGGAGATTTGGTGGCCTCTTGTAAAGTAGGAGCTGTTTGTTCTATCTAAGCAAAGGAGAAAGGAAAGAAGCATAGAGCAAACATTTTTATCCTGATATTCCTTCCTTCTTTCCTTCCTTCTTTCCTTCTTTCCTTCCTTCCTTCTTTCCTTCCTTCATTCTTTCCTTCCTTCCTTCTTTCCTTCCTTCCTTCTTTCCTTCCTTCCTTCCTTCCTTTCCTTTCCTTTCCTTTCTTTTTCTTTCTCTTCCTTCCTTCCTTCATTTCTTTTATTGAGGAAAATTTATGCCAAATCCTCTAAAATTTATTTACTTCCATTACTATTCCCAGTCTCTTAACTTGAGTGGCATGAACTTTCATCTGGGTTATAAAAACAGTGTCCACATTGCTTTGTCAGCTTCAGCATCACCAATTCTAACCAATTCTCTACACTCCCTATTTAATGAGTGGCCTTCAGGATGGAGGTCAAATTCCTTAAATTAGGCTTTACCTCTAGCAGGAAGGCTTTTGCTCTTGTGCTTCCCTCTGATGGAGCACCCTGCCCCAGCACCTGTGCTTAACTCGCTCCTATCATTCTGCAGATCTTAGAAGTCACATTCTCTAAGCCCTGCTTGCCAGCTAAGTATGGGTTAAATTCCCCTCCTCCCTACTTCCATTACACATTGAACTTCCCTTATCAAAACATTTATCACATTTTATTGTAATTGTTTGTTTGGATGCCAGCAAATGCTTCCCAACAAAGTGATGCTTTAGCTGGACCTGGGAGACTGTTCATGAACTAGTCAGGTGGATGGGGTTGAGAATAAAGACCTTCCAGGAAGAGGGAATATCCCTGCGCAACTGTAGATGACTTCAGTCTCAGTTTGAATGAAGTTTAGGAAGCACTTGGGAAAATAAGAGAACATAAGCCAAGAGAGAAGGAGGCATGTGGTCACAAAAGGTCTTGAATATACAGAGATAAATTGTCTGGACTTAATCCAGAAGGGTGACATTTTAAATGTTTTGAAAATATGAATTACCACCATCATATTTGCTTTTCACCAGCATCATTTCTATTGAAAAATAAAAATACACATTACTCTGGCAACACGGGGAAGGGTGGCTTGAACAATAATAGAGGAGAGAAAAAATAAAGACCTAAAGAAATGAATGAAGTAAAAATGGAGCAGTATAGTCAGAACTGATAGGGTTTTGTTTTGTTTTTTTCTTTAAGTAGAGTTTTATTATTTTTTAATGTATTTATTGAATTCAGGTAGGAGAATGGATAGCGGTATTTAGGATAAATGAAAAGTTTTTGACTTGGGTGACCACAAATGACAATGACAATTTTATTAACAAACCTCCACTGCTTCCAAAAGAGTTAATATTATAAGAGAAATAGACTAATATGGGAAGCTTATGAGTAAGGATTTATACACATTGAGTTTGAGATGCTGGGGGACATCCAAGTGGAAGTGTTTTGGAAGAAATCTGGATGTGTGGACTCAGTGTCATTTTTTTAAATTCCAAATATGATATTTAAAACCTGTATTTTAACACCAAAGGAGTACACAGAACATAATCTCAGAATAAAGTTATGTTCTTGACAGGAAAAAATCTTTTGTGTTTACATATATACATATATATATTTGTGTGTGTGTATGTATATAAATTCCTAAATTGGAAAGTGACAATTTAATTTTATTTGGAAGTATCACATGGCTCGTAATTATTTTCTTGACTTAGGCTTGTCACTTTAGGGATCCACATTTGGTAGCAAATGCAGAGAAGAGAACAAATATCTGGTATACCCTGGCTCTAGTGTCTCACTGTTAGTAACATGTAGTGGATGCTTTGGCATGTTTCCCATCCCCTTCAGCAAAAATGAACTCATTCCCAAAATTAGAGGGTGTATGGCTCCTGATGGCTTATAGCTGTGATCCTATATGGGAGTTATCCTTGAATGAAGTGAGAAGCCTAACTCAAGGTGTGGCCCTCCCCAGAGGCAGCCCACATCCAATGACTGGCTAATGGAAGGGTACCAAGACCCTTTGCCTGGATATAGGTTAGTACTTCCCCTAAGTTGACTGAGGCTGCTGTAGCAACTGCACTGCAGTTCAATTTCTTTTGTCCAACCCTCTTCCTTTGTTTCTGCTCAGCTATAATTCCTGAGATGACTTCCCAACGAACTTCCATACAACTCTTTATGTCTGATTCCTCTGTCTCAAGAGTCGGTATTGCATAGAAATGTTGAGGAAAGTGGAGTCAATTGCCCTGTTATATTGTTCTGGGGAAACTGTGAGAGTCTGAAGAAAATATTTTCCAGTCTCTATTATCTGGCAATATTTCTGACTTTTCCTTGGAAGTCTGAGAATAAAAACGTTGGAGGCCAGGGACTGAATTGGCTAATTGTTAGAGTCATAAGAGCTATGGAGACAGTAGATCCCTCCAAGCCAGATAGACGTCTGTTTATGATGAGAATGTAGACTGGAAGTACTGATCCCCATTATAGAGAAGTCAGAAGTTGATGACAGGTGAAAACTCCTCATGAATTGGTACCAATCATGGGCCAACAGTGACAACCTCTTGTTTGGAGAGTCTATTGCTATTTATATTACTCCTTACCATAGCCTTTGTAGTGTGATTGAAAATATGGAGTGTACCCCAAATAAATGATGCACAAAAGATCTGGACTTAATAAGTACAGATAATTTTCACTTCAGGTTCTTATCAGAGAATGTATTACGTTCTGTGCTTCAATAGCATTGTTGAAAGAAAGGGGATACTGTCTGAAAATTCAGCCATCCATATGTGCTTGTGATTTATGAACACCCCCAAAATATATATCTGAAACAGACCATCAGAGAACTGTAAACTGAGACCCAGTTGACACTTTTCCAGATCTCTTAGCCCACTGGCCCACTCTGAGGGATGTTATCATAAGCCTCAGCCTCATGAGAATTGGGGAAGGAAGAAGATGGCGACAGAAGGCTGAAATGATGTCCACTGGCTAATTGTAGCTTTTAATGATCTACCCTATAGTTTTTTGGAAGCCTCCCATATTATACATATTTGGAAAATGATCTGTATCATTAAGCTGGGTTGGGAAGGGCATTATAGTTCTCAGGAATTAAAAACATAATGACTCCATTTTGATTGACTTATTTCCTTTTACATTCTTCTAACAATCTCTTTGCTTTCTATTCTTTTATTCCAGTGATTTAACTTTGCAGTAACTAGTTATGAGCTGAAGAATCATGCTATCTTATCTTGTTTCTATCCTACATTTGAGTTCAAAATTTCTATGTCTAAACAAAGCTAAACAGTGTCAGTATTAAAGAATATATTTTCTTTTTTTAAAAAAAGGGTGATACTGTTGTGTTTAAATCATGAAACTCATGAAAGGACAAAGCATACTGTAGTGTTTAAAAGCCTAGGCTTTAGGGGCAGGTGAAGCTTGTCAATTGTGTTATTATGAGAAAGTCATTTAAACACTCTATGCCCTAGTTCTCTCATTGTGTAAATAGTAACACCTGTCTTGTATGAGTGTGAGGATTTCATACAACCATGTCTATATAAAGACCTTAACACTAGGCTTGCCACATGAAACAAATAGTTAATGCTCAATGAAAAATAGATGAATAAATAGAATAATAGCTAAGTTTTTTGTGAGGCACTGGCACACAATCACACTAAATCCTCATTACAATCCAAGGGTTAAGGATTTTTATTATTCCTATTTAACAGATAAGGATACTGGAGGCATATCATAAGTAACTTTCTTCATAAATAATAAATGATGTTATACCACCTCTTTTGAGTGGAAACAAAATTCGACAACCAAAGGGGTAGAGAGGAGAAAAAGGGAGAAAAAGAGGGAGAGAGGAAGGGAGGGAGGGAGGAAGAAACAGGGGTGGGGAGGGACAGAGAAACAGAAACAGAGAAAGAAAGAGATAGAAAGGAGAAGCAGTTTCTTTCAGATTGTTGGAACGTGAAATACTCCTTTTCATTTCAAGGGCCTTTGACCATGCAGCTTTCTCTGATTGGAAAGTCACCCCCATTCTTTGTATAGATATTTTTTTTCATCCATTATTTCTCAGTTTGAAGCCAATTCTCAACTTCCAAGACTGGCTCAGTTTCTCCCTGCCTTATGCTTTGAACTTTCCTTTCAGTACATTGACAAAATTGTAATTAATTGTCTAATTATTTTTCAGCCTAGTCTGCTAAACCAAAGCTCTGTTAAAAAAAGGGAATATATATACTCTATTTATTATTACACCTTAATGTTAAAGGATGCCTGGTACAGAGAAGAAGCTCAATTATTAAATGAATGAATGGAATAACAAAGAAGAAGAAGAAGAAATTGACAAGTGAATATGGGGCTGATGGTGGTAAAATATTTCATCAAATAACATGTGCAAACATGGAAAACAAAAATAAAATGGTGCCTTGAAATTATTACAATCTCTTGGATGACTTTTATGTATGAGGCAGGGAGTGAATGAAAATGAAGTTGAAAAGATAAGCAGAAATAAATCATGGAGTGAGTTATATGACATGCCAAGGAACTTAGACTTTATCTTGTCTGTGATGGGCAACTAGATTGCTGTTATCTTATGAGCACTTTGACTCATGAGTTTCTCTCTGCACAGGACAATAGAAAATTTAGGGCAATATTCACCGTCCACTTCTAACAACTACAAGGGCATCCATGAAATGGATATTTGACTACTTAAATTTATTCCTGGTTTCATTATATCTTTCCTTCCCTTCTTTTCTTTTAGTTTCATTTCCTTCTTTCCTTACTTTAAAAACTAAACCATAACTTATTTCCCTAAATATTGGGGCCCCTGGGTCTCTTCCAATTCAACTTCCACACTCCCCGGCCCCCAACTCACCACATTGTAGCTCACGAGTCTTCTTTCAGGTCTTATAATCCACCAAAATTATTCTGAGCTATATTCCTTTCCTAGGGCTGCCATGATAAAGTATCGCAAACAGATAGCCTTAAAATAACAGAAATTTGTTCTTTTACAGTTCTGGAGACCAGAAGTCTAAAATCAAGGTGTGGGCAGGGTTTATTGCTTCTGGAGGCTCTTGAGGAAGAAACTAGTTGTTCCATGCCTTTCTCTTGGTTTCTGGTGGTTGTTGACAGTTCTTGGAGGTTTTTTTTTGGGGGGGGGGTCTCTAAATGCTTCAGTTGGTCTCTGTTTTTACATGGCATTTTCCTTGTGTGTCTATGTCTTTGTCCAAATTTCCAAATTTCCCTCTTCTTTATAAGGGCACCAGTCATTGGACTAGAGCCCACCCTAATCCATTATGATCTCATCTCAACTTTATGGCATCTGCAAAGACCCTTTTTCTATGTATGGTCACATTCACAGGTACTGGGTGTTAGGAGTCAGAACGTATCTTTCTGCAGGACAAAATTCAACTCACAACACCAGCCTGGAGTTTTACTTAGCACTGGTATTTCCTCTGCTTAGAATGATTGCCTTCAGATCTTAGCATGGCTAACTCCTTCTTGTTAGTCTAGTACCAGCCCAAATATCCCTTTCTGAAATCAGTGGTGATACCACATCAAAATGTTCCCTTCCCTGACCGCATACTTCATGTCTCACATCTTCTGTTTCCCAATCAGTCTCTATTAAACTATCTGGCTTGATTTTCTTCATGTAGTTTTCACTCTCTGAAAGTAGCTTGTACACATTAAAAAAAAAATCTGTGTCCGTCTATAGAATGTAATCTCTGAAAAGAGCAAGGACCTTGTCTGTTTTGATTACCACTGTAGCTCTAGCATCTAGAATAGAGTGAGCACTCAAAGTCTCAGCTCATTGAAACTTGTATTCTTTCAGTTATTTATGGCCATGACAATAATGCATAACCTGAAGTCACAAAAAATTCACTGGCATACAATAATTGGCATTTATTGCCACAGTCAATAGTTTACTGGGGATAGAATGGGTAGTCCTGAAGACCTGGGCTGGGCTTACTCGCACATCTGGAGGTTGGCTGGATGTAACTAAACTAGACTGATCTAGACGTCCTCAGCTGGGACGTTTTGGACAGCTCAGTTCAACAGGATAGATCTCTCATCAACCAGCAGGCTTGCTGAGCCATGTTTCCATGTTTTCAGGCACAAGACAGTAAGTGGAAACATGTAAGATCTCTTGAAGCCTATGCTCAGAACTAGTGTGCAGAGGACAAAGCAAGTCACCTGGCCAAGCTCAGATTCAAGGGTGGAAAAATGAACTTATCTCACTCTTTAGTGAGATAAACTGTTAACACCACATAGAAAATGGCACAGATATAGGGAAGAGTGAAAAATTGGGACCATAAATATAATCTACCACATAAGTAATCTTGAAAGTTACCTTACTTGCATTCTAGAACAAGATGGGCTACAAATCAATATCTATACAAATATAAGTTTTTCCTGATTTAAGAAAACCAAATAGACATTTCACTGTTTTTACTTAGAAGTGCTAAAGTGTAGTAGAGTCTGATACATAGATTTGAATCTTATCTCTACCATATATTTACTAGCCTAAGAGTCATCTGTAAAATGGGGACGATAATAATTCCCATCCAATGGATCTTTGTAAGAAGGTAATACATATAAAATGCTTAGCATGGTACTTGACTTATCGTCGGCATTCAATAAATGATTGCCACTATTATTAGCTATTGTTATTCATCACCTTTGAGGGAAGGAGTGGAACTTATAGCATAATGCATAAAATGGCTTTTACAAATGCTACATTACTGTAAGCACTAAGTGTTCAGTATGAATTAGTTGAAACATTTTTTCTTACAATTTGTCTGTGGCTAATTTGGTTGGTAAAAGTTACCCTCAAGAATCAGCTGTCTCTAGCATATCTCTCTTTTAAATATAGTATATATCTACAGACTGAATAAAAGAAAGTCATAATCAGAATTAAAAGTAAGACTAGTATTTGCTCTAATAAAGTGAGATATCCTGTGATTTATTAAAATTATATCAAAATTTTAATTAATTTATAATGTTAACTTCTCTCAGAAATAGGTCTTGCATATATTTTATTAAATTTATCCCTAAGTACTTCAGATTTTCATGCTTTTGCATATGGTATTGTTTACTTAAAAGCAATATATGAAAAATTAATTAATATTACAGAGAAACCCTATTTGACTTTGTTTATTGATGTTGTGCATCTTTCTAAATTCTACTGGTGTAATAGCTTCCTAAAAATTATTTTTTTAAAAATCCATGGGATTTTTTAATGTACACATGTTTTTGTCTCCAAATAGAGGCAGATTTACTTCATCCTCCTCTTTTGATTTTTTCTTTGATCCATGGATTATTTAGGTGTGGCTTTCAATTTTCAAAAATTTGGAGGATTTTCCATATATTCATTTATGATTTCCATTTAATTGTGATGGGGTCAGAGAACATATTTATATAATTTCAGTCCTTTTTCATTCGTTGAGGTGTGTTTTACGTCTCAGACTATATTGTCTGAGTGGATAATTCATTTGTACTTCAAAAGAATCTGTTTTCTGCTCTTGTTGGCAGAGGGTTCTAAAATGTCAATAAAGTCAAGTTGGTTGTTCACATCTTCTACATTATTTCTGATTATCTGTCTGCATGTTCTATCAAATACTGAAAAAGGAGTGTTACAATCTGAGTATACTTGTGGATTGCCGATTTTCTTTTTAGTTTCATTAGTTTTGCTTCATGTATTTTGAAGATTTGCTATTATGTGCATATACATTTAAGATTGATATTTACTTTTGATGTTCTTACTCTTCTACTGCAAGAAAAAATATGACTTTACCTCTAGTAATAGCTCTCTTAAATATATTGTACTTATGTTTTTATATCAATAACCAGTCCAGCTTTCTTTGGGTTAGCATTGCATGGTGTATTTTATCCCATCTTTGTACTTTAATCTATTTGTATCTCCATATTTAAATTGGGTTTGGTAATTTTTAAATTGTATTTGACATGTTTGTCTTTTAAGTGGAGTGTTTAGATCATTTACACTTTATGTAATTATTGATATGGTTGAATTTATATCAATGATATTGCTATCTTACTATACTTTCTATTTGTTCCATCTTTTGTTTGTGTTTGTTTTTCAAGTTTTCATTCTTTTAAAAAATTATTTTAGCACTTTGAAAGTTTCCATTTGTCCCCTCTTTTGGCTTATTAACCTTCTCTTTGTTTTATATTTTTAAATGGTTATTCTATAATTTAGAATGTGCTTCTTTAACTTATCGCAGTCTAACTTCAAATAATATACCACTTCATGTATACAGTATAACACCTATTCCAAAATACTTCTATTTCTTCAATCTTGTCCTTTTTGCCTTGTTGTTAGGCATTTTTTATACATGTTTACAAACAAATTATAAAAAACATACATTATCTTACTTTATACAGTCAACTTAAAAATATTAATGATGAGAAAATATGTCTTTCATATTTATTCATATGTTTACAATTTCTAGTGCTTTTCACTCTATTGTTTAAATCCACATTTCAATCTGATATCATTTGCTTTCTACCTGAAGAACTTCCTTTGACCTTGTAGTGCAGCAACACTGCTGATAAATTTTCTTATCTTTTGTTTGTGTTAAAAAGTATTTATCTTTGTTTTGGCAAGATTACACATATATAAGATTGTTAGATATTGGCCCATAGGTTACTGAGACTCTGTAATATTTTTTCTCTCTAAATTTACATAGTTTTTATTCCACATTTTCAAGTTCACTGATCTTTTCTACTGCAGTTTCTAATCTGCAGTTAAACCCATCTTGTTTATTTTTCATTCCAGATGATTTTTGTTCATCCCTAGGACTTCTATTAGGATAATTGTTTATAATTTTAATTTCTCTCCTTATTACTTCATGTGTTCCTTTATAACCTTGTCCATGGTTATAATATTCAGAATAGCTATTTTAATATCCTGTTCTGCTTATTTCATAATTAATATCATAACTGAATCTGTTTCTTTTTACTTCTGCTTAAGAGCCACATTTCCTGCTTATTCCATTTTCTGAAAGTTTTGATTGGTTACTGGACATTGTGAATTTTATAGTACTGAGTGCTGCATTTTACTGTATTCCTTAAGTATGGCATGCACTTAAATTCCTTTCAGATTTGTTTAGCCTTTTTGAGGCTTGTGTTAAAGTGTATTTAAGTCAGGTCTGGAGCAGCCTTTGATAAAGGGCAGAGATCCTGAAACTTAGTTGTCTCAGGACCCATTCTGTCAGATTTCATAATCTTGTGCTGACTATTGTTCAATGTCTAAAAATATTTGTTTCATACATTTTGTCAAGTTTTCTAGTTATTTACAGTGAGATGGCAATCCCCACATCAATCTTTTGTAAATGTAGGCAGAAGGTCCTGACTTTAATTTTAAGTAACCTTAAATAAAGCCCTCTTCCCCAGTGGTTGCACCTCATATTAATGACAGCTTAGAATTTGATTTTTTCTCTCCCATATTAGCATATTTAATTTTCATGCATTAAATCAACACAGATATCTTGAGGTAACTAAGATATGGAGAACATAACCATAACAGAGTAATGATATAAACAAAACTTACTACCACAGTCAGCAACATAGAATCTCCGGACCGCCTAGATGAATTACCCTACTTTACAATTTCAAAGAGAAAAAGTTAATCATATACAGTTAACCTTATATAGGACTCAACTGATAATATAAGAACCACTGAGATAAAACAATATAAAGCAAAACAAAACATACAGAAATTATTTGAGTGCTGTCTTACAAATACCTATAAATGCTTACTATAATAATAATAATTTATAGTATAGTTAGGATAGTATAACACATTTCCATCTTGTTAAAGAAGATTTGTGTAAAAGAGTAGAGAGGCTTATATTTGTAGTGTATGACTTGGTCATGGCGGCCATCCTCCCTCCCTCCACCAAGAGCAGCAATCAACTTCAGCCAATTGTGTTGATAATTCTGGCAAATTGAGGTGAATGCACAAAGGCTGTTATATTGTAGGTGTAACACATAGTCTCTGGGTAACAACAACAACAAAAAAGTGCCCACTATTTTTTGCATCTAAAATAATAAAAAAGTAATGTGATCATATTAGAGATTAATGATGGCTGTTCCAGGAAGGTGTTTAGAGCCTCCTGACATTTCTTGTCATTGGTGTTAAGAAAATGGACTAGAGTGGATTCATATCTTACAAGCTGTTCCATTGGTAGCACATCAGCACTTCATGCTGCCTCACAAGCACTTACCCAGTTATAATGTGACCTCATGACAAGCTGCTTTTGCTTCTTACATACTCTGCAGTGGATGAACTGTTCTGGATTTTCATACTTGTGGTTTTAAAATATTTTATATTTCTGTTTAGCACTACAATTCTGATTATTGCTACAATTTGCTTGGGTTTTCAGTAGAAAACAATGCAGGTCAGGGCAAGCTAATGCACATGCAATCGATGTCTTGAAAGCTTTTAATCATACTTTCTTCCTGTACAGATCAATCGTTAATGAAGGTATCCAATTACTTTCCTTGGAGTGTGTTTGGGAATAGAATTAAGTGAAGAGATTTTGATATGGCTACCTGTTTATAACTGTGCATTATTCATGAGACTTTTCCTGTGTGTATCAAATGCTGCAGCAGCAGAGATCCTCAGCAGACCTTGGCTGGTTTTTCTTGGGTTGCACTGCAGTAGAATCTTTGTGTGCACTGGAAGGATGCAGTGCTTTCTTCTGCAGAAAGCAAGGTGAGGACAGGGAAATACGTTTAATAATTTAACGTTCAGGAGAAAAACAGACATCTTAGAGATTATTCTTAGTCACTCTTTGGGATGTAAAAGAAAATAAATCAACACATCTCCTTTAATCAAACTGATGCTACTACTGCAGAGTCTTGCTTTTCCTAAATATGTCAGTGCTTCTCCTTGAGCTAAAAGCTTCTCTCAGTTGAGAGAACGAATACTTTCCTTCACCATAACTGTCAAGCATGGTTGATAGAACAATTTGAAAGAAATAATTATTCAGCAAAAAATAAAAGATAGCTCTTTCATGTACTGAAACAGTATGATGTACCCAATGATCGAAAAGCACTATTTTATGAGTTTATGATAGTTTCCTTCCAATTCACTTGTTTAGGATTATTGGAGAGAATCCTAAGCAAAAAAAGTGAAAGTCAGTGTAGGGTTGGAAAGTACTGCCCGTAATACCCATATGGTTTACAAAGAGACAATTATAATGGGATATTATATTAGAGTGCTATGCTCTCTACTGCACTGCTGTATAACAATTTTTCAGTTTTAAGCTCTAGAGAATATGATTCTGCTATAATGGGGTGATTTTTTTTTCAAAGATTTGGACCTTTGCCCAGAAATTTTGGAAAGCGGTTTGGGTCATCCCTCAGGGTTCATATTTTTCTTCATAGCTTAGGTAAAGGAGACACAATGTGATCTGACTGTTCCCTACTTTAATCATAAAATATGATTATACTTTAATCATAAAGTATGATTATCTGAACCAGACCTTTCTAACTTATTGCTTAGCATTCACTGATTGTTGGCCTCCCTTGTTTCATAACAGATGCCCTGCCTCTCCATCTATGTTCTGGTCAGTGGAAAGAAAGTTAAAAAGGCTAGAATTTAGTTACATGGACAGCCTTAATTGAAAAAAAAAGGTTATAAAGTATAGTATTTATTCCAGAAGGCCATGTTATCTAGCTACGAATCAGGAATGTTATTACCACGTAAGGATGGGAGAACAAATTTGGGGGAACAAAGAGTCTTTGTAACATACTAAGAGTCTGCTTAACGATGAGATCTAGTTAGAAAACTAGCCTTTATCTAAATCTTACACTTATTAAAAGGAACTTATTGAACAGTTTTCACTGTCGTGCCTTGAATTTTCTGTAGTTTTCTCATCAGGATGAGAGTATGGTGCCCATTTGGAAAGGAGGCTGCTTCTCAGATAGAAGCAAAACATCTTGAAAAATCACAGGGGAAAGGTGAATTTCCTTTCTTCAGACTAGAAAAAATGATTCTCCCAGACTGAAAACAGGAGTGCTTCTTTCAAAGCGGGGCCACCAGGGAGGTGAAAAGATCTAAACAATTCACTCTACAAGCTTCACCACACAGGTCACTTCTTCCCAAACGTTGCTTGCCCAGCTCTTCTATATCCAAGTTTCCTTTCCTACCTCCCATGTTCTCAGAGCCATATAGTTTCTCTATTGTTCTGAGCAATCAGTTCAGCTGTGGTTTCAAGCTTGTTAACACTCAGCAAAATACAAGTATCATAGGATGTACTCTTCCTTCCTTCCTTTTTTCCTTCCTCTCTCTCTCCCTCCCTCCCTCCTTTCCTTCTTTTCTTACTTCCATTTTTCCTTCCTTTACTTTTTCAAAAAAGTAAAGTTAAATTTAAAAAATTTTTAAAAAGAGAGAGAATAAGATTTAAGCTTACTTTGAGGTCAATTATTACAGGAGGTAGAATTTGAGTTCTTTCAGTTTTTCAAGAACTATAAAAGGCCAAAAGTTTAGCTGGTGTATGGATCAGGGATACTTTGTGGAGAGTTGAGTTTATAAAATGTATGGGCAGAGTTTAAAGGGAAGTCAAGGGATTTTGCTTCTAGGCCTGAAGGCGGGGTGGGGGCTGGGGATCAGGGTGCAGGAGGCATGGTTACAAAAAGTTCCCTAGAGACTAGATGTAGCTATAACAAAGTGTCAGTTACAGAAGTTGCAGCCATAAAGAGTGGAAATTAAACCCAGTAATCTGGGAGATGCAGAGACTTTCCTTCTCTGCCCAGAGACACCTGAATGGATGGGAGGAGCCAGCAAGGAGGATTCAGGCACGAGTAGCCTGGTCCAGAAAGTCTCCTTGTCCTCATGAGCTGTTAGTAGAGGTATCCTTCCTCATTCTCTGACCTCCCTCTGAGAAAAGCCAGGTTGCTTGGCCTGTGGAAACCTCTTTCAGTCCAGCAGGGACCAGTGGCAGCCCAAGCCACATCAGATAAACAAGGAAAACCAAAATAACACCTCCAAGGCTCTGAAGATTAAACTACTATGAGAACCACAGCCTGCAAAAATAGACCAAGACCTATATGCTAAACCTAAACAGTGTGATTAACTGTTAAAATAAAAGATTTAAGTAGGGTCCAGTATCTCCTAATATAGACAAAATATCCAGAGCATGATTTTAAAAGAACAGCCAACATACCAAGAACTAAGAAAAATCACAAGTTGAAGGACAAAAGACAATTAGTTGACACTAATCCTGAGATGAGTCAGATACTGGAATTATCTGAGAAATATTTTTAAAACATCCACTATAACAATGCTTCAACAATGAATTGCAAATTCTCTTGAAACAAATTAAAAACCAGAAAATCACTGCAAAGAAATAGTTTCTATAAGAAAAAAATCAGTGGAATTATAGAACTGAAAAATACAATAACAGAAATAAAAAATTCAATGGATGGGTTCAACAGTAGAGTGAAGATGATGAAGGAAAAAATCAGTGAACTTAAGCAGAGAACAATACAATTCACCCAATCTGAACAACAGACAGAAAAAAGATTGTTAACAACAACAACAACAAAAATGAACAGAGCCTCAGGTACCTGTGAGACAATAACAAAAGAGTCATCCATCATGTCATTACTATCTCAGAAGGAAAGGAGAAAAAAGTGAGGCTGAAAAATTGTTTGAAGAAGTATTGGCTGAAGATATCATAAATTTGGTTAAAGACACAAATCTACAGTTCCAAGAAGCTGAGTAGATACCAAACAGGATAAACACAAAGAAATCCATGCCAAAGCTGCACCCAATTAAAAAATTTGAAAACTAAAAATTAAAAATTATTGAGGGCTTCCCTGGTGGCGCAGTGGTTGAGAGTCCGCCTGCCGATGCAGGGGACACGGGTTCGTGCCCCGATCCCGGAAGATCCCACATGCCGCGGAGCGGCTGGGCCCGCGAGCCATGGCCGCGGAGCCTGTGTGTCCGGAGCCTGTGCTCCGCAACGGGAGAGGCCACAGCAGTGAGAGGCCCGCGTACAGCAAAAAAAAAAATAAATAAAAAAAAAATAAAAAAAAATAAAAAATAAAAATTATTGAAAGCAGCTGTAAGGAGATGACATTTTACCTACAGTGGAATGAATACCCATGCAAATGACAATGGATTTCTTATGTGAGGTTATGGAAGCCAGAAATGGCACAATATCCTTCAGGCAAAAAACTGTCAACCACAAATTCTATATCCTATGAATTTATCCTTCAGGAATGAAAGAAATAAAAACATTCTCAGAGGAAGAAAAGATAGAAGAATTTGTTACTAGCAGACAGTCTTTCTAAAAATTTAGTAATATATTCTGTTTAACCAAATATATCAAAACGCTATCATTTCAACTTGCAATAAATATATATTAAATATAAAAATATTAAAGAGAAATAAACTCTTACTTTTAAAGATTGGCTAAGCAAAATTCTTCAAACAGAAAATAATTGATAAAAGAAGGAATGATGGAGCATCAGGAAGAAAGAAGAAGTAATGTAAAGAGCAGAAATATGGACTCATACAAGGGACTGTTCTTTTCCTTATGTGTTTTTAAACCATATTTGATGACTGGAGCAAAAATTGTAGTGCCTTCTGATTCCCAAGACAATAATATTTTCAAATAGGGAAGAAAAAGAGACAAATGAGAGTGAGGTTTCCATACTTCACTAAAAGTGGTAAAATGCTTTATATTAGACTGTATACTGTGTAGACTGATAGATATATAGATAAGTAGATATAGTAATACTCAGAACAAGCACTGCCAAAAATATACAAAGAGATACACTTAAAAGCACTATGAATAAATCCAGATGGAATCCTAATATATGTTCAGAATTGTGCAGGAATATAAGAAAAGAGAACCAGAGAAATGATACTGGAGGAAACAAATAGAAAACAAATACTAAATGACAACCTTAAATGTTAACATATCAATAATTACCTTAAATGTAATTGATCTAAATATACCAGTAAAAACTAGATTAAAAAATGTGACCCAGCCATATAGTGATTATAAGAAACCCACTTCAAATTCAGTGACATATGTCTATTGGAAGTAAAAGAATGAAAACAAGGAAGATTTCCCTCACCAATGGGCAGGCATCATCCAGTTCATTTAAGGTCCAAATAGAACAAAAATGTGGAGGAAGGATGAATTCTCTCTCTCTGTTCTTGAGCTGGGACATCTATATTCTCCTGCTCTTGGACATTGGAGTTCCTGGTTCCAGGGCCTTTAGATTCAGATTTTGGGACTTACACCAGTGTCCCTCCCCAGTTCTTAGGCCTTTGGCCTTGGACTGGGAGCTACCCCATGGCTCTCCTCGTTCTCAGGCCTTTGGATGTGGACAGAACTGTACTGCCATCTTTCCTGGTTCTCAAGCTTGCACATGGCATATCTCAGATTCTATAATTGTGTGAGGCAATTCCCCTCATAATAAATCTCCTCTTATATATCTCTATGTATCCTACTAGTTCTGTTTCTCTGGAGAACCTTGACTAATACCTTTTTAAGGATAAAGACAACTTTATCTCTAAATTACTGTGCCTAGGAGATGCTCAACAGTTTTTTATGAAAGATAGTAAGAAGAAAAGAAGGGAAGAATGGTGATGAAATTTTATATGAATGGGGACCCTGAACTTATGGGTCATTTGAAGATGTTACCTTCATGTGGTTTAGACTAGAATCCAGGAGTAGGAGTGTTGTGCCACCTGGATGGTTTAATAGAGTAGATAGCTGGAGTTGAGAGAAAATCCTGTGAGCTAATTTGTAATTTTGGAGTCAGTGAAGATAAGAGGTTCACTTAAAGATGAGGAGAAGAGTAAGTGTCTGACCCTGACAGTTTTAGGTTACCTAACATAAAAAGGAATATCTCCACCGGTAGAGTGAAGCCTCAGTCATTCACTGGGGCATGTTATTGAGTGTTAGAGTTGAGTTGAGCATGTGGAACTGGAATTTATTGAAAGGAACAGTTAAAGTAGTAGAGGGTTCAAGAGCCAAAGGGCAAAATAAAGCATGTCTGGGAAGGGATTCAGAGTGCCCAGAGTAATTCTGCTCCAGTTTCTATTCCATCTCTGCTGTGAAAATTTTATCCTATTGTTGATTCCTCTCTCTCTATATTGTCTAGCTTGAAGAACTAGTAGCTGGAACCTTAGGTCTCATCTCCATGACGAACTCCTCTCCTTAAAATTGTCTCTGTGTTGAATACAGTTACTTTTTTCTCTAATTGATAAAATCTTTCTTTTTCTTCAGGGGCTCATTTTATTAACATCACCTATAATTTTTAATGTAGAATCCATCATTCCGTCCTGTATATATATATTACATGTTATATGAAATAGTATAAAAATTACCATATATTATATATCCAGCTGAATAGTTATGTTTCCTCTGGTAGCCAATAAACTCTTTAGTTTCATATTTATCTTTGTATGTATCTATGTGTATATGTATGTATATCTATCCAGGCTCTGGGATTATCTCTAGTATCTAGCATTCAATAAATGTTGAATGAAAAAAACTTCTATAGTTTTATCCCTTGTGCCTCTCCTTTTTCCAGAAGTGGTCATGACTTTTAAAATTCCTTCCACGGGGGTGGGTTGTGGGCAGTGGGGGGGGGTGCTGGATGTTGGGAAGAGAAGGAGAGAGGGAGAAAGGGAGAGAGAAAGGGAGAGAGAGGGGTGGGGGAGAGGGCGAGAGGAGAGGGAAGGAAGAAGATTCCTTATCTCTGCACAAAAATATAATTTATCTTAAACTTTCTTTGTCTTTACCCAGGTTATTTATTACTAGACAATTGTCAAACAGAGTGGTTAACTATTCAGGCTCTTAAACTAGCCCTGGTTTGCATTCCTGGCCGTGTTAATTACAAGTTCTGTGTCATATAAAAGCCCTTATAACCCGCCTAAGCCTGAGTTTTTTCATCTATAAAATGAGAATTATCATTGCTTCATGAGTTGTGAATGCTGAGTTCATGCATGATAAATACTTAGCACAAGGCTGGGCTTAACAGTCTGCTCAATAAATGGTAGCTATTTCCAACATTTTAAAAACCATTTTAAAGTGAATTATATTTATTAAAGAAGCAGGTATTGGTAAATATTAGCATAACAATAAATTTAATTTCAGCATTATCTTCCATATAGCAACTTCTAAAAATATGGAGATATATCTAGTAAACTTCGGATTTTGCTAAGAGGAGTGCTTTTTACATTTTTCAGTTTGTAAGGATCTCTGGTAAGCTTACTAATATTTATTTTACAAAATTAAGTTAATCCAAACGAAGCAAAATTATTTCCAGTTTTGAACTTTGAACCTGAATGAATATGCTTTAATGTAGGGCTCATTTTAAAAAGTTCTTATTACACAAAGTTGCCAACCTAATTTACGAAAGAAAAAGAACCAAAGCTTACCTTGGTTAACAAGTTGTATTTACTATTTTCTTTAGTATCTAAAAAGTAAAATATATTGTAAGATTTGTTAAAAATAATTCTTTACATAGTTTTTGGAAGGTTAGTGGCACATAGTTTTTGGAAGGTTAGTGGCAAACACGATTTACAATTAAAAGATATCATTTTCGAACTAAAATCAGTTCATAGTCTTTATGGAATTTACAGAAGCAAGCTTAGATTCAGTTTAAATATTTGAAGCTGTTTCCACATTAAAGCATTTCCGAGAAATAGAAAATTGAGAAGCTTAAATAAAGCACCAGCTGTCACCATGTCACCAAATTAACACTGATTCCTCACTGGTCCCCATCACATGATGGAGAACAGGAGGAGAGAGGGAAGCAACACTTATAGTAAGAAACAGAACCCTGAAATTACATTTGCTTAGGGGATCCCCCAAAGGCATCTTGGTCAGGTTAATACATTTCTGAGGAGCAGAAATAGATTATAATAGTTAAGGCTCAGTCAAGATCATGCATTCATAATAAAATACAATTACTGATATTTAAGTGATATTGAATGTCATACAACATATTTAAAGCTTTTCATTAAGTCATCAGTATACATATTTTCCTTCTGAATCCTTCAGGACTTTGTAGGCACACTGAAATCAATCATCTTACAAATAGAATAAATATCTGAATCTCAAACTACAGGGATGCAAGAGACTGCATTTTATGATTACATCAAAACAACTATTTGTGCCTATCTTACTAGTGAAAATTAATGCTTAGGATTTTAAAGTTTTTCAAACATAAAACATTTTACATAGTAATTATGTATGTGATGAAATAAACACAAAACAAAACAGAAAACTTGGAAAGATAAATGAGAAAGTGGAAACTAAGCTGCATACACTAATGTTATAAAACACCACGAACAACAAACTCACACTTTGATCTCCTAGTTCAGAGTCCACACAGTTTTAGTGACCATTTTCTTTCTCAAAGTTATAAAAATCCATGAAGTGCAGTGAAAAGTACTACAAAGTGGCCACTGTTTCCCAATGAGAAATGAGAAAAATTAGAAAATGTAGGCTATAACTGTAGTTCCCTTTATGCTGATTGTTCTAGGAACTCATTCTCTTAAAGAGAGAATGGTCCTTAGCTGGAACTAGCCAAAAAGATGAGAAACTAGGAATCCAAGAACAATGAAACAACATTAATTCACAAACCAAAAATAAATAAAACCAAAACAATCAAAAACAAAACCTAGGCTCTAATCAACTTTTTCAAAAGTGGTTTGAATCAGCCCGAGTCTCTTTGATTAATCTCAAAGACACTTTCTAAGAACTGCCTTTCCTCTTCCCCTGATTGGCATCAGTCTAGGCAAGTTTATGATTTAATGGCCTGTAGCATTGTACTATTTTTTAAAATACCATCCCACTTTAAGAAAGTACTTGTTTATTTGTAATTATGTCCCATTAGTAGTGACTTGAATCCCATCAAGTTAAAGTAGACATAAAATGTATAAGTAAGCTCCTTTGGCTACTAATTTCTGCTACTACCTCTCCTAACCCTCCAGAAGAAGCACACACCATATAAGCCATATAGAGAAAACAAGTATTGGATTATTAAACAACAGTTTTAACCCAATTTAACTCTGCAGTAATATCAAGGGGTTGTCTTGGTCAGACTGAATATACAGGGGTAAAAGTGAATTGGACGTGGGATCTTGTGAGCACAAGCTTATCTTCTATGGGTTGTAAACAATTGATTTTTAAGTGAAATCTTTCGTTTCTCTGATCTTTGCTTTTATTTCTGATCTAAACTTTTAACATTTGGGGAATATGTAAAGAAGGTAGAAAGGTAGTAAGTGGGATTAGATCTGGCTTTAAATAGTTGACTTTCCCTCAGTTTTGTCAAAATATGAATCTTCTTTGATAGCCTGAACTTCCACGTCCCCATCTATCATATGAATATCTGATGTTTTTTTGTCATTTTGCCTCAAACGGTAACTTTTATAAGCACGCTGAATGATGGTTGCTGAGACTACCTCTTGTTTTCGTTTCAGAGTAGTTGTAATTGGCTCATATGTGATCTTAAAAGGGTTGGCTAACATAAATCCAGATTCCATCTCTGAAAGAACTTTCTCCATGCTTACATCTTTACTCATAACTCGCTTTGTTAAAGCGAGTAAGATGTCAAGGCAATGAATTCTGTCCCCGACAGCCATGGGAAGATCCATGGCAACAATCTGGCCCTTGTTTGGTTTTGCCATGAAAAGAGGAGGATGAAGAGCAGCTGCAAAGTCGGAAAGCTTGCTAGAGTCTATATACTGGGTTCTATCAGGATCAAACCTCTTCCATACCTGAAAAAATTTCCTAAAATCATCTTCACTCAATGTCTTGGCTTTTTTTTTAGAAGCAATATTTAAAAACTCCATGACAACAACAATGTACATGTTTACAATGATCAGCCATGATATGAGGATGTAACTGACAAAATAAACAATCCCAACAAAGGGGTTACCACAGTCTCCTCTAACCTGAGTCCCAGGGTTAATTTTATCAGGATCACAGTCAGACCATTTACTATTGAAAATTGCATTGAGCATCCCGTCCCAACCAGCAAATATTGTAACTTGGAAAAGACAGAGCATACTGCTGCCAAACGTTTCAAAGTTGGACACATCATTAATTCCAGCTTCCTTTTTAACATAGGCAAAATTGTACATTCCAAATATGGCGTAGACGAACATGATCAGGAAGATGAAGAGACTGATGTTCAACAATGCGGGGAGGGACAGCATCAAAGGAAGCAGCAGATCATGGAACACCTTTGGTCCTTTCTCAGGACGCAGGATGTGGATGATCCGTGAGAGAAGTATCAGTTGCACAAGGGAAGGAGGTACAAGGTAATATCCCACCATCAGAGGCAGAAATAGTCCTTGGTGTAGGAAAAGATAAAGCAGGCAATACAATTATTTAGAGGAATATAAATTATTTTACATTTCTTTGGTTTTCTTCTATATGTTAAGGTAATTAATCCTTCCCATATAACATTTAGCACATATTGAAAGTCTGGGTTAGCCAAATACTAATTGTGGCAATGCTCAGAGTGTCTAACAAAATTGGAAGAGAATTATTTCTACCATCATTTTCAGAGTATTACAGATCAAGCACTTCTGGAGTCACAGATGGCATGAATTCATAATATAGGACAGTAGTTATATATTTGTTTTCCTGATTGCAGTTAGATCAAGAAATTTAATTCAACCCAACCTTTATTGGGTACCTAATAAAGATGTCAAGAAAATATGCAAAGATGAGTGACATGACTCCTATCCTCAAAGACCCTATAATCTAGGGAGCAGAGGTAGATATTTAAGCTAACTATAATGCAAGGCAGAAAGACCTAGTGGATAAACACAGTTTAAAAAATATTTTGTATTCAGTGATCACAGATTATAATTTGATTTATTGACTTCATAAATAGTATCTGGGACCTTAGGAGCTTTAAATGTGAATTGAATAAATGAATCTTCGCCAAGAACTTTTCTTTCTGGCAATGGTGGGAGGATGACGGCACCATGAGAGGGAGATATATAACTATAAAGCAAGGTGAAATTATAATTACCATAAAAAACATAAGGGATGCTCTCTGAAAGTACTGGAGAGGGTGTGGTTCATTCTGAGTTGAGAAGGTGGAGAAGGGGAAAATCCCATGAAACTTCTAAATGAGATGGTATGTTTGTTGAATCTGGAAGGATCATGTCTCACATTTCTGTTAATTTGGTCACTGTCAATGATGGCATTCTCACTGACGTTCTATCTTACATATACCCTCATTTCCACAGTGCTTTAATGAACTTTCTACTCTGACTCAAATTTTCATTTCTCCTCAATCTCTCAAACCCTTCCATTATGCAGGAGGTTTCCCTACTTAATTATAAACACATTTTTCTTCTTCATCACTAAATTTTCTTCACTTCCTTTCTTATCTAAAACCTGGCTCTATCTTGAGGACGCTATTTCCCTTGCAACACTCTCAAGCACAGATAACTCACTCTTTCCCATTCCACATTTCTCAGGGTAGAAAGATGGAACAAGCAAGCATCTTTCCCTCTTTCCAATGTGACTTTCAGATACATTTCCTTCACATTAATTTTATAAACAAAAAAGAAATTTTTGACTGTTTGTGGACCATGACATTCAACTATACCATCTCCTACCATTCCTTGGTTCTATGAACTATTCATTCTCCCTCATTCATATTCACTGGAGACTTTGGTACATGGCTCACTGTCACCCTTTCCACCCCAGCACCTACCATCAACAACCCATTGAAAGGCTAGCCCTCCAGTATTTTGCTTTCTTAAATTTTAATAATCTTCATCATTTTACTGTAGACACACCCATCTATGGCCACATTCTGCACCCAGGATACCTGACCTTCTGAGATCTCAAATTTGAACATCTTTATCTCGGACTGCAATTTTCTCTCCTTCTAGATGTCTGATTCAGTAACTCTCATTTCAATCTCATGGGGCTCTTTAATTCTGTTTTCCTCTGTTTTCTTCCTATCAGCCCTTTCCTGACTTTACAGACTTTTCTAGCAAGCTTCTTGTACTTGTCTATCAATATTAGCTGCACTGCCTCTACTACCAGCTGATGGATGACTTTTCTGGGAGCACAACTGAGCAGTTTATCTACATTTTTCACTACTGACTGCATAGAATAGTACTTGACAATAACATTAAATATTGTTTCTACTCTTATGGAGATAACATTCTAGTATGTGTCTTATGGGAGGCAGACAATAAACACACTTTTCTTTGCCTAAAACACTTTTTTCCTAGATTCTTGGCTACCTCCTTATCTAATGGGTCTCTATTTAGATTTTTGCTTCTTCCATGAAGTTTTCTCTGATCTCTACTTACTGATTAGGTGCTCCTCGCTCTGTTGTGCTGCTGTGGCACCCCATGCTTCTTCCCTTATCATAACCTTAATAGCACAACATTAACATGTACTGTTTAATTATCTGCATCCCTTGATAGATTATAAACTATGTATATACAGGAATTATGCCTACTTTGTTTGTAACTGAATTCTTTGCACACAGCATAATATATATTCACAAAGAGGGTAATCAAGTATATTTGTTAAATAAAGGACTGGGATCTCCAGAGTAAGAGAAAACTTGTAACAAATTCATTAAACCCTAAAACTCTAGTGTTGTGAAAGTAGCAAACAGTTTTAGAGATTAGAGGAAAGGGAACAATAATGAGTTTGAAGGGTTATATCATGCTAAGGCATAAAGGTCCTTCTAGTGTCAACTTAGAAAAATAATGTATGTGATATACTGAAGGAGTAATTAAGCGTTTATCTGGTGGTCTGTGAAGTAAAGTCTACGTATTAATTCAGAAAGTATTTTTAATATCTTATATCTGTCAGGCATGTGTACATGTATGAATGTAAAAATGTAAGGCATTCCTGCTGGAAATAAAAAGGATCCCTACCTGTTTTGCTTATTAAGAGACTATATCTCAGGAGATGTTTACTCTAAGAGCTTGCCTGAATTAATATTATTACAAATGAAAATTTGACTAAACAAAATCTTACCTGTAATAGAGAAAACAACCACCATAAAATCAAAAATGTTCCATCCATTGGTGAAATAGTTATAATGGAAAACGATGAGCTTTAGTACACATTCTCCAGTGTACAGTGTAACAAAAACGGAGTTAATCCAGTAGACAGCAATGTCAATTTTGGGGTTCTGTTCATCACTTTGTATCATAATGGTTATTGCTTGGAAAAATATAAGAACCATGATAATGACATTAAAAACTTGATTTGTTACCAAGTCAAAGACAAATCCTTGGAATTTGTTCTGTGTGTAAAGAAAAAAGGTGTAATATTTTTATTAATAAGATATTTATACAGACATATTGTCTTTAGATTTACAGCTTCCCTCCCAGCATAAATAGGAAAATAACTGAAGACTAAGTTTTTACCAAGCTATAACTATAGCACAGAGTAAAAGCAAACAAACAGAAAGACCATCAAAAGCTCTTTCAAAGACTATATTTAAAAATTTTTGTCAAAAGCATTTGTTGTTAAGAATTTTAAAAACACATCTTCATTTTTAAGAGAGAATATATAAAGGAAACTTTTTCAGAACTTAAAAAAAAATTCTAGGTATTTCCTTACTCCTGGGCGAGGTACTGGTTTTTGAGAGACTTCACACATCAGCTTCTTCAGTGCATGGTATTGTTTCTTCTGTTTTACTGTTATAAAGATATTTGAGCCTCCCAGGTAAAGAAATGAAAGAAAAAGATATTAAAATCATATTTAATCCAAATTTCATCTTACATTAATATGCATTTTTGAAAGCTTGGCAATTATTGATTTAATCCTTTAAAAAAGGCTTAACTGCAATGAACTAAATCATGTTTAAACATGTCTGACCTTCTGCACAAAAATTCATACAAAACACAGAGTATATACTGGAAATGATTGATAATTATCTTTTGATGAACTTTCCTGTGGGTAGTCAACCCTATTTTAACTTTTTAGTTACTGAGGCCTACCTTTTGTTAGAGACAAAGGAGAAACAGCAGAGGATATCTGGAAAGGTGACTAAGAAAAGTTGAACTAAAAAGCTAAAGGTAAAGCTGGTTTGTACCTTTTAATAATCAGGAAGAAATATAATTGGTCATATATGTGTTTTTATATGTTCATACATTACTTAATTTTCCAAATACTATTAGAAGATGCTTTTCACTATTATTCAAAAAGCACCAGTGCTTACCTCTTCATTGAACCTCCTAGGGATTATTCATCTTTGTGTTTCTAGTGCTAATTTCAGTATCTTATACAGAATATGCAAAGTGAATAAGAGGTGAACATTTAATGTGTTAATCTAGGAATTAGGAATTGTTACTGCCCATGGCAGGACTTGCTCACTTAAAATTGACAGGGGTCATCAGTTTGAAGTCCAGAAGCAAATCCTAGGATATCATCCCATTAGGTTGAAATCCCTAGGAAGATGAAGCATCCAATCCAATGAATATTTCATTTGGCCACTGATCTTTCTAATCCCATCTAATTAGTGCAGACTCAGAGTGGTTTGTTTACCAGATTCTACATGTGGTTAAACTTGATGACATGGCCAAAGATGGAATTTCAAGATTAAACTCTTCTTTTCTTTGATTTACCATAAGGCATTCCTACACCTAATAGAAAGTAGGGCCCTGAGGTTAAAATAAGTGAACTTATATGACTTTTGAGGCATTTGTATTAATAGAAGCCCTGAAGGGAGTCTTTGTGTGGAGATGGCACCAAACATGTGTTGTTCAATTCTGCCTCTGAATTCTCTCTTATTTGTTTCGAGGGATCCTATTTACGTCATGTAGTTAGGATTTATGACTCCCTCTACTTCTAGCAGAAAAAGCTATTTCAGCCGACAAAGATGTCTCTGCTGCTTATGACTCTGAAAGCTTTGAGTATATCAGAGAGTAAAAAAGTGTGGTTTATTTTTCTTGAACATCTTCAGATATTTGTGCAGATGCATAACTATGTTATTTTTCAGCATGTCATTATTTACAAACCTATATACAGAAACATTTGTAATTTTTAACTTTTAAACTTGTCTGTGCTTATTTGAATATAGAAAACAATGTAAAAGTGAACATTTCAGCAATATCCATCAATCTGCAGGAACATCAATCATTTTTTTAAAGATAAGTACCAAATAAAAACAATATTAAGCTGAATCCAAAACCAATTATTTGAAGCAGGACATTTTTTTTCCCTCGGGCATTGATGAACAAAGAATATTTATACTTATCTTTACTTTATGTTTGTTGAAATTAGCAATAATAGCACCAATCAACATACTCAGAGGAAGAAATAATCCAATGATAATAAAGTCAATAAAGTAACAATACATGTAGATGTTGTCTTCAAAATTAGGCTGCATATCTACCTAAAAGTTAAGTTAAAAAAATAAGCGAAATAAGGCAGAGCACAGAGGATTTTTAGGGCAGTGAAAATACTCTGTATGATATTATAATGAAGGGTACATGTTATTATACATTTGTCCAAACCCATAGAATGTACAACACTGAGTGAACCCTATGAACTATGAACATTGGGTGAATATGATATGTCAATGTAGGCTCGTCTTTGGTAAAAAATGTAGCACTGTGGTGAGGAATGTCAATAATGGGGAGGTGTGCATGTGTGAGGGCAGGGGTATATGGGAAATCTCTGTACCTCCCTCTCAATTTTGCTGTAGATCTAAAATTTCTCTGAAAAATTTGTTTTTAAAAATAAAATAAAAAGTGAGAAAATAAGCAAAATATTTATACTGACCTTTTAAGACTTAGAAAATAATTTATGACAAAAAAAATACAACAGTGATACTTGAGGCAATATTTCCTCCTTGTTCTTTGGTGAAGAGATATCATGGCTTTTATTTGAATTTTAAAGTTTATTGCATTGGTTTAATCATTGTTATGATCATCTTTCAAATGGGTCTATTTGACCTCCACCATTGTATATAATCCTGGAAGGAGTTCATTGTTCATGAAATATTCAATCTGAAATGTATTTAATTTCTATCTAGCATAAGCATTTGCTTTTACCATGTTAATTACTCAATTATTGCTTGTGTCCTGTCCTTGAGTTGCAAAAATGACTGTGTGAACCTTAACAGTGGCTCTAGGATTATATTGTACTTACACCAATAGAATCAACTGCTGAATTCATAATAGTGATCCATCCATTAAATGTGGCCTGTAAAAATGGCATGTATTTAATTTTTATGGAAATCTTATGCTTTGTGGCAAATAAAAATTAAAACTCAATCTGTTATTAATACAGTAAAGCATTTGATTAGTAAGGCTGACCACACTTCAATATACTGTGTAACTGAGATCTTTACCACTTTCATTTTTACATTTATATTGTCTATTAACAACTATTTTAAAACTACTTAGCTTAATTGTAGTTAATAACTTAAAATGTTTTAAGATAGTATTAATAAAAAGAGACAGAGAGGGCACTGGTTAGATAGATAGATAAATGGTAAATAAATACATGCTGCCCAAGTGTCATAGTTAGTTGTAACTGCTGTATATGTGTTTTACTATGACAGAGGTAAGACAGGAATTATTCACCACCTTATATCTGCTAGATATTGGGGGACCAAGTAGCCATTCCTCAAAGCACTAAGTAGAAACAAAATAGCAGTAATCTGAATTAGATCAAAAAATGTGAACCTATTATCTCATCAGTGGTGGAGGAAATAGCTTTGGCCAGTACCTGTCATTTCCTCCATTAGTCCTTCCTTTATTTCCACTTCCTTCTCCCAACAGAGCAAGGACTATATTTCACTTTTGTCTTTCTAAATGAGCTTAATATAGTATGTCCCATAACATGTATCTACTAACTAATAATTGCTAAAATAATTTTTTTTATTAGTTTCTGCTTTATAACAAAGTGAATCAGTCATACATATACATCTGTTCCCACATCCCTTCCCTCATGCATCTCCCTCCCTCCCACCCTCCCCATCCCACCCCTCCAGGCGGTCACAAAACACCGAGCTGATCTCCCTGTGATCTGCGGCTGCTTCCCACTATCTATCTACCTTACGTTTGGTAGTGTATATATGTCCATGCCTCTCTTTCCCTTTGTCACAGCTTACCCTTCCCCCTCCCCATATCCTCAAGTCCATTCTCAAGTAGGTCTGTGTCTTTATTCCCGTTTTACCCCTAGGTTCTTCATGACATTTTTTTTTAAATTCCATATATATGAGAAGATATACAGACTGCCAACAAACACATGAAAGAATGCTCAACATCATTAATCATTAGAGAAATGCAAATCAAAACTACAATGAGATATCATCTCACACCAGTCAGAATGGCCATCATCAAGAAATCTAGAAACAATAAATGCTGGAGAGGGTGTGGAGAAAAGGGAACACTCTTGCACTGCTGGTGGGAATGTGAATTGGTACAGCCACTATGGAGAACCGTATGGAGGTTCCTTAAAAAACTAAAAATAGAACTACCATATGACCCAGCAATCCCACTACTAGGCATATACCCTGAGAAAACCATAATTCAAAAAGAGACATGTACCAAAATGTTCATTGCAGCTCTATTCACAATAGCCCGGAGCTGGAAACAACCTAAGTGTCCATCATCAGATGAATGGATAAAGAAGATGTGGCACATATATACAATGGAATATTACTCAGCCATAAAAAGAAATGAAACTGAGCTATTTGTAATGAGGTGGATAGACCTAGAGTCTGTCATACAGAGTGAAGTAAGTCAGAAAGAGAAAGACAAATACCATATGCTAACACATATATACGGAATTTAAAATAATTTAAAACCAACTTTATTAAGCACCCACATTTTGTCCTTTATGTTCACATACAATATGAATGAACATGTAATTCACAAATCCAAACATGTACTTACTACTTGAAGCAGTGAAAGAAAACTGATTCCAACATTATCAAAGTTCAGTTTTGCATTCTCCCATGGCATGGATTCATTAAACACAAGGCTTTCACATTGACTTCTATTCATGACTTCAGATATAGGAAACCTTTCTCCACTTGTTGGGTCAATGCATTCATAGAATGTGCCAGCAAATAAGTGTACTCCTATGATGCTAAAAGCCAGCCAGATCATAAGGCAGACCAGTAACACATTCAATGTGGGTAAAGTTGTTTTTACCAAAGCTCTCACTACCACCTGGCATATAAAAAACAAACATGTAAACTTTAAGTAAGAACTGTGAAAGTGTTTTAATTAAATTGGAAATATTTATTAATGTAATGTCATATTGAAATAACAACAAAAAAAAGCCATCTTTAAAGATTAAATAGATCACATCTGGTATTTGAATAACCTAAAAAACAAATTTCAATTAAAAATATATATTAAAGGCCATGAGCCTGCGCTCTAGTGTCAACCTCAGCACACCCCAAGTTACCTCACCACCCAAACCTGCCCAGACGGTCCTGTTGCCTCCTGCCTGAGCAACTTCAGTACTGGCTAATCAGACGATACCAGCCTCGGATTGCTGATCTTTCTGGAAAGTTTTAACCGTGGAGGAGAAAGGAAATGTCTTAGCTTTAGAAGATGGGTCTGCCTTGAGGGAGTGGCAGACAGATTGAGTGGGCTGGATTTCTAAGAAGTAGAGAGAGACTGGTAGAATATAATAGGTCCTGAGGGCTTCTGAACCCCAACCAGGTCAGCCCAGCACAGCTTCACCCAACACAACCTTTGGAAGGGAAGAAGCGAGGCCCTGGTTTACTAAATGTGAGGAGTAAAATGCCTGCAGTAGAACTAAAACAATGAGAGTGGTTGACGAAAGAAAGAGAGAGAGAGAAGAGAAGAAACGAAACGAAAAGAAAAGAAAAGAAAAGAAAAGAAGGATTGAGATGTTCAAGTTTTAACAAGCTGCCACATGATAACCATGTGCTGGTCTTAAGATCACATTTTGAATACCGTGTGGCTGACAGGGTCGTGGTGCTCCGGCCGGGTGTCAGGCCTGAGCCTTGGAGGTGGGAGAGCCAAGTTCAGGACAATGGACTACCAGAGACCTCCTGGCCTCACATAATATCAGTTGGCAAGATGTCTCCCAGAGATCTCCATCTCAATGCTAAGACCCAGCTCCACTCAACGACCAGCAAGCTCCATTGCTTGACACCACATGCCAAACAACTAGCAAGACAGAAACACAACCCCACCCATTAGCAGAGAGGCTGCCTAAAATCATGATAAGTTCACAGACACCCCAAAACACAACAACAGACATGTTTCTGCCCACCAGAAAGACAAGATCCAGCCTCATCCACCAAAACACAGGCACCAGTCCCCTCCACCAGGAAGCCTACACAATCCACTGAACCAACCTCACCCACTTGGGGCAGACATCAGAAACAACAGGACCTACGAACCTGAAGCCTGTGAAAAGGAGACCCCAAACACAGTAAGTTAAGCAAAATGAGAAGACAGAGAAATACTCAGCAGATGAAGGAGCAAAGTAAAAACCCACCAGACAAAACAAATGAAGAGGAAATAGGCAGTCTACTGAAAAGAATTCAGAGTACTCAAGATAGTAAAGATAATCCAAAATCTTGGAAATAGAATGGAGAAAATACAAGAAACATTTACCAAGGACCTAGAAGAACTAAAGAGCAAAGAAACAATGATAAGCAACACAATAAATGAAATTAAAAATTTTCTAGAAGGAATCAATAGCAGAATCACTGAGGCAGAAGAATGGATAAGTAACTTGGAATATAAAATAGTGGAAATAACTACAGAGCAGAATAAAGAAAAAAGAATGAAAAGAATTGAGGACAGTCACAGAGACTTCTGGGGCAAAATTAAATGCACCAACATTTGAATTATAGGGGTCCTATATTGGAAAATTAATAAGTGTGTATGATGTCCTTATAATTTAAAAAAGTTAGCTAACTGATCAACATTTCATTTTCTATCAGTTATATTTTTAACATGGACATAATTTCATTAATACTTCTATGTATCAGTGGGTTATTACTTTTTTCTCTCTCAACTATTAATTTTTTGCTTATCTTTATTAGTTTTCATATCTTATGAGCAATAAAGGCCTAAAATGTTAATAAGCATAACTAATAAACCTTTCTTCTATATTTTTAATTAATAGTCTGTAAGACTTTTGTATTAATATTGTTAAAGATACAAATGTGAAGACAACAATGATTGTTAATTTATGGAGATTTATTAATCCTAAATAAAAACCTATAGATTAGAAACTTTTCTCTTACCTTCATTCTTTCAAATTGAGATAGAACTCTGAGTGCTCGAAGGAATTTAATGGAAATAAGTGGTTTTAATTCTTCCCGAGATTTGCCTATTAAGCTAAGACAAAACACCTGGGTATATCAAAAAAGTGAATAGAATTTAATTTTAACTTTAACCAAAACAATGTGTAAAAAAACTTTCATTATGGAAAAGATACAGTCAAAGCCTACTAAGAAATTTATGAAATATTTTAATATACATTTCAATATATCTTAATGATGACCTACAGAAAGATATAAGAAAATCATTCTGTGTTAAAATCACTTAAAGAAAGATAAAACTATTTTCTGGTAACAGGAATATATGCTATCAAGATAAACAAAAGTTTGGATATTTGAGATTCTTTATGGTCAAGGCTTAATATTTATATCCATTTTGTATTTTTAAATTAAATTAAGAATCAGTTACATGATTATTTGCAATATAGTAATAGTACAAATTGTACTCATTAAAACAAAATTTGGAATATATTTACCTATGAATCTAAATGTGAAGATGGTTAAGATGATATAAAAAATAGGATTTCAGAGAAGAGGCATAAAGAAGGAAATGAATACTGTTAAGTCCAAGTACTAATTACCAAAAAATATAGCAAGATTCTAAGGTGATTTTTTAAACTAAACATATATGTATAAATATGATTCAAATTTTAAAAAATTAATGGATATTGAACAAGGTGGTATAGTTATGATTAACTTTTGTTGTATCTTCATATTTTCTGTATTTTCAAGGCAATATAAATGAAAAAATTTACTCTCTTTTACCCCATGCTAAAGAGATTATCTTGAAGTGGACTTTGAAGTAAGGGTATCATTTATATAAGCATGGAGGGATGTGGACTCAAAAGAACAATAACCAGGAAACAGGAAGGTGGATTGCAGGTGTAGTATGGTTTGGTTGAAGTAGAAGGTTAATTGCAAGAATTAATTTAGAAGACAAAGGTCAGATATTGTAAGTCATTATTTAAAGACTGAGAAGCTTCAATCATTGTTTATAGAATAGGGAGACATTTGTGCATTCAACAAAAATTATTGAGCACCTAATATGTGACATGAATTGTCTAGGCATATAGGATAAGGAGAGAACCAAACTGAGAAACTATTTTGCCTTAATGGAGCTTATCATTCAGTAAGCAAAATCAGTGAGTAAATTATATTGGGCTGGCCAAAAGGTTTGTTTGGTTTTTTCTGTAAGATGGCTCTAGTAGCACTTAGGTGTCTTTAACTTCATTTGAAACAATTTTGTTAGATTGTATTGTGACAGCTGTCATATCTGTATGCATTTTAAAAAACATCAAAATTGGTGAATTTTTGTGTAACCATTTTAATATTGAAGATGGAAGGAAAAAAGCAACATTTTCAGCATATTATGCTTTCTTATTTCAAGAAAGATAAAAACGCAACTGAAATGCAAAAAAAAAAGATTTAGCAGGTTTTGAAGAAGGTGCTCTGACTGGTCAAATGTGTCAAAAGTGTTTTGCGTGCTGGAGATTTCTCGCTGGATGATGCTCCATGGTTGGGTAGACCAGATGAAGTTGATAGTGATCAAATTGAGACATTAATTGAGAACAATCACCGTTATACCATGTGGGAGATAGCTGGCATACTCAAAATATCCAAATCAAACGTTGAAAATCATTTGCACCAGCTTGGTTATGTGAATCACTTCGATGTTTGGGTTCCACATAAGTTAAGTGAAAAAACCTTCTTGACCGTATTTCTGCATGTGATTCTCTACTTAAATGTAATGAAGACATTTTGTTTTTTAAAAAAAATTGTGACCCGCGATGAAAAGTGGCTACTGTACAATAACGTGGAATGGAGGAGATCGTGGGGCAAGTGAAATGAACCACCACCAACCACACCAAAGGCCAGTCTTCATCCAAAGAAGGTGATGTTGTGTATATGGTGGGATTGGAAGGGAGTCCTCTATTATGAGCTCCTTCTGGGAAACGAAACGATTAATTCCAACAAGTACTCCTCCCAATTAGACCAACTGAAAGCAGCACTCAGCGAAAAGCATCCAGAATTAGTCAACAAAAAACGCATAATCTTCCATGAGTTTAATGCAAGACCACATGTTTCTTTGATGACCAGACAAAAACTATTATGGTTTGGCTGGGAAGTTTTGATTCATCCGCTATATTCACCAGACACTGAACCTTTGGATTTCCATTTATTTTGGTCTTTACAAAATTCTCTTAATGGAAAATATTTCAGTTCCCTGGAAGACTGTAAAAGGCACCTAGAACTGTTCTTTGCTCAAAAAGATAAAAAGTTTTGGGAAGATGGAATTATGAAGTTGCCTGAAAAATGGCAGAAAGTAGTGGAACAGAGGGTGAATATGTTGTTCAATAAAGTTCTTGGTGAAAATGAAAAATGTGTCTTTTATTTTTACTTAAAAACCGAAGGAACTTTTTGGCCAACCCCATATAATATTAATAGGAAATGAAAGCAGAGAAAGCACAAAGGAGTATTGTAGTGGTTGCAGTTTTAAATATGGTAGTGCAGAAAGACCTAACTTCAACAGTTTCTTTTCAGCAGACATAGATGAGGTGAGCCAGCAAAAGTTTCAGGTGGAAGGAAGAATAAGTGCAAAGGCACTAAGATAGAAGTAATTTTGGCATGGTTTTTGAACTGCAAGAATTCCAGTGCTGGTGGAGCAGTATATAGACCAGGATGGGGGAAAGGGAGAGTAGCAGGACATAAGACTGGATCATGTAGAGACTTGTAGGCCTTTGATTGCAAAGACTGTAGCTTTTACTATGAGTGAGGGGTGTTTATTGGAGGATTTCAAGAAAAGTGACTTGAGCTGAGTTTCATTTTACAACAGTACAACATATGTGGCTGCTATGTGGAGAGTAGAACAAAGGCGTGCAGTGGTGGAAGCAAGGATCTCAGCTTGGAATCTACTGCAGTGATACAAATGGGCAGTTCTGGTAGCTTGGATCAGTGTGGTACTGGTGAAGGTTATGATAAATAGTCTAATTTTAAATGTATGATTTAAAGGTAGAACCAATCTAAATATTTTAGAATGCTGATATTTTCAAGATATTCTGCAATAAGACAATTCTAATTAGCAGCAGGTTTATAGGCAATGATTAGAAGAATCAGGAGTTAAGTACTGAACTGTTAAAATTTTAGAATGAAAAGAAAAGGATGGATGTGAAGCATTACATATGAAGAAATATGGGATGTTGGTGACTGAAAATGTATAGAGAGAGGGAAAAGAAAGATATAAGTAAATGGAAGAGTAAGTCAGAGTAAAGAAGGAAGAGTAAATCAAATAGCCTTTAAATTTTTTCTTTAAAATACGTACAATAACGACCATGAAGTCTAGTTGGTACCAGCCATTAGTGAAATAGGCTTTAAAACCATATGCCATCCACTTTAGAAGCATTTCCAGAATAAAGATGTAAGTGAAGATCATGTCAGCATATTCTAATAAGATTTTAATAGTCTTCCTCTGATCAATATATATATCTTCAAAAGCCTGTGGGTAAAAAATTTAAGGATTAGTGTACATGTAATTTCTATAAGCTCTTTTGGCATAGAGGGGAATGAAATCCCATCTCTAGATGGTGAGCATTGTCATAGGTTGTAGTCTCAAGGGCTTGTTCACTTGGTTTGGATTTATTCACACAATCCACATCCGTGTTCTGATCCCATGCCTGTAGCAGACATCATTCATTGATTCCAGAACCTCCAAATTGTGTTCTAATTAGTGATCTGAAAATCCTCTCTCAAATCAGTTAATCAAACTTAAGAGATGGAATCTTTAGTCACATCTGACCTGGTTCTTGTCTCTAATTCCACATAGCCATCACATAGATATATGCTATTGAGATTAAAGGAGCAGAGATAAACAAACAAAGAAACAAAACCCCCAAACCTGTGTTTTCAGAAATCCATGCTGCTATTACATGAAAAAGTCACAAAGCTTGTCAGATAAACCATTGGAAACACATGAATATGAAATAAAACTATAATGTTTTTCTAAAGTTTCTTGGTTTTAATAGATCAACCTCAATTTTACTCTGAAGGAAGCAAATTCTGATAATGTCATTCAAAGCAATTTCATAGTATTTTTTTAGCACTGAAAAAAAGGCAATAAAGTATCAATAACCTCAGGCAGACTTGTTTCAAAGTGCATTTGAGGTCAAAGATTAAACAGGGATGAAAATAATCTTCAGTAAAGAATGGTGTGATTCTTAAAAACCTATTGTTGAATAGAAGTAAATATAAAATAAGAGAATTGCTGACTCGAACGAATTATGGAGTAAAAGTGTTTATAAAAGCAGATTATAAAAAAAAAACAGATTATAAATATCATCCAAAGTTATTTTAAAGGACTTTATTCATTACATGTATTTACTTACTGAATAGGTATATAATGTGAAATAATATAAAAAGATATACAGAAGTCTCTATTTCAATTAAAACATTAAAAAATAGGCAAAACCAATCTGTGGCAGTTGAAGTCCACATACTGGCTATCCACATGGAATGAAGAAGTAACTGTTACGGGTCAGAGTATGGTTCTGGAGCCCTGGTAGCATTCTATTTCTCAAGCCAAGTGATGGTTACATAGGAACATTCACTTGGTGAAAATCTTTTATGCTATATACTTATGATTTGCATGCTTTTCAGTAAGTGTGCTAAATGTCAGTATAAAATTTACTTTAAAAATATTTGCAGTACAAAGTCTGGTTCCCAACCATGACACCATCTTCTCTGCTTTGTGCATCTCATGATTAACTATTTCTTGTGTATCATTCTTTGATCTTCTTTAATCAAACACAAGCAAATATCAATATACATTCTATTTTTCTCCCTTTCTTACATAAAATGTAGCATGCTGTGCACTTTATTCTTTCTTTTTTTCACTTACTACTGTATCTTGG
Organism: Mesoplodon mirus; assembly: GCF_964341445.2. Taxonomy (NCBI): domain Eukaryota; kingdom Metazoa; phylum Chordata; class Mammalia; order Artiodactyla; family Ziphiidae; genus Mesoplodon; species Mesoplodon mirus. Next base: position 81,536,471 of record NC_138984.1, read on the forward strand.
GGAATTGCAATATCAGCATGCAGACAGCTCTTGTATTTTCTAGGTAACTGCACAGTATGCCATTGGATGACTGTACCATAGCATATTTAAACAGTCACCTAATATAGTTTTTTTTTTGTTTTTCAATCTTGCTATTACAAAAAATTCTTCAGTGCATAGCCTTGTAAATGCATTTAATACGTGTGAAGATTTTAAGATAATTTCCCTGAATTAAGATTCTTGGGTCAATGGGTAAATATATTTGTAGTTCAAAGGTTCTTAAAAGTATGTGCAGGGACTTCCCTGTGGCACAGTGGTTAAGAATCCGCCTGCCAATGCAGGGGACACGGGTTTGGGCCCTGGTCCAGGAAGATCCCACATCCCGCGGAGCGACTAAGCCCATGCATCACAACTGCTGAGCCTGTGCTCTAGAGCCCTCGAGACACAACTCCTGAGCCCATGCGCCTAGAGCCTGCAACAAAGAGAAGTCACCGCAATGAGAAGCCCACGCTCCGCAATGAAGAGTAGCCCCCGCTCGCCGCAACTAGAGAGAAAGCCCGTGTGCAGCAATGAAGACCCAACGCAGCCAAAAATTAATTAATTAATTATACAAAAAAGTAAATGCAATATTTCGCTTTCCAATGGAACGGGTAACAAAGTACTAGCACAATATGTGCATTTTATTAAACTTTATTAAAATAAGAAAAATTGGGTATTTATTAACATTCTTTTTTCCTGCTATCATTCATATATTTTGAAGTTATATTATTTATTTAATATCGAATGAGGCATATACAGACTTTCTAAGAAACTGTAATGTATGTCTTCTAAAACTAAAATCCTAGAATATGAAATTTGGTGCTATAATAAGTATTCTGGGGAAAAATGATTTGGCATGGTGACTTCATGAATGTAGACTCATGGCGCATTTTTTTTCCATAAAAATATGAACTCTCACTTACCAGAGCACCTGTGCTGAGCAGAGTGACAAGGCCAACGAAACACTTAAAACAACTGTTTTCTACTATCTTGCAGCAAGTTTTCCTTATGTTCTGCCAAATTTTTCCTTTCTTGGAGTCTCTGCTGATTTGAGCAGATGAAAATCTCCGTCCATAACCTGTCAAGAATGAAACTATTAAGAACAGAAATCTAGAAAACTCATGAAAAAGTAAACATTCCAAATGTTTTGGCAAGTATTTATTTACAGAGTCTAATATAGGTGGTTTCTGACATAAATATTTGAGTTTTACCTCTATTGTAGTGACCAGTGCAATCACTGAGGAAAAAAAGAAAAAACTTAACTTGTGAGTTTGGTAACGGTAGGAGGAAAGAAATTGTGAAAGGAAGAGATGACTTAGAACATCCTCTTACCCTGCTGGGCAGAGTCTGAGAATAGAACTCACCCCTACTCCTACAAAACACACACACACATACACACAAGACACACACACACCATCTTCTGATCACTACATTTTTGTATAATGCCTGAAAAGTCATTCTCTGAAGATTCACATGGCATAACAAGCATTTCCATTTAAATATACAAATATTTATGACATAGTAAGAGGTATAATATCAGTTAAGTAAATTAAATTGATCCCAGCTCTTAGGTGGCATGGGAATGGAAATTTTGATTGAGACTATTTAAGGAGCTAAGCTTGGATTATGGAGTAATTTGTGGGTAGGGTACTGGTGTATGAGGTTGAATTCTACCTTCTCATCAAGAGAGTTAGCAAAAGGGAAACGTGAGGCTTGAGAAGGGTATGATTAACAGGTAAGAGAATGAAGAATGGAGGTGGGTGGAGTTTAAAGTCAACATTTTAGAATTTTATAGAATTTTACCTAGAGTCAATTTATACATCTTTGGTCAGAAAAATATAGAAAATGTTTCCTCCCTGGTCTTGTATGATACAAGTGCTATAACTCAAGCTACCAAGAGCGGATTCTTATTTTTGAATATAGGAATTTGAACATTTAGCAATTACCATTTTGATGATTTCCAGTGATTTCAAATGTTCAGAACCTACAGTTATTTGTTAATCTTGTTAGGAAACTAATTTGAATTATAAGTCATTGAAGGTTGAATGCTACATATCTAGTGAGTCAGTCAACTGACAGAAGACCCATACATTTCTTAATATTCATGTGGTATATAAAAATACATGACCATTACGTGATTTGTTTTCCTATGAGTATTTTAAATATTGACCCCATTCCATGAGTTATAAAAACACACACATGTACACTTATTTAATCTTTTTAATAATCCCATGATGTCTTATTATTATTCTCATTTTACATTTTAGGAAATGAGCCAGAGAGAGGGTAAGTAAAAGCTAGTAAATGATGGGCTGGCATACGAACTCAGGCTGTCTGATTTCAGAACCAACACTCTTAACTATTTTATTAGACTCCCTAGGAAGTACGCCCTTCCTCTCTTTTCCAAATACTGACTTTTTCTTAGATATTTATTATATGTTTCTATGAGGATTCATATGGGCATGTGTACATGTACATGCACACAGACATGTTCATGTGTGTGTATTCCTTAGTCAAATTAATAAACTCTTTAAAATTAAAAGTATATTCAATAGTATTATTTAGGTTAAGAGAAATTTAGTCTAATTTAAATACAATTTTCAAAGGAATTAATTTTTTTCTTACTGTTTTTAAGACGCTTTGGCTTTCCACGTTCATAGACCATTTCTTCTTCTTCAGAGATAGCAATATCAACCGTACTGCATTCAGATGAGCTAGATTGCTTTACCTTCTGAAAAGTAAAATCCCACCAAGAAAGTTGTGGTTAAAGTTTCATTTACTCACTGTAGTTAAAATTTATTTTATTTTCAGAAAAAAGAAAAATTATGTACAGAAAGACTACTGTCAGGCGTAAAAGACTTCAGGCCAATTTCATAATTGATATTAAAATGCATACATATCTCTGGGACTTGAAGTTTTTAAAAGATATTTAAAAAATTAATTTAAGATAAAATAATTTTTAGATTAAAATTAACATATAGTTAATAACACTGTTCTCCTAAAAGATGTGAAGGCTATCTCAAATTTCTGAAAGGAAAGATCTAGGTAGAGTCTATATAAAATATATATATAAATATTTTGTTCTACCTCTTTGTCTTTTGCACAGTAAGAGTCAAGGAAATAAAATTAGAAGTTTTGTTTGCTTTAAACCATATACGGTCAATTGTAAGACATCATGGTGCTCAATTAAAAAAATAAAATATCCAGCAGGATATTACTCTTTTATAAGCAAATCTTTTGAAAAATTATTTCATTTCCCATTGTATTCTCTTTATTATTGATAAAATAAGCATATAGCAACACACTGATTTGGGAGCAGACAATAAATAAATTAATACTATATCATGTTTGAGCATTCAATGATTGAAAATTATACATTTTATATTTAAATGCTTTATTAGAGTTTTTAAAACCCTTGCACATAAATTATTTGATGACATTTTCCCAAAACTGTGTGAGTACTTATTATTCTAAATTTATAAATAAATCAATTAAGATTCAAAATTATAAATCATTTTAGTAAAAGACTATTTAATGGCCAATATATATTGCTACATTATGAAAAAACAAGTTTCAGAATCTGATTTAAATTTTATGTTTTTATGAAATTTATATAGTTATATATTTGTAATAAAATATGAAAGCTTAAATACTAAAGAGAGTATGAATCTCTGAATTTTCAGATCACATGTAATTTTTATATTTCATCTTTGGCTTTTGGTAGATCAACATCCTAAGCACTCTTGGGCTACATAATCTGGAAAGTGTTATAAATATATAACGAAATATATAAATGAATAAATCTGCTTTGAGTAGTTAACCAATCAACAAGACCAAATAATTATGCAGCTTAAATAACAACTTCTGAAACTTCAACATTTACAGTTATATTAATTTCCATCTTTCCTATGTATTTCATATCTCCAACTTTCTAATGAGATTGGCAAGAAGTTTCCCATTTCCACATGATGTGCTGTGATAAATAGTAATTTTACTGAGAAATGGGTGGTAGTACATGCCTTATAGTGTTGTTATAATTTAAATAAAATCAGCTAGCACTCTATAAATATTCATAAATATTTAAGTGAAGATATAGAAGTGTGCTGGAGAAGAATACTTTTCATTTTCTAATAATGGTATTAATTAAAGGAAAATGAACCTGAGAACATGGGGTGTGATAAGGAGTGAAAATGATTCTCGGAAACAAAGATGCCTGCACTAGAAACTAGAAGGACTTTGAATATTTGAAACTTAATTCCTTTTAGAAGGCCAGTTTGATAAGTTATTGCAGAGAGCAGCTGCCAAGCCAGAAGAGGTCTGGGAGATAAGATGGTGTCAGAGACTATGGGGACCTGGAAAAAGATATTCTCTGCCTTTCCCCATGCCAGTGAATGAACTAAAACGATTCTCTAGTGAGGTCCAATGCAAGTGGCTCACAGTGCAGATGTGATCTCTATAGATGTAGCTTTGTATTTAATGATAGCTCCTACTAACACATTATGCTGCTTGCAAATGAAGACAGTAAGACCGTATCCCGTAGGGTATACATTTTAAAAGCTAAGTGAACAGTAGTATCTGCCCTTCTTTGAATATGACCCTTCTCCCCCACCACCCTGTGTTTATAAAGTTGCAAAATGTTCACAATTCAAAGTGGTGGTTTTTTCCTTTGTTCTTACAGTCCAACTCAATTATATATACTATAATACACTGCAGAAATGAACTGAGAAGAATCTTAAAATTTTAGCAAGCAAGAAAGTAACTTAGCACTCTTCTAGTCCCATCTTATATTTTAAACATGATAAAGCCCAGGAGAGTTTGGTGATCTCTCCAATAATACACATAGATTTAAAAAATGTAGTTTTCTTCAATATGCTTTTCATTACCTCATGCTGCTTGCTTATTAACGGACAGACTATTATAATTATATTACCTGATGTTTACTAAGTGCTTACTATATATGGGCAATATTCTATGCACTATTGAACTATTTTTCTTTATCTTTCTTTTCTATCTCCTCTAAGAAATAGATACCAGTTTATCCTCATTTACAGACGAGGAAACTGAAGCTTAGAAAGTTTAAGAAACTTGATCAGCAGCAGAAACTCAGGAGCAAGGAACGCTATAGCTAGGATTGAATGGGTAATCTAACTCTGGAACTTCAGCACTGCTTCATTTCCTTATCAACAATGCCATCAAACAAGAAATCATAATATTAAAGAAATAAGAAATCATGATATTAAAACAACTTACTTCTTTGCTGCTTCCATCACCTGACTTGCTCTTTATCTCCTTATTGTCCAGATTTTCTATATCAGATTCTTCTGATGCAATTGGTACAGTTTCTGAGACACTGGGACTGGGGATAAGTGACTGACTCCCATTTTCGGTCATTGTGTTTTTCTCTGTGCCACTGCTTTTTTCCTTATCCTTGAGGAAATATTGGGTGTTGCTCAATTCAGAGAGAGTATGGTCAGAAATATTCTCTTTAACATATATATCACTTACATTGTCCATTGTTTCCTCTGGAACATTTTGTTTTTTGCATAATATTTTAGAAAGCACATAATTTATTCCTTTTTTAATCCTTGCCATTGCACGCTGGAGATTTTTTGCTTCATCATTCTCTTCAGTTGTTGCAGCCTTGTATGAACTAAATGAGCTGACCAATGCCAGAAACAGGTAAAGTATCTGAATGAGGAAGTAAATGAGGTTAAATGCATCTCATTTTTTTGTTTCCTTTCAAACAACAACAACAACAAAATAATCTTTTAAAAAAGCTGACCTGAGATTTGAAAACAGCATACACACTACAATGCTATTTAGGCTATTCAGTTTTTGCTCATCTACAGTGGGCCAAGTGCTGTGTTAGTGGTTTGTATAACCAGAACTCATCTCAAGGTCACAATATTCTATAAAATATCATTTGTTTCTCTTTTACAGATGAAAACCACAAAGCTTACAGATGCTAAGTATCAAAGATCACACAGGTTGAACATAAGTCTGTCTTATTCCAAAGTTTGTTTTATTCACTAAGCCAGGCTAACTCTCCCAAAGTGAGAAAATGAATTGCTACTCCATGTGGCTGACTTCACTTTAGCCCTAACCCCTAACCCAAGATCTTCATGGGTCTGCAAACCCATGAGGAATCTCATGGGGAGAGAGCTATCCCTGGTTCTGAAGCCCACATCTAACTTTCTTTGTGACATGCAAGCACAAGGATTGGGTAGGTTAATTGATTCTCTGTGATAATAAATTTGGTCAAATAAGAAAGAGATGAGTGATGGAAGAATCATTCCTGATATTTGCAAGTTATTTTGAATTTGAAGATAGTGTGTATTTCGACCTTTACTATCACTGAGAAATAAGATCAAGGCATGTACATTTTCCAGAGAATCAGATTTTTATTTTGTTTGTTGTTGTAGGGTATAGATTATAATTTTAGATTCTAGTGTTGGAGATTTATATTGATTATTCTCTTAGACTTAAAGAAGTAATTTGAGCATTTTGTCTATTCTGGCAGTTTTCTCTCCTCTCTTCAGATACTTGAGTTTTTGAAGATTTAATTTACTTTATGCTTTACCTTTTATTTTTAAAGGGAAAGGTTTAAATGTTACACATTATGTGTAATAATATGTATATAACTTATATAACATTTTCCTGCTTGTATTTCTTCATATATTAAGATCTACTTTTAAAAATAATTATACTGACAATTTATGTGTACATAAAATAAAATAGCTAAGTATATGAAGATCTGCAGCATTCATTTGTTAAAATATCTTTCAGAATTTTGGATCTATGTGAAGAGGTGAATTCTCAAGCACTCTGATTATTACTGTTTCTCAGGCACATATACACCTAAAATATTATGAAATACCCACCAAATCGTGTTCATTTCTAATGAATTACTTTTACTTCTCAATACCCAGATATCTTTAACACTTAGGAATAGAGAAAGCTCAAATGAGAATCACTCATGGAAAAATCAAAATATTTTTGCAGATAATAAAGTCATCAAATAAATCATCTTAATCGTAACCATAGTTTTGGTGTAGCAATAAAACAGAGGGTATAAGATGGCTCAGCATTGGAAATTTCTTGCAGGTAAGATCATCTGAACAACTAATATATATTTTCTATAACCTACAATGACAGAATCTCAATGGAAAAAAAAAAGTGAAAAGACAGTAATTGAATGTCAATACCCCCAGAATAGTTTGATTTTCTCTCACTAGTGTCCCATTTTGATATTAAGGTTTATTGACAGATAATCTGGGCAGGGGCTCCATGGCCCTTGTAGGACCTAGACTATTAGCATCTCTATCATTCTCAAAGGACAAAGGGAAAGACCAAGTATAATTTAAGGTAGTTGGTTGTTTCTTTTTCCTTTGTTTGGTTAAGTATTGTCCACGGTGAGAAAAATGAAGAGTGTTTAGTAAGAATTTCATGACTACAAGCTTCAAATGAGTAGAAACCATGTTTTCTCTTAAATAGACAACCAGCACAATGCTAGGCACAAACTACATGATAAAAAATATTTGTTGAAAAATTAATTAATTATGGAATGAATGAAAGAATAGATTTTTGTGCCAGGATTTGGAGAAGGAAAAATTATGCTACAGCAACTGTATATTTAAGAGCTTACAATGTAAGATTTCTTATATTTTAGATACACACACACTTCCCCCATATATATATATATATATATATATATATATATATATATATATATATGCATATATACATATAAAATAAGAGCGTTAAAAGGCTGAAAATTAAGTTCAAAATGCTCTGGAACTGTGATCTAAAGAAAGAACACTGTAAAATGCTACTGCTTTGTTTAAGTGTGCTCTGAATTAAAAATAGCCTAATCTCCTAAAAGATTAATAGGAGGACTCATGATCCCTTCCTTCATGGAGCTTACAGTTTAATAAGGAAGATAAACAAGTACATGAACAATTAAACATAATGTCAATGTGTGCATATGACAGGAGTATGCCCAGTGTAAATAGAAGCAATGAGGAAATGTGCTGATACAATGGAGTCTAACCTGTGATTTTTTTCCCCACCTTTTGGGAGATGTGCTTGACCTCTATGACTTAGGAATAAAAAGTAAATATTGAGTCTCTTTTTTTTCCCATAAGAACAATTTTGTCTTATAAGCCATTTTTTTCTTGAAGAAGTAAAAGGTAATATCACTCCAATTACTGGAAATTTAAAAGTGAAAGCATTTCCTCTTAGTTAATGCATAACAGTTTTATAGATCAGTGGTTTTCCAATTTTGCTGCACAATTTAATCAAATGAGGATTTTTTTAAAAAATCGTGATGACCAGGCTATGTCCACATACCAATAAAATCAGAATCTCTGGGAATGAATCCAAGGCATTAGTTTATTTTTATTAGTTCCCCAGGTAATTCCAATGTGCAGTCAAATTTGACAACCAGTGTTACATTTAAGTGCTTCTTAAAATGTAATGTGCATAAAGATCACTTGGGGATATTGTTAAAATAGCGATTCTGATTCCACAGGTCTGGGATGGGATCTGAGAGTCTTCATTAATAACTATCTCCCATAAAGCCAAAGCTACTTTGAGTAGCAGGTTATAACTAGTGCTATCCAATGGAGATATGATGCATATCACATATGCAATTTTCCAGTAGGCACACTAAAAGTGTAAACAAAAACAGGTGAAATTAATTTTACTAATATATTTTATTCAACTAAATGTATCAAAATATTATAATTAAAATACATTCAATATAAAAATTATTAATGAAATCATTTACATTCTTTTTTGGGAGGTAAGACTTCAAATTCAGTGGGTATTTTACACTTATGACACATCTCAAAGTGGACCACTCATATTTTAACTGATCAATGGCCACATGGGGCTAGAGGCCACCATATCAGACAGCACAGTTATAGACCACTGGCTTCCATAAGTCCACATTGTGAAAATGCCAGACTACAATACATCAGTTTTTCAAGGAAAATTTTAAAGCATGGATTACTTACCAATAAGTTTCCAACTAAAATCACCATCATGTAAAAAGGAATACAACTGAAATGGCCTGCTACCTTAAAGCAATCCCATAAAGTTTCTATCCACTCTCCACAGAGAATCCGGAATACATTCAGGAAGGAGTGGAGGAAATCATGCATGTGCCAGCGTGGAAGTTGACAGTCTTCATCTATGTTGCAGACGTATATTTTGTAATTTGAACCAAACAGCTTCATGCCAAGCACAGCAGAAAAGAATATGAATGTGAACAACAGCAGGACCAAGTCTTTCAGGGCCATCATTGAGTTACCAAGAGTCAGCATCAAAATCTTGAAAGTTGGCCAATATCTCCCCAATTTGAAAATTCGCAACTGATAGAGCAATGTAAAAACCAGAATAAGAAAAAAACAACAAAAAATCTGGTCACTATTCATTACGATGTACATTAAAAATTTTTATCAGCATTATACACATATACATATGTAGCCTTTAATGTAATATTCAGTTTTGAGCATTATTAATACTAAGCATTGAAAATTCAGTTTATGTATAATTCTTAATACATCTTACATATTCTATAGTTTATTACTGTAAATCCATGTATATTTTCTTCTATTGATCTGTCAATTCCCATTCAATATTACACTATTATAATTATTCTAGTTTTATGTTTTAATATCTGGTAAAGCAAGTATCCATTCTTTGTTTTGTTTTTCACAGTGTATTGAATATTCTCCCACATTTTGACATAAAGATGATGCTGGAAAAGTCTTCAGTTTCCATTGAATTCCATTGACAGTTCTATTGTGTATTTACCTTTAAAAATAACATGGAAGACCAAACAAAACATGCTAGGTTTAGTCTGAATATTTCACTTCTTTTCACCAGATTAAAAAAATTTTATTTATATGGCACAAAATCACCTTAATATTTGGGTCATCTAAAATCCTTATATTATTTTTATATGTGCTATACCTTCCTCAACTTTTTCTGGTATATAGTTGGCTTTCTGGACTCAGGGGTAGGACTCAACATTTATCCATGTAAAACTTAATCATCTTAGGGCTTCCTTGGTGGTGCAGTGGTTGAGAATCTGCCTGCCAATGCAGGGGACACAGGTTCGAGCCCTGGTCTGGGAAGATCCCACATGCCGCGGAGCAATTAGACCCGTGAGCCACAACTACTGAGCCTTCGCGTCTGGAGCTTGTGCTCCGCAACTAGAGAGGCCGCGATAGAGAGAGGCTTACGCACCGCGATGAATAGTGGCCCCCGCTTGCCACAACTAGAGAAAGCCCTCACACAGAAACGAAGACCCAACACAGCCAAAAAAATAAAAAATAAATAAATAAACGTAATCATCTTAGATTCAGTCCATTACTAGTCTTTCACATATTTTGATACTACCTTTTATTACATTGTCTGTATTTCCCAGTCTTGTTTCATCCATAAATTTGATAAATACAGCTTTTATATTTTTCTCTTACTCATTAGACAAGCCTATGGATAAAGATTTAAGATAGGATTCTGAAGAATTATTTGGATAAGATCAAATCTACTTAATTGTTCTTGATATCTGCTACATTCCTTCAACTTGTTATAAAGAATGAGACAATCTATTATTTATCAAATGCCCAACATTTCTATAAATATCATTCTAATAACATTATTTCTTTGCCTAGTTTTCTGATGCTTTTACCACCACCTACATTGCAGGCATATATAGTGATACTGACTTGATAATTTTCTAATAACATTTTATTGGCCTGACTGTTCTTCTTTTACAAAGTTTTCTACCCTACATTTAGAAATACTCACCTGATTCTTTAGTTACACACTGGCATTCAGCTTCTGGGACTCTTTATTATCCTGCTTCTCAAAACTGACCCAGTATTCCTGACCCTGCTTTCTAAAATTTTATCTCAAATTTGCCGTATATATGGCGTATTTCCTTTAATGCCTGAGCCAAACAACAGCATTGGAGATGACTTACTCTTTTCTGGGTTACTTTCTAAGCTTGTTATATATGAATTAATTCATTTACTACCTCCAATATACCAAAAGGATAGGTATTACTATTCTTCCCACTTCATGTCTGAGGAAACTGAGATGAATTTTTATAAAATAAAATTTAGGTCTTGGATTATACTTACCACCCTGAATGATCGAAAAACAGCCAGTCCATGAAAATGTGTTACATAAAGTTCTACTAAGCCATGGAACACAATTAGGCTATCATAAATGTTCCAGCCTACTTGGAAATACCCATACGGATGCATGGCAATTATTTTAAAAATCATTTCTGCTGTGAAAATTCCAATAAACACCTAAATAAAACAAAACATAGAGACGAGAATATGATTCCAGTAGCTCTATCAGAACCCTCACATGCAGAAACTGTACATTTCACTGCCACCTTTTTCATATTTCCTCTGTCAAGATCTGATTAGTTTCAGAGTCTGTATTACAAGTACAGGCTCATAGGTTTTGTTTGATAATCTAATGTCAAACATCATGTAATCTTCAATTACTTTAATAAAAGCCATCCTGGAAGAAAACAAAAGAATATTTGAGAGTGAAAATCTTTTCATCTTGAATAGTTCCTTTTGGGATAAAGAGCACATATAAGACATATAATTTTAAAAATTGTAAAAGAAATTTTTCAAAAGTATATATGATCCAGGAAAAAAGCAAACCCATGGAAATTGTCCTTTGAAAACTACACTGGCAGAAATAACTAAATTACTGTTTTGGTATCAAGTAAATATATAGTTCAAAATTAGCAGCAGTTGGCTGTTTGTATTAGTATCAAGCAACTAAACAATAAAAGCAAACAAAATTAAACAATATATATTTGCTTGAATGTGACTTGTTTTTAAACTCATAGAAATCTTTGTCTTTTGTATTGTATGTGGAAAGAAAAGATGGGCGAATCTCAAAAATACGTTGCCAAAAGGATAAGCTCCAGTCTAAGATTAGGTGCAGTTGTAACAGAATTCAAAATTCAGGTGTCAGTGAAGGACTTGTGTCTGTTATTTCACCTCTGCCCTACCTTGATCTAGGGGCTACCATACCAAAAGAGGGGATATTTGAGAAGGGAGAGGAAATAAATAATTTCTGCTTAACCTGACTGTATTAAATTTAAAAGGACTCTAGCTATAAATCTATTCAATGATAAGAATATTTACAAAGCAGGGCTGGGGGAGGTGAGGTGAGAAAGCATGAACACAGTACTTCATCTAATACTTATATAATGCATTTGCAACATTTTGGAGTTATAAAACAAAATTGCAGGGATAATGATGACTAAAGAAAAGTTGAAATTGCAAAAGAAAATAATGTACAATGAGAGCCTTACCTGGTTTTCAATGTTGAGAATATTGTTGGTTTCTAAACTCATTGGGTAGTGTTCTAAGGCCAAAAAATGTACATTTAAAATTATGCATATGGTAAGGAAAAGATCGGTAAATGGGTCCATTATAATCATATGGACAAACTCTTTCAACTTTAACCAACACGGAGAACAATTCCAGATCAGGAAAGTTTTAGCAAATCTATACCAACAACATGGGCATTTCTTCCTGGATTTTCTAAGTCCTGAAATGAAAGAATAGAAAAGTTATGCATTAGCTAATTGTTTATTTAAGCTCTAACTAGTAGAAATTTTTGACTTTTGCATGCAAAGGGAGGTTTGAAACTAGACATCTCATTTTGTATTAGCAAATAGAAATATTTTGTATTAATAAAAATCAGAGCAAAGTAAATTTCTTCTATTTTGTTCATGCTTGCAAGTTAGACAAATGAAAATGAGACAAATTGCGTATTAGAATCAAAACATAGGAGTACCTCTCAAGAAAAACAAATATGGAATACAATTGAGAGTATATTTATAATTTTAGATTTACATGCTTTACAAAATAATGTCTTTCAATATTGTCTATAATAATGATTACTAGTTGTATATATTTAAAAAGCAGAGATAAGTATAAAAAGGACCTTAATAGGTTAATAGGTTATATACACCAAACTGTATTTTTAGTTACAAGGTAATACTTCATGTTGTTTTCAGTGTTAAACAAAGAAAATACCTTGGTACTCTTTGGTTCCTTTTCCAGTGTTTAAAACACTATGCTTATGAAATTTTAAAGTATTGTTTACCCTAATAGTCTCATGTTATTCCTTAAATTTAGTTATTATCATCTAAAATTCTGAAGAAATTGGAAGATTTCCTTAAAAGTGAATCAGATGGGGACTTCCCTGGTGGCGCAGTGGTTAAGAATCTGCCTGCCAATGCAGGGGACACGGGTTTGAGCCCTGGTCTGGGAAGATTCCACATGCCAAGGAGCAACTAAGCCCATGTGCCACAACTACTGAGCCTCCATGCCACAACTACTGAAGCCTGCACACGTAGAGCCCGCGAGCCACAACGACTGAGCCCGCGTGCCACAACTACTGAAGCCCACGCACCTAGAGCTCATGCTCCGCAACAAAGAGAAGCCACCACAATGAGAAGCTCGTGCACCACAACGAAGAGTAGCCCCCGCTCGCTGCAACTAGTGAAAGCCCGCGGGCAGCAACAAAGAAGCAACAAAGCCAATAAATAAATAAATAAATAAATAAATAAATAAATAAATAAATAAATAAAAATTTTCAAAAGTGAATCATATGAATGGTACCTTCCATAGTGTCTAAATATTTTTTACTTTACCTTCTTTATGTCTGATAGTAGCATCATCCAACATATCCAAAGAAGTAATCATAGAAGTTGATGATCTTTTCTTCATTTCTATTTCTGTAGTCTTGGTCTAAAAAGAAATTTGATTAGTCTAATACTGGCTTCTCCCCTTTGTATATCTAAGACTATAACTATAAGAAGGCTTATAACCTTCTTTAAAATGCTGATTCTTACTTCCAAAAGCCTTTCTGTGTTCCATAATTTGCCACTCTTTACACTATAGATATTATTAAACTGATTTAGGATTATTTGGAAAATGAATGTATATTACTTGCAACTCAACAAAATCATTTTATATTATGAGGTCAACTATAAAAGGAGAAAATCAGAGAATGATAGTGGTATTACCCATATTTGACAAAGAATTCAGTGTACAGTTTAGAATTATTGTGGAATATGCAGTTGGCAAACATGTTACTGAACAATAACACCTTACATTTCTCTAACACCTTACATTTTTTACTTGAGGATATGTTAACTATAACTTTGTAAACTCTCTTGATAAAATCAATTATTTGGTGTTGAGATGATGAAATATGTCTCATGTAATATCAGGTAATAGAATGAATTTTAAAGGATATTTTTGGTTAGAACATATTTGATACTTCCAAAAACGAATCACTTCTTTCTGTCCCTCATGACTCTTGAGTAATGGTTTTAAGACATCCTCTGTTTTGCTGATGTGATTACAGAGTTAAAAAGAACCCTTGCATTGGAAAGGCATTCAAAACTCCTCGGCTTCGATGCAGGTGTTACAAGTTCTACACATTCATAATTATCACAAGTATGGCCCCAGATGTTTCTAGTGACCATGTATAAATTTTGTATTTGAATTTAAACTGTAAGAAACTGGCAATGGGTAGATGATATTGCACCATAGAGCTCCCAACAGTTTTTACACTTGACACACACAAAGAATAATAATATTTGTATGCTTGTTAATTTGGTAAATAGGTGAGCCTAATAGGTGAAATAAATAGTAAATAACTTTAAATAGGTGAGGCAGCTTTTGAATAGAGATAACTGGCATAGGCCTGCTGCTGCCCTAACACTGAGGGGATTCATGGTTGAGGCTCACTGATAACCCGTACCCAGAACACCCTGGCTGGCAGATTCTGCTGTGGTCTATCTGAAATCCCAGAGTAGATATCAAGGGAATCATCATATTCATCTCACACAGTAGGAGTTAAGTCCTTCTAATTTAAATACTAGAGCTAGAGGAGGTAAAAACCAACTGTACTACATACTGAGTTCCATCAGGAAAATGACAGATTCTTTAGGTCTACAGATCTCTGTTGCCTCAGTTGTTTTTTTTTTAACTCTAAAAGTAAGCAAAAGCTTAGGATGTGAAGCTAATTTATTTATTTAAACCAATGCTTATTCCAGAAAGTATTTTCTTAGCTGACTTACAAGGCTACATAAAATATGTGATAATTTATATAATTCCAAATTTCCATGAGTTAAAAACCAATAGAACTGTAATTTTTATTAAAGTCTGATAGGAATTTCCCAGGTGTTTCTTCATAAAGATGATACTTTGTCATATCGTGAACAATATCCTCCACTATATTCTTAATACCGAGGAATTACTTCTCATAGAGCTGCTTCTGGTAGTGACGGTGACAGTGTTTGATGAATTTACAACAAAGAGCAATCCAGTAAAGATCATCATCTGTGATGGGGGGAGCAGTGGAGCGGGCAGAGTGACAACGTTATTGTTGAGACAGTCAATGCTCATTACTGATTTGGCTTGAACTATGGATATGTTTTAGGATACAAAATGAACAAACCACATATCAGTCTAGTAATATATTTATCTCAATTGAACTTCTCAATAAGTGCCCATACATTGGCCAACTCCTAAGGATACAGCTAGTTTACAATGTAAATTGAAAGGATTATGACTCAAAAATCTCTTTTTTTGGAAGTTTAAGAGCTAATAAGGACATATGCCTGAATTTTAGACAATCCAGCATTAAAATTAAACTGGAAGAAGGGGCTAGGATTCTTCTCACCGCTGGTTTCAATTTTCTCTGGAGGGGAGATATGAAAAAGGAAGAACCCAGTCATACTCCTGGCATTTAGCAATGAACACCTGAAATGTTCATCTTGGACCCAGACTTCCTCTCTCTACTGCAACCCCACTGGCCTTTTTAATCCTCTGACTCATCCTGTTCCATCCCGCCAGAGAGAACGGACTCATTCTTCAGATCTCAGTTCAAGTGCCAAGTCCTCAATAAAAACCTTTTCTGACTCAGAGAAATCCTTTATTACAAGCTTTCAAAGCACTAAGTTTCTCAATTTTATAGCACTTCCCATATTTTCATTTAATTTTTTTAGTGGAGAATAATACTTACCAGGTACCCAATAGGTTGCTTCAACCATTAATGACATTATACTTTCCATTTTTCATGTATTACTCACCCTACTTTTTTCCTGAAGTGTTTTAAATCAAATTTCAGATATCATAAAATTTCAGAATAAGCTTTTTAAAAAGATAATCACAACACCATTATCACAATCAGCAAAATTAGTAATTCCTTAATATTATCCAAGACCCAGACCATGCTCAATTTTCTTTCATTGCTCAGAAACATTCTATTATAGTTGATTTGTTCCAATCAAAATACAAAATGATATACTTTTTTTTTGGTTTGCAGTTCTACTGATTATCATGATTTTAAATTTATTTAGCCTATGTGATTTGTTAAAGACACTGAATCACTTATATTGTAGAATTTTCCACATTCTTAATTTGGCAGATTATGTCTTTTTAGTTTAATTTAATGCATTCTTCTCTCTCCTATACTCTCTGGAAAAAGATGGTTAGATCTAGAGGCATATTAGACTTAGTGTGGATTTTGGCAAGAAGATATTGTGGTGTTTTATGTTTCCTATTTCATAACATCAGGAAACATAATGTCTAGTGGTCCTAAAGTTACCATTTATTTTTATAGTTTATCTCCCCATTAGACCATTAGCTCCATGATGATAGACACTGTATTTATATTTATTAATTTTAAAATCTCCAATGCTTGATACAATGCCTAACATACAGAATATTGTCAATAATGTTTAATTATACAGGTGAACTGTAAGGATATCAGTTTAGATGGGCAAGTATTTTTTTTTATTATTTATATTCCTACAGTTGTATAAATCATTCTTTTCTAAGGTTTTGCCAATAACTGACAATTCATAGCAAAGTTTCACCTACAAACTGTGTAACTGATGAAATAATATTGTTTCAGTGTTGATTTTCCAGAACAATGATGGTAAAGTGATGAAAAATGGGTTCTCTTTCTCAGTGTTGAGAAATCAATTACCAATAAATATAGATCAAACTTTGTAACTGGAACTTCTCAATAAAGATTAAATTTGAGAATTTGTGAAGACACTAATTATGTGTCTGGCACATAGTTGACACTCAATAAACATTATATACTATTATTATCATTATTATTATTATTACTTTAATTATCCCTAAAAGGGGGACATAGTCAAAGACTTAAAGAATTTTATATTGACAAGTATTCTCCATATGTACGACAGTGCCTTCTTGCAGTTGTCTTCTTGTCTTTCCTATAATTACCATTACCATTTTTTCAGTTGCTTAGTGTATTCTAAGCAGTGTTAAGTGCTTTACAAACATTTATTTAATTTGAATCTCACAACAACCTATGACACAGATATTATAATACACACCTTACAGATGAAGAAGCTGAAGTTTAGAAAGGTTAACAGACTTGGCAAATATCTATTAAGTGGCTAAAATGAACTTAAATCTATATTTATCTGACTGCAAAACTCTGATTTTAGCCAATATGATCTACTGTTTTCTTATAATGTGAGAATATGAAACACATATGTAATTTCCCAGTAATTCCCACATTGGAATTAGAATCTGTCTAGGGTTAAATCAGGTTGGTCACCTAAAGGGTCCTTAGTATGTTCCATTTTAAATTCTTCACTGTCCAGTGTTTTCTTATGTATAAATAAAAAAGGAAAAGAAAATACATCTTGTGAAAATAACTTTTATTCTCATTTTCCCAGAAAACTTTTGCATGACAAAATGTTCTAGTACTCTTCCAGGAACAGAAATCTTTTATAATTGAAAGACATTAATTAAAACCAGAAAGGCTTTATGTGATCCAAATAACCAAATGAATGGAGATATTGGGAAATTAGGAAATAATCTAAGTTCTTCATAAGCAGAGCTAATAGGGCATCTCATCTGGAATAAGAGAAGTATTGTGCTCTTGAATGCATTTGTGTGTAGCCCTTGACATTTCAAAACTTCAAAACAAATTACACACTCAATATATCATTCAGACTACAATCATTCAATCTGAAGGACCTCGGACTCATTTCTAGAGACAGAAAGCTTTTGTAATTTGTTTTTCTGTGACTTCCTCATGGGTGATATGATGGCTATATTTGATAACTTCTTTTTATACATGTTTTCTTCATACGGTCTGCAATTGCTTCATTTTTCAATTGTATGCATTGAAACCTCATAGATACACATATCTATCAATAACTTGTCGTTTGGTATATCATATCATTCAGACCCTACTTTTTAATGGAATGACTTTTCTAGAGCTTCTTTACTGATGACAACTTAATGAAAGGGCTATATAACAGGGAAGTTAACATTTCCCCTTTTTGGTCCAGCAGGGGCCTTTGGTATTAATGAACTTCTTAGCCAGCCATACTACACATGCCAGAGTGAATCTTTTGCCCTTTACTTTTCCTCAGCTCTTTTTATCTTTTTTATGTGAGAGGATCCTGGATATAGCTCCTTTCTATCTTTTGTTTGCTCCCTCAATCTGTCCTTTTTACATCTACTAGAAAATATAGTTCGAGTATTTTTCCCGTGTAGACAATCTTTATTAGCAAGTGTTAAGAGTGCAAAAATAAATATTCCAGAAGGATGGAAAAGAAGGCAGGGCACAGCTCCCCTCCTACAAGTGAGGGTCCTGTAACTAGGCCAGTGGGGTGGGAGCACTGGACTTGCTTGTGATCACATTGGGCCAAACACCCTCCAAAGAACAAGCTTCTTGGCAGGGGGACTCCTCACAACACAGAGGAAGGGAGCAACACCTCAGAAGAGGCATGGGTTCTGTCCCCCTTAGGCTGCTTTGGCTTCTGCCCACTGCACACCTTGACAGCTTCTGGGTAGGGATATTAGGAGACTGAGCTAAACCTATCCCTCTCTAAACCTAAGAGGAAGTGTGAGATAGCTAGGTCCTGTGGAATATAAGAAAGCTACTTCTGGTTGCTTTCCTAGGTCCTGTTCTTTTCTGCACACTTATGGCACAATTTAGATTTTTAAAGATAATCTTTTACAACTTCTTTAATGTACTTCTGTCAATACTTTTAGATTCATGGGCCAAATCTTTTGCTATGAGGCTAAACATCTGAAAATATATTCAAACACAACACTAAGGTCATTGAAAATTAGAGTAAGACTGTATTAAATTTTACTGATCAAGGATTTAATTATTCCACAGGTAAAATAACTCCTTAGGTCAAGATGCACAGTGCATTTCCTCTTGAACGAGTTAGAAAGTCAATAAAGTAAAATTTTTTCTTCTCTTTACAACTTCAGTACTATACTTCGATCCATGCTTTTAGTACTTTCTGATTTCTAAATTATGGAAGGCACTGTCACTTTTGAGTTGAACACCGAAATTTTCCAAAGCTAATTCTGATGTGCTGTCTGAAGCAAGTTTAAATTAATCAATTATACCTGCATTAAGAGAAGTCAAGTTCAAAAATATATATAATATATCCATAGTTTATCAGCAGTAGTAATATGCATTTTGGAGCAAAAGCAAAATCTTAAACATGTTGGTCACTCTTACCACACCACACTCAGTAAAGAATGTTATGTAGCAAAAGTGAGCCCTCCTATTAAAATCACTTATGATCTTATTATGTACCACACACAGATATTGAGCATCTATTAGAAGACAATATGCTCCAAGAAGATAAACTCTGACTCCAAAAAAGCATTTAAAAAATCTATACCTCTGCAGCTTTATTTCCTTCTTGAAGTTCCGTTAAAGCCTGCTGAAGTTCCGGCTCTATCTTCTTAGCTTTTTCAGCAACTCTCTGCTTTTCTTCTTCACAAGAGATAGCAAGTATGCCTAAGAACAAACTTGCCATATAAAAGGCAAACCAAAAACTTATCACAACAAAAAATATAATGTAGACCTTCCCAGAAGCATAAAGGATCTAAGGAGAGGTGGAAAACAGGACAGAGGGGAAACGTTATTTGTCTTCCTGCAATCTGTTATTTTAAAATGAAAAATGAAATTTTGTTATGAAAATAATTTAGTTATAAGTGGAATGTAATCACAAGACAGTTTAAGTACTGGCTGTACCTGGAGAAATAAATGAAAGCTCTTCAATTTAGACATATATGTAAGGTACAAAATATATGGTACAAAACCAGGGAAGAATTTAGTAATTTAATTAATTCAGGCTGAACATCTGACTTTTATGTCTTCATTAACAGAATAAACATGTTGAAAGGAAAAAACTGTCATCTTTCAATAAAGAAAGCTGGATAGTCTGAATATGAAAGATTATTTACTTTGAAGTAGAATCTTTAACTATATGAAGTGTAATAAAGTCAAAGAATGACTGTTTGGAGATTACTTTCCTCTGAATTTTACTTTATGGAAACATCACAACGAGGTACAAAATCAGGTCTATTCAAAGGGGTGAGGAACAGGAATATTTCTATATCTGTCAGAATACCTGCTTTGTTGATGAACCTCTAGACAAATCACAAAGAAAAGTCATATCATTCACTTATATGAAGTCATTTGTGGATAGAAAAATACAAAACTGTACATTTCCAAACTGCGCATTGACTAGCTTTTATTTCATAATAATTACCTAGGATATATCAGAAAATTTTTAAATTTATAAGTAGATATGACAAATCCAAAATATAGTCCACTGATTTATCTTCATTGATTAAAAGTATATGAACAAATTTCAAGAAAACAAATGGGAATAGTTTTAATTTTTAAGTATTCATTTGAATCAATAGACAGGTATTTACAGAAAATACTGTGTTGATATAACAGAGTTAAGAATGTTTACAAATTAATACGACCTTCTAACATTTAGTCAGAAATAATTTCTTATTAATCTATAGTATGTTTTTCTTTAAAGGTATTTTTAATAAACTCGATTATCTCAATGAGTCAGCTATTTAGGATGTGGTTAAATATTTTTCCTACTAAATGGCTGTCATTTACAGTATATTCAGGAGTTCATAATAGATATCATGGAGTACACTGTAGGACATGTACATTAATAAATACTTTATGGTTATTATTTTATTAATTCTGGGCAAAACATTCGTGTGGTATTTACCACATAGAAAAGAGATGAAAATTAGATAGGCAAAGATCTCACAACTGTGGGGGAATGCCTGAATTCAAAACTTTTCCTCTTTCCCCTATATGAAGCTGATGGAGAATAAAAGTATACAATCTTATTAGAATGGAAAAGTATACAAATTCTAGTTCTATTATATTTTAGCAGGAAATAGGGGTTAATTATACCCCTTTGTCATAGATTTGTTATGAAAATCAAATGAAACAATGTATGAGAAGATCTTAGCTCATGGCAAGTATGCAGTAAATGTTAACTATTGCTAAACATAACTCCATTCCATGAGGATTGACAATCTGCTTTGTTCATTTCCGTACTGATGCTGTATCAAAGAGTACTTGGGTCAAATAAATAGTTGTTGAATGAACGGAGAATGATATTCTCTAAAACATGAGCTGTACTCTTTGGGAATAATTACCAAATTTCCCTAGCCATAGTCAGTTTAGTTCAGTAGGGCAATGCTCAGAGTAAAAATCCAGTCCAAATCAAAGCAAACCTTATCTACACTAGTCAATAAAAATTTAGAGTACAATAATGATGAAGGTCCTGTAAGACTCCAGCACCAGGGCACTCTCAGACTGATTTCTCACTTCACTAGTTGTATGAGAGGATTTCCTTTAGACCAATGTTACCAAGAAAATTAGCTAATCACACTTTGAAAGCTGTAAAAAAAGGCAAGACATTCACTATTATATAAAGTAACATAGCCCATGAATATTCACTTATATTTTTGTTTATTAAAATTTCATCAAGCATTTCTATGTGTTAGATGCTGAGAATACAAAAATTAAAATAAAACAAAATACTTCTTCTTAGGTAGTGTATCTCCTAGTGGGAGGAAATGCTGAACAAGCAATTAAAATAACCATTACCTGAGGCAATTACAGGGTACCATGGAATTCTGATGTAGAATATGTCCAGCTCTAAAAGAAGAGGTTGGGGAAAGGCTCAAAAAAGAAATATAGCTTGGAGGCATAAATCTGAGGCATGAGACTGAAGACGGAAGAAACTTGAATTTGTACACATTGAAACAAGAAATTATGGGAAAAGGTCATTTAGGAAACAGCAAGTCTTTTTGACTCAAATAAAGCAGAGAGTATATATTGGGATATTGTTAGGAAATGATTCTGGCAACAAATGCAGAGACTAGATTTTAAAGGGCACTATGGACAATGCATATGGACTTTGAACTTCATCCCACAGAAATTTGGAAATCACTGAAGGATTGTTAGAAGAATAACATGATGAGATTATTTTAGAAATAAGAAGTTTATAGTGTTGTGGAGGAGGCATTGATGCTTTTCAAAATTTTGGGAAATAACAATATAACTACTCTTACAAAATTAGAAAAATATAGTTTGCATAAAGAAAAAATCACTTGTAATATTTTTATGTACTTCTACTAGAAATATAATTATACTACAAGCATGTTTGGTTTACTTGATTTTCATTTAATAATATATTATGAATCTTTGTGCCAAAAGTATATTATATTATCCTTATCATTATTAATGGCCTGTAAACACACATACACACACACACCATAATTTACTCAATCATAAAAAGTATGGTGTGTGTGTTTAAAAAGAGTGTTCTTCTTCAACTGTAAATACTTTTGGAATTTAAAGTAACTTATTTATTTTATCTAATATCCTTTGATATTAACTATGCTGCTGAAATGACACTGCATATTCCACTGTGCTGGAACTTTTCTTAAAAGAAAAATTGAATCTCTATTTTAATGAGCACGTATTATATACTTCTGAGACACTATGGCACACAAATCATCAGTTATAAAGGAGAACTCTCAGCATTTTGATTTCAAGTCTCATAACAGCAGGCTTTCTGCTATTACAACTGGAGCCTTACTGAATATTAAAGGAGAATGAGAAGAAATAGAGAATTAAAGAGAAAGAGTACATTGTGGGCATTCAACAAATAATTTCTTAATACATGGTTATCTCATAGGCTCAATTTTTTTTGTCTAAAGAATTAGTACTTAGAAATGCTCTTTACTTAGTTAATGCCAAATGTCTGAGACCACAGAGCAGTATAGTGATCTCTGGCAGATACATGTGCTTTATCTTTGGGGAGATTACCTAAATGCTCTCATCTTAGGGTCTTCATAGAAAAGCGCATATACATATTTATATCCTTGTAGGATTGTTTCAAAGATTAAATACGATATCAATACCATACATAAGAACACAGATTTGGGCTCAGTTTTAACATACAGTTTGACATTAGGTAATTCTCGTCCTCTTTTCTTCTGTCCTCAAATTCTTCTTCACATAAAAATTTAATACAGTGTATTATATTTGATCATTATTTCAGAAAGGAGGAACATGGCACCATTTTTCCGAGCAGTGCAGATTCTCTGTGTTCTTACCTGGTGATAAAGTGCTTCAGGGTAATCCTGCATCATTAACCGAAATAGGGCTAATAAGGTCCAGCCAAAACTGTCAAAATTTGTGTAGCCATAATCAGGATTTACACCAGCTTTTACACACACATATCCTTCAGGACACTGACTAATTAAGACACAGAAAAGAAAAACTGCTTACTCTTAGGTGACTTTCAGATTATGGTCAAATCGTAAATATAGAACATCTGCCCATGAATAATAAAGGGCTCCCTCTTCCACAGGGAGTAGTCTTCTCCCAAACAATTCCCGGTAGAAAAAGCTGCATATGAGTTAGATTTTAAGTTGATATAAGTGAACATATAATTAAACTAAAAGACAACAGGGCCTCACAATTTTTTTTTTTTCTTTATTGCGGTACACGGGCCTCTCACTGTTGTGGCCTCTTCCGTTGCGGAGCACAGGCTCCGGACGCGCAGGCTCAGCGGCCATGGCTCACGGGCCCAGCTGCTCCACGGCATGTGGGATATTCCTGGACCGGGGCACGAACCCGTGTTCCCTGCATCGGCAAGCGGACTCTCAACCACTGCGCCACCAGGGAAGCCCCTCACAAATGCTTTTTACCAAGCCTTTTGTTAAAGATTTCTTTACTACCCAGTATCAAAGTGAAAGTATAACTGATGGAAAATAACACTGATAAAAATAAAACTGTAGTAGTTTAGGGTTTAATTTTTAAATGATCTCACCTCAAACCCTTACATCCCATTATTTAAGAGTGAGAAAAAATTTATTATCAATAATTTATAAGCAGAACTGGCAGTTTGGTAGAAAGATGATTAAATATTTATTTCATTTCCTTTCATGGAGTCTTCATACTTTTACCTACTGGGGCTTGGGTGTTGTGGTCCATTATGACAGTAGTGGCCCAATAAATCATGCTTCCTCCATCCACACCTTTCTGTAGTTCCTCCTACATTATTGGAACTTTGGCCATGTGACTTGTTTTGCATACTTGTTAATGGTTAACAATTGTGATGCAAACAGAGGTTTAAAAAGTACTTGTGGGCTTCCCTGGTGGCGCAGTGGTTGAGAGTCCGCCTGCCGATGCAGGGGACACGGGTTCGTGCCCCGATCCCGGAAGATCCCACATGCCGCGGAGCGGCTGGGCCCGCGAGCCATGGCCGCGGAGCCTGTGTGTCCGGAGCCTGTGCTCCGCAACGGGAGAGGCCACAGCAGTGAGAGGCCCGCGTACAGCAAAAAAAAAAAAAAAAAAAAAAAAAAAAAGTACTTGTGTGTTGAGGCTTGTTAAATTGCTGACCTACAGAATCTGAACAAATGAATTTTTGTTCTTGTCTTAAAGCACCAACTTTTGGGATAGTTTACCATGCAGCAAAGTATGATGGCTGCAGGTGAAACTCTGTATGACTTTCTCTTCTGGCCTTGACATACTATATCATTGCGATTCTGTCTATCCATGACCAGATATCTCCAACATGCATTTCAGGTAAAATTTAATTTGGAATGTCCACTGAAAGGGTTAGCTTGAGTGGGATGGGGCAGACACGATGAGATGAAATCATAATCTGGACTTGAAAACAGAAAGGAAGCCCAGCAGTAGGGTGGCAAAAAGAGTTGAGTAAGCAACAATATGTCTAAATCACCTTAATACAACTAAACTACATAACTCATGTTCCCCTCTCCCGTGTGCTTTTTTGTCAATCTGTGCCCAGAGCCTCTAAGAAAGAGCTGAGTTTACAAATGGGTGCCAAGTCATCCCGGCTTAGGGAAGTAACAGAAGGAATTGAGTCATAGTACTGCTGAGAAGCACTTTATTTCTACCTTCTTATCTCTTCATCTGAAATTATAGGACAATAAAACTTGAGAGTTTTGTCATCTCACTGAAGAATTATTTATAAGTACTGTTTTTAAGAGCAATCAGCTTGTTATTAACGTAAATTATATTCATTAAAGACATACAAGCCATAATATAAGTGAAATAACATCACATCTTTAATTATTTTTTCTTCAAAGTCTTTGGGCTGAAGAACAGATTATACTGTCTTTCTTGATAATTCCTATTAGCTCTGGGGAACACTGAAAACAGAAAATC
This sequence comes from Mesoplodon mirus, assembly GCF_964341445.2. Lineage (NCBI taxonomy): Eukaryota > Metazoa > Chordata > Mammalia > Artiodactyla > Ziphiidae > Mesoplodon > Mesoplodon mirus. The sequence goes on from NC_138984.1 coordinate 81,562,112, forward strand.
AGATTCTTACTTAAGTCCCAGCTCTTCCATTTACAAACTTCTTGAGCTTGAATAAATCATTTAGCTAGTCTATCCATTATACTTTTTTCTGTAAAATCAGATTAATAGTATTCCATATTGTACACTTCTCAGCATGGTTTTGATGGTAAAATGAGATTATGTAATCAAATGGGAACCATTAATAAAAGCAATAATCATTAAATAAATACTATTGATCAGAAACAGAGCAGGACCCTATGGTCCTTGCTCTCCCATGTCCTCAGCCTGCCTTTTGTCTGTGGAAAAATTTTAACCAAAGAATAAGTTTAATCAGAGAGGTGAGAAAAAGTAGAAACAAAGAAAAACAGTCAAAGGAGACCAAATAATAATAGTTTTGTCACTAAACATAGTCAAGGACCTTTAGTTCCTTCTTAAGGGCTACAGATAATATTCTGAGCCATATCCTGTGAGCTGTCTGTAGATGCTGAAATCCCCACCAGGTGGAAGAAGTTAACTACATGAAGACCAGACTGTAGCCATGACATAAGTTGTCATAATTCTGAGAATTGGCCTCAAGGAAATGGGAACAAACAGACCCTGGAACTGAAGATTAACTGTACTTAAAACAATCAAGATGATGCTGGTCAGACCACCGATGACCAATATCAAGATGTCTGTCAGAGCTGACTGCGCTGTTCTTGCCTGTAACGCCCTCCCTCCGTCTATAAAAGCTCTTGCCCTCTGATTGTCAGGGCGGTGGGGTCAGAGTCGGCCTTTGGATATAGGCTTCCACCCTCTCCCCACTCCACCCCCTGCTCCCGGTTGCCAGCACCCAAAATAAAACAAACTTTCCTTTCCATCAACCTGGCCTCTTTACCGGCTTTTGAGCGTTGAACAGCCAGCTTCACTTTTGGTTACAATAGAAGAAAACATTAATACCACTTACCCAGCATCTGTTCTATTGCCACAAAGAAGAGCATATCTTTCTCCTTCCAAATAATAAAAGTTTTCTGTTTCTGAAAAATAGGAAAGAAATGATATTCCATATCTAATCTTGAGTGAACAGCATATCTGAAACCCAATTAAATCTGTACAGATGAACATCCTTCTGTACAGTAAGAAGGAAGGAGCATACAGCCTGCCTCCCCCTCCTTTTTTTAAAATCTAGGAGGCTGTCCTAGCATCCAGTGTACAGGCCAAAAGACCTCTGGCAATCCACCTACTCCAGCCAGGTATGACCAGACCCTGAAAGAAAAAATCCCAAGACTAATTTACTTGAAAACTGAGGATTATTCCTTCCAGGGTTTATTCCTGATAATCTTCCTGAACAGAAGACCAGAGTTTTCTGTCTCTGGGTTTAATTTCCATTCTCTTCCCACTTTGCAGCTTATTTTTCTACAATGAGTGTCCAGTGCCGCCTAATTACTTGTCCTGATATCACCTAGTTTCAATCATAATCTGAGATAATCTGAGTCATAGCCCATAGAATTCATCCAGGTATTTTTATCTGCTATCAATCAAAATTTAAATTGTGTATTTATAGATATCAGTTACCAGGGTTGGGAACATACACGGTTAGTAGCATTGATTTTTAGGTTCTGAATTCAAATCACAAAAATCAAACCCATGAGATCAGTCCTGGTGAGTGTGTGTGTGTGTGTGTGTATACAAAATTGAATTACACCAATCTCAGAAAATGTCACTTTAATTTGTCACCTAAAATAATTTTAGAAGAATTTAAAAATCATAGTTAGGAACCATTAATCAAAACTTTTGAGTGACAGTCAAAAACCAAATGAAATTTGACATTAGAACTAGGCAGTTCCAAGTGTTCTTCTAAATACAAGGACTGGGCTTCCCTGGTGGCGCAGTGGTTGAGAGTCCGCCTGCCGATGCAGGGAACACAGGTTCGTGCCCCGGTGCGGGAAGATCCCACATGCCGCGGAGCAGTTAGGCCCGTGAGCCATGGCCGCTGAGCCTGCGTGTACGGAGCCTGTGCTCCGCAACGGGAGAGGCCACAACAGTGAGAGGCCCGCGTACCGCAAAAAAAAAAAAAAAAAAAAAAAAACTCTAAATACAAGGACTATGACATGGAAATTAGGTTAAATAGTGTTTTGCAAATATATTTCTAGCAATTCCTAACATGCTATTTGAGAAAATGGAATGACTAGAATTGGACAAATATTAAAGTGATAATCTTTAAAATGATTTCATTATAATATACATACTTTAACAAAGAAAAGAACTTGGACTCTATTTTCTTAGCAATAACCAGTGAAGTAGCAAAATTTGTTTATTTTTTAGTAATTAGCATATTTTTATTACAACATCAAAGAAGCTAAAAGGGGATTTCAATTGGAATCTAAGATTTAACATCCATCTCCTATTGTTCTTATCACTAGAATTAAGACAATGAAATAGACCTACATAATAAGGAAACATTTCACATATGTACTAATAATTTTGCATTACTTGCATCATAATCATATTATGAGGTAACCCAAAGAGTAAAATTTATTAAGATTTGTTTTAGAACTTATTAAATCCAAAGTATAAATAAAATTAAGGTAGAAGGACTACTTGAGGTTTATCAATATTTTATTTTTATAAGTTGAACAATATGCTTTTGGTTTTTTCTAAATACTGTCAGAAAGGAGCTGATGATTTTAATATGAGGGAAAAATCTAATAAGAGAGTATGGCCTGGTGAAAAGGGAATGGGTTTTAAAGCCAGATGGAGCTTGGCTAGAATCCTAGTTTTGCCACCATGTGGTTATAGTATGCTAGAACATTCACAGAATTTCCCTTTACTTCTGTTTCTCTGTTGGTAACAGGGGTTATTCATGTCTTCTCTGCAGGATTATAGTGAAGATATGTGATCAGGCATGTGATTTACTTATGTATAAGGGCTAAGCAATACTTGTTTGACATTATTTCTGTTAGCCTAAAATATTTTCATTATTCATCAGAGTATAACTCAAAGCATTTAAAGTGAGCAGCAGCAATTGAAATACAACAATAGTAAGAATTTCTATATTGTAGGTCATTTTTTGATTTATATGATCACGCCAAAGTTTCTAATGTGTACACTTACATTTAAATTTTAAACAACTTTATCGAAGAAAGGTAGTATCATGAGGATTGTACTCTGATAAAATTGCAGTTAAGACTTTGGTCATATTTATTTATTTATGAAAGGATAAAATTTGCAAGTTTTAGCAATTCCAAACGTAGGTTTCTCTGATTTAACTGTCTGAAGACTTGGAACTTTATTATCCTGATAAAAGAAACTGATCCAGATTAGTACTTGAGCATAGTTATGGCATTTATATGAAGGTTGTTCTGAAGTTAAATTTGTTCTGAAATTGAATGTTCAATATTTCTGTGAAGAATATTTTGCCAGTAAGAAAAGTTTTAATTTTTTTGATATAGATGCAAGGGATTCTTACCTCGAATATAATATGGGTTTCCAGTTCTGTTGTGCAGTGTTTCAGTTTCATTTTCTTGGGGCCATCGCAAACATTTATGCTTCAGGTTGCCCATGAAGAGCCCCATCCCAATTAGAGAAAATATGCTCAGAAAGAAGAGAGTTAGGATAATGACCCCAGTGAGTTTCTTCAAACAATGGATCAGGATCCCTACAAAAGACTTCAGACCTGAAAAGAGAAAGGTTTGTTTTCGATAAAATAAAATATCTTAGTAAAGCAGGATTAGCAAACTTCTCCCATGGCAAATGCAGATGCCATCAAAATCAATAGCTTTGTGTTTTATAATTTAATTCACCATTATCTAGGTCCAATGACTAAAATGAATAAAACCCTTAACTTTGAGGTTTCTGTATTATTGCTAATTTATTACACCTGTCAATAATTTATTTATTTATTTATTTATATATTTAAATTTTTTGCGGTATGCGGGCCTCTCACTGTTGTGGCCTCTCCCGTTGAGGAGCACAGGCTCTGGACACGCAGGCTCAGTGGCCATGGCTCACGGGCCTAGCTGTTCCGTGGCATGTGGGATCTTCCCGGACCGGGGCACGAACCCGTGTCCCCTGCATCGGCAGGCGGACTCTCAACCACTGCGCCACCAGGGAAGCCCTCCTGTCAATAATTTAGACATAACTTAGTATTTTTAAATTAGTTATTTGTTTGTTTCTCTTTACTACATAAAGAACAGGCCTTCTCTCTTGGCTATTGCTTTTCATACTAATCACCATTATTTATAAGCATAGGTAAAGGCGTAGAGTTAAAAATTAACATGGGTTGCAAATGTTGAAACAAGAAATAGTTTGAAATAGCAGTATTCTATACATTCTTTCATTAACTTTTTTTAAACATCTTTATTAGAGTATAATTGCTTTACAATGGTGTGTTAGTTTCTGCTTTATAAAGGAGTGATCAGTTATACATATACATATATCCCCATACCTCTTCCCTCTTGCATCTCCCTCCCTCCCACCGTCCCTATCCCACCCCTCTAGGTGGTCAAAAACCAGCGAGCTGATCTCCCTGTGCTATGCGGCTGCTTCCCACTAGCTATCTATTTTACGTTTGGTAGTGTATATATGTCCATGCCACTCTCTCACTTTGTCACACCTTACCCTTCCCCCTCCCCATATTCTCAAGTTCATTCTCTAGTTGGTCTGTGTCTTTATTCCCATCTTGCCCCTAGGTTCTTCATGACGATTTTTTTTTCTTAGATTCCATATATACGGTTAGCATACGGTATTTGTTTTTCTCTTTCTGACTTACTTCACTCTGTATGACAGACTCTAGGTCCATCCACCTCACGACAAATAACTCAATTTCGTTTCTTTTTATGGCTGAGTAATATTCCATTGTATATATGTGCCACATCTTCTTTATCCATTCATCTGTTGATGGACACTTAGGTTGCTTCCCTGTCCTGGCTATTGTAAATTGAGCTGCAATGAATATTTTGGTACATGATTCTTTTTGAATTATGGTTTTCTCAGGGTATATGCCCAGTAGTGGGATTGCTGGGTCCTATGGTAGTTCTATTTGTGGTTTTATAAGGAACCTCCATACTGTTCTCCATAGTGGCTGTCTCATTAACTTTTTAAGAACTCAATTTTTGGAGCTGATTAAGTAAAACATGAAAAACTTTTAATGATTAGAAATGAGAATAACACATAACTGTAATTATATGTGGCTGAATTTATATCAGAATACTTACTAATCAAGAATTCAACTTTAAAGCTAGATTTATTTAAGAACATTCATTTTTCTAATTATTAAATAATACATGCTCAATTTTGAAAACATAGAAAACAAGAAGATACAACAAAAACCTCATAATTAAATTTCATAGATGAAACTACTATAAGCCTTCCTTCCTCCCTTGCTTCCTTCTTCTTTCCATCCTTCCTTTGTTAGTTCCCTCCTTCCTTCCTTCTCTTTTTCCCTTGCTCCTTTTTTATTTGTTGGTCTGTTTAAATTTATGATCCTAATAACTGCTCAGCTCAACAATGGATGAGAATATACTAGCTCTGTGACGTTGAGCAAGTTACCAACATTTCCATGCTTGTTTTATTATTTTTTAAATGGGTATAATGATACCTATTTCACATATCATTGTGAGAATTGAAAATCTGTTTTTTTTTTTTTTTTTTTTTTGCTGTACGCGGGCCTCTCACTGTTGTGGCCTCTCCCGTTGCGGAGCACAGGCTCCGGACGCACAGGCTCAGCGGCCATGGCTCACGGGCCCAGCCGCTCCGCGGCATATGGGATCCTCCCAGACCGGGGCACGAACCCGTATCCCCTGCATCGGCAGGCAGACTCTCAACCACTGCGCCACCAGGGAGGCCCGAAAATCTGTTTTTTAAATGACCTCCTCAGATGATTAGATTTCTTGAGTGTAATAGAATAGGGTTGAAATAAAGTTATTCTTGTGGTTACAGAAATGTGATAAATGTGATATCTGGAGTAGATACACAATTTTAATTGCTATCATACCGAAATACATATTTATAGCTACTTTTGCTACCCGGAATAATACTATTAATTTTTTTTTGCCATATGCAAGTCTTTTTAAAGTATTACATTAGAAATGGAATTTCTGTATCAAAATATATGACCATATTTAAGTATCGATTCATACGTTCAAATTGTTGAGGTGTTGAACCAATGCATAAACCAGAGACTATAAATATATAGTCAGGCCTTCACTAAAGCTAGGACATTTTTAAAAATATCGTTGCCAATGTATTAGAAGAAAAATAGGATCATTTTACTTTGATGTAATTTCCATGATCACCATAATAAACTTTTAAAATACGTATAGTTGCACTGTGTATTTTTGTTTGATAACTGTCATGCGTCCTCTGTATATTTTTTACTGAAAAAATTTTTTCATGTTGTTTTGTTGAAATTATCTTTAAGAATATATATGTATGTATAAATTCATGCAAATATATTTTATTAATGATAGTAATATTATATAAAATATTTTTACAAATATATAAATTAAAATATACTTATAAATATATGAATATAAAATATTAATACTAACATAATTTATAAATATATTATATATAATATACATAAAGCCAAGCCTCTTGTGGAGCTTTAATTTTAGTGGTGACATTTTGATTAAAGGTAAAAAAAGTCAGCATCAAATTTTACAGAATCAAATTTATTAGTAATTTTCATTGTTATCTGCAATTCATTGTTATCTACCATTCAAAGTTCTGAGCCATATGCCAATTTTGATATTGATTTCCTGGTATAACTTTTTCCTTTTTTTTACTTTTAAACTTTCATTTTGTTTTAGTTTAGGTGTATCTTTTGTGGAGTTTAACTCATTTTTAATTTAATTTTAAAGTCTCTACATCTTGACAGACAATTTTTACCCAATTATATTCATTTCTATAAATTGGCTTTATTGTTGGATTGGCCTTTATCATTATTTTTTTTTTGATTTTTATATTCCCCTTATGATTTACTATGTGTCCTATTCTTTCTAAATAAACTTTAATTTCTTTTTTCCCTCTAGTATTTTAGATAAAGTATATCTACTTTGAGAACCTGATCAAACTTAAGTTCTTATTTTGGAAAAGCATGTACTCTCTACATCAAAAATAAAACTGTATCTACTATAGTCTCACCATATAAGATAAGGAAATAACCATATTTACTTTCTCACATTTCTCTATTCCTACTTCTCAGTTTTTGTTTATTTATATAATTTAGGACTTTTAACCTAGTTATAATTGTTGAATTTTATGTATTTTGCAGTATAACTTATCTTTCATGATTTATAGGAAAGGTAACATTCAAATCATTACAAAGACTTGTCAGGAAACATAAATTCATGCAAATAGGGAGTGGAGGATACTTGAATGAATATGCCTGACTTAAAGAGGCAGCTGCTCCAAAACTACAGTTGGTAGTTGCCACGCAAGAATGCTGATGATTCATCCAAGTTAATTTAGAATTTAATGTTAAAATCATCAGATTTTTATAATCTATTTCAAATTTTTCTTAAAAAAGTAAAATACGTCTCTAGTTGAAGAATAAACCACAGACGTCCATGTTATAACTTCTGATTTATAATATTTGCGTTCTGTTTTGCAACCCACTAACAACAGTAATTTGGAATTCATTCTCTGTTGAAACGATTGCAGAGTTCATTCCATTCCTTTGGTACTAAATCTTCCCATTGTTGAATATTTTATTTTCATAGTTTCAATTTTCAGCAGATACTCAGGAACGATCCGTGTAAAATTTCAGAATTCTTGGATGGCTGAGGATATTATTCTGTAGATTTCCCATATGAATGGCAGACAGGTATAGAATTCTGGTGTCACAACCTCCCCATCTACATTTCCCTTCAGCTCTGAAACTCCACTGCCTACTCATGTTTAATATTATCAAGAGGTGTGCATAACCTTTCCATAGGCTCGTTTTCTTTGCTCTTTTGCTTGTAGGTTTTATAATGCTTTTTCTCTTTAATACTTTAAATTTACAAAATTTTATAATATGTGTAAGTGTATCTGTTACTTTTTTTAAAATCTAGTATAAGATGAGTCCTTTCCATTTGTGACTAAGGTCTTTCTCAGGTTAAGGGACTTGAAAATTTCTAATGTATTTTTGAATAATTTGTCTTTCATATTTAATCTGGTCTCTCTTTTTTAGGGTCACCAATTATCCATATAATGGAACTTGGTTTTGTCTTCCTTCATTAATCCGTCCCATTTTTGGTTCTACTGGGTCTCTAGTTTTTCTTCACACGAGTGGTTTATTTACTACACCATAATATTATACAGATAATGCTATATATTTTACTACTTCTATTACCATCAAAAGGTCACCAAGGATATTATAATTTTTACTTTTTTTTGTCTTAAATGTATTTTTATTTGTCTATTTTATGATTTCATTTTCATCTTCTACTTGAGAGTCTAAGTTTTTTTCTATTGGGACTACAAAACTACAAAACAGATGATTTCTTATGCTTGCATCTATTCCTTAGAGCATATTTTTAAAAGAAAAAAAAAGGATTATTTTCATTCTCTGGAATAGTATGTTTTTCCTTCTGTATTGCAAAATATTTTCATATACTCTATATTGCTGGTATGTGCCTTATTTTCTCCTTTGAAACAAACAGCAGGTCCTATCAGCCTGTGTGCTCCCAATTCTAGTTACTGTATTCTTCTTGTATTAACTTGGATTTACCTGAGTTATGCTACAATCTTTACCTCTGATTCTAAGATGAAGATGAAGGTGATACAATTTTATGTTCTAGTAATTTACGGAGAGTAGAAGAGAGCTAGGACTGTGAAAATTCCTGCCAGGGCAGTTCTCACTGCTGGTTTCTTCACTGTGTTTGGTGAAGCTGCCATGCCACATACCATTTTTATCAAACAGCTTTATTGAGATATAATTTATAAACCATACAATTCACCTGTTTAATGTGTACTATTTAATGTTTCAGTATATCCACAAGGTTAGGCATCCATTACCATATTTCTCCAATCTTTTTTTGCTGTTTTGCCCAGCCTGTTCTCCAAGTACAGAGTATGCAATATATCTGGCCTTTTTCATGATGTTCCAGTGGATGAAAGTTACCTGTAGATCTTACTTTTGGTATTATCACACTTGTCTGTGGGTTTATTCGTTCAACTATTTCATAATACCTCTGACTCATAGCAGCCAAAAAAACTCTGGGTCAAGTTTTCCTAGATGATTGTTTTTATTCATTCAGAACAACAAATCAGAAGGTATTGGTAGACTTCTCTAAGATTCTTTCAGGAATGGGAGGTGTAAATTAGTTGTCAGCTTCTTCCATCAATGTGGTCACAGCTCTACTTTATTTAGCAGAACCTTCTTAAACTTTGTGACATGTGGAATGCATCCTATCCAAGCACTGACAGCAAAAGGGAATTTATTTTATTTTATATTGCTTTGTTCATTTCAACTGGTTTTTAGACAGTGAGGAAAAGAAGAGGCCAGATTAGATATCTGTCTAAACTGCTATCTCTCTCAGAAGTCTAAGGACAATTTTATAAGTTCATATTTAAGACAAAAGAATAAGTAAGAAAGAAAAAAATAGAAAAATAATATATTTTGATTGAGCTCTATATTTTATTATCAAAAGAATTGACCCTTCAAATATGTAAAAAATGTGATATTTCTTTCTTGCCGTTCCAGAAGTGACTGAAATAAATTTGAAAATCAGGTAATTCATTTATTCCAAAGCTGAAACACTGTTCAATTTAACATTTCTTCAAGCAATAATAGGGGTGTTCAGATGAACACACGGAAGTACATAAAACAAAATGAAGAACTCAATGCTTTTTCTTACCTTGGTTTAAAGGAATAATTTTCAAAATTCTCAAATTTCTTGTAATTCGAAATATTGGAATGAAGTTTGGAGGTGAATATCTTGATATATGCCTGTGGGATTAAATTGGAGTCATTTAGAAGTCATATTGAGTTTATATTACTTATCTTTGGCTCTTTATACTGTTTGAAACTTATTTTTAAAACCATATATCCAAATGTTTCACTTGCTTTCATTATTGCATTTTGCAAACAGTTTTATTATTGATTGGAAGGGAAAGACTGCTATAGTGCAAGGTATCCAAGTAAATATTAATCTACAAACAAATTATGAGAGTTTATAAAAGCTTGACACTCTGAGTAGTCATAATTCCATATCAAATACTCTATATTATGTTCATAAATATTTTGAATCTAATTGGTGAAGAGATAGTTAAAAATAAGGAAATCCATAGTTTTTTAAAGGAATAAAATTTAAGTATTTAAACTTCTGGTGATGATAATGATGGTGATGAGGTGATGATGATGACAATGGTGATGGTGATGACAGCAGAAGTAAATGTGTATAGTGGTTAAGGACAGAGACACTGTAGCCAGACTGACCATGTAGAAATACAGGCTCCACTATTTAAATTACTTAATCTTTCTTGCGTTAGTTTCCTCAAACGTAAAGTAAGGATAATAATACTTCCTAATTCTGAGGATTTGGGGGGATTAAATAAGTTAATATATGTAAAGTTCATAGCAAAGCACCTGGCACATACTAAGGGCTAAATGTTAGCTGTGTTACCTAAGTGTTAGCTAATAGCAATGGCAAGAGCAGAAATAATAATAGTAATAGTAGAAGTAGCAGTGATAATAATTTCAATGATATAGCTACTATTTTTTGACTGCTTACAACATGGCAGAAACTAATTAAGTTCTTTATAAAGGTTATTTCTTTTTTTAAAAAATTGACCCCAAGTCCACAAATAGAGTATTATTTTAAATTATTTTTAACAGAAGTTTGATGCCAGTGACAATTTCTTTAGCCATAAAATAAGAGTATACTAAGTAGAAGGATTAAATAAATCAATACACATGTAAATTATTAGAACATAATGTATCATTTTAGAAAAATGTGTGTATATAAAATATCTTATTCTGATAACTAGAATATTTACTGTTTTTAAGCAATGTAGATTAGAGAAGAATCAAATACGCCAGGATCCTCTCTTAAGCTCCCAGGAGATTTTCTGTTCACTGAAAATAATCACTTCAAATGGAAAAATTCAATCTCTATTGTTTTTGCTTCGGGTAGATTACAGAGATAATATCCCACTCCTTTAATTTTGAATGCATATTCTGAGGACTAGTTCAGTTGGAGCTGCCTAAGAGAGCTCATTATGGCTATGACTTATGAAATTATTCTTTACTCATAGAATTTTTGCAGGCAGAAAACTTTATCATCCTCAATGTTTCTTTATGAAAAGCATTTTCTTAGCAAGGTATTAAGATGTTTGCAACTTAAAAGAAATACTCACTCAAACAAAGTTACACTGAAATCGAGCCAGTTCCATGGATCACCAAAGAAATAAAAAGATCCTGCCCAGATGCCTCTTGCAATGAGTTTTACAAGTATTTCAAATGTATAAATTCCAAGCAAAGTATTCCTGCAGAAAAGTTTGCATATAATAACTTTTCATATTAAAAGTGAGACTAATACATCATCATCTCTGAATTAATATGTCGAGGATAATTATCTGGCAACCAAGCAACCAACCAACAACTCAACCAGACAACCATAGGACAGGGCTTTAGTTAGGGCTTCTAGAGTGGGCTATGTCTTACAGCATTAACCATGAAATTTGACTATCAATTAATTGTGGAATGTGTATAAATATTATATTACGTACAATGTATATTATATATTAAAAATATTAATATTATATATTAAAATATTATAATATGTAATATATAATGTACTGTAACACAATATGTTAAATATAAAATATAATCATATATGCAATTATACATAATAAAATTATATAACTTACTGTAATGCTGGCCCCCATTTTGGCAAATCAGTCATGGACATAAATATGCAGTCAATCAGGATGCTAATTAAAATTAACAGTCGGAAAAAGGTAAGTTATCGTCAAGGAATAATGTTAATAAAAACAATATTGGAAATACATGTTTCTATAATCTGTTTATATGTATTTACACATATGAGATCACATAGTTTCTTAAATGTCAAAAAAATATACTCCTCATATTGAAAACAATGAGGATTACTAAGATTTGTTAACATTTACTACTGCTGTGTGTACTAGAAAAGAAAAAAAAATGTATATATATATTTTTGGCCATGAGGCATGTGTGATCTTAGTTCCTCGACCAGGGATCGAACTCGAGACCCTGCAGTGGAAGTGCAGAGTCTTAACAGCTGGACCACCAGGGAAATCCCTAGAAAATATATTTTAAATGTACTTTCAAATATGGAACACAGTGCAGTTATAATCAAGATTTCAGTATGACCTAAAATGAATATTAATTAAAAAGAGAAAAAGACTGCAGCAATATCTGAATAGAATAGTTGCATTTAATTTAGTACAGTCTAAAACCAACAGAAAAGGATATGGATGTACCAAAATCTTAATGGTTGTTCTTCTAACTGAATTGAAAGGAGACAATGTACACCAGGTGGCACTGAATCTGAATATTGTTCTCTTTTTATTTAATACTATGAAAGTCTGTAAGAGGAAAAAAAAGAACATCATGTGAAATGAAAAAAAAGAACATCAACTGAAATTAGAACTGAGAATTATGATCTCATCAATTATGAAGCACATTGCCAATGATCATTTCAGTCATGAAGTCTAACAGTTACACTCCTTACATTTTGATGTCCTTTTACAGACTAAATCAAATGGAAAGTTTTTTTAAAACTATTTTTACTTATATTTAGCCTTATCTACCACTTTTTTTTACCAGTGTTCTACCTAAGAAAACTGTTTGCCATATACCAATCCTCAAGTCTTCCTGCAGAACTAATGTAATAGAAAGAAATCTATATCCAGATGGCTCATGGGTATGCATTTAAGCATACTAAAATTCAGTGAATGTAAAATAATTTTATTTTGAAGCAAATAAGGTGTGGGATTATAGTAGTAAAGGTGACCGAATGCACTCAAACATTACATTAATCATTAGTAATTACCTACGGTATAAAACCCCACTTGTAAGTTATCAATGACATAAACATATTTAAAACAGAAGTTTATATCATGTAAAACATATGTTGGCATATAGAAGCATTAAACCAAAAAAGGGAAAAATCAGAAACATTTAAAAAAGGACTTATGTATATGTGTGTATATGTATACGTGTGTAAAATACGGATACACAGTGAAAGTGTATATGTATATGTGTATGTCTGTATATATATATATATATACACACACATAAGTATATACACACATACATATGTGCACTTTTATTATATATACATACCCATTTGGAAAATTCATTTGTTGTGGTGTGTGCATAACTATATTATACATAGTAAACATTATATAGAGTATAATGTAACAGTAATGTAACAGTAATGTATAGTGTATAATGCAATGTGATAAAATATATTATAATATACTAAAATATATATTATATTTAATATATAATTATACAGAGGTGTATATGTGACTATACATTGGTATTTATATTTGTCTATATATACAAATATATATTCATTGATATTTTATGAATACCTATTCTAAATGGAAAACAAACCGTGCTCTGATTCTCCTCAATGGAACACTTTTCCAACATATAATTTGTGTGTATTTTGGCCTGATTGTAGTTATTGTCCCTCTTTCCATTTTAAAAGCAAAAAGAAAATAAAAAGGGCCAAATAAAATAAATCTGATTGTTTAAAATGAGCTTTCCATGTATTTTCCAAAACAATTTCAAACTTCACACAGGATGTAGCCAACCAGCTTATGTCTTTGTGAAGGAATGAGTAGTTCCAGATAGAAAAATTTTCTAGTTAATGTTTAAGTGCTGAAATTGTTCATTTCATTTGAGAATTATTTATTTGTATGCCATCTTTAACAGAGTAAACTAAATATAATTTAAATTTTTAATATCTCTGTGTTATCACTAATAACAATACTTTTTATACTAAGGTATCCTTACTGTTTTTGGTTGTTTTTCAAAATCTTTGATTTTGTCTTCAGTAACACACCTAGATTTGTCTGCCATGTCTGTAAACACTACAAAGAACTCAGAACTCTGCTATAATAGAGTTACCTTTAAGGTTACTGTTATATCAACTGTTAATGACTTAAGCATAGCAAAAGTGAAAGTGGAGATAATTGAGATGAGGACTTACATTTTCACTAAAATGTTCTTAAGGTTTTACAGGTGTTTTATAGCTAATGATGCATAATGCCCATGGAGGCTACCAGAGATACTGGAGTCTTTTGTTAATATATACATTTATACTGTAAATTGTCAACACGCTTCCACCATGCAAAGTATTCAAAAGAGTTGTGATTATACAAAATGCTCACTTTGCCTTCTGTCCAGAAAGTGATTCATTTCCATTTCACCCATTTGGTAAAATCACTGAACACTCTACAAGAATATCAAATTACATTTGTCTACAATGGGACTAATCCTCATCTCTCCCAAATTTGATCTTTCTTTATAGTTACTTTATTTTTGTCAGAAGCACTTCTATTCTTTCAAGCTGGAAACCTTGGCATTATTAATCAGTCTTCAAATCCTGCTATTTCTTCTCAGGTGTGTTACCTCTCTCTCCAAGACACTCCTATAATCCAGACCTCTTGACTTCAGGCCTCAGTTGTTTTCTCTCTAATTTCATCTTTCTGACCCTATCTCTTACATGCAATAGTAATTTAGGAATCTCTAGATTAATCTTACTTAAACACTGCATTCATTACACCAGTACTTTGGCCACCACGTTAAAGCCATGTTGCCATCTCTGTTATCTCATCTTATTTCCCACAATTTGCAACACAGCTACAGGGTTCTAGTTCTATCATCAGCCTGTCTCTTCCCTATTCAAGAATTAGTATCTGCTATTGACTGACTGTTCATTGAAGAGCTTCCCCTTGCCTTGTAAAAATGTGAAGTGTTCTCCAAGCTATAACTTAAATTCTATTTTCTTAGTAGAGACTCGTCCAGCTTTGTCAGTCTACACAGATCTCTGTCTTTTCTAAGCATAATTATTTTTATTTTATCATTTTGTGCTTCTTTTTGGATTGTTCAAATATTTAGTAAGTTCCTCAAATCATTCTCTGGATAGATAGGTTGTGACTGTATGAATGAATAAAATTTATGAATGAAATATAGATTGGCTTTATTTTCCTAACTACCAAGTAAGCTCATCAAGTTGAACAGTTGAAATTGCTGTACGTAGTATGGAAATTTTATATGATAGTTATTTTAAAGTCAGTAATCTTAAGGAGCTAATCATTATGCTCACATAAAATAAATCATTTACATCAAGGCATAACAGTATAGCCTGTTACATACAAAGTAAAGTAACCCTAAACAAACTAACCTACCAGGCAAATATTCAGTTTTGATAAAAACCTCAAATATGTGTGAAATTTCTTATACAGTTTTCTATAACTTAAAATTACCTCTTCACTTATTCTTCCATCTTCTTTCATCCTATCTCAATTACATTTTTCACATGTCTGGAAAATGAATAAAAATATAGTCATAATAAGTTTAATTAATCCTTACCATTTTATTCTTGTAGTATGGGTCCACATCTTCCAATGGCTCTGACACCATTGCTCTAGGAAGATTTCCATAAACAAATGGCAGCTGTTTTCCAACTTCCAAGTCGGTGTTTGGCTTTAAATCTTCTTTGTGTTCCTCACTGTGTTTTTTAGCACTATGCTGTTCCATAACTTCAAGAGACTCTCTGGTGAAGGGGACAAGGCCCTTAGGTCCTGGGGAAGCCATTTCCAATTTTGCACCTGAAAAGTATTTTCTTCAGTTCTAGATAAGATTTGTGTATATAAAGATAATTTAAAAATTTTAGAAATCTAGGATAGGAATAAAAGAGAAGAGTAAACTGAATAAAAGCATTCAAAGAAAATTCCTGAGTTTTAGAGAAATCTGAGTCATTAAACTTGGTTTTGTTTCACTTAATATTAGACTTAATTTGTAATTTCATGAATAACTCATTCTATTTCATTTATTCATCCACTGAATCCTCTTTCTTTTCCTGAAATCTGCCTTTCAGTTTCTCCCTTGTAATGAAAGAGTTCTAAAGTGGCTAGAGATTGTTGGAAGGCCAAATCCAATTATTTCACTCTCAGGTGTATTTAACTACTGACTAGACTTTCCTTCTCTAAACTCAGTTTTCATTGGCTCTGGGGCCCCCCTCTTCTTTATCTCTTCCTATACCTCTGATTAATTCCTTTGACTTATTTTTTCCTCCGAAATTTTAACTTTGATATCCTTTAAAGTTCTGCTTTTCCCCTAGTTATATCCACCTTTTTGGTAAATACATAAGCAAACACAGAGTTTTAACCACTGTACATGGGTATTTACCAAGTACATTTCCCAAAATACTCCCTTCCCTTAGTCATCTATGTGGCAATCCACCAATAATAGCAATTTAACAAGTAAAAACAAAGTTTGTTGTTTTTCCCCAAGACTAGAATCACTCTTACCTTCTAGCCATTGTAAAAACAAAAACACACATATAAACTTATTACCTTGAAAATTACTCATGAAATGTTTTTCTTTGTCATTAATTCCTCTGAAAAAAATAAGTTTCTTACAATTATTTTCCATTAGGTATTTAAATATTATCGACTGTTCATATACCTACAATCAAGATAGTCATCTTTGTAATTCTATCTCTGGATTGTTCTAGTAGTCTTTACAGGTCTCTCTCAATTCTAGTTTTTATCTACTTCAAGTCGTCCTATGGGTCACTCAATTAGTCTTCATTAAATACAATTTCATGCATCAATTCTCCATTTATGAACCTGGTTCTTTCCTCTCATATAAAATTATGTTCTTTTGCTGATTTTTCCCAGCCAAATTTCTGTCAAAACCTACCCTTCAAATGATCCTGCTCAGTGACAACTGACTGATTAGTCTTTATACATTCTCCTTAACCCCCTTTGTAATTTTATTATTGCAACTAAGGATAAGAAATTTTGTACTTGCTATATTTTGGAAGTGTTTGAGAAGGATAGGTGTCAGCTCTTCTCTAAATGTTTGATAGAATTCTCCTGTGAATCCATCTGGTCCTGGACTTTGGTTTGTTGGAAGATTTTTAATCACTGTCTCAATTTCAGTGCTTATGATTTGTCTGCTTATATTTTCTATTTCTTCCTGGTTCAGTCTCAGAAGGTTGTGCTTTTCTCAGTGTTTGTCCATTTCTTCCAGGTTGCCCATTTTATTAGCATATAGTTGCTTATAGTAATCTCTCATGATCCTTTGTATTTCTGCAGTGTCATTTGTTACTTCTCCTTTTTCATTTCTAATTCTGTTGATTTGAGAGTTTTCACTTTTTTTCTTAGAGTCTGGCTAATGGTTTATCAATTTTGTTTATCTTCTCAAAGAACCAGCTTTAAGTTGTATTGATATTTGCTATTGTTTTCTTCATTTCTTTTTCATTTATTTCTGCTCTCAATTTATGTTTTCTTTCCTTCTGCTAACTGTGGGGTATTTTTTGGTCTTCTTTCTTCAATTGCTTTAGGTGTAAGGTTAGGTTATTTGAGATTTTTCTTGTTTCTT
This sequence comes from Mesoplodon mirus, assembly GCF_964341445.2. Lineage (NCBI taxonomy): Eukaryota > Metazoa > Chordata > Mammalia > Artiodactyla > Ziphiidae > Mesoplodon > Mesoplodon mirus. The sequence goes on from NC_138984.1 coordinate 81,579,669, forward strand.
GAGGTAGGATTGTTTTGCTATAAACTTCCCTCTTAGAGCTGCTTTTGCTGCATCCCATAGGTTTGGGGCTGTCGTGTTTTCATTGTAATTTCTTCTAGGTATTTTTTGATTTCCTCTTTGATTTCTTCAGTGATCTCTCGGTTATTTAGTAGCATATTGTTTAGCCTCCATGTGTATTTTTTGCAGTTTTTTTCCTGTAATTGATATCTAGTCTCATAGCATTCTGGTCAGAAAAGATACTTGATACGATTTCAATTTTATTAAATTTACCAAGGCTTGATTTGTGACCCAAGATATGATCTATCCTGGAGAATGTTCCATGAGCACTTGAGAAGAAAGTGTATTCTGTTGTTTTTGGATGGAATGTCCTATAAATATCAATTAAGTCCATGTTGTTTAATGTGGCATTTAAAGCTTGTGTTTCCTTATTTATTTTCATTTTGGTTGATCTGTTCATTGATGAAAGTGGGATGTTAAAGCCCCTACTATGTTTGTGTTACTGTTGATTTCCCCTTTTATGGCTGTTAGCATTTGCCTTGTGTATTGAGGTGCTCCTATGTTGGGTGCATAAATATTTACAATTGTTACATCTTCTTCTTGGAATGATCCCTTGATCATTATGTAGTGTTCTTCTTGGTCTCTCATAATAGTCTTTATTTTAAATCTATTCTGTCTGATATGAGAATTGCTACTCCAGCTTTCTTTTGATTTCTATTTGCATGGAATATCTTTTTCCGTCCCTTCACTTTCAGTCTGTATGTGTCCCTAGGTCTGCAGTGGGTCTTTTGTAGATAGCATATATACGGGTCTTGTTTCTGTAACCATTCAGTCAGTCTATGTCTTTTGGTTGGAGCATTTAATCCATTTACATTTACATTTAAGGTAGTTATAGATATGTGTGTTCCTATTACCATTTTCTTAATTATGGGGGGTTTGTTATTGTAGGTCTTTTCCTTCTCTTGTGTTTCCTGCCTAGAGAAGTTCCTTAGCATTTGTTGTAAAACTGGTTTCGTGGTGCTGAATTCTTTTAGCTTTTGCTTGTCTGTAAAGGTTTCAATTTCTCCATGAAATCTGAATGAGATCCTTGCTGGGAGAGTAATCTTGGTTGTAGGTCTTTCCCTTTAATCATGTCCTTTTAATCACTTTAAACATGTCCTGCCACTCCCTTCTGGCTTGCAGAGTTTCTGCTGAAAGATCTGCTGTTAACTTATTTAACTTATTTTGATTAATTTACTGTGTTTGGGGTCTCCTTTTTTCAGGCTGCAGGTTTGTAGTTCCTGCTGTTTTTGGTGTCTTCCCCCAGTCAGTAAGGTTGGTTCAGTGGCTTGTGTAGGCTTCCTGGTGGAGGGGACTGGTGCATGCATTCCGGTGGATGAGGCTGGATCTTTTTTTCTGGTGGGCAGGACTGAGCCCAGTGGTGTGTTTGGGGGTGTTTGTGAACTTATTATGATTTTAGGCAGACTCTCTAATTGGTGGGGTTATGCCCCTGTCTTGCTAGTTGTTTGGCATGGGGTGTCCAGTAGTGGAGCTTGCTGGTCATTGAGTGGAGCTGGGTCTTAACGTTGAGACAGAGATCTCTGGAAGAGCTCTCACTGATTGATATTACATGGGTTGGGAGGTCTCTGGTGGTCCAATGTCCTGAACTCGGCTCTCCCACCTCTGAGGCTCAGGCCTGACACCTGGCCAGAGCACCAAGACCTTGTCAGCCACATGGCTCTCACCAGACAGAATTCTGCAGTCTTCCTCTCTGAAGCATTCAGAAGTGCTATTAAGAGGTGCATTCTCAGAAAAATATTCTCCCTAAAACAGACTTTAAGCATTTGAGTATCAGACAATATTTACTGTAATGAATATGGCAATTATAATTATAGTTACACTTGCTGAGTGAGTACAATTTCAAGGCACTCGACTAGATGTTTCTAACTCTATTACCTCATATTTTCATGTATTACCCTTGTGATCACCATTTTACAAATGAGGAGAGAGAGATTGATGAGTTTCATGACTTTATCATTGTACAACTAGATAGGTAGTGAAGATAGATGCTAGTGCAGTTGTGTCTAAATCTAAACTTGGGTACCTCTAAACTATACCACAAAAGTGCTTACAAGCTGTAAAATTTTTTTTTTTTTTTTTTTTTTTTGCGGTACGCGGGCCTCTCACTGTTGTGGCCTCTCCCGTTGCGGAGCACAGGCTCTGGACGCGCAGGCTCAGCGGCCATGGCTCACGGGCCCAGTCGCTCTGCAGCATGTGGGATCTTCCCAGACCAGGGCACGAACCCGTGTCCCCTGCATCGGCAGGCGGACTCTCAACCACTGCGCCACCAGGGAAGCCCCCAAGCTGTAAAATTTTAAGACAAATGTAAGCAATTGATACCTATGTATGGCTACTTTAGAGATATCCAAAAACCAATGGGCTTACTAGGATAACTTGCTTCACTGAGTAGCTAACAGGTTGATGTCAGATAGGACTGTCTAGAAATTTTCTTTGTGTAAGTGTTGTCAAAATCAAACATTTTGTAAAATTTTGTAAAATAGAAGGTGAGTAAGCATAGTGGACATTAATTTGGAAGGAGGAGGTGCTGCCTAGCATGGTGACCCTGTACGTAGATTTAGGGAATTTATTACTGTATGAATCATGGTGGGAGACCTCCTGCAATACAAGTGAAAAAGACCAGATAATGACTTTTCCAGGATCTTATGGATCTAGGAAGTGACCACATGACCTTGGCTGAGCCAATCAAATATATTAGCTCAAGATTTCTAATTTGAATTTAATGACACAAAATAAGAGAGGCAGTGGAGAATCCCTATTTGCAAGAGAGTCAGAAGCTTCAACTTTTCAGCAGTTTAGGGAGCAATAGTAGCAATGGAGTCAGTAGCAGTGCCTAGAGCTATATTTTTGGTGGTTTTAGCTGAGGTATTATTAATGTCAAGTGAACTGATTCTGCCATATGATATTGGCTTTGACCTTGGCTGTGACTTAGTTCTCCCCCCCCATTACCCCTCCCCCATTTTTTCTGTGGATGCCCAGATTTAAGATTATTGAGAGTTGAGTTTTAATCTATCACGTGATTTCATTCCCCTGAGACTGATTTTGTTACTGTCATTAAGTATAATTTGAAGCATTAGTATAATATAGAATCTACATAAAAACTGTAGTTTCAAATCAGAATGGGAAAATAGAGGTTATTAAATAGCTTATGTAAGGAAGTATGTGGAAATGCTTTTTTCCCAGCATTTTCACAATTAGGGGGAGCATTCTCTTTCTGTCAGTCATTTAAAATCAAATTGATACTCAATTTTCTATAAAGACTTGAAGTATGACAGAGAGGATGCAAATGAATTTGGTTTTACTTTTCCTTTACAGGCATTTTGAAGTTTGGGCATTCTCTGCCTTCTAGTTATGCTGATGGTGTGGGTTTTGTGTGGTTTTATTTGTTTTTCTTTTTTTGGACTGTATTCCTTGTGTAGTATATATATGAAGGATCAGAATTAGGCAGTTCCCATTATCCTTGGCTCCATCCACTTATATCCAAATAAAAGTTAGATGGCTCAATGATTCAAATCAAAATAAAATTTATAAAAACACCAAACAATGAAACTTATAAAAGAAATCATAAGTAAACATGTTTATAATAATTTAAAATGGAAGCCCTAGTTTAATAAAGCAAAGTCCTGCCTAGGATGTGAGGAAATAAAGCACTCTAATAAACTTTTTTGGTAGAGTTAAATTCGTACAAATTTCTTAGAAGGTAATCTGATACTAGTTCTCTAAATTAAAATGTATATACCTTACCCTTGCAATTTGAGCAACAGGAACTTACCTCACGGGTACATTTCAAACCAATTTATATGCACAACACTGTTCAGAGTAGTATTTTGATAGCTAAGAATAGAAGCAATTAACATGTATTTCAGGTACAGCTGCTAAAAAATATATATTTTAAAGTATATGCACATAGAATTATTTTTAAAATAGAAACAAGTGTTAACTAGAAAATGATGTGATTCTTAATATCTTTATAAATTAAAAAAAACTAATAGTTGATTTCTAACTATGTACATAGATCACAGGTTCTGACAGTGAGGTCTATAACATCTGGATTTTAGGACTGACTACCATATCATATAGAGAATATGGAATATGGAGAAGTACCAGTTTAGAGATTATAGGAGGGAGCGATAATGTTTTGTATTTTGGGGATTTGAGGTCCATCTGAAATATCCAAAAGTAAAAATTCAGAGATTAATTGGAAATTTGGACCTGGAGCTTAATAAAGAAAATTAAACTGTATATGTGTGTATATGTTTTATATATACACTTAAATATATGTGTATATATGAGTGTGTGTATATATACATACTATATATGGTTATATAGTTATATGATATATAAATAGCTGAAAAGAAGAAAAACGATTATGTGCATTTGCAAAATGTGTGGAACTCTTTATAGACTGATTTCAATGACAGCCTATTGAAAAGGATCTACCTAAAACAACCTTTTTGATGGAAAAAAAAATAGTTTAGAAAGCAAATTATTTTATATATCACTACTAATTAATGTTTTAAATCATATCAGTTAAATATTAACAAGGGATATCATAGTCAAAATAGTAAAAGCACTTTAAAAAATAATATATTATATATATATTATATTATATATTTTATATTAGGAAACAATGGTAACAATAATCACTGTTCTTCTAGTCTTAAAAGAACAGAAACCAGAAGACAATGTAACGATCTTTAAAGTGTTGAAAGTAAAAAAAAATGTAAGGCTGGGATTACACATACACCAAAATTACCCTTCAAGAATGAAGGCAAAATATATTTTCAAATGTTTCAGATGGAAATTTAGATCTCTAGGAAGGAATGAAGAGAAAGAGAAATGATAAACATGTAGGAGAGTATAAAAAATATAAAGCATAATTACCAAAAATTGGAAGCAGCCCAGTTGTCCATCCATAGACTAGATAGAAAAATTAAAACTGTGGTATATTTATACAACAGAACACAATCCTGTGATAAAAATGAATGAACTACAGATGCACATAAAAATGAGAGTCCAAAAACATTATGCCAAGTGAAAGAAGCCTTACACTAAAGATTACAAACTACATGATCTATTTAATATAAAATGCTAGAACGGACAAAATTAATTTCTAGGAGTGAAGTAGGAACTGACTGGGAGATTGGAGGAATGATGGAACTTTCTCAGGTGACAGTAATGTTCAACATCCTGAGGGTTTGGAGTACACAGGTATATATGTTTGTCAAAACTGATAAAATGATACCCTTAAGGTTTGTGGATTTTACTTGGCTTTACCTTTTAAAAGCCCACAAACAAATACTGAATTCTAGTTAACTATATGAACTATTAAGTGTTTATGGGTGAGGCCTAATGGTATTTGCAACTTATTTTGAAAGGCATCAAAAAATAAGAATTAATTGATGGTTTGAGTAATGCACAGACATGTGATAAAATAAATATTATAAAATTACAATTGAAGATTCTAGGTGTTGAGTGTATGGGTGTCCATTGTACAGTTCTGTCAATTTTTCTACATGTTTGAAATACTTTATAATAAATATTTGAAAAAAAAGTTTGGTTTTGGAGCTCTTGTCTGGATTCAAATCTGGGCTTTAGAACTTTCTAATTGTGACCTTGAGCAAGGCACTTAACCCTCCATGCCTCATTTTCCTCAACTGTAAAATGGGAATAATAAGAGTACTTACTTCATAGGGTAATATGAGCACTGAATGAGTTAATAAATATAAAGCACCTAGAACAGGGCCTGCCAGGTATTACATACTCAGTAAGTACTAGTTGTTATTTTTAATCCTTTAAAGCATAATATTTTTTTTGTTTAACAATCTTTTTAATTAAAATTATTTCTGAGAATTTATAACAGGAATATGCAAAATATAATTTAATTTCTTACTGATAAATCAAAGTAATAGTAGTATTTGATTATAATAATCAGCTGCAATACTGTGATATACTTAAATAATTTTTAAAACTCAAAGAGTTCTGCTTTTTACCTTTTCTTCTGCTTTATTTATTTGCATCTCATTTATCATCAGACTTTTATTTATTTATTTTTCCACTATCTAAAACAGGATAGTTTATTGAAATTGAATAATATTAAAATCATTACTGCAATAATTACAGTGAAACCCACCTTTGCATTGCCTCAATTTTTGTCCCACACATCTACCTTGATTCCCGAGAAAAAAAAATTTTACATGTACCCAGTATATTGATTTCTTATAATTTACAATGTCATATCAGAGATACTTGGTAAGGACTGCAGTGATTGCCATGAAACTTGCTGAGAAGAGCATGCAGAGGCCTGATGCTTTGAGAAAATGCCTGGCACAGTTTTCTCATGGGCACAGGAGTCCTGGACAGGCATTGCAGGACCCAGAGACCTTCTGAGCCAAAGTGCAAGTTCATTCCACAAAGGGATCTATACCCTCCTTGAGAAGCTTTTAATGATTGTCACATTTGTAAAATGTCCATGATATCATCAGACTTTTAGATTTTATTTTTACTGCTTTCAAGTTTCTTGCTTCTATCTGCTTCTTCTTCTAACAACTGCCTCTACCTTGCTAAGTGTAAACACCATAATAATAGGCCATGAGTGGCAGTCCAAGACCTCCAATGAAAAAATAAATCAATCATTATTTTCTTGTCCTGAGATATATCTTAAAGGGTTGAGATTGATGAATGATGACTCTCGGGTTAATAGGCAGAATGTACTTTTATTCCAACTCTTTTTCTTGCCCCTGAGATTGTTTTACTCTTTCCTGACTTAAATGACTTTTGATTTTTGGCTCTTGTCTTTACATTCTCTGCAATTGTATTCTGCCCAGGGTTTAGCCAGTTTTGGCTAACACTCCTCACTATGTGTGCCTAACTTAGGATTGACCTACTTTGGGTCCCAGTTCTGGACTTTCTGGTGGCTTCAGATTTCCTGATTGCTCAACTCTATCCTTCCTGAGATGTCCTAACCCATCTGAGACCCCTTGGAACACATTACTGGAATATGCTATCTTGCAGAAAGTGGCTATAAAATAAGTGAGTCTCTCAGAAATATATTTATAATCATATACTCTTATTTTTATTTATAATTCTATATTTTAGCATTTTAATTTCAGATATATTTTTAAATATATATAAATATTGCAGTTTGATATATAATATAGGGCAATAAGTTTAACCATGGTTTTTGCTTTTGACATTCATTTATTTAGCAATCACTTGTGGAGCATATATTAAGTGTCAAGCACTGTGCTAGGTATCAGTGCTGGAAATATTAATAAAATATAGTCATGGATTTAAGGACAATGGGAGACAGACTTGTAAACAAATAAGAACCAAGTTGTCTTGGTCATCTCTGAAGATTATTAAGTTTCAAGAGCAACAGAGACTGAAATTAAAATCATTTCCAACACTGGTGGGCCTGGATTCTACAGTGTTAGTCAAATTTTCCCTCCTCTTCTTGAGGGAGGGAGCAGTCAGGACATTAAGATTCAGAATGACACAGTCAACATACACAATAGGATTAGAAGATCATAACCAGTGTCAGATAACAAAGTCTATCTGCATCTGATTGCAAATTTTCTAAGAACAGTGAACGGGAAGCTTAGTGGCAGTTGAAATATTAGGAAGGGATGCAGATCACTGGGGATAGGATCCCAATGAGGGTCTCCCACCTGACTAACAAATGCTGCTATGACAGTGATAAAGGCAGTAGAAAGCCAGGTTGCCAGGAACACAAAAGGTAAAGCTGATTCTGCCTTAAATAGTCCTACTTGAATCTTCTAAGACAACAAATGTGTTGATTCCCTACTGGTGAGTCTGGGAAAGTGGTCTAACTCAACATTCCAAACATCTCAAAGTTCCCAGTTTCTCTAGATGTTCTCAAAACTTCTACTGCTTTGTGAAACTGGCCTCTAGGATTTCTGAATTATCCCTGTTACTCCGAAAAAAATGAACAAGTTTTAAAGGAGCCAGGATCTTCCTAGAATTTTATTTCTCGTGAACCCAAGAATCTGTCAGATCTTTGGCCAAAAATATCTGGCCAGTGGCCTCATTCGGGGTTAACAAGTGAAAGAAAAGTACTCTTTGCCACTTCCCAGAGGAATGCAAAGGGGCTCTGTCACGCAACGAGATTCTACAAGTTATCTTCAGTCCTAATGTCCTTGATGCAACTGGTTTCCCTGAGATGTAAGACCTGATCTCAACATCTGTTTAAAAAATCCAGAACTGGAACTATATCTTGGAGCTCTCGGGGACCATTCACAAAGAGGTGACCTCCTTAAGCATCCTCTTAATCTGCAGAGAGACTGTGAATTTTCTCAGACCTTCACTGTTGCCCAGCTTCTGAGCAGTGGAGCTAAGCTCATAGAACCACAAACCATTTCCTAAATCTTCAGTCAGATGGAAGAGCTCTGAACCAGTTGTCATAAAAGGCCAACCATTGGCACCTACTCTGGCTCTGGGTTAGCTTGAGATGGGCACAAAACCTTCAACATTGTACTAGACCTTGGGCGGCTGACTAGATGTGATAGTGTCAAATCTGCAGTTTATGAATCCTGGGGCCTCTGAGAGGAGGGAGAAGGGAAGAGGATGTGGCCCCTGATCAATATTCTGGTACTGAGAGTTGTAGGGAAAGAAAGCCCTCTCAGTACACCTGATTTGAATTATACCAGCTCTTGACTGCATATTAGAAATCTCCTGGCGCTAATGTTGAATATCTAGGAGTCAGCAGCCCAACCCAGACAGACAATTTCAGAGTATCTTGGGCTGGGGTCCCTTGGGATAAATCTAATGCAGCCTGCTAGACAGAAAGATTCCTTTGGCTGATAGCCATGTTTCATTCAACCACCTTCAAAAAGCAAGCAGAGACATCATTACATTTTCTTTGGTTGTTTTTCTTATCTGATATCCTAAGTATGAGAGACGAAGCTTATACCAGAATTGCTGAGGCAAATACTCGCTTTAGAATATCACTTCTCCAAAAGATCACATGCTTTTCACCTCTCTGAGCACCTTATCTCCCTCAGCTCTAGAATTTTCCTTATTCCGTGGGTGCCTTGACCTTACCAGATGTTGCCATTCTGCCACAGAGATTCTGGTGCAAAACAGGTCTAAAGTTTGAAGTGAAAAATGCAGCTGGGCTATCCACCTTATCCTATTGCTCCCAGTTCCATCAAGATAATGAATCTAGCTTTTTCCTTCCACTCTTTCCTTTTGTTTCCAACCCACTCAATCTCATAGTTAAGTAGCATGACCATAAGTCACAGCATTCTGGGGACAGTTTGGGTTTATGCCTGTTGCTGAGAATTAATTATTAACGGCATTCTCTTTCCTTTTCAAAAGCCTCTGAGTTAGATGATGAATGACACAGCCACTCAATCAGTGGGCCAGTGCTGAGCCTCTCTGTAGTTTAGTTCCCGGGAAGAGGCTGTGTGTATAGATAGCATTCTCTATCAGCAACTGCAGCTGTATTTCTTAGAGATAACGAAGGTCAGGGAAGAAAGGGGATGCCGGAAGTCGATGTTTTTCCTCTCCTTCCTTCTCCCACGCCTTATTCCTTCCCTTGTCCCTCAGTTTGATTCCCAGAGCACAGCCTGCCAGTAATGCAGTCAAGCTGTGCAGATAGATTCTGCACATGTAGGAGGTGACTGCCCAGAGCAGTCACAGCCTTCTCACTTTCATTTTTCCCACCTTAGGGAATTAAAACTACAGCATCTAAATAATCAACCTATATGCTTTCTGAAAAGCTGGAGTTGATCTTAGGTGTGAGAAACAGATGCTAGAGTAGCTTTGCCAAAGAGAATTATGAAATGTTCACTTATTATAACAGATAATAAATATTTAGTTATTCTCTTAATACATTTACCAAAAGATTTGGGATAGTATACAAAGGTGTAGGCCATAGAGCAAGATAATATAAATTAAGAAAAATGAAGCAAAAATTAGGACAGTAGATGCATAGAGTAAGGATAACTTAGCAAATGTCAATGTCACTCTGACAGGAAATGGGAAATAAAGGGTAAAATGACTTCTCCCTTAGTTTCCAAGCTATTTTGAAACAATTATGCTCTCTATCGGACATGGACAATGCAACAAGCCTCTTGTACCAATTACATTCAGATAATTGCAAAAAAAAAAAAGTAATGATAGTAATAATAAGGCTGATAAACATTTGGAGACTAGAAGGTACTGCATGCATAACTGACAGAGACAGAGTTAATGTGATGATTAACTGGAATCTATATTGTTGAGAATGTAGGAACCATACCTGCTTTAGTGAAGTAACCAACTTAGATTATATTTTTGTTCATTGGAGCCTCTTGACTGCACTACATAGATATATTATGGCTTATATTTCATCTTTCCCAATTCTGTAATGACTCACAGCTAAATTCTCTGATGCAAAGCCTTTTCACCAAGAGTTCTCTATAATTTTTTCTTCTCCAGGGTTTAGAACTCAAATGATAGTAGATGTATTGCTTTTCTCTTATGAAGGATACAAAAATATTATCATTTTCTTTTAGGAAGCATAAGGAAAGATGTCTCAGGAAATTTTGAAAGATATAAATAAGATTAAAACAATCAATAATCTTAACAGTAAATCTCTAGAGACATACTTCAGACTCTTCTCAATGGATGCAGTCTTTGGCAGGCTAGGATATGGAAGTAATGCGCCCTCTCTCATAGTTCAGGAAAGAGTGTAAATAAGTGCATTTTTTCTGAAGGACTGCTTGGCAATACTTCCTAAAATAAAGTTGCATGAACTCTTTCACCCTGCAATTAAACTGCCCTATGAATATTTTGCTAAAGTTTGAGTTCTGTGTTCATATGGAATGATTCTCCAAATAAATTGTTTAGTGAAAAACAAAATGTTGAGAACAGCTTGCACTGCATTCAAAGAGCGGCTTTGAATAAAATGTTTTATGAGGATTATACACACAGTGGCTATATGCTAGCACATGCATGGTGTTTTCCCTCTGAAAGGAAGTAAACTGCTATTTCTAGACAGAGGGACTGAAAAGGTGTCAGAGGACTCTGTTGCTTTCTGGTTAGTATTTCTATACTACTTGAACATAATTTACCATGTATCTGTATTACTAAAATCCAAAAATGGAAAATTTACATACTGAAGCCTTGGGAATAAAGGACAGATTGACCAGAATAATGCCAATCCACCTGGAATTTTGCAGTGTCTGTTCCCCTCGACTTCAACCTAACTGGTTTTCTGCTTCTGGATTATTTTTTCACTTCAACTGCTTATTTCCTGTTTAGCTTTGATTATCTGACTCCTACACTTTTACTTCTCTCTGGTATACAGTTTATCTCACCTGGCTTAATTGACTTTTTCTCCTTTGTCCCTGGACCTGGATTCTGCCTGCAGTTGTGTTCTGCAACCAGGTCAGCCAATTTTGGCTTCCATATATCCACTTAATTCTGGACTCAACTCCCTCACTATGACAATTTCAGCCAACACGTTCCTAGAATATGTCATTCTGCAGAAGAAAACTGTAAATAAATAATTTTCTCAAAAACATAAGTATGCATTGCCATTTTACTTTGATTTTATTCTTTAATAATTTTTTTATTCCAGGCATTCTTCTATATTCAAAACCTCAGAATGCAGCCTTTGAAATAAACAAGTACCAGCAAAAATCCAAAGGGACAGGTGCTATCTTTCCCCAAGTAAAAAGTTATCCTTTGAGAACTGAATTCCCCCCAAATCTGGTAAACTCAAATTCTAGTGATGGTTCATTAACATAATCAGGATCTGAGGTCTTTGTGTCATATTTCTAGGGAGGAGGAGTTCAGGTCACACATTCAGAGTAGGACGACTTATACTGAGGAGAAGAAATCTGGACAAGAGTGTCATGTGACAAAGTCTTAGCACCTCATTTCTTTTCACATTCATTTCGAAGAATGAGCCCAAGGAAAGGTCAGTGCGTGTTTGAATGCCTTGACAGGATGCAGGATGGTAAGTGTCTATGGGAGACGGAGTCTCACTAGGGTGAACCATTATGACTGGCAATGTAGGCAGAGGAGGGTTCTAGAACATGAAGGAAAGTTGCCTGGGTTTTAAGTATGCCCACTTGAGCTTCTCTATGGCAACCTCATGGTTCACAAGCAGGGTCCCTTGTTTCTATGGATATGATAATAACTTCCAAGCTGTGCCTGTCCAGCCCACCAAAATAAGCATGTTGGGGAAAGGCCAGAATCTTTCCAGAACTAACTATTCTTGTGACCCTAGTCAATCAGACCCTTGACCAGAGGAATCTGGCCAGAAGCCATTTAAGAGCTCAAGAGGGAGGAATGTATTCTTGCCTCTGCTAGAATAATACAAAAGGGAGCTTGTTATGCATGTAACTTCTATACTCATCAGCAATCCTGAGACCTTCTGGCCTATGGCTTTAGACGACACTGAATCTGTGGAATGCTAAATTTAAAAAAATTCCAGGACTGGCATATTCACTGGAACCCTAGACGCCTCTTAGAATTGGCTATTTACCTCTGCTCCTGATCATCTGAAACAGCTGGTCTGTTTTTCCAGGATCTACTTGTACCACCCCCAAAACTACTCTAGCTTTTCAAATGTGGAACTAAATATATAGACACCAAGTTTTTCTCAAATTGGAGAGTAAGAGCAACTAGAGAGGAGCCTTTAAACATATTAGGGTGAGGCAGGATATGGACCAGTGCCAAAATTATAGCCTATAATTAGGTTCTTAGACCATGCAGCCACTGGGAGAACTCAGAGAATGAGAAGCTGGTGGATGGGGAGCCTCACTCTGGCATTTAAAGCAGAAGGGAAGGAATATTCCATTCAACACTATATATTCAACCAGGGACTATGGCCCTCAAATCAGTATCCTCTTACGTTCCAGTTTAAAACCAAGTGCCCTGGACTAACCTCTGACTTTTAAAATCAGAATTTCCTTGGGTGGGGCTTCAACATTTTCATCAAGCTCCTGTTTGATGCCGATACAGTCAGTCTGGCACCTGGCTGTCACCACAATCAAAACTGTCAACAAAGTTGGCTATCCTCAGTCAGCAAAAGCTGAGTCAATCCAGTCAGAAAGGCTGTGTATACAACAGGGATATCTGTTAGCCAGACACGGGGGTTCCCCTATCAGCATAGAGCATAACCAGAATAAGCCTGGTTTATAAATAACAATAATGAACAAACACATGGAAATCATGATCCCAGCAGGGCAAAGAGATACAGACCAGCTAAAGAAACATCCCTAGAAGCTCTCCAATGAAAACTTTCTCTTCAGCCTTAAAGTTTCCCTTTTTCAGTGTTGCAGAGGTGAGACCTTGCTTGCATGGCCTTGGTTAGCCCACGTTAATAGAGAGAAGGGGACCAACTCAGGGAAAAATGAGATCTGTCCGTACAAGTTAGTGTCATATGATGGTGGGTGACTGTTGCTGATAGCTAGTCAGGGTGGGCAGAGTTCACAGATGTCCTCTCACAATGGACCAGTCGCGATATGGGTTAGTGGAAATAATGGGACCAGACTTCCAGGTATCAAGACTGTCTCTCTTACGCTAATGCCTCTACCATAAACTTTCAAGAAACAGTCTATGGTGGTAGGTTTAGGGTTGTGGGTCAGTCTCTGAATACCCCAGTTGTGTTACAGATACTGTCATAATGAGATCTAGGCCTGGGGCATATTGGGATACTTCTTCCCTAAGTGAGGGATTGAGCAAAATACTGTTGTTTCCATTTTCAGTGTGCTTTAGACCTATATTCATCCTACCTGTGCAAAATTAGTGGGAGTGTAAATCAACTACCCTCCCAGAGCCTTTCCCACAGGAGGCTGTGAGACAGAATGCCCAGTTCCTAGGTGCTTAGCTCTTCGGCCCTCTCTTCAGTAGAGACTGACACACAGCAACATGTGTATCCATGTCCTTTGGAATCTGTTTGTTCCTTTTCCTGAGGCTACATCCAATTTTAGGTTCTTCTCCTATTATTTTATATACGTTGATGGTAAAAAGGGAGCTCACAGTACCTCTCCTCTCAGTGCAGAATTTTAATAGATCCCAGCAGTCAAGAGTAGCATATTTATGCCTAAACTTTGATTTCTCCTATGTTAATTAGTGGATCAAATAAATTCAGCAATATCCAATATTCTGATAGTTTCATCTCAAGGAAGTAAGAGCATATACCTAAACAAAAATTTTAAACTAAAAAGAGAAAGAGAGTAAAGTATATTTTGAGAATATTCAAAAGGTTTAAATATGAATTGTTAGCCAAAGTACACAATTTTGTGAGGATGGAGGCTCACAGGTTAGAAAATACTTTAAACTGTACTGGTGGCAGTAGATCATGACATGGATTTGAATTTCACTTCCTCTAGTGCATTCTAGTGAGGTCTGTCAAAACCTCTTTTATTCTTATAATGAACTGGACTTTAAATGAGAGCTAGAGAGTGAAGTGGATAAAAATACAGAACAATTCCTTATATAAGCAATAGTTACACATGGTATTACCTTTACAAAACCCTTCATGTAATCTCTGTCATTTGGTCCTTGTCAGGATCTGTAAGTTTTTTATGTCATTTACAGATAAGAAAAATAAAGCTTAATCAAAAGTTAAATAACTTCAATTTCACAAAAACAGAAATCATTTTATCATATAAAATTCAAAATTTTCTTCATTGGAATTCCAGCTCATCATTGATTAGCCAGGTACCATCATCAAATTATCCCTCGTGGGCCTTATCTTCTTTACTTGTAAAACTAGAGACTGGATTATAGAAACTTTAATTAGGGCTGGTTATAGCAGGTATGGTGCTCAGGACTCTGTTTATTATAGGACCCAGCTTCCTTATATTTTGCTATAGAGTACCCAATAGCCAGGAAGAAAAATATCCACAGAAAGCACCACCCAAACTCCTCCTCATTTCAAGAGATTTTTCTGGCCAATATCCAAACTTGACTCCATCATTTCCATTAATGAAAGGAACCCATCAGTGTGTCATTCCACATGTGTTCATCATTTGTCCTTCTTAGACCGATATCCTAAGTATTGGAAGCAACATATAACCATAGTCACAATGAACACATCATCATCACTTTTACAAGAAAACCTTCAGAAGTTATGCATATTACAGAACTAAACAATGGAAAAACAAAAACAAAAACCTGTTGATCCAAGCAATACCAAAATGCCCAACTGTTTAACTGGCAAACCATTTCCCATCACATCTGTGCCGCTAATTTTATCTGTGGATTCTTACATGAAAGGCATCAATCTTGAAATCACTAAGTTACTTGGCGTAGAAGATAAGATTCCTTAGAAGAAGTATACTCCATCTTGCATAAGCTTTTATTCCTTCTGTTCTATCATTGTGTCATGTAACCTAAAAGTCACTGCCATATAGAGTTTTTAGAAATTTTACACTAACAGAGCATCTTGGTTTCAGAAGCTTACCTGGTGGGATGAGAAAACCGACCACACATACATACAGTGCAGAGCAAACATTCACAGACAGTTGCTGCTCTTGAAGTAGCTCTCTTAATTCAAGTCCAGAATCTCCTACTGGGGACCCTAAGGGTGTGTATGGGGTGAGGCAGGAAGGGTGGGTGGGAAAGGCTGGCAGCAGATGGCAACTATCACCATCCCGGGACTGGGAACTCAGCAAGAAAAAGGCACTTACTTGCTACCGTGTGACGGGGTCTCCACCAGCACCTAAAGGGAAGCTGGGCTTCCTTGGAGCCCCTTTCTCCTCCTGGGCTTCTCTTTCCTCCAGGATCTCTGGTCTCCTGAGCTCTGGTTGCTCAGCAGGTGTTGCTAGGCTGGCGTCGGCCCTCACCAGCGGATGCCACCCAGGCCACGACAGCTCAGCAGTAAACGGACCCCACCGAAATGTCGGCTGGAAAGAGTTTCTGGGGCGGCTGCCCAGCCGCTGACCCAAAGACCCCTCCCGCCCAGGTGCGCAGTGCAGCTCCGCCCGCCGCCTGGAAGCTGTTTTTGAGTTCTCACTCCTCCCTCCCCTCTCCCAGCCACGCCACCCTGTCCCCCGCCCTCCTCCCCAGGATGATGCTCGACTTCGGCCTCCAGACCGGGCGGGGTGATGTGGACAGAGACAGCGGCGGCTGCGGTGTCCCCTCTACTAGCTGCCTGGGAAGGGAGGGGGCGAGAGGAGCGGGATGGGTGAGGAGGGGAGCGGGGAGAGGACTGCAGGAGCGGGAAGGAATGGAGAATAGAGGAAGAGCGGGGATGCAGCTGGGATGCAGCTGGGGGTGGGGGAAGAGTCGTAAACAGGAGGGACAGGAGCGGGAGAGGAAGAGGAGGCAGCAAACAGGTCTTTAGGTCTAGGAGCTTGCTCTCCCTCCTTGCCTAGTTGCCCCCATGGAGGCCGTGAGAGGCAATTATTAGCCTGCAGCATTCAAATCTGGACAGTGCTGTAGGTGTGTGTGTGTGTGTGTGTGTGTGTGTGCGTGTGTGTGCAGATGTTTAGGAAAGAATGGATTGGAGCCACTATACCTTCTCACTCGAGATTTCTGTCCCACTCTGGCAATTTGAGACACAAAGACAGAGGAACAGTTATGCATATCTTGGAAAACTAGTGCACGGCAGGGTGGTTTGGGGGTGAAAGAAGGAAGTGTTTGACCTTCTTTCCCAAAGGGAGTTTGGAAAATTTTGTTACATCAGAGAACATTCATTTTATAACCCGATCTTGTTCAAAAATAGTGACTTTTCCTTTAAAAAAAAAAGGATCCCTACAACACATGTCAGAAAGACAATAAAAATGAGGAAAAGGGAAAAGAAATCATGTATATTTATAAGAGGCTCAAATTTTACATTCCAAGGCATCGGACAGAAGAATAAAGTAGAACTAAGCTAACATTAGTTCTGTGCAAACCATGTCAGAAACAGCATGTTTCATCCATGATTCACAGAAAAGGTCTTGTTACATGTATTTTGTTTGTTTGTTTAAATCATAACATTTGTTATGAAAATTTTAAAATATATACAAAAATACAAAGAAACTTTAATAAACTCCTATGTACTCATCACTCAGCCTAGTAGCCAATTTTATTTTGTCTATACCCACCCTCTCACCTTGGGTTAATTTAAAACTAGTCCAGATATCATATCATTTTATCCAAAAAAAATCGGCATATGTGTCTCTGAATGATAAGAACTTCTAAAAAATACAACCCAATACAATTATCATACCTAAAAATTAATAATTAATAATTTAATAATAAAATTAAAATTAATAATTTTGTAGTCAAACATCCACTTGATCTATTTTTTAATAAATTTATTTTATTTATTTTTATTTTTGGCTGTGTTGTGTCTTCATTGCTGTGCGCAGGCTTTGTCTAGTTGCGGTGAGCGGGGGCTACTCTTTGTTGTGGTGTGTGGGCTTCTCATTGCGGTGGCTTCTCTTTGTTGCAGAGCATGGGCTCTAGGCGCACGGCCTTCAGTAGCTGTGGCATGCAGGCTCAGTAGTTGTGGCTCACAGGCTCTAGAGCACAGGCTCAGTAGCTGTGGAGCACGGGCTTAGTTACTCCGCAGCATGTGGGATCTTCCCAGAGAAGGGCTCGAACCTGTGTCCCCTGCATTGGCAAGCAGACTCTTAACTACTGTGCTACCAGAGAAGCCCCCTATGATCTGCTTCTATGGTGAATCACCACATTCTTCCAAGAAGCACACAGTAGACTGGGGGCATGCTTGGTGTTCATTCCTTTAACAAATTTACTGGGTAGCTACTATATTACAACCTCTGTTCTAAGCACCTTATAACAGGGGATAAACAAGTCTCCCTTGTCATGTAGCATGCATTCTGGTGGTACAAGACAGAAAAAAAAAAAAAAAAAAAACAACTGACGTTTAGCAGGTCAGATAAACGTTACAGAGAAAAACAAACAGTTGCTAGCTATGACAAGATACAAAATGTGAGTGTGGGAATTAGTAGCTGAGGTAGAGTGGAAAAAAATCATCTATTGGGGAGGAAAGTAGAAACTACTGAGCCTGTGCTCTGCAACAAGAGAGGCCGGGATAGTGAGGCCCGCGCACCGCGATGAAGAGTGGACCCCGCTTACCACAACTAGAGAAAGACCTCGCACAGAAACGAAGACCCAACACAGCAAAAATAAATTAATTAATTAATAAACTCCTAGAGCCCATGTTCTGCGACGAGAAGCCACTGCAGTGAGAAGCCCGCGCACCGCAGCAAAGAGTAGCCCCTGCTCACTGCAACTAGAGAAAGCCCACGCACAGCAACGAGGACCGAACACAGCCGAAACTAAATAAATAAATAAATTTAAAAAAGAGTAAATCCTAAGAGTTCTCATCACAAGGAAAAAAAAAAATTTTTAAAAAGACCATATTTTCTTTAGCAAATGCTAGTTAACTTTCCACATGTCATGTATAATATCACAAGCAAATGCCTATGATCCTTTTTGTCTTAGTCAGTTAGGGCTGCTAACTGGTGGCTTATAAATAACAGAAACTTGGTGGCTTATAAATAACAGAAAATTATTTCTCACAATTTTGGTGGCTGGAAGGTGACAGCATAGTCAGGTTGTGGTGAGAGCCCTCTTCTGGATTGCAGATTGCAGGTTTATCATTGTATCTTCCCATGGTGAAGAACTGAGAGAAGAAGAAAACTCTCTTATGATTCTTATAAAGTCACTAAACCCATTCATGAGGGCTCCACCCTTATGACCTCATCTAATCCTAATCACTTCCCAAAGGTCCTATCTCCTAATGCCATCACATTGGGGAGTAGGGTTTCAACATATAATTTTTTTTGGCGGGGAGGAGGACATGAACATTCCATCAACAATACTTTCTTTTCAGTTTTTATCATCCTCACCTACCTACATCAAAACAGTACTGCAGGGACTTCCCTGGTGGCGCAGTGGTTAAGAACCCACCTGCCAATGCAGGGGACATGGGTTTGCTCCCTGGTCCGGGAAGATCCCACATACCGTGGAGCAACTAAGCCTGTGCTCCACAGCTACTGAGCCTGTGCTCTAGAGCCCGTGAGCCACAACTACTGAGCCTGCACACCAAAACTACTGAAGCCCACACGCCCTAGAGCCCACGTGCTGTAACTACTGAGCCCGTGTGCTGCAACTACTGAAGCCTGTGAGCCTAGAGCCCGTGCTCTGCAACAAGAGAAGCCACCGTAATGAGAAGCCTGTGCACCACAAAGAAGAGAAGCCCCCGCTCACCGCAACTAGAGAAAGCCCATGAGCAGCAACGAAGACCAATGCAGCCAGAAAAAAAAAGACAGTGCTGCAAAGCCAAAATCAGTTTCTTATCATTATTTTTATTTGTATAGTATTCTACTTATGGTTCTGACTATATGTTTGAATTACCTAGAACTGTTCCAAGAAAACCTTGCCACAGTCTTCAATTCTGTCCCAAGTTCCAGAACTATAAGAATTTGGACAGTGAATAAAACTGTAAAAAGTTGTTTAAACAGTTGCAGAGGAACCAAATAAATGTCTTGATTCTTAAGGATTCTCAGAATTGAAGGAACAGGCCATAGATGGTAAGAGTCAATTGGGGTCCTCTATAAAAAAGTGGACAAAAATTCATTTAGAGCTTTAATTATCAGTTGATAAATTACTAAACCAGTTCCAATTTCTCAGATTCCTTGGAATATATGCATATGTACACAGTGTCCCAGTTTGACTCTTCCCCAAAATGTTGCAAAGGTAGGCATAGTCAACAAAGACTATCAGAAAAGCCAAATTAAATATAGGAAATCAGCAAGGAAACATATGTCAAACTTCTCATTTGGAAAACACATTCATATAGTATAAGGTGGACTCTTTTGTGCCTATATTTATTTAATAGTTTTCTGTGGTACCAAGAATCATATTAGACAAATCATAGACACATCTGGAGTTTGTGTTCAAAATGTTCCTGATCACAGTGCATTCCATTTTGCAATTTTGAATCCAACATTCACCTATCAAGTAATTTCTAACCAGTCTTGGCAGAAATCCAGAATATTTTCAAGTGAAATAATAAAACACAAAACAGAGAAAAATACAAAATCACAATTTGTTGTCACTTATCTGAATGTTCCATTATAATTTGTGTGCCCATATGTGAAACAGTTGAATATATGCAGGCCATATGTAAAAGTAGGATTTGACTGCTGTAACAAAAAGCTAAAAAAATTGTAGCTTAAGCATGGTAGAAATTTATTTCTCTCAAACCTAATAACCTAGGCATAAGGAGTTCAGGGCTACAAAATATCACCAAATCAGGCTCTTTCAATTTTGTTGATCTGCCATCTCTACTGTATTATACAATTGTTTGCATGATTCAAGATGGCTCACCAACACATTTGTATTCCAGATAGCAGTAAAAGGGAATAGAGAAAATGGAGTTCATGACCATTCCACTAAAGGTTACAATCCAAAAGTTTTACTTTACACATTCTTGAGTTCATATCATGTTGGCCAAAACTTAACCCCATAGACACAACTGGCTGCAAGGAAGGCTGAGTAATGTAGAGTTTATTCTGATGTCTATTCCGTGAGCCAAAAGTTGAGGTTTCTACTAATGTAGAAAAGTAAGAATAAATATTGGGGGATGATCAGCAACTTCTGCCATGCCATGTCCGCATCTGCAGTTGACATTTTAATTAGACTGGATGCCCTCACTACACAGCAAATTAGAAGAAAAATGTGTAACCTCTAAAGATTTAAGAACTTACAAAAGCAAAACTAAATTTATCAATAAACATTTCTCCCCATCTGAGTTAGAATTATCAGGCAAGAAATTCAGATTGAAGAACAACCATTTGAACAGTTACAGTATTAAATTCTAATTTGTTTCCTCAAATGCATTAGATTTCTTGTCTATCAAGAGTAATACTGGTGAAAGTCAAGATAATCATCTCTGCAGGCATCTAGGAAAATCTCAGGAATTAGGGAGACCTGGTTATCTTGCAACTGGGCTAGGTTGTGTGCTGAAAACAGGAAGTTGTTTGAAAATCTGTAGGCCACCAGAGGTCTAAATCTAGCCCACCCTGCTAACTGCCCCTTCCTCAACTCATGGTAGGAAGTACATTCTCTAGAAAATTTGGATTGTAAAGTCTTGAAATCTGGAATATTAAACACAGAGAAGAATACAGAGAGGTGCTAGACTGAAAAGAAGACCTTTAATAAAAGTTTGTATTCTAAACGATGAGACTCTCTCCCCTTTGCTCCAGGTAATTTCCTTTAATCAACACCCAGTATTCTGGTAGTCAGATTTTATATTTCAGAAGGGAGATTCTAGGATCTTCTCCTGGAAAATCTGACCTATCCCAGGACAGACCCATTGATACTGGTATATTCATGTCTTCAACAAAATAGTTAACTGATTACTGGATCATCCTAGAATAAAGTCTTCTAGGCCACAAGATTTATTTCCCCAACCCTCAAACACATGTATAAATGTATAGTGTATCTGGTTATTTACTTAGTGATCACTAAACAAGAATCACTGGACATTTGAGGAATGATTTCATCATGGCAGAGAGGAACTGAAACAAGTCTATTGAACAGAGTAACTTTGTGAAGGTAGAGACAGAGTAAGGCACAGAAGAAAATTCAAAGAAAATATAATTAACGTGGGAAACAAGAGTGAGTGATATATCCAGGGAACAAAGATAGGATGTACTCTTTTAAAGGAACAATATATGAAAGAGCTCTTGGAATCTTAATCTATGATAGATGATGATGATGATAATGGAAGAGTCTCTATAATAAAATTGTGGAAATGACCAAGTATACACAAAGAAAGAGACAACAGCATATTAAAGATAAAATAAGGGCTTCCCTGGTGGCGCAGTGGTTGAGAGTCCGCCTGCCGATGCAGGGGACACGGGTTCGTGCCCCAGTCCGGGAGGATCCCACATGCCGCGGAGCGGCTGGGCGCATGCACCATGGCCGCTGGGCCTGCGCGTCCGGAGCCTGTGCTCCACAACGGGAGAGGCCGCGACAGTGAGAAGCCCACGTACTGCAAAAAAAAAAAAAAAAAAAAAAAAAAAAAAAAAAAAGATAAAATAAGAGACTAAATTCCAAAGGTCTAAACTTCAGTTTCCAGAAAGAGAGAATAGAGAGCAAGTGAGAGTAAATCATCAAATAAATAATACAAGAAAATTTCTCAGAATTGAAGGACCCAAGTCTCCCAAGTGAATGGGCCCAGAAAGGGCCAATCAGTTTAAGTGGAAATAGTTCCTCAACAAAGAAAATCACCATGAAATACTAGAATTTTTAGATAAAGATAAAATTTTAAAGCTCCCAGACAGAAAAAAATTGAGTTACATACCTTTTGCCCAAATCTTGGGTGTAATATCATTCTCCAATAAAATCAACCAGGGTTCCTTTGAGAGATGGTTGATTGTAGGTCTGGGGCAGGAAAAATATAAGATGAGTCTGGAGCATCTTGCAGTGCCAGAAAGTAATAAAGCTCAAAAAAACTTCACAGTAATGGGGGTATGTCAAAACAAAGGGACACGAGAGCCAACTGAAAGCTAATAATGACTGAAGCTGGAACAATCTGAGCAACAAAATAAGTAAAGTAGTGTTGAATTATAACCCAAAGTATAAAATATCCATGAGTCCATAGTGATATAAATAAATGATTGAATAAATTAATAAATGTGGGAGAAGAGAAAAATCTCCCATGCAGAAGAATTTTAAATAATTTATATAGATTCTCCATACTGAAAGAGAGGGAGCATAATTCCTTACCCCTTAAGTATGGGTTACACATAGATACTTCCTTCCAAAGTGTACAGTATGGGGCTTCCCTGGTGGCGCAGAGGTTGAGAGTCCGCCTGCCAATGCAGGGGACGCGGATTTGTGCCCCGGTCCGGGAAGATCCCACATGCCGTGGAGTGGCTGGGCCCGTGAGCCATGGCGGCCAGCCTGTGCGGAGCCTGTGCTCCGCAACAGTAGAGGCCACAGCAGTGAGAGGCCTGCATACAGCAAAAAAAAAAAAAAAAAAAAAAAAATTTAACAAAGTGTACAGTATGGAAAAGGGGGAAAAGAGTAACTTTACAGTGTAGAAACCTGACAATCCTACCTCAGCCAGGTGATCAAGGTCAACATCAACAGTCATAAATCATGCTGATAGTAGGCACTCTTGAAATGACTTGATGGAAATAGCACTTTATCTCTGTGATCTTCCTCCCAAATCTCATACCTGCAGACTAACAGATAAACATCAGACAAATTCCAATAGAGGAACAACCTACAATTTACCTGACCACTACTCCTCAAAACTGTTTAGGACATCAAAACAAGGAAAAGTCTAAGAAACTGTCACATCCAAAAGAAGCCTAAAGATATGACAACTAAACGTAAATATGGTAAGTTGGATGAGATCCTGGAACAGAAAAAAAGGACATTAAGTTGAAAACTAAAGACATTTGAATTAACTATGGACTTTAGTTAATAATTATATCAACATTGGTTCATTAATGATAACAAATGTGCCATACTAATGTAAGATGTAAATAGTAGGGGCAACTGTGTGTGTGTGTGTGTTTGTGGGGCTGAGGGAAGGTATATAGGACTCTCTGTATTATCTTTTCAAAAAATTGTTTATAAATCCCAAAGTGCTGTATAAGAAATAAAGTATTATTATAATGAGAAACAGGATATTCCCATATTCTCAAAGAATCTAGTCACAAAATAGGCATTAATTACAAAAGAAAAACTAGTAACTTTACAGTGGAGTATCCTGACAGAGGCCAACATAATGAAATGATCAAAATTAACATCACCAATAATAAGACATGCAATATTTTGCCCCCAAATTCATAAATTCAATTTAGTCAGGAGAACACACAAAACTCAAATAGAGGGATAATCTACAAGATAACTGGTCCGTACTCATTAAAGTTGTCAAAGTCACTAAAGGCAAAGAAAGACCAAGGGATTGTCATAGAATATAGAGACCAAGGAGGCTTGACAAGTATGTATAATGTGGAATTCTGGATGTATCCTGAATCAGAAATGTGACATTGGTGGAAAAACTAGTGAAATTCTAATAAAATCTGTAGATTAAAACCACAACACAACAAAGAATTGGGCTATAAATTATATGGGATTTATCAGTTGCTGCATTGGAATCCAGAAGGCAATGGGTGGTAAGTTTCAAATGTCTAGAGAAGAATGAACTCCAATCTAGTATTTTAGACACAGCTAAGCCATCAGTAAATATAAGAGAAGGATATAAATAATTTTCAGACATGGAAGTTCTCAAAACTTTATTTTCCATGTACTTTTCCATCTATGTATTCTTACTTAAGAAATTATTGAAAAATGTGATTTTTCCAAGGAGAGGACATACAAAAATGTTCCTGGGATCTAATAAACAGGGTTTCAAAATAGAACAAAGTGCCAGAATGAGAGATACACTGCAGGCCCCAAGAGAACCAGTTCAGACTGGAGGTGGAGGTACATGTGGTAGTTTACAGAAATTTTGAAGAGTACTAGAACACTTAGTCAACAGTTAAAAAAATAAGAAAATTTAAAAGTTATTTAAATATTAACCTGAGAAAAAACAAAATCACATATATATAAGGAAATATGATTATGGTATTCTCCTTGACTTAGCAGAATCTTATTATCAAAGCAAACAATGTGGGTTTAATCAGTGTCATATAGCAACATTGGCAGGATGTTTGCATGGGCAGGGGGTGAAAGAGGGGGAAAATGCTAATTTCCCATAGTAGAAATGTGATACATAGTATCTAAAATTGATGAATCAAAAAAAGCAGTATCCAGATACTATTTGTAAATTTGGAAGAAGATTATAGATGAAACAGCTAAAACGATTTAAAGGGTTGCCTGCCTAAAGTCAAGAAAATGAGAGAGTTTTGATACATGCCTTTTAGGAATATTTAACTTTTTAATCCATGTTTGTTTTACTTTAATAAAACATAAAATTAATTGAAAATAAATTTAATACATAATTTCCCAGGAAGTCATCACACCAATATGAAGATATAAATAATGTCCCACCTCTCCCCGTGACTGCTGCTTTATCCCTTTATCCCATCTGAAGAAAAGACAGACTTGGAGCCAGAGATTTCACAAAACAACTATTCAAGAGATGACTCTGCAAAGAGATGGCTGGCATCCCTATCTTTTCACATCACCTGAAATGAGAGAAATTTCCACATAGTCACCCAATATTCAATTGGCTCTTCTCTTAAGTGAATACTGCATTTATAGCCATAGCCTGAGAAATTCACCTACACATCCTTCCAAACTCCATTCTCACATTCAAGGAAGTCTACCTGCAGGCTCCATCTTGTAAACCCCTGTAAACCAAGAAAAACAAAATGTGTTGTTCACCACCAGGTTCTACAAGGATTAAGTTGTTAGCCACTGCAGTCTCTGATCAACAACATATCCTGAGAGGAATTCAGGGTGAAAAACAGGATGAGGCACTCTGTGCTTTGGGTAAACAGGTCCCACAGATAGTTAGATGTATATCTCAGGAAGAATTTTAATGAACCCAGATTCTTGCATCTTCCCATACATTGAAAAGCACTAAAATCATTAACTTGAGATATCTGTTCTTTGTGACTAGCAGTAGTCTTTTACCAAAATGTGTGCTTGACTGCATGTATTCCCTAGCCAAAAATCATATGTAAACTGGCTTCTCCTCTACCTCTTGGGAGCAATTTCCTCAGAGCTACTGAGTAGTTGTCTCCTGGGCTATCGTCCTCCCTAAGATCCCTGAATAAAACTTAAACTCACAACTCTTAAGTTGTGTGTTTCACTTTGAGTCAACATCCCCTCTGCCGACAACTCTCTTCCAGAAGTAGCTGTATCCCTTCCAGAAACAGAATGTAATTGTCCTTCAGGACCCCTACCTCCCCATGCCCCAGTATTACAGGTGATGGAGGGAGCAAATCTTGAATGAACCAACAGTACAGGAGGGTTCATATCTTGCCAACACCATCTCTTCTAATGCATAACAAACATCAGCTAAGGTAAATAGCTAATCAACTAAATCAAATGTTCATGAATGGCAAATAAATCAGGTTTTTTTCTTTCAACCATGTTATAGAAAACTGAAAGAATTAATTATTGTTTCATTCTTCTTTCTGAGTCAGATTCTTCTCCAATGTTTGTCAAGCCATTTTGCCTCTTGCTTTATTTTCCCTTCAATGGTTTATCCCTCATTTTAAAAATCCTTAGGAAACTCTCTGCTGCCTTCTACCAGATCAAGTTAATCACCCAAGCTATGGGGTTTCATATTACTTATTCTAATTTAGTTATTAATTATGTCACTACTTGTTTAATTTACATCTTCTTCTCAGAATGTAACACCCAAGGGGTCAGTGAATGTATTGTTCTTACCACGGTGTCTCAGTATGAGCTCTGGAGATTCAAGAACTGTTGTATATGTTATCTGTAAAACAAAATAATAATGTACCAACGTCTAAAGTCATTGGGGTGATTAAATGATACAATGTATATAAAGCTCATTGACTTATAGTTACTACTTAATAAATGTTATGTTTTATTGTTATTAGATTTTTTATTACAGATTATTAAGGAACAATCAGAACAATAAGAACAAGAACGCAATTTCCAGACACCTACTTTAGAACAGAATAAATATAGAGAGGTTAAAGGGAATAGTATCACAGGCTTCCTAGGAACTGTGGCTATTTAATGTAAAGTATAATGAGGATTTTGGGCACTGTAGAGAAAGGCAGAAAATAAATTATGCAAGATGAGTAGGAAAGAAAGGTAAGATTCCCAAGTGTACTAAATGTATAAATTATTAAAGTCATACTGCATGTGGTCTTTCTTTGCATAGTTCTGGCCTTGGTACAAGTAAACATGTGTAAGAAATTAAAACATAGTACTGAGTGTAATCGGCTTATATTAAGGGCTTAATTAGTATTTGTTGATAAATTAGTTTACAATTAGTGTTTTTAGACATTTGCCATGAAATGTAATATATTGTTTAACAGAAACATTTCTCTATGTAGAGGCAAAAATATTTGGAGAACCCCTAGGTGAAACCAAGAAGAAATTTAAAGCTCTGTAAACAGTTTTGCAGGACTTCTCAATATGATTATTTAAGACTGTCTCTGCATATACAGCCTTTCTTCCCTAAGATGACCAAATTGAGGCTTTTTTACTCTTCCTTAAGATCTACTTTTCCCCCTCTCTTCCTGATTCCTTTTGTTACCTCTTTCCTCAGGGACTTTGCTCAGTTTTCTGCTTTTTCTTTATCCTCAAATTCTCTCATTAGACTAAACTGTAGATATGCTACACACTCCATTTACAGAAAAAAGTACATATGCACAAACCTAGAAAGTTTTGCATTTAGTTTCTTAAGATTTGTGAACCAGTCTGAAGGTCATTTGTTAATCTTAAAGTAGACAGTGCAGGGCAACAAACTCCTGGTCTTCCGTAGGCTACCGTTCTTTCTTTCTTTTCTCTACCACCTTAAAAGAACAGCTCCTACGTGATGTCTCACTTCCTCCCCATTCGTTTTTTCATTCTACTCTGGAATTTCCCACTGAAATACTCTTGTCAGAGTCACTATTAGAGTATCTTATAGGAATAAAGTATTGTGCAAAGGACACACAGGCTGTGGTGGCTGTCTCCATAAGTTGCTCTATTAGTTTACCTTTCTTTCAGTGTATATTTTCACAACCATTTTGCAAAGTTTACACTACAAAAATTAAAATTGTACGTTTCAATGCTGATTAACTGAAATTATGTATTATCATGTCTTATAATTCAGTAAGTTCATTTTGTTACAATTGCCTTCCCTCTCTGGAAAATCATGTTATGTTAGGATTCTGGGAAGTGAGCAGGCACTGTATAAAACTGTGAAAAATGATTTGCTAAATGTCAGAATTAATGGACCCTTTTCAGTTTCCATTTGTCTAACACCTCTGTTGTATTATTTCCTTCTTGAAACTATAGTTTTCTTTGTGTTTGCTCACCCCACACTTTTCTAATTCAATTTCTCTGGCCCATCATCTCAAGAGACCTGGTTTTATTCCAGCTCTTTCTGTAATCCAGGGCTCTCCAAAAGAATTCTCTGCAGTGATAGAAATGTTCCATATCTGCCTAATACAATAGTCATCAGCTATATGGAGCTACTGAGCATTTGAAATATGGCTAGTGGAATTGAGGAATGGTTTTACAAATTTTTATTCTCTTAAAATTGATTTAAATTAAAAAAATGATGTGTGGCTAGTGGCTACCACACCGGGCAGTGCAGCACTAGAAAATAGTGTGATCTTGGAGAAGACATTTTTCTTCTCAGTTGCTTCATTTGAAAAAAATGGGGTCAGAACAGCTGGTTTCAATGATTCTTTATACTTCCAGGTCTAAATTTTGATTGTGCTCCTCCACATGGAAAAAATCATGATTTCCTGTAAACATAAACCCCAAAGATTTTCCTTTTTATGATCTGAAGCAGAAGTAGTTTGAATACTGGAGAAGAGAATTAGCCCTCGGTTAGTTATTGGCATTTATTCAGAGAGCATTTGCACAAAGAAAGTAGAATGTCGCTTAAGGAATTATAGTTTAGTTGCTAAGAGAGTAGATCCTGAAAGTTGTCATGAAGAAAAAAAAATTGTGACTGTGTGTGGTGATGGATGTTAACTAGATTTATTGTGCTGAGCATTTCACAATATATACATATATTGAATCATTGTTGTATACCTGGAACTAACATAATGTTATATGTCAATGATATCTCAATTTTAAAAAAAGAAATTATAGATTGCTGTTATAAGAGGCATTCATATTGGTTTAAACTGAATTAGGAGTCACTGACTTAAATGAGGTATCATAGAACTGATGACGGATTTAATAATTGTTCCAATTTAAATGCCTATGAACTGTGTACATTATTTCTTAAGGAATTTCCTCAACATATTTTTCAAGGGTCTGCACACAGTGGGCATTGAATAAAAGCGACTTATTGAAAAACAATTTTAAATTAAGTTTTTCCTTTAGATACATTATATTTTAAATAAGAAAATACCCTATTGCCCCCTGGTGGTCAAATTAAGCCTTATATGCTACAGTCTACCTCCTGCCCAACTTTCCCATTGTTTTATTCAAGCTTTTTCTTATCAGAGGTAGGGTATTGGTTCAGATCTATTTTCATTTCAGCTGTGATTTTTGTGAGATTAACAATTATACCTGGCATGTCTGAGCTGATTCAATTGCTATATATGAAATAATTCCTTCCCCAAATCAAAATTTCAGAGTCTGTGTCTGCTCTCTCTTCTCCTTGCTTCCCCTGCTCCTTTCCTCCTCCCTTCCTCTCATTAATAATACATCCATGCACATTTGCAAGGCTGCACATTCATTTAGCTTGCCTTTGCCCCTCCTGTTCAAATTAACTGTAAGGAACAGAAAAATTATTATTAGACATTCAGAGCTGACAATGATCTCTAGTTCAAATCTCTCATTGTAGAAGTTAAGATGTATTTCACAAGGTACATTTAAGATAACAGTGTAAATAATGATGTTAACTGTCCTGCCCACCACTCAGGACTTTCCCTTCTGTTTCCTTCTTAGTTTCCTTCTTAATTTCCTTCTCAATTGACTTAAAGTCAAGCAGACAGGGATTTTTCATTATTAATTTTATACACAAATATTGGTAAATTTTGTGCCAGATTTTGTGCTAAGTGCAAGGCAGACCCTTCTTTCCCTTATGAAAATTGTAGCCTAATAGAGACTACAGATAAATAGTTAGGATTTACAGTACAATGTGATACAACTGCATTAAAAGAAAAAATACAAGGTACTATGGAGGATCAAGAAAAATTATTCCAAATCTAGATGGCAAGTATCAAAAACACTTCCCATCAGAAGTGGTGGCTAAGCTTTGACCAATGTTGCAATTCCAATAACCCCATAGTAGTCAATTTGTCAATTTCTATAAGAAATTTGGCCATGAGGTATAAGAGCAAGGAGCTTATCTTTCTACAGGCTAAGTTTGTTTAGAAATAGGAATTGATTTATAAAGAGAAAACAAAAACAAACTCAGAACCCATTCTCTTCCTGATTAAATACCTGAGTCTCCCATAACCCAGGCCAAGGGAAAGGTAAGGAAAGCAGAGAGAGAAACAAGTAAGCTGGCAGGAAGGCCATTAGAAGATTTTACAATCAATTCAGTAAAACATAATAGCACCAAAGTGCTTCAGAAGAGAACCACATTTTAAATTCTAGGTAGACCATAGGGAGTTTATATGAAATCAGTGCTCAAACTTTATTTTAATAAGATAATTTGTTTCAAGGACTCAGAATGCAAGGAAATTTTTGCTACATTTTGGGGGAGGGTAGTTGCTAAAAGGTGACCATTTACATTGGGATCTAGGAAAAAAGAACAACATTTTGAGGGCCAGAATTAGTTGCAAGTTCCAGATCTTGTTTTAGAAAAACATTTGTTTTAGGAAATTATTTGTATTTTAATGATAATTGAGAATTTGTCTTTTGAGACATCCACAATTACGGATTTTAAAATTTACACAAATACCATAATTGTGACTAAAAGAACTTTCTGTGTATAATTTATTGCAATTGCTTTTTGGCTTCCACCCTTGTAGTCATTAAGAATAAATGTCAGTATTTGTAATGGCACAAAAATTAGTTTTGCTGCAATGGTAATGATTTTCAATAGTCCAAGAGCAGGGAAGGAAAACAAAATGCATTTAGAGTGTGAAGATAAGTAAGAAATATATTACTGCTTAGGCAATTCTTGGAGTTTTGGGGACCTTGAGACTAAGAATCTTGTGATTATCTGAGAACTCACAATTGCATCTAAAACACCACGGTGTCATTTTACTTTAAATCAGTTAAAATCATTTAGAGTTGAAAATTTGATTGAGAACATTATATACAATACATTCTTCAGCTCAGACTGAAACTTATGGTAGGTATTCATTTTATGGAGGGTCAATTATTTATTGAAGTCAGAGGCATAATGGAGTATGTGAATAATGTAGTATATTGTACTCTCCAATAATTTGTTTGCTTGAAAATAGCTCAGATTCTCTTTTTAGTGGGGCTCCTCATTCCTCACCCGGTTTCCTTCCACCTAAGTTATTCTTCACTTGTTTTGAAGCTTCAAAGAATCCTGAATTGCTTACTGAGTCCCAGTTATTTGGGAGCAACTCAGTCTATGTTCCTCTGACATTTAACAGAGCTG
This sequence comes from Mesoplodon mirus, assembly GCF_964341445.2. NCBI lineage: Eukaryota > Metazoa > Chordata > Mammalia > Artiodactyla > Ziphiidae > Mesoplodon > Mesoplodon mirus. The sequence goes on from NC_138984.1 coordinate 81,610,906, forward strand.
AACAATGATGTTACTATTTAAGTAATTCTATGCTTTCCCATGTGTAGAGATGTAACTAGACCGTAATAAATAGGCCCTTGACTCCAGAAAAATGCAGAATACTAATTTTTTTTTTCAGTTAAAAACACTCCCAATTCTGCAGGTTTGAAAGCCATTTAAAATGGTCATTCAGGGTATTAGTAAAGTGGAAACAAATTTATTAAAAGGTAGCACACGGGCTTCCCTGGTGGCGCAGTGGTTGAGAGTCCGCCTGCTGATGCAGGGGACACGGGTTCGTGCCCCGGTCCGGGAAGATCCCACATGCCGCGGAGCGGCTGGGCCCGTGAGCCATGGCCGCTGAGCCTGCGCGTCCGGAGCCTGTGCTCTGCAACGGGAGAGGCCACAACAGTGAGACGCCCGCCTACCACAAAAAAAAAAAAAAAAAAAAGGTAGCACACAAGGAGCAAAGGCATTGACAGTATGAAGCTATGCTTTGACAATTGTCGTTACAGCCAGCATCATTCAGCACACATTATATGCTGAGCTAAAGGCTCATAAAGGAAGTAAGATTATCATCTCAACATACATAATGAGTCCAGGTAGACTTAATCCAGGGTCCATGTTCTTAACCCCTAGGGGATAACCTCTTAACCTCTATATTCTAAGCCAATTCATAGTCTCCAAACTTTGGTTTACATGAAAAAAAAATAGCTTAAAGAAATTATTGCAAATTTAATAGATATGGAGTGAGGTCTAGGGATCAACATTTTAACTGCAGCCCAGATTACAAGTGTAGATATACTAAAGTACTGGGATATACTAGTTTGGCAGGGATCATGAATGTAGCAATGGAGTTATTTTGTATATGTGAGCATCAGGTATTTGGTGTGTACAAGTTGGAGGAGCCAGCTTCTTTACTCAGTACCCTTCACTCACCATCAGCTGCCCGCACACATCACTGCCCAGCACCAGGCAAGCTCCCTTCTAGGGATGCTCTGTTTACCCAAGAAAAGTGGCACTGGCTTCTTTCAAACATTCAATTTTTCTAATGTAACTGTTTTGGCTAAGCATTGGCATCTTCTTAGAATATTATGCCAAGAGTTGGAAAAACATAATACTCTTCACAGGCCCACTGGGACTGCTGCATGGAAAGCGTAAAGCAACTCTTTCCCAGCTTTACTAAGAGCCATCAGTGACAAGTTAAATTCTAATCCATTTTCTAAACACAGTTAATAGAGATGCTAAAAGGAACAGAAGTAGCATGTCTTATGTAATAACATAATTTCCAGTTCCATTGTAACTTGTCTGTAAAAGAGAAGTGTTAAACAACATGAAAACCAACTAGCATATTGGTCATTTTTATTCCTTACTTCTAACTACCGATTCTCTGCTTCCACTCTTTTTTAAAGGTATTTCATTTTACAGAGACTATTATTTATAATCATATAAACTTTATCCAGTTTTAGTCACCACACCAAGTTTTACAGTGTCTGAGAAGTGCATAGGGCACTCAAGATAGGTTAACACAACTAGCCAGTGTACTCTAAGAAGTGCTATAAAATATGAAACAAAATGTGTTGGGGTAGAATTTCTGGTTTTGATAAATCTTGCTATTAGCATTGGTCTTATTAATATATTCTGAATTTCAATATGTGATTTATTTTTTGAATGATAAATTACTTAGGGATATTAACTTGAAGGTGCTCTGCTAGGAGGTATGTTCCAGATTTTAAAAATGTAGTAGTATGGAATAGGCAAAAAAACAGAGAGTCTATCTAACAGTGTTCTTGAGCATCAAATTATACACCAGCAAATAATTTTGTTCATTAGAAAGGCAACACTGGAAGCATGGAATGTACTTCTGGAGTTTAACAGGCAGAGTCAGGCTATATGCATATATGGGGCACCGCTTACTGTCACCACAGATCTCAAGCTCACCTACAGTTCCTAGACCAATTCTTTGGTCCCAGCTACTGTAAATCCACTGACTTTAGGTGGATCTTGTCCCAACTATAGAAGAACAATCTAATGCTAAATTTTGTGAAGCTTAATCATCCCACTACCTCCGACTCAAAAAAAGTTCCATGCAACAGGTGGAGGAATTTGGTTTCCTGATGGGAGCTGAGACAGTCAGGTGAGACACCTAGAAGTGAAGGCAAATTAATCCCCCATGGGGAAAACTTTGACCAGTGAGAGATAAGGGGTCAGAGGGAACCAGAATAAATTCTCTCTCAATGTCCTCCTGGTTTGGACTGTTTGAGATGCAGCAGCTCCATACTGCTTCTATGAAAACATCCAGCAAGCCAAAGCAAAAACTTATCCTTGTTACAAAGCTGTGGCTGCCTCACTCCTGTATATCTGTTCTCCCCCTTTAAAAACTCAGAACCTGAAGCAAAAGCTATTTGCTTATGCTTTTAAAAAATATTTTTATTGGAGTATAGTTGCTTTAGGGTGACTGTGGTCCCTCAGACCTCAGCTCCTGTGGTGTTGCAATCACCAATAAAAAAGCAGGCACATAAGCTTTTACTTCAGATTCTGTTTTCTGTGTAACCCTATTGAAGACAATGTAGCTGGCTGGGCAGTGTTTATAACAATTTCAATCCTAATGCAAGTTTCAAAAGGTTTATGAGTTTGTTCAGCTCCGGTTGGAGGGAACATAGGAAGCCATACAGAAATATACTTCACTAGAACAGGCTGAGTTAGGGAACTCAGAAATTGCTCCAACAGGGAGAGTTGCATGCCCGAAACTGTTTACTCAAGGCTGCCTGAGTATTGTTAAAGGAGATTTGGAATTGTGGTTGGTAGGCACAGTTACAGACTTTAAGATTAAGAAGACTTCTGAAAGGCAAGGGAAAGGAAATATGATAATATAAAAAAAGGAAATTGGAAAAATCAAGAAGCAAAAGAGGCAAATCATTCAGAATTCAGCTGAGAAGGAGCCCTGGCTTGGAAAAGGGAGTCTAGAATAAAATGTTTTACTAATGTCCCACCAGTTTTCCATTCTTGAAGATATATCAATGTGATAATGGTATATTATCATTTTTACTTATTATTGGATTTGATAAGCTAATATTTTGTTTAGGGTTTTTGCATCTATGATCATGAGAGACATTAGTATACAATTTGTCCTTCTTATAATATCCTTGTCAGATATTGGATCCATGGTTATGCTGACCTCATACCAGCAATCACTTTTCTATTTTCTGAAAGAGTTTATGTATACGTCTAGAAAAGTTCACATGTGAAACCATGGCTTTAATGCCTTATTCAAATTTGTAAATAAGTATAGAATTATTCACATTTTCCATTTCTTCCCAAGACAAATTTGGAAAATTACATTTTTAAGAAATTTGTTTACTTCATCTAAATGTTTAACTTACTGGAATAGAGTTGTCCATTATACTCTCTCTTATCTTTGTATACTAGAATATGTAATGATGTTCCATTTTTAAAATTCTTGATTTGGTAATTTCATTTTTTCTTGATCAGTTTTGTTATTTAAAAAAATTTTTTTCTTAGTGTTTTTAAAGAACTAAATTTAGTTCTGTTGAGTCCTCTATCGTTAATTTTTCTATTTCATTGCTTGTGCATCTTATCTTTATTATTTATTTTCTTCTCTTGTATTTTGGTTTGATTTGCTGTTATTTCCTAGCTTCTTTAGATGGATTCTCCAATTCTTTTTTTTTTTTTTTTTTTTTTGCCATACACGGGCCTCTCACCGCTGTGGCCTCTCCCTTGCGGAGCACAGGCTCTGGACACGCAGGCTCAGCGGCCATGACTCACGGGCCCAGCCTCTCCACGGCATGTGGGGTCCTCCCGGACCGGGGCACGAACCCGCGTCCCCTGCATTGGCAGGCGGACTCTCAACCACTGCACCACCAGGGAAGCCCACATCTTCATCTTTTAATGGTATCACTGGTATATTTGGATCTAGATCTATCAGCTTACTCTTTTCCATTTTTCCCTTTTATTTCCTTTTTCTTCTTTCTTGACTTATTATGAATTAATCAAATGCATTTTTAATATTTCTATTTTCCCTTTTATTTATTTATTTTTAAATTTTATTTATTTATTTATTTATTTGTGGTACGCGGGCCTCTCACTGTTGTGGCCTCTCCTGTTGTGGAGCACAGGCTCTGTACACGCAGGCCCATCGGCCATGGCTCACGGGTCTAGCCGCTCCATGGCATGTGGGATCTTCCCAGACTGGGGCATGAACCCGTGTCCCCTGCATTGGCAGGTGGACTCTCAACAACTGCACCACCAGGGAAACCCTAGGGTGATGTAGGGTGATGATTTTAATTCTAGATAAACTCTGCTTTCATTTTGAGGAGAGAGTTTTCAATGAGTCAAAAATAAATCTTACACAGTTTCTAGTCCCCTCCAGTCTTCCCAGGAAACAGCTGCTGTCTGTCCAGCTAGTTTCTCAAGCCAGAAATTAGGAGTCATCTGTGGTGCTTTCTTACTGATCCTCCACCCACTCCATCATTATTAGTGAAATCTGTTGATACACTTTTAAACAGCTTTTAAATCCATATACTCTCCACATTTATGACATCACTACGCTGTTCTTAGCCACTATCAGCTCTCACCAGTACTAATGCAATAGCCACCTACTGGTCCATTCACATATCCTCTTCTATTCCAAGCAGTCTCTGAAGAAAAACCCTCTCACAATGTAAAAGTGATTATATCAATCCATTTCTCCTAAAGACAAGATCAAAATCATTATTAAGATCCTCAGAACCCCACATGGTCTGACATCTTTCTACCCATTCAGTCTCCTTTCACTCCAAGCACCACCTAACTGAATGTACCTCAGCTGCACTTCTTCCTTTAGTTCCTAGAAAAGGCTATACTACTTCACTTACTCATCCTTCAGATTCCAGGGAAAGCTTCATTGACAATCCTGAGTATATTAAACTCCTCTACTTTTACAATTGTAGCAATTACAACATTAATAATTTAACATCTGCATGTCTGATTATTCAATGTTTGTCATCCTGCTTCTACAAAAACTAAATGCAGACAGAAACCTAGTTTGGTTTTTCTCTTCATGACTATCATGACCATCTAGCACAGGATATGACACATAGTGTTGGCTCATTAATAATTTGCTGAATGAAAATGAATGAAAAAATGATCTGGCAACCTTAAATAAAAGCAATTTTAGTCTCTACTATATTATCTTAGAAATTCTCAAGTCTCAGTATCTTACTAAGGCATGTTCTTAAAAATCATTTCCCCATTTTTTTTCACTTTCAATATTTCTTATACCTCCTAGTCATCTCTGTTTCTTTTCTCTTTCCTGTTTTCTCTCCCAAGAGAAATCCTGTGGTTTAGCCAAAGCAAATCCCACTAGCCTCTCTTCTTCTCCAGCTTTTCCTTTTACTCACTATTAGGATAAGTATGGGGATCTCTGGTTAGTAGGAAATCCTTAAAGAAATAAGTGAGGACTGGGAAATATTAATGGTTAACATCTACTAAGGGCTTCTTTATGTGTCAGGTGCTGATTTCAGTACTTTACATGGATTGGTTCAAAAACCCCATTATGTAAACGCTAAAACAATTCTCATTTTATTGAGGAAAGATATGAGGCACAAAGGAGTTAGTAATCTATCAAGATCAGAAGAATGATAAATGGTTGAGCCCTGTCTGAACTTAGAAAATCTGAGACCACTGTCTATCAGTAAGCAGTAGGCTACTGTCTCCCTCAAGTAACAAAATAATTCTCAGTGGTGGTGAGCTTGGAAAAGGCTGTAAAAACTCACGCATTTACATTGTTTTGTGCTTGTCACACACACACACCCCCATCCAGTGTCTAGCATAAACTCTAGAAAATGGCCAATAAAATATCAGTAGAATGAACTAATGAACGAAAGAATGATTAACCAATGAATCAGTCTGTCAAGTGGTATGACTTAAGGTGTTGAAGCAACAAAATGATGTACAAGCAGCTTGTGTTAAGAAGAATAATCTGTAGGATAGATTGTAGGAAACAGCCTTGAAGAAACACCAGTAACTAGACACTTATAATAATTTACATAGGAAATGGTAGGACTTGGACTAGAATATAATCATGAAGCTGGTCAGATAGATACTTTTTATAAAATTTCTTGAATGTGAAGTTCTTTTTCTATTTTTTCTCTGACTTCCATTTACATATCTGCAGAAGGACAGATAAGGCAGATAATGGGGGGAGGGAAGGCAATTCACATCTATAAATTGTTTAAATACATTATGGTCCAAATTTTAAAAATTACTCTCCAAAAAAAGACCAGCTTCTGCCTTAACAGAACTTATTTCCTATTTAATATCCCATAGGGATTATATTAACCTCTTTCATTGTATTATAGTTTTAGTGATAAGGAAGGAACTTAAACTGTTTCCAAAGAGGTCTTTTTCTTTTTTCATCTGTATTACTTTCTTTCTCTTCCCTAGACCACATTAAATTTAGACTCAGGTTTGTAAATGCTACTGAAGTAGATAGAACACTACCTTCCTCCTCTCCTGCCAAAGATGTCCATATCCCAATACTCAGAATATCAATGTTAACTTACCTGGCAAAAGAGACTTTGAAAATGTGATTAAGTTAAGGATCCTCTGATTAGGGAGACTATCCTGGATTACCTGAGTGGGTCCAGTGTAATCACAAGGGTCCTAATAAGAGGGCGGCAGGGATATCAGAGTCAGAGAGAGTTTTGAAGATGGAATGAGGGGCCATGAGCCAAAGAGTGCAGGAGGGCTCTAGAGGCTGGAAAAGGCAAGGAAACAGATTCCTCTCTATAGCCTCCAGAAAACATGTAGCCCCTATGACACCTGGATTTTAAGGTTTCTGACCTTCCATACTATAAGGTAATGAACTTGTGTTGTTTTAAGCCACTATGTTTGTGATAATTTGCTACAACAGCAATAGGAATGTAATACCCCTACAGTATACCCATAACTTATTATTATTATTTTTATTTCAAGGTTGGCAAAGGAGCAAAAGGACTAGTATTGATTCACCTCAAAGGGTCAATTATTTTGCTATTGCTGAGGACAGAGACAATTAAAGTTAATTCTTGGAACATTATAAAGTTAACGTCATTCAGTTTTGTTTTGTTTTCAGAGATGCTTTAAGTGGCTTCAATATAATATCTTAGTTTTTCAAAACTGGATTACCCCTGGAGGAGTAAAAGATTGATAGTGAGAGAAGGGAGAGAGGCAATGTAGATGTAAAAACATGTTATGTGCTTAATCTATAAAGTACCAATTTTTTTATTCCATTGTTTAAGATTATCAGAGGAAAAAAAAACAATAGCTCCTGAGAACTAATGATATAAATCCAAGCATATATCATTTTTATATATAAACCTTTTTACATAAAAGGCATTCTGGAATTATATTGTTTGAAACAAACTTTTCTAGAAGCAATGTTTACATTTTCCTCTGTGTTAATTACTCCCTTCATCTATATCCTAAAGTATAATTTACATTTCAAATAGTATATTTTCCACTATAGTACAGTCTTTCATTAATTTACCCATAATCTAAAACTCAATTTCTTCATTGTTTCCAATTAATACATGATTATCTTTTCCCATTTGTTGTACATCTATGCTATCTATCTGCTGGTCAGAAGCTTTCCAAGGCTGATTGAATTTATATTTAAATAACAGTGGAAAGAATTCATATCTTAGTATAATCTTATACTCAAACACATCAGACTGGGGAAAGAAACCTATTTTCTTTATATATTATTACTGATGCTATGTAGATAAACCAGGAATAATTCCAAAGTATCTTCTGACTGTGCTTCTTAAATGATGTGTGATTAACAAGTTTTAGTCCTCAAAGTAATTTAAGAAAAAACTTTCTACCTGCCAGACATCCCTCTCACCTCAGTTACACTTACTCGGGGAGAATTCTCACAACCCAAACAAAGTTTTGCTTTCTCAGTAGTTTCAGAGTGCAAACTGACAGGCTGTGATCTCACTAAATGATGCCAAGAGAATCTGTTATTTCTGTTTGATTGCATGAAAGCATAGCTCTGATGAGTGTCCTGAGTCATAGGCTTAGGTAATATCTCTAGAATCTAGAATCTAAAAGAAGAAGCCATTTAAAATGTCATAGACAAATGAGTTTTTTCCTCAGCTCAGTAACTTATTGGCCTTGCCACCATTTTTTCAGTTAAAGACTTTATCTTTGGGCCTGAATTAAATTCTTCTTACATTAAGGATGAACATTAAAACTCCATGAAAACAGAGACTGGTGACTATCCTTCCTTTTACATACTTGTTCTTGCATCAATCATCACTTCACAGTTGAACTTCATCATGTCAAACGGTTCATCTAAGTAATGATGACCACTGACCCTTGTAATTCATTCCACAGTCTTTTGCAATTTCATATTGTCTCATTAGGTTCAGTTCTAGCCCATTTCATGATCAGGCTGTAATTTGTTCATTTTCCATTAACTTCATTATAGGCAATTATTTAAGAAACTTTCTTAAAGAGTTGTCAAATGGAGAGAAAATCAGCAGATTTTAGAGTTACTCTGCCTTTGGGTACACTCTAGGTAGATGACAACATTCCAGAAACAATCCGGATTTGTTCTTAAGTAGTCTCAGACATGTATTGTAATCTCTATGGCTCCTACTGTCAAGAGGTTTGAGGGAGCCTAATTAATCACTCTTCCCATCTTTGGGAACTTAACCGATTTAAGTCAGACAGAAAGCCAGTAAGTATTAAAATAGGCTCAGAATTTTTACCAGTAAAGCTGGAGTGAAGAGTATAGCAGGGTCTTTCTACCTTTATTTTGATCCTAGGACTTGAGACCCTCAGGTCTCTGACCTGTCTGTCTCATTGCAGGTGGATGAGCTGGGCCTAAAAGAAGCCCTGATTCTTCTGCATACTACATGGAATTTGCAAGAGCAAGCATTAGCTTTTCCTAGACACAGTTCTCTCCCAAAAGACAAGAGATAATTGGGTTCATGCTGCCTAAATCATAATGCCTGGGTCCTAACCTCATGATTATGTGATTCAGGGAAGGGCAGACTCAATCAGAATGCTCACTTCTTCTACCATGGGGAGAGCTCAATACTGGAATAAGGTGGGAAAGGAGGATGTGATGAAGTGTTCCTTCCTGAGAAATGGAGTGAAAGTTCCTTCATAGAAAAATGAACATGGAGAAATAGCTCCCTGCACCCAGGAAAAATACCCTGACTTGTCAGGTATATGACACCCTGACTTCCAAGTATTTCTGTGGAGCTGTTTAGAACTTGGACTCAGCAGAGATGACTTTAAATCCCAAACTACTACCTTTCAACTAGAACATTGGATAAATATATTAAGTGTCTAGACCCCTATTTCTTCATCTGCCATAGGGCAATGATATCAGTACCTACTTCACAGGTTGATGTGGATATTAAGCGAGAAATTACATGTAAAACGCTATATAAAGTGCCTGACCTATAGAAAGGCCCCACCAGAATGATAACTATAACAGTAATTGTAATTATTATTATCACTATTATTATTCTCAACTGAATATCTTCTTCTTTGTGAATTGAACTTGCTTATATATTCACATGCATATGAATGGTTCCTGTTCACTTATTGAAATCAGTAACTCTAACCCAGAGTCAGCAAACACAGCCCATAGGCCAAATTCATCCCCAAATCCCTCTTTTTTTTCTTATAAACAAATCTGTATTGGAAAACAGCCATATTTTTTTCATTTGTATATTGATTATGGCTGCTTTTGAACAACAATGGCAGGTTGAGTGGTTGAGACAGATGCCAGACAGCACCAGCTCACAAAGCCGAAGATATTAACTTTTGGGCCCTCTACAAAAAATGTTTGGCAATCACTCCTAACCTCTGTGCAGGAATACGTGAAACATCAAAATGGACCCAACCTGGGTGGTAAGAAACACTTATGGCAATTCAAAATTAGAGCATCGATCCACTTTGATAAAGGTAATGGTTAAAAATGTGAAAGTGCCTCTGATTTGGGTTTATGAGGCAGTCAGACTTTGAAAACTTTGCTGCGATGACTTTGAAAACTTTGCTGCGATGACTTTGAAATAATACTGTATTTGGCTGCTCCAACCAGACACAAATAGGCATGTTTTTGTTTTATATTATTGTTTCTTAATAAAATGTTTTTAAGCAAATTAGTCCTTTTCACCTTTACTAATTCTCTTCCTTATTTGAGATTGTCATTCTTTTTCTAATAGTTTAAGGTAAATACCAACTCCTCTATTTTTCATCTTTTTTTTATTAATAACAAAGTATTGTGAGGGTACAATTTTTCCTCAATCCTGCTTTTTCTGTAACCCCTAGGTTCAGTTATAAAGTATTGTCCTTTTCATTGATTTTTAGTTTATAATTTTATTTTTCTGTTTCCTTTGATTCAAGAGATGGGTGTGCTGCTTAACTCCCCAATAACTATGATATTAAAATTCTTTCTAGTTTTATTATGAGAATATGATATATAAACATTTTACTTTTTGGATTTAACATATTCATTTTAGCTAAATGCATGATTTTTTTTTTAATTTCCAAAAGATTATTCTCGATTTGGTGAATTTATAGCACATATATAGCCATAGTTATGTACTCAGATATACCAATTGCACTATTTATAGCCTGTATGTCTTTACCTGTTTTTTGTGTAATATCTCAATCCAACTCCAATATGGATGTATTGAAATCTTCCACTTGCACTAAAAGAAAGAAAGAAAAAAACCACACAATATGACCTCATTCATGTATATGTAAAATTACCCTTAGATGTGTGTGAACTTTCTTATTCCCAGGTGTTACTGCCATCCTGACTGCCATCACCATCCATTCTTATTTCTACCAAATCAGGGTTTCTATCATCTCATACCTTCCTATTTTTTAAAGTTGATATATCTGTGAGTACTTCTATAGATTGGCCCTGTAAATATTTGGCAAATTCCTTAGATCTAAGAATAGCTTCTTTAGCATGGTTGTTTTTCAGGATAGTAATGAAGAAACACCAAGAAACATCCCTTTGACTGTACCTGCTTTGAGTCAGTGCCCAGCCTCATGCTAGCTGCCTAGTCTTTGAGTCTTGCCCATGACATATAAGATTTTATTTACAAGATGTGATTCCATGTTTAGGACAGTAGGTGGGACTAAAACCTCAATGCTTCTCATAAGGAACACTGATCTGGGTTTTCTCCCAGATAAACTCTAATTTAGATTGTTTCTTACTGAGCCACTTTCTTGATCCTCATATACAGACCACAATCCAGAGTATTTGGTTTTTGTACACAGTCTTTAATATTTCTTTAAAAAATTAAAAAAGAAAGAAATGCAAGGCATTTAAATGTGTTGACTACATTATAGCATCTGTTATATATAAACCAAAAGATTAAAAAAAAAAAAGACTGTGTGCTTATAGAGAAAACAATGTTAAAGGAAAGAAAAATTTCATTGTCATGGAAAGCACTAGCCCAAAAGCCGGTTTCTCAATGTTTCTCAGAAGATAGAATGTAAACCAGAACAACTGTTTTGTTCAGATTGGTTGTAAAACCAAGCAAAATAAATCTGACACTTCAAAATCTATCACACAAAATCAAACATGGAAGAAACAAAATCTTTAAAATTCAATTTAAGTATCTAGATATATGGAAAGTCCAAGTGTTTTGACAAATACAACAGGTTTTATGTTGGTGAAATGAAGTTGGTTATTTTTTCTAAGCTGCTTCTTTAAGGTAGACTAATCCAATTGTTCTCTGAGGGAAGAAGTTAGGAGTTACAATTGCAATAGCTGTAAAAAATACTCTACTGGACCCTAATATTGTAATCTAGTAACTCATATCTTTTGAAGTTTTGGTAGGTTTAGATGTCTAGTTCAAAATAATTTTTAAAAGATGGTCAGTGGGCTATGCTCTGACCAATAAAAATATTAGTGAGCAAAATTAGGAAGTGACACATTCCACATACAATTAACTTAAGTATCTAAGACTTAAGGACAAAGCCCTCATTCACCTAGAACATCCACTCCAGAAATATGGAGGGTGTATCCAGTGAACTGAGATTAAAGTTTTAGACATATTACTGCTCACTTACCTCTGTATATGGCAACCAGGAGAACTGTGTATTCATATCAGAAATCTTAGAATTATCTTTGTACAATATTAAATTTTACAAATTTATCTGCAATCCACTTATTCTTCCCGTTATGGCTCCTTCCAGGAAACTTGACACTCTCCTTTGGTGGCCTCAGGAATCGTTTCAACATAATTATTTCTTAAGAAAAAAAGATTGCTTTGAGCATAAAATGCATATGTGGTTCTGCCATATTTATTAAATGGATCTTGAAGTATCTGATTGTTGGTTGAAGGTAGAAGATATCCACACTGGTTTGAAGGGAGTTGTTATCTTCAGAAGTGTTTTTGTAAATCACTCTTCTCAATAACTTCTCCTTTTGTTGATTTACTTAAACTTTCAAGAAACTGTTCAGAAACTTTTACATAAGGAGCCAGGCTGGTCTTCTTATAATCTCTGATTCTATGCTTAATATCAGATTCAGCTTCCTTCTCTTTTTCCTATTCACTAGTGGAAATAGTATCCAATTCATGGCACATGGTGCTTATGGTTGGTACAATAAATGGATCAAACTGATCTACTTTCCGTAAATCAATAAGCACACTGCAATCTGTTTTAGGTTGACCTCTAAAAGGGCTCTTCAGTCAATGGTTGATTCCTTTGCTAACACTGATATCCAGCTGTGGAAAACAGTACTGCAGCGCGATCTCTCACTATAGCCAGGGTCCACATTTGTCATTTTCGATGTTATTCTGACACCTGCTGGCTACCTGCTTCAAATGCTCCCAACCCTGAATCGAACGGTGATGACTTTGGAAGCATTGTTGATGTTCATCATGAATTGTTTCAGAAACAAGGCCTACAATCTTATTCCAGATTTATTTTCAAGAATATCTTGATCAAGACATATTCGTTAATGTATTTTTTATTATGTTTATAGATTTTCTAACAAAAGGGTTAATTTTTTCACTTAGGTGAACTTTCTTTGTAAAGTCTTGGCCACCCTTAACAAGCCTCAAATACTCACCTACCCCACAAAGTACTTCAAAGGGCAATTTTCTGATTCATCCCAGACCCAGCAATGAACACCTCTCCTTCCAGAATATACCCAGAGACGATGCTTAAATCCCAGATCCTCGGGCTTTCCTGGTGGCACAGTGGTTGAGAGTTCGCCTGCCGATGCAGGGGACACGGGTTCGTGGCCACAACAGTGAGAGGCCCGCGTACCGCAAAAAAAAAAAAAAAAAAAAAAAAATCCCAAATCCTCCTTCAGGGCTCTGTCGATGGTGCATATGACCGATGTCATGAGAGCCCAGCACTTAGAACATTTGGCTACATCCTCTTTTCCAGATCACTCTGGTTGTTGAAGGATTAGTAGTGAATGTAAATATCCTTCCAACGTAAATGAATATTCACGGTGCCGAAAGTAATTTAGTAATTCTTTATCACTCCACCATAGTTGAGCCAGCAACAGTACTGGGCATATGGAAAGAGCCTCTGGTAATAAAGCTTAAGCAGCTTGGGCAGCTGGGCGGCGTCCAACGCCTCCACAGAGCGCGGAACTCGTCCCAGGCCGGATGGCCCAGAGAATTGGCGGGAACCTCAAACCGCAGCCTCGGCCACTGCGCAGGCGCGTCGCGGCCTCACCGGCCGTCTGCAGCCGCCCGCGGGAGTTGTAGCTCCCGCTTGGGAGATGGCCTGGCGCCCGGAGGCTCTGCAGCATCTCTGCGCATCCGCTCTGACAGTGGGTCCAATGCTCAGATGGAGAGAAGGAGGCCATGCCTATTCCAGAAAGAAGTTCTTCTGCGGGAAGGTGAGCCCTTGAGCATATTGAGAAGCAGCAGCCCGGTGAAGAGATACGTGAGGCAGGGCGAGGGGTGTGTGGGAAGGGGCGGGATGTCCCAGGTACTCCCCAGGCACGCCCCTCCTCCCGAATTTCCTCTCTGTTCACCAACCGGAAGCTCCCAGAGTGATTTTTTTTTTTTTTTTTTTTTTTTTTTTTTTGCGGTACGCGGGCCTCTCAGTGTTGTGGCCTCTCCCGTTGTGGAGCACAGGCTCCGGACGCGCAGGCTCAGCGGCCATGTCTCACGGGCCCAGCCGCTCCGCGGCATGTGGGATCTTCCCGGACCGTGTCACGAACCCGTGTCCCCTTCATCGGCAGGTGGACTCTCAACCACTGTGCCACCAGGGAAGCCCCCAGAGTGATTTTTAGTACACTACAACTTGCCTGCTGCAAACCCCCAAAAATCCATGTATGCCTGAGGACGAGGAGGTTGAGATAGAGGGGGAAGGATAAGCTTATTTGCCCTCTCTGCTCAGGTGCAACTGCTGCCAGGAGTCTGAGCTCCACAGAGTATGAATTAACTTGAGATGGAGTTCAGAATTTGCTTATTAGTCTCCAAAACTTCATGGCCAAAATGGTTTAGAAATTGGCCAAAATAAGACATGGTTTCTGTCTGAGTAAAGCTTCAGTTGATTCTTTCAGACCTGGTTATCTAAATTTCAGAACAGTGAGAAAAAGAAACCACTCAATTGGTACTTGACTCTGGTTCATTGATTATGTAAAATAATGCAAAAAATTAGCATTACTCACATTTTGGGGAGAGGATCTGGCTTAAGAGTATTTTTCCCTATCCTAAGACCATAAATATATGCTCCTATGTTTTCTTTAAGAGTAGTTCTTTATTAGTCTGTTATGCTTTTTTTTTTAAAGTCTGGTGAAAAAAAGAACTTGCTGGGGGAGAAGGCCATGGAATATAGAATATATTTAGTATCTGTTCTGTATTTCAGGAAGATAGAGATATTGTTAAATTTTTAAAAAATGAAAGGAGAGGCAGCAACCAGAAAAAAATTAAAGGATGTATGAATTTAAACCCATCAAAGGAAATCTGATCTCTCAAGTGCAGGGCAGGAAAGGAAAAATGGAAAAAATATAAATAAAAGAAATACAAAGAAACTTGGACAAGATAAAGAAAGAAATACAAACAAATAAAGAAGGAAATGCAAAGAAACTTGGACAAAACTTGTATTAATGAGCACTGGCTGTCATTACAAAATACCATAGACTGAGTGGCTTAAACAACAGGCTTTTATTTCTCACATTTCTGGAGGTTGGGAAGTCCACTATGAAGATTCAGTTCCCTGGTAAGGGCTCTCTTCCTGGGTTGCAGAAGGCTACCTTCTCACTGTTCTCACATGGGGGAGAGAGAGGAAGCAAGCTCTCTGATGTCTCTTCTTATAAGGGCCCTAATCATAAGGGTCACACCTTCATGACCTCATTGAAATCTAACTGTCTCCACCTCCAACTGCCATCACATTTGTGGTTAGGACTTCAACATGTGAATTTTGGAAAGACACGATTCAGTCCATACTGTTCCACTCCTGGCTCCACAAAACTCATGCCATTCTCACATGCAAAATATAGTCACACAACTCCAGTAGCCCCAAGCCTTAAATCTTTTGAGAATTAATTCTAAATTCAAAGTCCAAAGTCTCATCTAAATAGAAAATCAGATATGAGTGTTAATCGAGGTATAATTTATCTGAGGCAAATTCCTCTCCAGCTGTAAAGTTGTGAAACCAGACAAGCTCTGTGCTTCCAAAATACAATTGTGGGACGAGCATAGTATAGACACCCCCATTCCAAAAGGGAGAAGTAGGAAAGAAGGAAGCGGTGATGAGTCACAAGCAGGTCAAAAACTAGCATGGTGAATTCCATCAGATTATAAGTCTCAGAATAATCCTCTTTTGTTTGATGCTTTGCCTTCTGGAACCATTGAGGCAACAGTTCTGCTCCTGCAGCTGTGCAGGGCAGGGGTCATGCCCTCAAAACTCTGTCAGGTGGAGGTCATTTCCCCAAGGCTCTTCCAGGTGAGAATCTAGCCTTGAAGTTTCTGGGTGACCCCAGCCCCACAGCTTCAGTCGGGAGCCATATGGCCTGTTGAAACTGAACTGGTGGCCTTAATGATCTCTGAATTGTATGCAGGGCCATTCTTTCCGTTTTTTAAAATTGAGGTATAACTGATATACAAGATAATATTAGTTTCAGGTGTACAACATGATTTGATATTTGTGTATATAGTGAAATGATCACCACAATAAGTCTAGTTAAGATCCCTCAGCATCTGCAATTACAAAATTTTTTTTATTGTGATGAAAAATTTTAAGATCTACTCTCTTAGCAATTTTCGAGTATGCAATACAGTGTTGTTAACTATAGTTACTATGCTGTACATTACACACTCATGACTTATTTTATTTTTAAAATTTATTTATTTATTTATTTATGGCTGCATTGGGTCCTCGTTGCTGTGCGCGGGCTTTCTCTAGTTGCGGCGAGCGGGAGCTACTCTTCGTTGAGGTGCGCTGGCCCCTCATGACGGTGGCCCCTCCCACTGTGGAGCATGGGCTCCAGGCACACGGGCCTCAGTAGCTGTGGTCCATGGGCCCAGTAGCTGTGGCTCAGGGGCTCCAGAGCACAGGCTCAGCAGCCATGGCATGGGCCCAGCTGCTCTGCAGCACACGGGATCCTCCTGGACCAGGGCCTGAACCTGCGCCACCAGCATTGGCAGGCGGACTCTCAACCACTGTGCCACCAGGGAAGCCCATACTGGAAGTTTGTACATTTTGACCCCATTCACCCATTCTGTCCACCATCACCCACCCCCACCCCCAGCCTCTGGCAACCACCAAAATGTTCTTCTCTGTATCTATAAGCTTGTTTTCTTTCACTGTCATTCTTTTCTTTTCTTGAAGAATAGTGCATGTTTGCAGCCGAAAATCTTTATTGTCCTGTCCTGTAGAATCTAAGAAGTCCAGTAACCTTTCTTTATTTCATCCTGTCTTGATCCCCTTCAATTCAAACTGGCAGTGTTTCTGCTTATATAATCTCATAATCTCTTTATCAAGTGATGGTCCAGCCATATCCTTGGTGTTATCTTCCGAATACACTTTCTCATTTTTTGAAATATGGACAGGCTGAGAATTTTCCAAATCTTTAAAGTGTGTTTGCTTTTTGCTTAACAATTCCTTCTTCAATTCATCTCTTCTTGAATTTTACTATAAGGAGGCAAGAGGAAACAAGCTGCTCCTTCAGTGTTTTGCTTAGCAATGTCCTCAGCTAAATATCCAGCTTCATCACTTGCAAGTTTTACCTTCTACAAAACACTAGCACACAAAAACATTCAGCCAAATTCTTTGCTGCTTTATAACAAGGATTACCTTTCCTCTGGTTTCTAATAAAATGTTCCTCATTTCCATCTGAGACCTCAAAATGGCCTTTAACATCCATATTTTTGCCAGTATTCTGCTTATGATTATCTATGTATTTTCTAACAAGATAGAAGTTTTCTCTCCAGCTTTCTTCTTTTTTTTTTCCTGAGTTCCTCAGAATCACTCTTAATGTCCATATTTCTAGCATATAGCTCAGAACTCATCAGGCAGGTCTTTACCCATTACCCAGTTCCAAAGCTGCTTCCACATTTATAGATATTTGTTGTAGCAGCACCTTACTTCTTGGTATCAAATTTATATTAATCAGCTCAGGCTACTGTAACCATAGACTTAAACAGCAGGAATTTATTTCTCACAGTTCTGGACACTGGGAAGTCCAAGATCAAGGTGCTGGCCCATTTGGTTCTCCATTGAGGGCTCTCTTCTGGCTTGCAGATAACTGCCTTCTTGCTGGGGCCGCGTATGGCAGAGTGAGAGCAAACAAGCTCCCTGGTGTCTCTTCCTAGAAGAACACAAATTCCATCGTGAAGCCTTCCACCTCATATATGGTATATATGTTACATATAATATATGTATATAAGTGTATGACATATTTATATAGTATATAAATATGTTATATTTAATATATGTTTAAATCCAGCCATAGTTACTAAATCAACTTAAAGTCAACAAAAGCTATAAAACAGGAGCTAACTTGGCAAGAATATGTAATTTTATTAAGAAAATAGTTGTATTAAATTTATTAAACAAATTTGCATAAATAAAACTCACGACTTGTTGGGACAAGATAAGCAGATCGGAGTGAACAGAGTTTAGAGCACATGGCTGTGTAGACAAATGGATGCAAAACTATACAGATATACTGGAGCCAAACTGTAAGTATTATTACTTTAAATTTTAGCCTACTATTGTTGGGGCGTATGGAAGGCTTTCACAAAAGTTAAATGGCATGACCAGAATTATATTTTAAAAATATAATTACGGCAATGGAATCAAAGCTGAATTGAAACAGAGAGCAAGAGGACACTAGAGAAAATGTAATTAACCAGGAGGTTTCCTCAGCTAAAGAAAATAAGGTCCTATACCAATGGTAAACTAATTTCCTTTCAGTCAGTTAAAGTTACTCCCGTGTTCAGGAATCTATCATGGCTCATTTTCCACTGGTGAAAGCCTCAAATCTATCTGGCATTAATGACACCCACATTTTTTTTTTTTCCCAGCCGCTCTGCGGCACATGGGATCTTCCCAGACCGGGGCACGAACACGTGTCCCCTGCATCGGCAGGCGGACTCTCAATCACTGCACCACCAGGGAAGCCCAACGACACCCACATTTTAACCTCACTCTTCGAATATAATCATTTCCTAAACTGTTTGTTTAAAGTGCTCCTGAAACTTGTAGTAAAGTGATTTAAAGAAGACATGAAATCTAGCATGACTCCTGTCACTCTGCTTGTGTGACCTCAGATAAGTATTTTAATCCCTCAGTGGGACTTTTTTCCTTACCTGTAAGTTCCATGAGGGCCTGGACCATGTCCATCTTGTCCATTATTATGTTTCAGCCCAGAGTGTAAAACATAATAAGTGCTTAATAAACACCCATTTATTAAGTGATGAGATAATAATTTTTGCCTTATGTACCAGATAGGGGTCCTGTGAGGATCAACCCAAAGAATGCAGGGAATAAGCATTTTACAGTTTAGCCATGTTAAAAATCTTTGTTCGATTATGACTTGGTTATAAACAAACAAACAAATAAATAAATGTGTGTGTGTGTGTGTGTGTGTGTGTGTCTGGCCTACTTACAGAAATAATGCATGTTTACTGTAGAAAAATTTTAAATTTAGTAAATCACGCACAAAAATAACAACAGATATTATTATGCTATGCAGAGATAATCAGCAAGATGAACTTACACTTAGGCTTTTTCTAATGAAATATATATCTTTGAAAAAGACCATATGTCATAGGATATTTTATACTCTATTCTTCTTTCAGTAATTGTTGGAGGAAGTTATTGAGAGGACATGAATGCCTCTTGACCCACAAGCTCCTTACCATCTCCCCCCACCCCCTGCCTTGGAATAAATGTTCCATCTTCTGTTCTCATACTTGAAGCCAGTTCAAGGATGCAGCTTTGACAGAGTAATGTGTTATTGAGGCCATCTGGACTGTATATGTGACTGAGCCTTGTTAAGGCTTCTATTTAAATTCTTAAGATTCTGGCAAGCGGGGGCAGAAATGTACTTGCCTTGTGGTTGCCCAAGAGAAGCCTCATGTGTAGGCTCCCTTGCTTATTAAAACTGCTGCCACCCACAGAAAAACTTAAAAGAAAAAGTAAAACGTTGTTGTATTAAGTTTATTAAACAACTTTTAATGAATAAAAAGGTATATCATATTCATGGAATGACATAGCATACTAAATATGTCAAATATTACCAATTTTCTCCAAATTACTTTACAAATCCAATGTAATCTCAAAAATAATTAAGCTGGATCTGTGGTATAACTGAACAGATTCATTCAAAAATTTATGTTGGAGACTAAATAAACACCTAGAGATTGCTAGGTTCACTTTAAGAATGTAAATGAGAATACTGACCAGATTTAAGACATTCTGCAAAGCTATAGTTATAAAACCAATATTATCCTGATACCAGAAGAGAGAAATAGATAAGTCAAACAGAATAGAAACTTTAGAGATAGATACGTGCATCTATGGAAACATGATATATTATAAAATGGCACCAAAATCAATGGTTAAAAGATATGAGGGAAAGCAGCTTCTCTAATTGGAGAAAAATAAAGCATGGGTACTCCTTATCTCTGATACAAAGGCATATTTCAAATATGTTATAGATAAATGATGTGGAATTTGCACCATAAGTATCATAGACCACATGTTATTCTTCTACTGTTCTTCTATGTAGAAGAAAATTATTTCTTATATTTAGAAGAAAATTAGTAGAATAATTTGTGGACCATAGGTAGGAAAAGATTTTTGCAAGATCTTCAAAGCACAAACTATGAGATGAAAAAGCCAGTTGTTATGATATTATCAGCAGTAAGATTTTCTGTCAATGAAAGATACCATTGATAAATGGGTAAGCTATTGGCTAAATTTAAAAAGAACAAGGGGGACTTCCCTGGCGGTCCAGTGGTTAAGGCTCCATGCTTCCAATGCAGGGGATGTGGGTTTGATCCCTGGTCAGGGAACTAAGATCCCATGTGCCACATGGAGTTGCCAAAAAACAAAAAAAATGAAAAACAAACAAAAAGAAAACAACAAAAAAAAAACTAACAAGGGATTGTTATCTGTTATGTAGAAATAACTTCTGTTAATCAAGGAAAAGACTAAAAATCCATTGAAAAAAATGGACTAATGAAAGGGACAGACTACCATAGATCAGACTTCTGCACAACTAAACAGTACACAAGGAAACTCTCATAATTATAATCATATAAATACAAATTAAAGCAGCGACAAATCACTTTGCTCATGTCAGAAAGATTATATTTCAAAAGGATGGAAATATAAAGTGTTGGTGAATGTGTATGGAGTGCTAACTTTCACTCACAGTGGAAAGTAATCTGGAAAGTAATTTTTTCTAAATTAAATATTAATAATATCCTATGATCACATGATCTATATGATATATATCATACAGAAATTCTCAGAAGCATCCATACCTAGATAAAGACAAGGATATTGATTGTGGTATTGTTTGTGGTGATGGAGTTGGTGGCAACCTCAGTGTCCATCAGTAAGAGATATGATGGATGTTTAAATGCGGTGGATGTCTACTAAAATTCACTATGAAATATTAAGAATAAATGAGCATGTTCCAGCAACACAAAAAGACCTCTAATCAGAGATTTGGATAAGAGAAGTAGAAAATAGAGATTTATACCGTATAAGTAAATTGGAAATATCCACAAAACATACTACATATTTTATAAAGTTATATTTAAGGGCATAGGTCAATCACATTAGCTATGGGATAAGGGGAATAAGAATAGTGATCTTGAAAGAATGGAAAAAATAAAATAAGAAAGATTACTGGCAGGATCAATGGTGGTAATGTACTTTTTAATTTAAAAGTATGATCAATTCTTTCAAACTGAGCTCCATTAGAAAGACAAAAAAGGAGTGGGGGGGAGAAAGGAAGGAAAAACCCCCCTAATATTTGGTGTTTGCTACTTGGAGTTCTGACTGTTTTATTTAATAAAACATTTTAAAAAGGAACACATTGGACATTTTAATTTATTGGGCCTGGTAGAAGAGAGTCTGCCCTGATACATTTCTAAATGTGAAGTTCTTTTTTCATTACTTATTCTTTCACTAATTTTTTTATTGTTACTATTGCTTATTACTGCACTACAAGTGTTACATCACTACAATGCATTGGTATGGTGATTAATTCTTGTTTATCCTGCTTGTCCTTCTTTGTGTACTTTCCAATTGAAGATTCATGTTTTGTAACTGTACTAGAATAGTCTCAGCCTTACATCTTTGGGTATTGTTTCTCCAGTACTTCCTCAGTGTCTTTCTTGTGCATTCCTATGATAGGTATATTAGAACCTGTCACTAAGTCTGTCATTTGACATCTGTCTCGGAACTTCTTTTTTGTATTTTTACTCTCTATTTTACTGGCTCTTCTATGTTCTAAGTACATTCTTTACAATAATAAGGAAATACTCTAGTCCTTTTTTTGACTATGTCCTTTTCAACCTAAACAATCCCTAATTTTTTAAATTTCAATCACTACATTTTTAATACCTGATATTTGGAACTAATTGTTTTCATATTGTCCTGCTCCTATGTTTCATGGTTTCCTTTCTCGTATGCCTTTGAGAATCTGCAACATACTTATTTTAAGGTCATCTTAGATATATTATTTTGTGCTGTATCTGAAGTGACAGATCTCTTGAATTTTGATGTTTTAAAGCTGTTGCTATTAGCATTTTTTCCTCATTTGTTTTAGAATTTGGTTTGCAGGCCTGTCTATGATGGCATTTGCTTCCTCCCATCCCCTTTCTATGCAGTTTTCCTTGTCTGTAGATTTGTGTTTCTTAATTTGGCCATTATAGTCCTGTGTATATAACCAGATCTTATGTTATCGATTTAGCACTTTAATCTTCTGGGGATATTGGGAAACCTCAGATTGAGTCATGGCCTAGCAAGGAGCTGGGTTCCTCTTCTCAGTGGGAAGATTTTTCAATTTCTTCCCCATGTCTTTAAGTATGCTTCTTTATATGTCATTTCCTTGGGAAGAGGTACCACTTTTCTTTGCCCTGCTTTGTAGGCTTGGGTTCAAATAGTGAATGTGGATTTAGTGTCTACTTCTATGAGACATTTTTAATCTCTTCTTCTCCCCATCTACTCTGCCTGCTGCTGGAGGTGAAGCCCAGGAGATCTGAAGCTTCAACTCTGCTTCCTGCTTTTCACATCTGATTCCACTTTTGGTTCCATAGATGTTTATCTTATTTTTGAAGATTGCTGCACTTAGAAAACCTTTTTTTCCCCAGATTTTCTCTGTAATTGACATTTGTTTAATATACAGAGGTTGTCTTGAAGAGTGAACTGGTCTTTTAGTCTCCTTTTTCATTAAAAACAAAACAAAAAATAACTGCAAGAAAAAGGATTCTTTTAAAGTCATTTAAAAGAGATTATTTTCTCAAAGGCTTAAAGTGTATAGTTATATTCTAGTCTCTATTCTAAAATCTTTCAGAAGTGATGTGTTAAGAATTACTTTTCTCAATTTGTGCAAATTATTTTTAATTTTCTAGTTGCTAGTCAAGACTTTTAAAGTTTTAAATGACATAATTGCAAGTAATATTGTGTAGTAGACTTATTTTAGTAGATTAGTCTACCTTATTTTCATATATTTATTTTGTAAAAGTCAAATTTAGGGGTCGAATGTACTTTATCTGAGTCATTAATTTGGGCCAGTCTCTTCATTGAAAGTGAAATTTCACACCAACCCTTGTTAAAAAATAAAATTTTGAAAGTGCATTAAAAATAATGAAGTACTTGTAATTTTGCATGAATATTTTGGTGACAGAGAGATAAACCTATTTTAATATTGGTAAGAAACATCTACTCAAATGTGTAGTAGCGACTTGAGTGTGGATTTTTTCAATAATGCTGTAAAAATATTCATTTCTATGAATCATCTTTTTCAGATATTTATTTGTCATAAAGGTATTTATCCATTCATTTGTGCCTGATATGTTTAGAAAATACTAAGTACATATTTTTTTCAACAAGTAAGTTGCTAACTTTATCTTCATAAAAGGTAATAATGTTGAAATTAAAGATATTGAAAATATGTCATTTTACTCCCTATGAGGCACAATCAAAATAGATTCCTGTATTAAATTATGGCACTTGAATGATTTTAGTTCTCTTACTCTTGAGCAGTTAGCTAGTTTTGACTTCATATGTCCTTTAATCCCAACTTCATTCACTTTATTAATTTAACAGGTTTAGAATTACAAATATTCTAAGCCATCTTCAGTAGTTTTTAGCTTAGTGTTTTAATCTACCATTACACTGGAAGAACAGCCTAGTCAGAAACTGGGTACATATAAACAAAGTTGACCAACTTTACATAAATAAAATATGAGTTCTGTAGTTGGAGACCTGAATTTGTATTCCGGCTTCACCACTTAGTGCCTCTATGACGTTAGGAAATTTATTTAAGCCTAAGTTTCATCATCTGTAAAATGCTGGAAATAGCACATAACTCTCAGGTTTGTTGGAGGATAAAATAAGGTAATGTAAAACCATTGGCCTAACACATACCCCGTATCAGGTACTCTGTCAGTGATGATTCTCTGAGCTATGAGAATCCTAAATTATCTATTTGATTCCTCGGAACCAAAACATCTAAACAAACTAATGTCTTTAAAACTATATATATTATATATAGTTTTTAAAATCAATAACCATTTTTTGAGTACTCACTATGAGGCCTGTATAGTCCTAGTTGTTGGCAATGCAAACATGAGCTTGAATTCTACTCTGGTGAGGAAGAACAATTATAATTATCCTAACTTTCCTAATTCCTAATGGCATTTAGTCAGGGGAACAAGAACCAAGAAGTATAAAATAGACACTAAGAAAGCTATTACCCTTATTTCTTGCTCTCTGTCTCTCTTTCCGTGTTCATATTTCACCACATCCCTGCTTCTCTTTGTGAGTCAGCTTCTTTCATCTTTCTTCTGGCACATCAGATTTCTTTGTTCAAGTTCTTCCTCATAGCTCAGTGATAGTCACATAAGAGTCTCTCAGAGCAGAGACTGCATCTTCTAATCTCTCTGTGTAATGACTCCACATTCCTTGGAGACACATTCCAACTGGACCAGTTTTGGTTGACTGTCCACCTAGTCCAACTGGCTGTGGCAGGTGGCAAGGTCATGGAGTAGGCTGCTTACTCAAAAGAAGCTGAGAAATTCCAGGATTTAAGGTTGTGGTCTGTACAGACTGGAATAGGTTCGTTTCTAGCTATTGGTAAATATTCTTAAGAGAAAATACATTACTCAGAGAAAAGGAGCTTTAAAAAAGAAAGCTAGCATAGGCTGATTGAAATAAGATCACCATGTCATATCTGATTTCATCTAAATTTTTCCACATCAAAATATCTTACTACAATGCAGTGACCAAAAGAGAAATATTTATGAGAGTTGAAGAAACTGTTACATGGAACCAAGCATTCCCTGGTGAGGACTTTTGGTATCTTGATAAAATGTTATAATTGTATGATAAAATGTTATAATTGTACAAAACCTTCTTAGACACCTTTATAAACCACATTTATTCGTGAACTCATTTTCTTCAGTCACCTTGCTGATATGACCAGGGACACAAAACATTTGGCTTCATTCTACTCCACTGATACAAATTGTCCACCAGATCCCATCCAAATAGAATCTATTGATCTGAATGATGAACAGGTGAAACTCTGTATGTATGTATATTTAAATATATATGTTTACACAATAATATCTGAGAAAGGATTATGGTAGCTCATTCAATATTGCATCAAAAAATATTACTTTACTAGAAAAGTATTTCAAATGGCATGCCCTACTAAAAATGGATAAAGGGTGCCTCTCTACATTATACACACAAAAAAATCAATAGTATTATCTGGAATTTAGATCTAGAGAAAAGGAAGTTGTGATATACAAGGACAAAGTGTAAGTCAGACAGAAGTAGAGACATAATTTGGATTCTTAACACAAATTCTTAACACCAATTCTGTAGTGAGGACAGTGAAATTTAAAACATGGCAACCAACTTAGAGAGGAGAGCTTATTTAAATTAAAAAAATTTTCTCAGTGTGTTGATAAGGAAAATTAATAATATATGATTTACATGGCTGAAAATCACTTTTTTTCTTGAACAAAATTACCTTTAGTAAAGTTCAGGTCAACCATTACTGAATGCCCACCATACATAAGATTCCATACAAGATTTTGAGGATCAAGAATTAATAAAAGTTATGATGCTTTCCTTTAGGGATTTTAAATGAGGGTATCAGATGAGGAAGACATGAATACACACAATTATTAATTCACTGTTACTTTCAAAATGATGGAAACATGTATACAGTACAAAAATAATATGAAGAAAGGTATGTTGAAACTACCAGTGTATAAACCAGAGAGTGATTCACTCATAGGTTCCAGATGTATGAAGACTGGAGGTTCACCATAAATCCTAACATCACCTTGATGAGATGAAAAGAATTGACAACAGATTTCTTTTCTATAGAGGGTCAAAACTTTAAGCCAAATGATTGAGGTGTTAAATATTATTTCAACAATCAATGAATAAGAGTCCTTTTTTTTCTTTTTGTTTTATATAGTATAGGACCTTCCTATGTATCTGAAATTAAGCTTGGTAGATAATTACCTAATTTATACCTTGTACATGGAATGGGTTCCCTTTCAACATGCTCCCACTTGATACCCCTTTTTTTGTGACAGATCTCAATGTTTCTGGCTTCCATGTCTCTATATTTCATTCCATAACCCCAATTTATTCTTGCCTATGACACTATATGGTCTTCTTGTGACCTTCTACTCTAGAAGGCTGTCCTTCATTTGCCTACTCAGACTTGGCATCCATGATATTCCCTTTGTTTTGTCCTAATGACCTTAGTTCTGCTTAAAATTTTTCCAGTGATTCTTGTTATGTATCAACTGCGACATATAATTTCTCATGCCTTGATTACCTGACCAAGATTCTGTTCTTTTCTCCTTGCATCTTGCTATAAAAACTTTGGGATTTCTCTTTCTGACTTACTTCACTCTGTATGACAGACTCTAGGTCCATCTACCTCACTACAAATAACTCAATCTCCTTTTTATGGCTGAGTAATATTCCATTGTATATATGTGCCACATCTTCTTTATCCATTCATCTATATATGGAATCTAAAACTAGGGGCAAGATGGGAATAAAGATGCAGACCTACTAGAAAATGGACTTGAGGACATGGGGAGGGGGAAGGGTAAGCTGGGACAAAGTGAGAGAGTGGTAGTGTATATATGGATATATATACACTACCAAATGTAAAATAGATAGCTAGTGGGAAGCAGCCGCATAGCACAGGGAGATCAGCTCAGTGCTTTGTGACTACCTAGAGGGGTGGGATAGGGAGGGTGGGAGGGAGGGAGACACAAGAGGGAAGAGATATGGGGATATATGTATCTGTATAACTGATTCACTCCTTTATAAAGCAGAAACTAACACACCATTGTAAAGCAATTATACTCCAATAAAAATGTGAAAAAAAAACCTTTGGGATTGTATTAGAGATATATAATAGTTCTCCTGTATTGCTCAAAATCTGATATGTATTTGGTTATTACATCAAAGTTTGCAAATTTTCAGCAAAGACTTTATTTATTTTTATTCTCACTGTATCTGTAGAGCCCATCAAATCTACTCCCCTCCTTCACCCAGTGCCAGTGTGAAGCATCTTGACTAAGTCTGTAATTAGATGATTAACATGGAACATGCTCAGAAAATACTTCCAACAGTAGTGCAAGTGAATGGTTTGATAGAGGATGGAAGACATAGGGTGGGTTTCTTAGTACCAGGCTTTCCTCTCATTGCTGTGTGGTCTTCTGTGCTTAGATATTTGACTTTAATAAACTCCATTAAAAATACATGTATTATTTAGGAGAATAATTCTTTAAGAATTATTGACATAACCTCAATTGTTATTATATACATTAATAATATTTTATTGCCATTGAGGGCACACTTGGAATACAGGACAAAGACATGGAAAGATGGGAGGCCCTGTTAGAGGGACGTGAATGAAAGGATTTTACTGATACCACATATACGAATACTGGGACTGGCAATTAGGAGATCTCTGTCCTAATCTTAGGTTCACCTCTGATTATAATTGGCAAACCATTGAATCTCCATGTTTTCAACATTTTCTTTTGAAAATAAGAAAAATTAGGTTTGACACATGAAGGTGCCTTTGCTGACCTTATGCAAATTTTGGCATGGGTGTTAGAGCTTCGTTCTTTGCTTTAGATTATTTTTATTGAAAGTATGAATATATTTATTGCTTAAAAGATTCCTCTGAAATGATAGCAATTTATAAATTGTAAAGTGGAAAAAGGAAGATACAGAACATCAAAAACATTGTAAACACTTTTGAAGTGTGGGGGTTACTTGTATTTAAATACCTTTTTAAAATATGGGATATTAGTAAGAAACATTCAGTGCAAAAATACAGAATTGGCAAATGTATACTTTAGTGGTATTGAATACTTTCAGTTCTTGCATTTCATAATCTTTCCATTCTCAGAGATATTCTCTCTTCAAATTTTCAGTCAACAGTACTCTCAAATTCTGAACTTCCCTTCTAGTCAAGTAGCTGGAGGAGAGAGTTCATAACATCCACCTGTTTCTTATCCTTTTTAGCCTAGATGTGGCACATGTCATTTCTTCATACATTTTGGGGAAGAATATAGTCCCAGGAGAAATGGAGGCTTGAAAATGTAGTTCCTGAAGGGGCAACCTTTTTCCAGAAACCAGTCTATTCTATGAAAGGGGAACACAAATTGTTAGAGGACTGGTAGCTACTGGCCGAAAACAGTATTATTAACTAGAGAGATTGTCTTAATAGTCATTCTAGAAAAACACAAACAAATGCTCATCTTGGAAAATAATTCATAACCTGGCAGAAGTAAGATTTGGAGCACTTGGACACTTCAGCTTCTATTTCTTTTATTTATTTAGCAAATATCTTGTACTGTTCTAAAGAATAGTGTCTTATATCCTAAGAGGTTTTATAATAAGGTAAGTTTTATTTCAGAAGGGAAAGAATATGCATACTGAGGTTGAACAAATTAGTACATGTAAGGTGGATGGTGATAGCCAAATTTCTCACTCTTGGAAAGGGAAAGCCACAGGCTACAATGAATTATATGGAACTAGATTGAAGTTAGAGGCATCAGTATGAACTCATGTTTAACTTAATATAGAGGTACAGATATAGAAGTTGTCCCTTAGTATCCGTGAGGGATTTGTTCCTGGAGCCCCCATAGATACCAGAATTTATGAATACTCAAGTGCCTTATATAAAATGGCTGTAGTACAATGAATACAGTCGGCCATCTGTTTGAATCCCTGGATGTGAAACCCGTGTATATGGAGGGCGGACTGTAATTACAGATATGTATGTATATATTTTCTAGCTCAGAGGGCCTAGAAGCAGTGTTAGCACAGTAGTAGTGAGCACACCAAGTACTCAGATTGTGGTTTCCTCTGAAAAAGGGAATCAGGGCTCCTTGGAGAAATGATTGATTCATCAAATACAAGATAAAGCTAGAGCATCTTGTCCTACCAGAAATTAGGGAAGTGCTCAAAAAAAAGTTGTGGGGGGTGGGTTAGGGGCATGTCAAAGGGACACAGGAGTCAACCCGAAAGAGTTCTTAATGACTAGGGCTGGAACAACTTAAGCAATAAAATAAATAATATAGTGTCAGATTGTAAGTCAAAGTATAAAATAAATATCCATGAATAATATTGATATAACTAAATGATCAGTTTATAAATAAATGGTTGAGAAGAGAGAAACCTTCCTTATAGAAGAATTTCAAAGAATTTATATGGCTACTTCTAGGACATAGAGCTCAATCTCCTCATTTCTGCTCCTTCCTGAGTATTGGCTGTACTTAGTGACTTGCTTCCAGAGAGTAAAATGTGAAAAGGGGGGAAAGTAACTTTACTTTGAAGAAACATGACAAACTGTAGCTTGGCCAGGTGCAAGGTTATCATCATGAGTGATAAGACATATTGATGGTATGTACCCTTGATGTGATATGAGAATGGCATTTTACCTCTGTGGTTTTCCTTCCCAAAATCAGTATTTCCAAATGAATCATGAGAAAGGCATTAGACAAACTCACTTGAAGAACATTCTACAAAATACCTTAACTCAAGGCTGTAAAGGGCTTATAAAATAAGGAAAGAATGAAAAATGGTCACAGACAAGATAAGACTAAGGATATATGATGACTAAACTTAGTCTGGCATTATGGACTGGTTCCTGGAATAGAAAAAGGACATTAGTGGAAAAACTATTGAAATCTGAATGAAGTGTAGAGCTTAGTTAATAGAAATGAACCAATGTTGGCTTCTTAGTTGTGATAAATGTACCATGGTAATGTAAGATCTTAACAATAGGAGAAACTGGATGAGGGATATATGGAAACTCTGTACAGTTATTACAACTTTTCTATAAATCTAAAACTACTTTAAAACAAAATTTACTTATCCATATACTTAAAAAATTAAATCTGTATGAATTGACAGACCCCAGTCTGTCATTTTACCTCACAGTGCAATGATCTAGATCAGGGGTCCCCAACCCCTCGGCCACAGACCACTACTGGTCCCTGGCCTGTTAGAAACTGGGCCGCACAACAGGAGGTGAGCAGCAGTTGAGCTAGCGAAGTTTCATCTGTATTTACAGCCGCTCCCCATTGCTCACATTACCACCTGAGCTCTGCCTCCTGTCAAATCAGCAGAGGCATTAGATTCTCATAGGAGGGCAAGCCCTACTTTGAACTGCACATGTTAGGGACCTAGGTTGTGTGCTCCTTACGAGAATCTAATGCCTGATGATCTGAGGTGGAGCTGAGGCGGTGATGCGAGTGCTGGGGAGTGGCTGCAAATACAGATTATGATAGCAGAGAGGTTTGACTGCACAGAGACAATAATAAATCAATTGCTTTCAGACTCATATCAAAACCCTATCAGTGAGTGGCAAGTGAAAACAAGCTCAGGGCTCCCACTGATTCTACATTATGTTGAATTGTATAATTATTTCATTATATATTACAATGTAATAATAATAGAAATAAAGTGTACAATAAATGTAATGCGCTTGAATCATCCCGAAACCATCCTCACCCCCCACCCCCTGGTCTGTGGAAAAATTGTCTTCCATGAAACTGGTCCCTGGTGCCAAAAAGGTTGGGGACCGCTGATCTAGATGAAATAAAAATTATATCATGTGCAAGTAAATTCCAGAAACTTAATCCATGATGTCTCAAACAGGCATTCAGTTGAAATGAACAACAGTTATAGATGCCATGAAGAAAACGAGCGGTGAAAAGAGTAGTATACAACAATTATATCATTCTTTTATAAACTAGAAAAAGAGAGGAAAATCCTAACATAAAATTTATTGCATGGAGCCATACGTTTAGGGTCTTTCAGATACTCTGATCAGCAAATGTGAAGGATACAAAGGATATAGTAATTCATTATGAAGTAAAGTTTTAGAATTTCAAGGGCATTCAACCCCACACAAATTATCTATCTATCTATCTATCTATCTCTCAAACAGTGCTTTTAGTATCCCAACATAAGTTGCACTATTAAATCTGCTGTTAAAGAGACTGGATTATTTCCTGGATCCTCAATATCTTCATTCATTGTGCTCTTTTTATATCCCATATAACTGCCCTGATTTATCTAGGATATCTTCCTAGAAGAGCCCTTGAGCAATTTTTGCGATGTAAGTATTTTTTGTAAAAGGACTCAAAATAAGTTTAATAAGATTTATTATGTTTCTTCTAAAAGTTCTGGATAAGAATATTTTAGAGTCAAAAGAATTTAAAACAGAGCATTCTAAGCCTTAGGAAGCTGGCTGATCCAATTTAAGATCAGACTCATATTTCAAAAAGACACAGGAAGGACTTTTTCGAGGTGAAAGTCATAGGGAGGGTTTTTTGTAAGAACCTCAGTTTCTGCCATTACAGGACTTGGGAGGCAATTGCTTAGCACACAGATTTTAGAGTCAGGGCTAGAATTGAATCCATTTTCTTCATGTACCATCTATGTGATCTTTGGGCAAATAGGCTTTTTTAATCCCTGATTTTTGCATTTTAAATGGGGAAATGATAGTAATTACTATAACAGGCTAATGGATGAATCAAATGAAATAATTTGGGGGTCAGTACAGTGCTTAGTACATAATAAACAATTCAAAATATAAAGCCTACGGTTATTAAATGTCCATGATTGCTTTTCCCCAAACTAAAACACTTGGCCTGTTCTTATAATTCCATTATTC
This sequence comes from Mesoplodon mirus, assembly GCF_964341445.2. NCBI lineage: Eukaryota > Metazoa > Chordata > Mammalia > Artiodactyla > Ziphiidae > Mesoplodon > Mesoplodon mirus. The sequence goes on from NC_138984.1 coordinate 81,642,809, forward strand.
TACGTGTTAGTAAATGGTGTTACATACAGGTACTACTATCATACCAGTCATTCATTGTCTAAGGGGGACCTGGTAGGGGATATAAACTGTCAGGAACTTCTCTATAGCTGGTGGCAAAGCTATATCTATACTGTTAGGGTGTACCCTGAAGAGAGTCTACCGATGCTGAACTTTAGAAGCAAACACAGAAAGAAGGAGAGAGGTGATCAGAAATGCCACAGGGGATATGGACAAAGCACCAGCAGTGTCCTTCCAGTCTTGCAAATAAGTTGTCTTCCCTCTTGTCACAGGAAGTGTCCTGGAACACTTTCCATCCTCCATCTTTTGGATTTCAACTCAAGTGTCACTGTCTCAGGCAAACTTTGCCTAATTTTTAGTTTGTGATGATACACATTTAATATTATATCTATTTGCCTGGTGTTTTCTCCTTCTCCCCATTATCCATTGGCATAACCATGCCTACTTGTGCTTATTGTTTTACTCCGAATCTTGGCATATAGTGGGACCCTCAGTAAAGGAAAAGTGAGGGCAGGGGAGAAAATGGGAGCCTGAGTGCTTGAGAAGCAGACCCTGGGGGGCATTTAACTTCAATAAGAATTTCACCACCCTTCCTTGTAATTTGGAGAATTCAGTGCTGAATCAATATGACTCCATTAATTACATGCAGTTTGTAAAGAGACATTTGATGCCACATATGGTCAGACTGTGTTGTTTTTTGCTAATGAGCACAAACGTGTTTAGGAAGTTAAGACAAACCTATCCCACTAAAGATATTCCATGTTTTCCAAAATTAGTTAAATCCCATCTGAATGAATGCATTTTCAGTTCAATAGCTCATGCCTTCATTCAGCAAGTCTTTATTATTATTATGAATGCTGGCTTTGTGCTGAGCCATGGAGATGTGGAAGTTACTGGGGATACAAAAATATGAGGAAGATATATATTGACTTTTATCAAATGTAATCAATTGGAAAAGATATTAAACAAATGAGGACACATATTTACTTCAGAATAGTTGATAAATGATTTGAAGGTAAAGTATGGCCATAAATGATATTAGTAGATACATAAAATGATATTAATATACAGTTAATATGTTATATACATATAACAGCTACGATATATAATTACAGCTAGGATATATAATTTTGTTATATATATATATCCAGTTACATCTAGGATATATAATTTGGAGTTTACCATACAGATGAGAATAGTTGAAATTTTCATTCTCTGATACATTTTGCTGATATGTGTCTTTGGAGAAACCAGAATACCTTTATCTACTTTAATATGTAATATCCTTCATTCTCATTTCAAATAATTATTATTGTTGTGGTATGCCATCATTTTGTATTAATTTTAGATGTCATTTCAATGCTAAACCTATTTTCCCACGTAAATCTGTAATGCTCATGTTTTGTGAACAACTTACATTCTTTTGCAAGTAAGGAAAAATATCAGAACACCTTACTCTGTTGTGAGAGAAGAAGGTAAATAAAATTCCAAAATGAAAACAGTTCAAAAAATAATAAAATTCCATAAGGAAGCCAAGTATATATAAGACATTATAGAAATCAAACAATGAATGTTTAATGAACAAATACTACTGGTAATGTTGTCTAAGTAGTCAAGTAGATTAAAAGAGTTCATGTAAGACATGATTCCTGACTTTAATGTGCATTCCAACAGTTGAAGAGATGACATAATTGCATCACCAACAAAAACATGATGATAGCTATCATTTATTGAGCATTTGTTGTTTTAAGTACTGTACTTTACATGGATTTCTCTTATTTAATTCAAATAAAATCAGTGAGTTAGGAACTATTATTATCTAGATTTTACATCTGATTATAGAGATTAGATCCTGAAACCTGGTTTAGAGAGCCTGACTGATAAGAACTAGTTTGAGGAAGATGGCATTTTACAAAGAAAGGATTATGGAAAATGTTTCTATATCACTTCAGAAAATTGAACAATACACAATAAACAATATACAAATACATAATACATAAAATTCTAGATGGATTAAATCACTTAAGGATTTTAATATATTAATTGTTTTGAGAAACTGACAAAAAAATGTAACACTGTGAAAAATAGGCTACTTTTAAAAGGTAATGCAAACAAACTCCTTAAATAATCAGCAAATTTGACTACAAATTCTTTTTTATTTCTGAATGACAGAACACCCTGAGTGTAAAATTAAAATATAAATGACAGAGTAGAATTTGTAGGTCACAGTGTATGATCAGGCCATTCAAGATGGTGCTCTCTTGCTCTCTGTACATCCCCTGATTTACCAGTCCCTGCTTCACTCACATGACTATCCAATCCTCTTAATTATAAAGCTTAATTAGTAACTGCCAGCATGCTTGCTCACTGCCCCAGCTAGTGATTGTTCTAATACTTAGGCCAGAATGGCTTCACCCGTTAGTTTATTAGAGGGAAACATCTGCCCTCCATGATGGTGATTAACCTGAGGGGCTTCCCCAGCGACTGGTTTCCCTGGTAACTGAAGCAACCTGACATCAACTACCCCTATAAATGGAAGCCTGTTTCTCCCTGGAGTAGTGAGGAGAGTGCTGCCATGTTTCCGTACACGGACAGGTTTCACTCCAGGACCTTTGCTTCGGACATGTAAGATTCCCCTATCCAGTAAACCATTGACATCTATGGCACTGTCTTTGGGCTCTTTGGTCTTGAGGCTGGGCACTTACAAGTCTTGCAGGCCTGAGGGGTGCAGCCCAACACAGAGGAAGCCAGTGTTCCTGCTGCCATGACTAGAAAACTGAGATAAACTGTAACAGTAGTGTTTAAAGCATATAGGATAGCTGTGAAAACAAAAAAGACTTGAACTAAAGTTTCAGAGAGGAAAGAGCTTTCCTTTGGTGAGATGACAACAGCCAGCTATTTACTTTCTTGGGGGCATTTTCCAATTCTGAGTTTAAACTGCAGATTACCTTAGTTTTTGCTTAGGGACAGTACAAAGGGGAAGATAAGCTGACAGAGATTTTGAAGAACAGTCTAGTTGGTATAATGGATGAGAATCTAGACAGGCCATGGCCTCTCTATGTGGAGCCATAGAGAGGGTAAAACACATGGCTGGTTTTACCCACAAAGTATGGTGTGGCATATTTAATTGAAGCTGTATGTAGCAAGAACCTAAAGAGGTATGCTCAAAACCGCTGATATGCAGAGCTAAACATCCCACTGTCTTTTAGGTCTGAGGCAACAGACTTCCTAGACCATAAATTAAAAGCTTTTGGTAGGGCACATCAAAGGAATAAGGAAGAGCCATAAGTATATTAAATCTCCTAAAAATGAACCCTAGCTCCCCACCTTGTTCAATCCCTAATTGAATGTATGGAATCAGTACCTCACCCTATCTGCCCATCAGAACCAAGAGGAAACCCTCTTTGGGGGAAAATAACATCACCTGAAACCTCTGTATTTTTTTTTCCATGCACAATATTTAATGTAAAATAAAAATCACAAGCTATGCAAACTGATGGAAAAATGTACTTAAAAATCTTGAAGAAACAGGCAATAGAGTTAGGCTGACAGATGGTGCATACATTGGACTTAGCAGGACAAAGACATTAAAACAACTATTATAAATGTTAATTAAAATAGATTAATATATGGACAAAATGCATTAAAAGATGTTTAATATGGACAAAATGCATTAAAAGATGTTTAACTTACCCAGAGAATTCAAATCTATACAAAAAAAGGGCTTTCTGGAACTGAAAAGGCAATATCTGAATTGACTGCTTCAACACAGTGCAAGGCAGAATTAATATCCTCAAGACAGGTCAATAGAAAACATACAAGCTAAATTACAGAGAGGGAAAAAATGAATAGGAATAAAATTAGTATGGAGTATAAAAGAAATGAGAGGGACATACTCAAATGGGAATGGGAAGCATTCTATAATCTTAGGATTAAGTAACTATATATATATATATATTTTTTTTCTTTTTAATTTTGTGGGCCTAAGTTCCTGGACTGATTTTTTCAGAAGCTTTTCTTAGACTTCTCTTTCTCTTAAGTAAACTAGGAATGCTAGAGGGGTATGAAATTGTCTAACTGAATTGCCCTTCTCCCAGATCAGATAAGGCTCTGGTAAAGTAGTTTCCCTTGATGGATAATGCTGAGCCTATTTCAAGATAGGCCTGTCTGAAAGTTTCAAGTAAAATTGTCTCCAATCTTCACCATAAGAACTGGAGTTTCTTGATGGTAAAACCCATGAAAGTGTGAGGGCTCCCCTAAGACTAGGCCCCCAGGAATTTTTAATCTTTAATCTAGTCCACACTCAGCCTCTAATATTAGTCAATTATGATTTAAGGGTTCATACAGGTTCCAGCTGGTAAACTGATCTCAGCTGTGATTCTTTATATTCACCTGTCTCTTCAGCTTTCAAGGCAGCAGTTGGCCCTGTGACCTAAAATCTCTGATGGATCTAAGAAGAATGTCGACTTTCAGATTGTTCCATGATGACTTCCAAGCTCTTGACATGTCAGAACTGAAATCGTAAGACGTGATTACTTTTCACTAGTTTTTTGCTTTGTGGCTTTCCTGACAACACTAATACTATACTTTAACACTATAAATATATGTGAATGAAGCCTGTTGTTACAAATTCTTGAGACTTTTTTTTTCAGTCTAAGATGAGAGAGACAAGATTTTTAAAAGTTTTTCTTGGCCATAACATGTTTTCTAGTCCTGTTTTTTATAAATTTATCTATTTTTATTTTTTTATTTTTGGCTGCGTTGGGTCCTCGTTGCTGTGCACGGGCTTTCTCTAGTTGCGGTGAGCAGGGACTATTCTGTTGTGGTTCGTGGGCTTCTCATTGCTATGGCTTCTCGTTGCAGAGCACGGGCTCTAGGCACACAGGCTTCAGTAGTTGTGGTTCACAAGCTCTGAGCACAGGCTCAGTACTTGTGGCGCACGGGCTTAGTTGCTCCGTGGCATGTGGGATCTTCCCGGACCATGGATCGAATCCGTGTCCCCTGTATTAGCAGGCACATTCTTAACTACTGTGCCACCGGGGAAGCCCCTCTAGTCCTTTCTTTGAGTGTGTTGTCTTTTACAATCCCTGTTTTATTCAGAGTTCTCAATTCCAAAGTCTTATGTTCTAGCTCAGGGCCTTACCTTTGTCCTCTAGAAGTAAGATTAGCAAAAGCCCTTAGCCACAAATTCTGAACCTACTTAACACTGTGTTTTCCTGATCCTGCTTCACTCTTGGCCCCTTACATAATTGCATGTTCAGACGGCAATTTAAAGGTTGGTTGTTCCATTATTTTTAACCCAAAACATCTATGTGTTTTTTTTTTTTTTGCAAGCGTATTTTTAGTTTCTCTTTAGATAACCCAAACAAGTCAACAAATAATCTGAAAGCTTGTTCCCTTCTGGTTCGTAACTCTGTTGTGGAAAGTTCAGATTATACAATAAGTGATGCTTGGATCACCAGACTGTTGTAGCTATAATTCATTAATGGAAGCAGTTTTTAAACCTACGTGTGCCAGGCAGGTGGAATGCAAGAATGAGCAGGACAGCATTAGTTAAATTTCATTTCCTCTAAGATCTTTCTATCTAAAGAAAGTGTTAGGGAGGAAAAATCTTCCCTTCTAGCCTTCTCAGTTCTTTGGCTGGTCTAGTAATTAAATTGACATAAAATACATCAATAGGAGAAAAACTAATTTTGTATGTATGGGAGCTCCACAAAAATGAGACTCAAAGAAGTGACCAAAGCAGGAAACTCTTAGATCTTTTATGCAAACAATACATCTGTGAAGAACTGACAAGACAGAGGCTGGGTTTGGGATTGTAAATTAGTGAAGAAGTTAATAAGGTTTATTTATACAGTCTTCTTTGCCCTAAATTCCCTATTTCTGGTGTTAGAATGCCTTCCACCTTCCTGATACAGTATGGGTCACTTTTCACATGAAAGATTTTATTTCCTGCTTTTGGCGGGGGGGGGGGAAGAGCTTGAGTGTCCTTTTTTGCTGTTTGTCAGGTGACTTTAATTCAGAATAATCAATATGCCCAAATGGCATATTTTGGGCTGATCTTTTCTGTTCCCATTCAAGAGACAAATTTAAAAATATGTCTAGAAAAACAAAGTGCTAGAAGTACATGTATAGAGTGATAACACAGTGAAGAGAGAAATGCTTAAATATGCTTTGTTGGGGTAAACATTATGGTGGATGGCTAAGGGAAAACTGAATGCAGAAGGTGATGATTGAGGGGAAACTTGAAGAGTAACTAGAAATGTTCTGGATCTAAAAGGATATGTAGGGTTATCCAATAATCAGAAACAACAATATGCATAGGTAACAAGAGGAAGTAAGTGAATTTCAGTGTGGTTGGCACGCTGTGTTGGTAGGAGGTGAGGGTAGAGGAGAAGTATATGAATCAGGCCACATGATGGGTTTTATGTTAAAATGAGTCTGGACTGTTTTGAAGATGAAATAGAAAATATTGAAGTATTTTGAGCAGAAGAATAAGAGCATGGTGAGAAGAAATGTGCTTTAGAAAAATAGATGTATAGAGCAGTGGTTCTCAAAGTTCAGCATGTATCAGTCTCCTGCAGAGATTGTTAAAACCTAATCACGGCACAGAACCCCTAGACTTTCTAAGTCTGGAGTAGGGCCAGAGAATTTGCATTTCTAACAAGCTCCCAGGTGATAGAGATACTCCTAGTCTGAGGATTACACCTTGAAAATCACTGTAGAGAATGACTAGACTAAATGAAGGGCAGGCTTGGTTAACCAGGCCAATTAGCTAATGTGAAAGCAATAAAAACCCATCAACCAGGCACCAAAAAGTGAAACAAAAACAGCAACAGCAAAATTACTGACTCAATTTGGTTGTATTTTAGTATAAAGGAACAAACTTAAAACATCTTGCTGTAGCATATATTCCTAATTGATCATTGTGATCCCCTTTTCTCCTTTCTTTCCTCTCCTTTCCTTCCTCTCCTTTCCTTCCTCTCCTTTCCTTTGCTTTCCCTTCATCCATTCTCTTCCTCATTCCTAACTAGTCTATCTGAAGTCTATTCCTAACTAGTACCTCTGAAGTGAGGTACCTGGATAGAGGTCCAGGAAGAAGCAAAGTTAAAATATACAAAAGAAAGGGGGAAATAAGAGCAATAGGTTTACTAAATAATTATTATTCCTTAGTTAATGCTTTTGTATGTTATGGTACAATAGTTCATACGTTCTTGTGGGCCATCATAATTTCAGCTGCTAAGGCCTCTGACATCTTAGTCTGGTTTTGAGTAAATGAGAAAAGACAAAGTATGAATAAGAGAGGTTAAGGCATTTGTGCTTCTTTCCCCTCCCCCAGTGAGTGGGGGTAACCTGGCTCCTGTAGCTAGGTTTTGATCTGTTTAATAGGCCTTTAGAGAAAGAGGTAAATGTATAAACTGAGATTCCTCCAGTATGTAAAACCACTTATTTTAGTGGTTACCAAATGAAGACTGCACAAGCTTTAAGTTAAAGTGCAAAGTAAAATCAAAGAAAAAAAAAAAAAACTGGTGTTCTAGAGTCTGACCCCCAGGTCAATAGGATATAGGTTTCTATTAACAGGTTTTTTGATATTAGCAGTCTTAAAAGGTGGTTTGGTCTTGAATGTTAGTAAGTCTTTTGGATACAAAATGTTACTTACTATATGATTCTGGGTGTAGGACTAGAAAGCATCTGTTCTTTTTAATTAATGGATTCACTTCATTGTCATTTAGTGGTCTCCTGGCTTTTAAACTGGTGGGTGTGGGTTTCCTTGGGGATTATTGCTGAAACTCTGTCTCTGTTGACCTGAGCCAAATAGAAAAGTGGAGACAGTTTTCGGTGAAGTATAGTAGAAAAGAATAGCTTTATTGCTTTGCCAGGCAACGGGGGCCACAGCAGGCTAATGCCCTGAAAATTGTGTCCGTCCCCCTCCCCCACCAGGTGATAGTGAGGAGTCTTATAGTGTTTAAGGAGCAGGGTGTGGTCAGCTGTGGACATTCTTCTGATTGGTTGGTGGTGAGGTAACTGGGAGTTAGCGTCATCAACCTAATGGTTCCAACAGGTCTGGGGGCTACGTGCTTGTGAGCAGCATAGAGTTAACTTCTTCCACCTGGTGAGGTTTTCAGTATCTGCAAAACAGCTCGAAGGACACGGCTCAGAATATTATCTATAGTCCTTGAGGAAGAACTAAAAGTCCTTGACTTTGTTTAATGGCTAAAGTATTTTGTCTTGCTTGACTGTCTTCCTTTCTTTCTGTGTTTACTCATTTCTGATTAAATTTATTCTTTAACTAAAGTTTTTCTACAGACAAAAGGCAGGCAGAGGACATGGGTGCGGGCTTATTCCCGGGAAGCCCTCAGAGCTCCTGCTCAGTCATATTGTTATCCTGCATAGCCTTGGGAAAATGTTACAAAACATGGGTCCCAGCAGAGTAGACCAATTTTTAAGATTGTATGTTTGGATTGCTGTGCCTTTGGGATGAGGAAATCAAGTACTACATCTCTGTAAAATTAAACTTAAAAAAAATATCAATAACACATAGCCTTTCCTTGATTATCTAGAACTCCTTATTGAACTAACAACATGCTTGCTTTTTAATTTTGAAAATGTTGTCAACTTATCCTAGGTGACAAATCTTCAACCTTAAACTCTATTTTGGACATTCTTACCTCCCCACCCCGGCAACTTTCCACAAAGATTTTCTTTTCTCACTCAACTCTATATAATACAAATTGCTTTACCGTCACTTTCCCAGTTATATTTCAGTACTTTTTCCTTCTTGTTCCCATAGCGCCTTATATATTTTGTAAGGGGACTGTAAATTCTTCAAAGGTTAAGAACTATTGTCTACTTATCTCTGTATCTCTATTAATCTGAATGTATTTACTAACTCAAGATTATTCCCAACCTCTTACTTCTTTGACAATCTTTTGTTTCTTCTCTTATCATGCCCTCTTATCTCACTGAAATATATGTGCTACATATTCTTAAGCTGACTTGGCCTTGTTTTATAGAACTCTTGTCTGATCTGTAAATCATCTGTCCAAAATAAAATGGTCATCATGAGAAGGTGGTAAGATTTGAGAACTGCAAAGACGCAGTTGGTAAGATAGAAATTACAGTTTATCATTATGAATACTAGAAAGAAATCTTTTTCTTCAAAAGAGTTATAAATAAAACTGAACAATAAATCAAAATTTTAAATGTTTTCATCCTACTCGGCTAAACGCAAAATACTTAGCGAGGCATTTCTTAAAAACAATTGCTATATTAGATCTGAAATATAAATGTATCATAATACCACTGATTCTATTTCTGAAAATTCCCATTAAAATAACATTGCTTTTTTTCTCCCTTCTTTCTACAATTCTAAGTCACAGGAAATGGTTAAAAGCATTATGTACATAATACAATCTATAGTGTCTTACTGAGTCCTAGCTTTTTCAAAACCTCACAACTTGAGGACATATTCTAACGTCACCATTGGCTTGTTAGTATAATAAAAATAATATTGAATGTGAAGGTTTTTTTTTTAAAGATCTTTGTTTCTATATCAAGGGTCTTAGCCTCTGGACTGCACAGCTTGTCTTCTAGATTTATAATGCAATCTCCTATTTTTAGTTCTTGAATAATAGGAAATGTAGGCAGATTACTCTTAACAAAAGAATCTTGCCTTTTTTTCACAGCAGCTGCTGCTGCTGGTAATGCGGGAATCATGGTTATTCCTGTACAAGGATATAGCTGAAAAAGACCAATTCAGGATCAAGCAAGAATAACTGTCAATCAAAAAGGTGTTATGGGGAAATTTAATCAGAAAGTGTAAAAATAATGCTTTTTGAAAGATCAGTGAGGGACTTCCCTGGAGGTCCAGTGGTTAAGACTTCGCCTTCCAATGTAGGGGGTGTGGGTTCGATCCCTGGTCGGGGAGCTAGGATCCCACATGCCTCACGGCCAAAAAACCAAAACATAAAACAGAAGCAATATTGTGACAAGTTCAATAAAGACTTTAAAAATGGTCCACATCAAAAAAAAAAACTTAAAAATAGTCAGTGAAATCTTTCCAACATTTATTCTAAAATGCACATAACTGTACTGCATATTAAAATACTGATTTTTTTTTTACCTTGGCATTTTCTCTTTTCTTGGCCATTACTTGTGATTTTTGCTAAGATTTAAATGTGAGAACAACAAATCCTATGGCTGAGTTAAATTCTAAGGCACGGAGGAAGCTACAACCACATTTCTTCTTGAAGCAGTTAGCATAGCAGTGAGCTAACATTCTCCCATTAGCTAGGTTCTAGATCATGGTACACTATAGACTGCTGCTATGAACAGATGTTGGCAGATGTTTAACCTTTTGTGAAATGAAGGAGGATTACCAAATGTTATGTGTCTGAATTCAAATCGTGGGGGTACTTGGCCCACTTCCCAGGGTTTCTCAATGTTTTTAGTGAACAGATTAGTTTCAATTAACTTGACTCTTCATAGAAGAAAGTGGCAAAATATAAAGTGGCTCCCAAACACAGGATCATATTTCTGTAGAGGGTGAAATATCTCTTGTGTTTTAAAATTTATTTTTGGTAACTCCAATTAAGGTGGGGAGCATAATTAATATATGGCATAGGGTCTCTTATCTATTAGAGGGTCACCAGATGTTTTTTACCTTGTACTAGATCATTCCCAGTAAAGTCCACTTTCCATAAAGTGTTTCAGAGAATTTTATCACTGATGCTATCAACGGTATCTAAAAAAACAAACTTATAATAAAGTTTAAGATATACTTTGTGATGAAATGATTTTAGTATATCTCAGGACAGAATACTGCTGGATTTGAAAAAGAAATAAGGTGTGTAGGAAATATGTGGCTATAAGCAGTAAAAATAAAGGAAAATACAACCGCATTTCAGTCAGTAAATTTGACACAGTATGTGGTACACAGTTTATATTGACTCTAGTCAAGTTACCTGCAAGTAAAAAATAAAATAGTTAAAATTTAAAATGATATTTTCTGCAGTTGTACTCATGTGTTTTTAGATGAGAGAAGGCATTTAGATCTCATTTCATAAAATTCTATGTAGACATTAAGAGACATTTAAGGGCATTTAATGAAATACTCTCCATTATTTCTTAGGAAACATGGAGGAATGGGGCAATTAATAAACATAGTTTCTGTTTAAGATCTAAAGGAAGTCACATGTTCTATCTCAGGAATCTACCTTTATCTTGTATCTACTTCTGGATATGTAGCCATATTCATATAATTATTAACAATGTAAGACAGTGTATATCCACCCTTGTATACAATCTTATAAGAATTGGTGAAAAGAGTCCCAGAATTTGAGCACTGTATATATCCTTAGAGTTCATGTTGTCTTTCTCACTTTACATATGAGATTGCAAAGCTATGTTTTAATTCAGAGTACATACCTTGCTGTTGATAGTAAATTAAAATAAACCACCTTTTACTGAGCCACCTTTTACTGAGCATTATGTTTCCATTGTTTTACATTCAATTTTCTGAGCTTTCAGATGAGGAAACAAAGGAAGTTCAGTAACTTGTCTAATTTCACATAGCCATTTAATACCTGTGCTGGAATAGTTGAACCCAGGCCCATGTGACTCAAATTAGCTCTTTCTACCACACTGCACTGACTCTTCTCATGGAGGGTGTTTACAATGAAAGCAAAAGAGTGGTCAGTCATTTTTTCCACACTAGATATTTTTTCCATTTTTCCACTTAGATAGCAGTGTTCTCTAAAGGAGAATTTGAAAGTAAGCAAAACTGGGATGTAGACAAACTTTTTACAACCTTTTACATATCCTATCTCTGCCTTCTCAGGGCATTTCATGGCACATTTTTCTGCATCTCTCCCCTTCTCTAGACATCCTGGGGCTACAAGGGGTTTCTGGTGACCCAGGCTCCTTGACTTGAGGTTGCCATCACTGTGCCCTCTCTTGGCAGTAACATTTAGTACTTTCTATCTCTCTAAAAGACTTGCTCTCATTAAACTTTACCTCTTCTATGACAGAAGACTGGGGATTGCACTCCACTTTCTAAGGTGACAGTTGACAAATTAATACTCATACAAGGGCTAATAACTGCTACACCTTAAGGGTTGTGTCCCTTCCATAGGCATATGCTTTTTAACAGGAGAGGTACAAAGTTATTTTCAAAACGGTGAAACCCTTTAATGATGGGATATGTGATAGTATAGCAAGGATTTAAGGGAGAGACTTTGGGAAAAAAGGCAAATTTGTGAGATGCCTCAAATCTCATTATATTTGCAAGTAAAGTTAACTCTAATTGTGTTTAATGTTTAAAAAATTGATGGCAAATAAATATAAAATACAATATTGTTTCCAGAGCAAATGATGGAAAATTAAAATCATAGTATCATAAAGAAAATAACAAACACATGGATAAATTTGCTATTTAAATATGTGTTGGGAATAGCAGTATGTTGATACAATCAATAAGAACATCAACCTGTAAGTGTACATGACACATGAGCCAAAATTTGAACATCAAAAGAACACCATTTCCATTAGCATCAGTGAAGGAAGATAAGAAGTGATTGGAAGGAAATACAACTGTAGTTTAATTTTAAGGAAGTGGCTTTATGGAATGATAAGAATGAAAATTCTTTTTTCTTATAATTAATATTTTTTAATTGCATAAAGTGTTCCATTACTGCTTTGTTTAACAACCTATGGTTGATGTGTCACACGTAATTTATAATGCAGAGATAAAAATACTGTCATTATAAACCAAATGACTAGAATTCTGCTGTAAATGTTGTTAATACCCACCTAGAAAATTCGGGAATATTCTTCAAGAAACTGACCCTGAGTCGCAGGTGCTCTGTTCAAGAAAAATTAAATCAGACTCTCTGGGAGTGAATTCATACACTGATTTTTTTTTTTTTTTTTTTAAGTCTCAAGTTGACTCTGATGTGAATTGACAAACTCTGGCCTCGGATACATAGATGATAGGATATGTGGAGGGACGGATCAAGACAGAGGAGAACTAGAACTTACTTGATAAACGTTACTGGTGCTTGCCAGTATTTCTAGATCTCTTCCTACTCCTGGACATATAAAATATTATCTGTTGAACTTAAAGCCGTTTGACTTGCTTCTGTCAATAAAGTAGGAGTGGTGGCACTTAAACTTATGACTCTCCATACTCTTTTCCTCTGCTTACATGAACCGTGAAGCACTATGTTAAGAGAGATGCCATAAGAATTGTAAATTAATTCATGAATGTTAACTGTTGTTCTTCCTTTGCTGGAATGAGAAATGAATCTTCATAATGTTAAACCATGGGTTTTCATGCTGTTTGCTAATTAATGTAACATAACTCAGCCTTCTGACTGAATGGCTCCAGGTGTCTATAACTCTTCTTCCAACCTTTTTTTTTCTTTACTACCATTATAATAGAGCATGCCCTTATCTCCAAGAGTAATCCATTACTTTTTATAATGTAAGTTACATGAGGAAAGGGAGCTTTTCTAATGTTTGCTTTTCATTTTGTTTGTTCACTCACATATCCCAAGTATTGGGGCAGATTTGCATCTCAAATATTTTTTGAATAAATGAATGTGCTTTGTATCTTATTGCCTTCATATTCTCAGAAATTTGCCACTTCTATTAGCATTTGAAATCTATATATTACTTTGACCCAAGCTATTGCATCATCTCTCCCTTCCATTCTTAAACAAACGCTGATGTCGTGTACTCACCTTTCCCTATATTTACAACTCACTAAAAACCCACCCCATCACTCTATTAAACTTTTAGAAAATATGTTAATAACTACTTTACCTCTAAATACAATGGATACTTTGTTTAGTCCTCATCTTACTTGGTCTTGACCAGCAACAATCAATACTAATGATCACTCTTTTTTGAGATTTCGTCTTCCTTTGATTGCCAAAGCGCTAGCTTAGTTATCATCCATACCCTCTGGAGGCAATTCCTTTCTTTCCTTTCCAGGTTTCTCCTTCTGTACCCATCTATTAAATGTTAGAATTCCTCAAGATTCAGCCCTCAGCTTTCTTTTCTTTTCTTTTTTTGGCTGTATTCTCTATAGGCAATTTGCCTAGCGGCAATTCTTCCAAAATTCGTTTTTCCAGCCCATATCTCTCCACAGAGCTTAATATTTCTATATTGATTCATTTATCCAATGTCTATTGAGCTTTGACCATGTGACAGACACTATTATAAGCACTAGAGGTACATGGAATTATAAGACTGGCCACATCACCTTTTTGTTATGGTGCATCAAGTATAGTGGAGGAATCTGAAGCTTATTTCAACTACGAATATCTCTCCTCCTCCATTTAAGCATAAGTGCCTCAAAACGGGATGCTGTATCTGATTTTTTTTCATCATTATATTTTCACTTCCCAACACAGTGCCTGGTAGGAACTGAGTGACTATTTGTTGAATAAATGAGTTCACAAATAGTTGATACCCGTATTTTATGTGAGAGTCTAATTTTGCTTCATTTTCTTGCCTCTGAATAAGTCTCTTGACCCTTTTCAACTTGCTATTCCAGTACAGATACCTAAACTAAGAAATGCAAACAATTTCATATTTTCAGTTCCAACTAGATTAATGTATTAAAAATATTAGCCAAATCATCTTCAGATGTAAAATAAGATATAAACATTATCATTAATAATATTAAAGGTAAAAATTGTAGAAGTCCTTTCACACTTTTATTTGAGAATACCATAGGGCTTTATGAAGTGTTTTGTTATTCATTTTAATTAGTTATTTATTCATTGTTTTATTATTATTAGTTGTCTTTACTTCGCTAAGTGGAAGGTTCTTATTTGGAAGTGACTAATAGAGTTCAGGCCGAAGTTTATGCACTTCAGCCACAACAGAGCATCCTTTGACATATATGTGAAATTCTCTAAGTGTTAGTTCTACTTAGATAACAAGGGCAAGATTCTGAATGCAGAAATACTAATTGTTTTTCAGTGGAGTTGGTATTTTCTGATTAAAATGGTGGGGCCAATATTTAAAGAAACTCTTGCCTTACAATGCTCCCTTTCTGTGACCACACAGCCAGCACCACCATATATGGTTGTGTAGGCTGTGCACTGCATAGAGCCATTTGCTTAAGGAGGCAAGTGTGCAGTGAAAAACTAGTTCATGGAATGTGTGGGGAAGTTATCTGGTTTCCCTGGGTCACTAAATTTTAAGACCTACTCCTAAAGTGTTTTGTCTTAGTCTCTAGCTCTACAATTGACTTAAACCCCCCTGAAAATGCCTAACCGACTGTGTATCCAGCATATTTAGGGCTCCCCAGAGTCTAGGAAGGTCAATAAGGAGAGCCACTATATACCAGAACACATGTATTCTAGTTACTCTGGTCTAAATTAATGACCATGAGTGGAATTTAAGAGTTTAGGAGACTTCTGAAGATGGGTGAGTAGTCGCTGGTGCTTGAAAATGTGAACTGACATTATAGCCAAGTTGCCAATCTATTCTGGGAATTCTTGACACACAACTTGAAGTTTTTACATACTTTGTGGGTTCTGTACATGGGAATTAAAAACAAAATAACCACATGGCTTTATTTGCTGTTTTGTAGCTACTGTAAAAAAAATTTGTATTTCAGATGCAATATTAACTGAATTTACATTTATACCATATTTGTCAGTCTTGCTCATCATGTCACTTAGAATCTTCAGGCAGAGGTTTATGCTACTTAGGGGAGGTGAAAAGCAGAAAGGAAATCACTTTAACAAAGCCAGTGAAGAGCTGTTCTTAAAATCATTTAGCCTTATACCAAAACCAAGAGATTTTAAAATCAGCATTATTTATTCTTTATGTACTGCAATCTACCTTTTGAAGTACAGGAAATCAACTCAATTATGTCAAGAGAAATCTATTAGCTATAGAAAAAGACTAATAGTCAACTTAGAACCCTGATTTTGAAGAATTATAATAACTCAGCTTGATTCTTGAAATGGTAACATTTTCCAAGAACAATTATCATAATTTGTCTTATTTGGAAAAGGAGTAACACTTTTCATAAAATTGCCTCTTCATAAATAACTGTAAAAACACAGGCTCACATTTAAATATAAGATACACTACTTTGTCCACTTTGTACTTTACTGACATTTCTTCTTAAGTTTTTCAAAAGTTTTTAGTTTATTCAGTCATGCAATATTACTACATCAATTTGAGAACATTTTCATTACTGCAAAAAGAAATTCCATACCCATTAGCAGTCATTTCCCATTTCACCCTAAATCCTGCAGCCCTAAGCAACTACTAACCTGTTTTCTCTATCTATAGTTTTTTCAATTCTGGAAATTTCATATAAATATAACACGCAGTATATGGTCTTTTGTGACTGGCTTCTTTCACTTAGCATAATGTTTTCAAGATTCATTCATGTTGTAGCATGTGTCATTACTTCATTTTTATTAATCGCTAAATAACATTCCATTGTATGGATATACTGCTTTCTTGTGTACATTTCAGTTGATGGGCATTTGGGTTGTTTGCACTTTTGGACAATTGTGAATAACACTATTATGAACATTAGAACACAAGTTCTTGTGTGAAGTGTTTTCATTTTTCTTCGTTACATACCTAGGAGTGGGATTGCAGGGTAATATGGTAAATCTGTTTAATCTTTTAGGAACTGCCAGGCTGTTTTCCAAGGATGCTGCACTATTTTACATTGCCACTAGCTGTGTCTGAGAGTTCCAAATCCTTCATATCCTTAGGAGCACTAGTTATTATCTTTATTATAACCATACTAGTAGCTGTGCAGTGGTATCTCGTAGTTTTGATATGCTTTCTCTAGTGGCTAATGATGTTGAGCATCTTTTCATGTATTTATTAGTAGTTTACATATCTTCTAATTTCTTGCAATGTTTTATAGTTTTCAGAACATAAGTTTTGCAGTTCTTTTAAATTCTTTATTTTTGATGCTATTGTAAGTTTTCTTTTCAGATTGTTCATTGGTAATGTACAGAAATATAGTTTTTTGGTATATCAACCTCGTGAAATTTTTTTGAACTCAATTATTCTACTATTTTTTTTGGGGGGGAGGGTTGTTCCTTAGGATTTTCTATATATGAGATCATGTTATCTGCAAATAATTTTATTTCTTTGCAATGAGTATTCCTTTGTTTTTTTTTCTTTTTTTTTTCTCTTGCCTTATTGACCTGGCTAGAACCTCTAGCATCATGTTGAATAAAAGTGGCAAAGTAGACGTCCCTTTATTTTTCTTGATTTTAGGTGGAAGGCATTCAGTCTTTAACCATTAAGTATGGTTTCAAAATTTTTTTAAATCCACAGATTCCCTATCAGATTAGGTAAGTTCTATTCCTAGTTGGTTTTTATCATGAAGTTGTGTTGGTTTTTGTCAAATGCTGTTTCTGCATATATTGAAATGATCATGTGTTTTTTATCATTTACCCTATATTATGTTAATTGGCTTTTGGATATTAATTCGACTGCATTCTTGGGACAAAACCCTTTTATTCATGACATATAATCCTTTTTATATGTTGTTGGGTTCACCTTGCTTGTGTTGAATTTTGTGTATCTATTAATAAAACATATTGGTATATAGCTTTCTTGTGATGACTTTATCTGGCTTTGGTATCAGGGTAATACTGGCTTCAGAATGAATTACAAAGTCTTCCTTCTTTTATTTTGGAAGTCTTTTAAAGATTATCAATTAATTCTTTACAATGTTTGGTAGAATTCCTCAGTGAAGTTATATGGGCCTGTGCTTATCTTTGTAGAGTTTTTAAACTACAAATTCAAACTCTAATTGTTATAGGTCCATTCAGATTTTTGGGTGTGTTCTTCATGTTTCCATTTTAGAAGTTTGTGTCTGTCTAGGAATTTGTCCATTACTTCTAGGTTGTCTAATATCTTGGCATAGAATTGTATCCCCTTTAAATTCTTTTTTTTATTTTTGTGACATCAGTAGTAATGCATCTTCTTTCATTCTTGACTTTAGTAGTTTGAATCCTTTTTCTTTTTTTGTTTGGTCCAGCTAAAGCTTTGTAATTAAAAATTCTTTTCAAAGAACCAACTTTTGGTTTTGATTTTCTTTCTTGCTTTTCTAATCTCTATACTCTAATATTTATTTGTTTTGTTCTTTTTGCTTTGGATTTAATTTGCTTTCATTTTTCCAGTGTCTTAATATGGCAAGTTAGGTTACTGTTTTGAGATATTTCATGTTTTTTAATGTTGGCATTTATAGCTATAAATTTCCCATTAAGCACTGCTTTAGCTGCATTCTGTAATATAATGTGTCTTCATTTTAATTCACCTCATATTTTCTAATTTCTCTTATGATTTTTACTTGATTCATTTGCTACACAGGTGTATTTAAAATTTTTTTTACTTATGTCAATTTCTCAAATTTTTCTATTACTGATTTCTAGTTTCACTCTCCCTGTTGGAGCACTTACTTTATATGATCTCAAATATTTTAAATTCATTGAAGGTTGTTTTTATGGCCTATCATGTGATCTATCCTGGATAATGTTCCACGAGCACTTGAGAAAAACGTGTAGTGGAGTGTTCTATGGATATCTGTTAGGTCTAGTTGATTAGTGTTCAAGTTTTCTATTTCTTTGATTTTTTGCATAGTTGGTTACACATTATTGAAAGAAGACTCTTGCATCTCCAATTATTTTGAATTGTCTGTTTCTCCATTTAATTCTGTCAGTTTTTGCTTTATGTGTGTGGGATTTTGTTAGGTCTATAAATGTTTATAACTGTTAGATTTTCCAGGTGGTTTGGCCTCTTTGTTTTTTATTATAAAATATTCTCTATCTCCAGTAATATTTTCTGTTTTAAAGTATATTTTGCCTAATATGAGTATAGCCACTGAATCTTTCTTATGGTTGCTACTTGTATGACATTGCCCTTTCACTGTATTTACTTTTTTTATCTTTGAATCTAAAGTATGTCTCCTGTAAACAGCAGTATTTGGATCATTTTCTAAAATCTAGTCTTTCAATCTCTGCCCTTTGATTAGATTGTTCATTCCTTTAATATTATTATTGCCTGTATTGGATTTAAATCTCATTTTACCATTTTATATAGGTCTCATGTCATTTTTTCTTCCTCCTTTACTAATGTATAAAATATTGAATATTTTTCAGTACAACATTTAAGTTTCTTTAGTGATTTTTTACTATTTGTTGCACTAGGGCTCATCATATATCTTATAAAAATCTGTGTTTATACTAACTTAATTCTACTGATACATAGAAATGTTCTTCCTATATAGCTGTATTCCCTCTTCCCCTTGTTTTGCTGTTACACATATAACATCTGTATGTTACCTAACAATACATTATTTTATTTACTACTTTGTATAATTTTACTACTCTATATAATTTTGTCAATTAAGAAAACTGAGATAAGAAGGAAAAGGAAATATATATTCATAGTTTGTTGTATTAAACTATTTTCCATTTTGGGTTTTCTTCATTTGTTCCTGTAGATTCATATTACCATATGGTGTAATTTATTTACTCTAATACAGTGCTCCTCCCACCTACCTTCTTTGTGCTATTGTAAACATTCATTACATTTCTATATATTATAGTTCCAAGAATACAGTTATAAATGAATTTTTTATAAACTTCTTAAAATAAGAGAAGAAATATTTATTTATAATTGTCTTTTATAATTACATAATTACCTTTACTGGTACTCTTTGGTTTTTCATGTGGATTTGAATTAATCTCAGTGTCACTTGCTTTCAGTCTTAAGATTTTCCTTTATTTCAGTTTTTTGTTTTGTAAAAGTCTTTATTTCACCTTTTTTGAAAATTGATTTGTTGGCTATTAGATTCTTGGTTCGCAGTTTTTCTTAAGTACTTTGAATGTTTTCCACTGTCTTCTGACATCCACTGTTACTGATTACAAGTCAGCTGTTAACCATATTTGGGTTTCTTTCTATGTGACAAGTGATTTTTCTCTTGTGCTATCAAGATTTTCTCTTGACTTTGGCCTTCAGCATATTTTGTCTGATGTGTCTGGATGTGGTTCTTTGTGTTTATATTACTGTAATCTGACATTTAGCTTTTTTGATTATAATGTCAGTGCCTGACATTAAGCTTTTGATCACTGAGGCATTCATTTCAGACATTCATTTTTGGATAAACATAATTTCTTTCTACACAACTAGGTAAAGCACCAGGCTGCCCCACTCAAAATTCCCTTTTAGAAAGCCACAGGTGACCTGGATAACTGACCAAACACCCTGTGTTTGCCTTCATGCAATTTAATTTCCATTCTTATGTTGTAAGATTACCAACAAAGCAAACCTGCAAACCCCTCAGCACTCCACCATCAATCCAAATAAAGGCAGAACCCCAATTCTGTGCTCTCTTTTTCTCTCTACCTGGGGCCTCACTGTGGGGCCCCAGGTGTGTCTCCAGGTGTGCCCGGTATCCTTTGGGACCTGAGAGTAATAAACCTTTTTTTTCCTTCCAAAGTTCCCTGATGTTTGTTCCTGAGGTGCATCTTGCAATCATAGAAACCACGAGGGCTGGTCCAGTCACAATATTGGCTCTAGTCAGGGAAATGTCTGTGGGGCCTCATCACAGGTGGTACGGGCCCAGATGAGTGCCCCCAGGCAAACCTAGTTGATAGCATCACTGTTGATAGGCTAAAATCGACATAAAACAAGCACTTGGAGTTTAGTATCTTCTTGGATATTTAGATTAATGTTTTTCATCAATTTGAGACATTTTCAGTTACTAATTTTCTAAATTTTTTTCCTGCTTTTTCTCTTTACTCTCCTGCTAGTACATTCCATTTTGTATATGTTGGTGCATTTAATGGTGTACCATATTTCTCTGAGGCTTTGTTCATTTCTACAACTTTTTTCTCTATTCTTCATATTGTGTAACCTCTATTGATCTCTTTGTTTCTTGATTCTTCTGCCAAGTCAAATAAACTATTGATCTCTTTATGTGATTTTTCCCCCTTTTGGGTTACTCTACTTTTCAACTGCAGTATTTCCATTTGATTCTTCATTCTCTATTTGTGACATTGTCTTCATATCTTCCTTTTCTTAAGTGGTTCCTTTTAGTTCTTTTAACATGTTTATAATAGCTTCTATGAAGCCTATGTCAATGAAATGTGACATATGGGGCCTCTCACAGTTTCTGTTGCCCACTGTTTTTCCTGTGTATGGGTCACATTTTTCTATTTCTTTGCATATATTCTAATTTTTTCTGAAAAGTTGACATTTTATTAGTACATTGTAGTAATTTGGAAACTGACTTTCCTTTTCTGTCTTCAGTATTTGTTATGCTGCTGTTTATTTAATGATGATGTATTTATTTCTTATTGCTCTATAATGAATCATCACAAACTTCGTGGATTAAAACAAATATATTATCAAACTTTTTGGAGGTCAGAAGTCAAATGATTTTCCCTAGGTTAAAATCAGGGTGACAGTTTGGCTGCGTTCCTTCTGGAGGCTCAAGAGGAGAATCTATTTCCTAGCCTTTTTAGTTTGTAGATTTGGCCCATAGTTTTTGACTTGTGATCCTCTTGTATGTTGAAAGCCAACAATAGCTAGCAAGCCTTTCTCATGCTCTGTCACTCTAATGCTAACTTTACTGCCTCCCTCTTCCATGTTATAAGGACCCTTATTACCTTTGGTCCACCTGGATAATCTAAGAGACTCTCCCATCTCAGATCCAACTGATTAGCAACCTTAATTCTATCTGCAGACTTAATGCTTGTTTGCACTATAACCTAACATAGTCACAGTTTTCAGGATATGGCCACCTGTGGGGAGACATTATTCTGCCTACCATACTTGTCTAGAATATTTTACTGGAGTGCATTTCTCCACAGTGTAAAGTCACTGAAATCACTCCCAGAGGGAGCCACCTTGGCCACATGCACAATCTCCCTGGATTACTTGTTGTACATTCTGGAACACTGGTCCATATATATCAAGATTATTTTTGAATGTAATGTAGGTATTTATTAGCAGAGCTCAGATTAAAAACTAGTTGTCTTGAGTTCCAGTTCAGTGCATATTTTTTTCAATCTGCCTTCTAGATATTTCCAAGTGAGGATTATAATGATGGTGACTACATAGATTCATCTTCTTCCATGAAAGGGAATGGTGGTATTAATGACTCTATATCTGGACACATGCACTCATTAGACAAGGGACTGTACAACTAAATTTTTCACATTACATGTGAAAATTTTTTAATTCTTCCTTTGTGTTGAGTAGTGTTAGTTGTCAAGTGAATATAGAAATGATTTACAAAGAGACAAAGTTAAATTTATAGCTGTTTGCTTTGGTTACAATGTGTAAATATATTTTAAGAATTGTGGCATTATCTGGGTTAATTTATACTGAGGTAATAAATGTAGTCATTATAAGAGCTATCAGAAACTGTTTCCTAGAGAATTATGAGAAATGAGACCAAATTGTAAGACACTAAGTACTTTGTAGCCACTATTTTTTGTCATGACAACAAGTTCTAATGTTTAACAGTGAATAGTTGTGTTTTTTTGTAATTAGATGTACAGGCACCTTTAGAAATTTTCATGCTATTTTCTACTG
This sequence comes from Mesoplodon mirus, assembly GCF_964341445.2. Lineage (NCBI taxonomy): Eukaryota > Metazoa > Chordata > Mammalia > Artiodactyla > Ziphiidae > Mesoplodon > Mesoplodon mirus. The sequence continues at coordinate 81,665,435 of NC_138984.1, forward strand.
TAAAATGTACTGTTTTAATTATGAAAATTGGAATTTTTCCTGAAGTATTAAATACTAGGAGGTATTGTCCACATCAGGATTAATAGCTAAATATTCTTAACATTTGTCAGTTTTATAAAAATAGACTTTAATTAGTTTTTGTTCAATATTGAACGAAAAAATATTTTTCAAGTACTATACCATTTATGGACCAGCTTCACAGCAACTGAATTAATTGTTAAATTAAAAAAACAACACACGTAGCTCAAGTAGCATATAAAGATAACATTCAGTGAATAAAGCAGGACTATCAATAGCAAGATCTGATATATGAAGGGAAAGAAAGAAATTAAGATATAGTACCAAAGGAGGATAAATCTATTCAGAGATAGAATTGTAAATGAGGTGGAGAGTCTAAAAGGAGAGGTGAAAGAGTTGAATTATTGCAGATGAAAGGTACTACAAAGAATAACAACTCAATGGTCACATGAGAGGGCAGAGAAAAGACGAGTGTTATATAAGTTTTAACTGGATTGGAAACTTAACCATAATGGCCATTCATTGGCAATATTAATGCCTAGTTCTTGAAGTTGATGCTTTTATAACTGAAAGACCTGTTGAAAGAGGAAAGGCTCATCATTGCTTTTTTATTGAAATGATCAAGCTTTCAAGGGAAACCTGAAGCTATACTAAAATTCTAATGGGTTCTCCATGTGTCTGGAACTTAGACAATGTGTAAACCTTTCTACAAGTTTTCTGCCTCTTGACTGGAACATAATATCTGCCCATCAAAATAGTGAATGGTTTCTATGAAGGATACCTAGAGAAAAGACAGTGTTTTTAATTATTACAACTCCAAACCTTGCTTTCTTCTGGGGATGCTGACCATAAGAAAATGAAAGATGTATATTTAGCATTTGGTTATGAATAATTGTGAGGAAAAAAGATTAATATCCATCTTTATGCATGATCCTGTTCACATTACAAACTCACACATAGATAAGATTATGCTGCACAGCTATGCTTGCCCATTAAGGCAAAGGACAGTAAAATAACTTTATGGTTTTTATAAGAGGACCTTGTACGTGAATGTTTTTTTCCTTTCAGGAACCCAAAGGAGGTCTTCATTTTTTTTTGATAAGTTTCTTTGAATTTGCGTTATGCTATAGATGAACAGGCTTCTTGTATCAACCAAGTAATCAACAGAAAATTTAATATCATTTGTATGGGATCAGAGTAATGAGGATCCTGACTAGGATAGCACAACTCACTTTTCATGGACTAAGTTAACGTAAGTAGCATAACTCGTTTAACAGCTTAAGTCTAAGCAACCTTCAGAGAATAGCTACTCTTTATTATCTTATGACTAAGATGGATGTGTTTTATAGAATCTTTAATATTAGAGATAAAGGGACCTTGGAGATCATCTAGACAAATTGACAAATAATCTGTAACAGGTAATAATTTTTAATAAATAATCAGGTACCTGAATTTATCAATAAATTAGTTTCATTAAATTACAGCTATTTCAAGGTTAATCTAGTGATAACATAATTCTCACTCATTTCCATATTTCTTTGGATGACAGAGAAAAGGGGGGAGGTTTACATTTAACATGAAGGAAATTGGATGGATATTGTCCATAAAAAGTAAAATACCTATTTTGATAGAAAAATATCTAAAATCTGTTAATTTAGAGCAACCTGTCCAGGGAAGTTCATCAATACGAAAATAACTTAAATAGCAGAACTTCAAAACTGATTTTTTTCTACCACATCATTTTCCTCCATCTGTATCTTTGTGATTCAGAAAATAAATGGTAGAGGGTGGAACAGGAAGCAATTTAATTACATTTCATTATTGACCCCTTTGTTGAACATCTAAAATGTTATGGCATCAGCAAAAACAAGATGTGCTAGAACAGTGAGCTGATTAAAAGCTATTGCAAGCCAAGAGAGCAGAAAAAATAGCCTGTGATTCTGTCAAAAATAATCCTAAGGAAGTAAATAGCCCAGCGTGATGTGCAGTGCGGTGTGCCATGCAAGGACTGGAAATCTGGAAGTGATTAGAAATTTGGAAATCTGGATTCATTTTACTGAAAATCAGAGGGAGAGAATTGCATCCAGGAAAAGGACCACAATCAAACAACAGTATTGCCAGATAGACTATGAATTTGGAATGCTGTAAATTTATATCCCTGCCTCACACCATACCAAAAAAAAGAAAAAATTAAAGACACAAATGGATTAAATACATAAATGTAAAAAATAGAACTACAAAAGAATTAGAAGGTGGGTCTGACACTTTATATCTTGCAGAGACTCCTGTATGACTGAATTACTTTCTAATAATAAGCATATATCATATTTGATTAAACTCAGTTTAAATTGTTAATGTGAAAATAATCGCTGGTATCTACATAAACAACAACATCTTACTTCCCAAGTGGGACACTATATCTGTGACAAATAGATAGTATTTGCCTTATGCATTTGTTAATCTTATTTATAAATGTAGATTTTAAAACGTACTAAGAACCATAATTTCAAGTAATCTACATTGAAATCACCATTTTACAAATCTACTCTGCAAAATGTCAAGGATACAACCATTCAGTACAGAACATTCCCAAGATAATAGTTAGAAACATTTTCAAATAGTGCAAAAGCTTATGTTAGTAGGGTGCTGTAATTACAAGATGACTTGTAATGCAAAGGAACAATAGACTAATTTTTTAGAAGGGCAAGTTGTGGCTTAGCATATGAATATGAATGACACTTCCAGTCCCCTTAAATAATCTTACATATAAATATCAAGCAGCACTGTTAATATCAATGCAGCTGTTCCTTAAATGTCATCATTTTTGTAGTTATGCTTATAGATTTGGAATATGGACGTGTACATAAGATTAAATTTTGTAAGACTGAGCATATCACAAGAATTTAAAAATTATAGAAATTTAACCCTTCCTAGTACAGAAAAAAAATGTAATAGCTGCAGCTCAGTGTTAATGGAAAAGATCTAGCAAGTATAAAAATAATAAAGGAGGTAGAAGGAAAGTTTCAAGATACATGACATTTTGGAGGAGTATTCATATTTATATAGAATAAGTCCCCAAAAGAATTAGATCATATCTATAATTCATGAAGGTAACCTTATGCATTTAATGCAGATAATAGGTCTAAGAATACTTTGAACCCAAATCATTGTAGAATTTATAAATCTTCATCACCACAACACAGTAATATCTGTAAAATTAACATAGAATGAAAGATAGATGTATTTTTTTTTAGTGGTCCTTTTAAAATGTCTTGAGGTTAGAGAAATACCATTATCTACATTTATGTCCATTATTGTCAATGTAGAGCTGTATACATAGAAGCATAAAAATTAATTGACTCAAATACAATAAATAATAGAAACAGTATAGTATTCTCATGTGCTTTCAAGAGCTACAAAAAGGATTGAATTGTTTTCATACATTTTTTCAGTTTGATTTTAATTAAAATTTTCCTAAAATATTTTTCTAATTATAAATTTAATATAAAAGTATTGTGAAAACTTTGGAAAATAAAAAAAAGAAAAGAAAACAATTTAGGAAAAATAACACCTATTATGCACATTTTGACTTATTTTATCCTAGTCCATTTATTGTGATGAAGTTATTATAGTAAATATGTAAACTTCTGCTTTTCATTTAACAAAAACATGGAGTCTCTTTTGTGAGGAAACGAACTGTATGGAGTTGAGGAAGAATGAGGGAAAACATTACTGAGGTTTTAGCTATATTCAAAGTGAGAGATGGTGGTTTGGACTAGATGATGCCAGTGGAGAGGTTACCACATTTCGGATAAATTTTGAAAGTAGAGCCAACCATACCTGATACCTGCCGATAGATGCAATGTGGTCTCTAGATTAAAAAGAGGAATCAAGGATGACTCCTGTGTTTTCAGGTTGAGTAACCAGGTGGATGTCATTGACTGAGAAGATACTTGGGGAAGGAGCAGAGGTGTAAAGAAATTAAGAATTCCGTTGGAGTCATGTTAACACTGAGATATCTAGTAGACACCAAGTAGAGATGTTGGTTGAAAGTTGAATATACAAATACGTGAAGCTCAGGGAAGTGATGATCACTGAAATTAAAAAACTGGGCCTCCTAAAGGAATTAGGAGATACAGAGAAGATGATTATAATATATAAATGTTTATTTAATATGATTATCCATTATTTCTGAAGGAAAGGTTGATAAATACTGTATTCTGTTGGGAATTCAGTATTGCACAATTTGAAGAAAAGCTAATATTTTTAAGTGCCTACTATGTGCCAGGAACATCCTCTAATAATTTAAATGTGTTAAGATGATATTCAATCCTCCCAAATACTCCGATGTGGCAGTTAATGCTTATTATCATAGAGTACAACGTAGGCAAGGCAGGGTCACCCATAGAGGCTAAGAAATTAGTTTTACCAGTAGCTTGAGAATAGCATAAATACTTCTGTCAAATTCCAGGGGAGTTTTCTGGCTTAGATATCACCTTGCTTACAAAATTTCTGCAGATATTAAATTGACATGTTAAAATACATTCAATTTAGTTTTAGTGTAGAAAATATAAACACAAACTTACCATCAGATAACACACACCAGGGTTTGAATTTGATATTCCACACAATAAAAAAAAATCTTGTGCAGAGCTCTGGCTACTATTCTTTCTTATTGACAGTGTTGGCAATTTTCATGTGTAAATAAAGCATAGAATATGAGATTCATGATCCACCCTGATTGAAGTGAATCATTCTGTAAAGTTTAACTCGGACTTTCTGTGGAAGCCGGACCTGCTAGTATGATGAGTAATTTAAAAAATCCACACTTTCTGGGCCATACCATATAAGAGAACATTATATTTGTAAAAAGAAAAAATTTCATAGAATGAGAAGGCTATTTCAGTTTGTTTCTACTGGTGGATTTTCCTCATTTCAGTTGTAGCTACCTAGAGACATACTGAGCTCTGCAGTTTCACGTTATATGATGCGTTCATGGAGTTGCGGATAATACCTCTTACACCAGAAGAAATACAGAGCAAACAAACAATTTGCAAGGGATCGCTTTGAAAAGCTGTAAGGGGTAAGGCTGTGGCCACAGAGCCTGATTAGCTAAAAATGGGTTCTCTAATGAGGATATGATTACTAGCTTCAAGCTTTATAATTCTTTGCCGGAAATACCACCGATTTTCTAAGAGCATTTTAAGGAATGTATTTAGGAATGGAAGAATGAGCAGTGGCCCAGAAGTCATGTGTATATCTTCTACTCCTGGCTTGTTCCCATTATTAAATTGCATAATCTCTTCTAGCTATAGTTTCTGTGTATGCAAAATAAGGATATGGTAGGTGTACTTCCTGCTGCAGTGTGATTGTGAAGATAAAACGAGTAAAAAGTGCGTTCGGGTTTTTTGGTAAGACGTTATGGAAAAACCCGAACAAAGTTTTTGGCCAACCCAATACATGGATAACATAGAAATAAGCATGTAGTATAGTTATACAAATGTTATTATAGTTTAGTCACTACAATCGCAGAATACAAATGAAATATTTTAATATTTAATGAAAGGCAAGTGAATATTTTAATGAGCAATAGATTTTCAAAAATACAACTTTAAAATGTATTTTTTAAATTGGCCTATTTACAAAAATACAAGAGTATTGGTTTCTTTCTAATTTTATGAAGACTTAATGCAGCAAAAATAATTCTCAGTAGAGAGTTTTTTGAAAGCCAGGTGATCTTCATAGGAATATAAAAAAATATTTGTGAATGATTTATGTTATTTCTGAGGTTTGTACATTTTTAAAGCTCCTTGATTACTTGTTTAGATTTGCTCACATCTTTCCAGCTATTCTCAAACACTGTTATTCAAGGTGGTATGGGCCGTGTGGTTACCTTCAAGCAAAACAAAACCAACGTGCAAAAAACTTACCATATTACACCCTTCTTCTAGGGCAATGACTTCTGTTTTGCTTAATATTTTTATAGAGACATGTCACTTGTTCACTCGTTCAACAACATCGGATATTTGTTTAGCATTTACTGTGTGCCAGAACAGTGATAAAAAGTTTTTATCTTCAAGGAGCTTGCATTCTGTCAATGAAGATAGATAATGAGGTAAAAAATAAGCCATGCTAATACGTGCAGTACAGAGCATTTTCAGCAGAGATAACAGCCATTGTAAACACTTGACAAACATGGTTGGCATATTGGAAGAACAAAAAGGAAGTCAGGGTGGCTGGAGAGAGTGAGTAAGAGGAAGAGTGATATAAATGAGGATGGAGAAGTAGGCAGGGCCAGATAATGTACATGTTGAGACCAAGGTAAGAACATTGAATTTTATAGACTCAGGGCACATAAAACTGTTAGATTAATGGCTTTTCGCCACTGATTTAACATCATGACTTTTTCTCACAGCACTACACTTTAATAAATGTGACACGAAATATGTTTTTTTTTATTATAGTTTCAAACAGGCACACTTACCAACTTACTTGGCACATGGTTTTTATTCAGAGAATATGTAGGACAAATTTGAATTGTGTACCCACCATGTTTGGCTTTGCATAACTATGTCAAGTAGGAGGGATAGAAGGCTAGCATCTTCTGTGATCATCTATTTGCTGAACGCACATGCCCTATGTGTGTTTCAAAGCACCATCTTGTTTAGCCTTAATTTGGCTCAAAAGTTGTTTTTTCTGTTCAATACCTTAATTTTTAAGTGAAGTTTGAGTACAAAGCAATCATGAGCCCTAAAAAAGTTAAACATTTATGAAGAATATGGCACAAAAAGCATAATTCACCTACAAAAGATGATTTCCTTGCAACCTCTTCCATCACCCACCATCTTCTATCAAGACTCTCTTTTCTTTAGCAAATATCTCTTTAAAAACATATTGTACTTTTTAATGAGGGGAAAAAACATATTGTATATAGTGTTTATTTACTTTCAATTGTGTTTATTTACTTTCAATTTATACTTTTCTCATTTAATATATTTTTCTAACTAGAAATTATTTCGGCATCTTGGGTTGAGATAGAATGCATCATAATAATTTCCATTAAAATTAATGGATTTCAAAATTAATATAAGCACTTTTCACTCATAGGAGAGTGTTGAGGGATGACAAGTGAAGCTCATTAGGTGAGAGTGAGCTGTGTTCTGAGATGGGAGGGCCATGAAGAGCCCACATAATTTAATAGAGGTTGTCTGTTTCAAGTTGACTTATTCTTTGGAACACTAGATACAGTGGTAAATTTTAAACGGCAGTTTCTTTTACTAATAATAACCAATGATAACAACAAAAATTGCAAGAAAGATTCTGCCTTTAAGGGCACACCATCATGCTTACTTAGCTGAACACAACTGCAAACAATTTAATTTCATATTTATCACAACCTGAGAATTTGGTTTTGGTTAAAAAATATCTATATCTATATAGATCTTTAGATATGGGGTTGTCCTTTGAATCTTCAAACACATGCTTCCTTTCCTTTATACTGTGATGTTATTTTCATAGGTTCTTTGTTTTCTACTTTGTTTTTTCATCTTTGAATGGGGCCCAAGTATTTAGGATAGGTATTTCTTAATACTTAAGGTGCATGGAATGTTATTCTCTCTCACTGTTTTGCTTCAGACCTAAATTTGGAGAGCCCCAATGTGGTTCCTAACATATATTTATCTAAAGCATAGCTACTGGATAGAGCTGGGGTTTTGTTTGGCTCTTATTGTTTTGTCAATGGAGGGCTGCAGAGAATGTAGCTCAGCCAGATATATGCTCCTCCTGGAGCATTAGAATGGGTTTGAGGGTACAAACAACTCTAATGGCCCAATAGTCTTATTGACCCTTTAGCAGCAAAGATCTTCTTTCTCTTCTAGCCCTCTACACTCTATCAAGAAAATGTTCCCTATCACTCATTCACCTTTTCCTGCCACTACCAAATAGCACCCTTTGGTCTTTCTCTTTCTATCTCTTCACACCCCACCCCATCCCTTACCTCTATCTTTATCTCTGTATTTATGTCTCTATCTTATTTCTACAATCATCTTTTACACTCCAAATCCCTAAGAGACTATCTTTCTGAGTTGGCCTTAGACAGCTTTTATACAGGCTCTCTGGGGTCACTGGTGATCCCATAGATAACTGATTTAGTTTATGCATCATGCCCTGACCTAATTTGTTATACCAAGGGGACAGGATAAAATGGTACAAAGCACTGCCATGTAAGTGTACAAAATCACTTTCAGACTCTTATTCAAAAGAAGGCTGTTGGCATAACAAGAACTTAAAGGTCTTATATCCAGAAAAATCTACATTACCAGGATTGTACTGCTCATAAAAGACTTCTTGTTTGTGCCATTTCTCAAAGAGTACCTAGGTTGCTGAGGAAACTGTATGGTGCTGTTCATCCTCATTTTCTTCCTACTCTGTTGTACACTTGAGGCATATTCTCTAACTGAAGGTAGAAATT